>NC_134975.1:1117478-1859074 GCF_965638725.1 Aptenodytes patagonicus
AATAACGCTGCGTTCGGCTCCTTCGGCCCGGGCCACGGCCTCGCTCCTGCCGCCGCCGGCACCTGGGGACAGGGGGGAGCCATGCTGGGGGACGGGGACCCCGCGGCGGGGGGTCCCTGCGGCAGAAGACCCCCCCCCCCCCCCCCCCCCCGATCCCTGCCCCCATCCCTGGCAATGCCAGAGCCATGTCCCCGGTGCCACCCTCGCCCCGTGCCACTGTCCCCTTCCCTGGCATGCTGCCCAGGATACCTCCTTGTGTCCCAGTGCCCCCCCAGTGTCCCCCCCAGTGTCCCAGTACAGTGTCCCTGTACCCCCCCAGTGTCCCAGTAACCCCCCAGTGCCCCAGTACAGTGTCCCAATGTCCACCCCAGTGCCCCAGTACAGTGTCCCAGTGTCCCCCAGTGCCCCAGTACAGTGTCCCTGTACCCCCCCAGTGTCCCAGTGCCCCCCCCAGTGCCCCAGTACAGTGTCCCTGTACCCCCCCAGTGTCCCAGTAACCTCTCAGTGTCCCAGTACAGTGTCCCAGTGTCCCCCCCAGTGTCCCAGTGTCACCCCAGTGTCACCCAGTACGTACCTACTGGCTGCTGGCAGCACCCTTGCCGGCGCCTTCCTTTGGTGCTATATGGGTGCCCTCCTCGGCCAGGCTTTGCCGCCCATCCCCATGGGTCCCTGTGGGTGCCATGGGGCAGGGGGTGAGCGCGGCCCCCCCCCGCTGCACCCCACAAACCGTCCCAGCACCCCAAACCTCCCGGCTCTGGGTGTGCAGAGGCTCCCGGAGCAGAGTTAAGGGGCTCGGGGGTGTGTTGGGGGGGAGTGGTACTCACGCTCGCCGGGGCCAGGGCCACCCTCGTGCGTGGCCAGCGGGCAGGTGCCGCCGGGGCTGTGGCTGTGCTCAGCGTCACCGTGGTGGCAGTGGCCGGGACCACGCTCCTGGCCAGCGGCGGCCGCCTCCTCCTCCTCCTCGCCCTGCGCCTGCTTGCACAGGTGATGCTCCACCATCATCTGCAGCTCTGCCAGGCAGGGAGTGGCGCTGGGGGGACGCGGGGGGCAGCGGTGACCGTCCCCACGCTCCCGGTGACACCGGGGAGACGCAGCCCAGCAAGCCTGGTGGCTTCCCGTCCCCTCCGGTGGCATTCGCCATGCCCGGACCCCGTGTGCCGTGCTCCTGCCCCGGGCTGGGCACAGCCCAGCGGCCCCAAGGTCAGTGCAAAGGCGTGGTGTCCCACCCGCCCGTCCCCTGTGGCACCCGGGGGACTGTCCCCCCCCCTGTCCCATCCCATCCCCCCCCCCCAAATACCTTTCATGGTCGGGTGGTGCGGGAAACCTTCTTCCTCTGCCTGGGCGACATGGCCAGACCCGACTGCGAGGGAAGGGGAGGCGCGTGAGCCGGGGGCTGGGGGGGCACCCCGGGGGGCTGGGGGCCCCCCGCAGCCCCCCCCATGGCGGCAGCACCTACCTTTAGCAGGGGGTTGGGCAGCCGGTCCTCATCGATCTCTGGGGGGGCAGTGGGGGGGGGGGGGGGGTAGGGTGTCAGAAGGACCAGAGGTCAGCGGCAGGCGCGGGGTGCTGGGCTCCATCCCGCACCCCTGACGTGGATCCGGCCCCGCTGGGTCTGTCCGTCACCCACGGGGTGCTCGGCGTGGCTGTGGGTGCTGTCGGGACAGTCCCGCTCCCCCCAACACTCCCTCCCCCCCCCGCCCCAGCATCTCCATTGCCCCCCGCATTGCCATGGGAACCAGCATCCCATCCCCTGCCGTGTCCCACAAACGGTGGCAGAAGAGGGTGGCCGGCGGTGGCTCAGCCCTGTCCCCACGCCGGGGACGGGGACAGGCTGGGCAGCCCCCGGGCCGCATCCTGAACCCCCCCCCCCCGCCCCCCCAGGGAGATGCTCAACCCCACGGAGCTGTTTTATTCACAGCCAGAGCTGCTGCCCCGAGTGGGTACAGGGTCTGGAGGTGGCACTTGGGGACAGAGTCTCCCAGCCACTGGGGTGTCCCCAAAGCAGGGGACAGATGAAACCACCCAGCTGGGGGGCGGGGGGGGGGGGGGGCGGGGAGGGAGGTTGTGACACAGCTGCCAGCCCGATCAGACCCCGTCCCCAAAGGCCACATGCCGGGTTGGGCCAGTGACCAAGGAGCTCTTAAATGTCACAGCTGGTGTCCCCTGCCAGCAGGGGTGGCCCCGTGCCAGCGTCGCCAGCGCGGTGTCACGGGCAGCTGCTTCCCCCGGGAGATGGATGGGGTGAGCGAGACCTGGGGACGGATCCTGGAAACGCAGCCCTGGGGCGGGGAGGGCAGGGGCTGAGCCGGGCTGGGTGGGACGTGGGGACAGTCCCAGGGTGGGGGACACGGGGTGCCGCTGTGCCAGGTTGCAGGATGAGTCCCGCTGCAACCAGTGTGCTGTGGTCCTGAGCACCATGTACGGGGGGGTCCCTGAGCATCATGTATGGGGGGTCCCTGAGCACCCTGTAGGGGGGTCCCTGGGTGGGCTGGAGCCCAGGGTGACAGGGGTGACATGTGCCAGGACCCACCTGGGGACGACTGGTCGCTGCTCAGGACCAGGTTGGCAGGAGTCGGTCGGCGCCTCCGGATCTGGGGGGGACAGGAGAGAGTCAGGACCCACGGCTGCACCCCGAACCCCATCACGCCCACCCGGAGCCCCGCCAACACCGAGACACCCCCCCCCCCCCCCCGCCCCGATGTCCTTGTGCCTGGGGCGGTGGTGGCCCCATGGGGACGGAGGGCGCTGGCCGGGGCCCTGAGCCCAGTGGCTCCCGCGGCCGGACACACGTGTCCTTTAAATCAACATCTCCCAGCCAGCCCTAACGACAGCCGGGAGCTAATTATACCCCAGCCCCGGGAAGAGCTCGGGGACATCGGTGGGGTGACACCGCGGGGGCCCTGCCCTTCCTCCGCGGGCACAGTGTCCTTGCCCAAGGTCACCTGGAGCATCCCGGGCTGCTCCTGCCCCACGTCCCCCCCTCGGTGCCTTCGGGGGGGGGGGGTTTGTGGCCCTGCTGGAGGATTCGGTGGCCGCGGCGTGGCCGTGGCGTGGCCATGTCCGGTGGCAGCGGTGGCAGCGGTGACAGCGGTGACACCGCGCCCTGCGGGCGCTCCCTCGCCCCCTTTCCCCACTGACCCACTAACTGAGTTGCTTCGAAAAACAAATTTCCCAGCGAGGAGTCCCTAATGAGGCGGGATGCCTAATGAGATGCTGATGAGATGCTAATGAGGCGGGTGAGCGGCAGGGCGGGCGGACGAAGCCCCCTCCCCACCTCCCCCGGCCCCCCCGGCGCATCTTCTCCGTGTCGGCCCCGTTGCCATAGAAACCCGCGATCTGGATTTTAAACGGAGATTAGAGGGAGCCGGGAATCGCCGGGAATCGCCCTCTCCCCACCAGGGACCCGCTGACGAGCTCCCCGCTCCGGGGTCGGGGTTCAACTGCCCCCCCCCCAACCCCCCGACACCCAGCGATGGGGCTGGGATGGGCCGGGCTCCCCCCCAGGGCTGGATCCGGCCCTGCAACCCCTAGTGATGGACCCCGGGGAAGCCAGAGCCACCCCCGGGCTGCTCTAGCACCTCCGAAACCTCCCCCCCCGGGTGTGGGGGAGGGCTGCGCCCCCCGGCATGGGGATGGCGTGGGGGACACCCGTGTCACCCGCTGAAGGTCACCCAGGCGGAGCCGAGCACCCTGAGCTGCGCTCCCCTTCCCGTTCCGGACCGGGCAGGGGACCCAGGTGTCCGGGCGGCTCCCGCCCTGACGCCCCGGCGAGGGATGCTCCGGTCCTCCCTCCCTCCATCCCTCCCTCCCCCCCCAGCTTGGCCGGGGCGCCGCGCTCTCCTGCCGCTGCTATTTTTAGATCAATCTCCACCATCGATTAAGAAGCGCCACGGCCGAGAGCGGCAGGAGCCCGGCCCCGGCAGCCTGCGGCGGGCGCAGCATCGCTGGGGGGGGGCTGCTCCCTCCGGATCTGGGGCGGGGGGTGTGATCCCGGGGGGAAGCTGGGATGGGAACGGGATCGGGGACCAGAACGGGATCGGGGATGGGAAGGGGATGGGTGCAGCTCATCTCTCAGCATGACGGAGCAAACGCCCCCGGACTGTCCCCCCCAGCCTTGGGGACATGCTGTGCTCAGGGTGGACTTGGGCACCTGGGCAGAAATGGCGGGCAAAGCCCTGGGCCAGGCCTGGCACCCATGGGTGGCACCCAGGAGAGCCAGGGCAGACGGATGCTCTTGGCAGAGGCGGGGGTCAAGGAGCTGCAGGACCTGTGGGGACACGGAGGATTCTGAGGGTGAAGGTCCACGGGGACAAGGTCCTTTTGGAGGGTGGGGCTGGACAGGCTTGGGGACAACCCTGCAGGGCGTGGAGACACCGTGCCGCAGGCTGGCAAGGGGCTGACACGGCCGAGTCCTCTGTCAGTGCGAGCCCCCGCCGAGGGGAACCCACATCAGGTCTTTCCCTGCAGGGACGCCCCAAAAACGAGGAGCTGTAGACCCAGGGAGGGGACATCAGCATCGTCACCTGCTGCCGCCACACGGGGCTGGCTGTCGGGGCCCTGCCGTACCGCCAAGCGCTGCCGAATCAGGGCTCCCAACTCCTCTGGTTGGGGAAACTGAGGCAGGGATGGGCAGGGGACTCCCCAGGGCAGGCTCCCCGAGCGCCCCCGTAGCCTGGCTGTGACGGGAGGTGAGACGTGGGCACCCCTGCTCCTCGCTGCAGCCGAGGCGGGTGACGGGGGTCCCGCGCCCACCCCCTGGCAGCACCGCCCCCCCCCCCCCCCCCGGCTCTCACCCTCGCTCCTGGGGGGGCCACGCTGCAAATGAGCCATGCGGCAGCCCCAGATGGTGCGTGGCCGTATTTAGCGACAGCGAGATGCTCGCCGGGTAGACGGCCCGTGCTCGCCTCCGCGCCGCTGGCACGCAGGGGCTCCTCGGCTGGGAGCCACCCGGCTGCCGGGGACCTCCAGCCTGGTCGGGAGGGGGGGGGGGGGGATGGCTGGGACCCCCCGGCTGGAGCCCCCCCACCCCTCATCAGCATCCTCAAGCCCCCGCAGAGCTTCCCACGCCTGGCGATGACGAAGACCTCGGTGCGGCCTCCCAGGACCCCTCTTGTCCCCTCCAGCCCCTGGGGCTGGGGGACACGGCGGGAGGGGGGCGAGGTGGGCAGAGAGAGGGGTCAGGCTGCCGGGGGGGGGGGTGTCCCCGGCTGCCTGCGGGCAGCCCTGCCGCGTCCCCCGGCCGGGCCATCCCGTCCCCGCTGCTATTCTGGGATCCCCTCCAGTGGGACCAGGGGTTGAGCAAGGGCTGGAGGGCCCCGGGGGGGGGGGGCCGTAACCCTACACCCGCCCCGGTATGGCCCCGTTGTCGTCGTGCTGAGCCAGCACATGGCCCTGGCACCGCCACCTCGGTCCCCACCGCCACCTCGGTCCCCACCGCCACCCCGTCCCGCCCGGGGGGGGGGGGCGGGCATCCCCGAGCCCCCGGAGGTGCTTGGGGTGCTGGGCTGCAGTGGGGGCTGCTCTGCCGGGCGGCGGGGGGTGGCACTGGGGGTGTCCTCGCGGTGTCCCCGGTACCGGGGGGGGACTGCACCCACCTGGCAGCGCCCGGGCGCGTCCTCCCACGCCGCAGCCGTCCCCGTGTCACCCACCGCCGCGCGCCCCGTCTCCCCGCACCCAGGGGTGCTGTCACCGCCCCGACACCGCGGCGGTGGCACCGGGGCTGCTCGGTGGCCCCCCCCCCCCACGGGCCGTGCCCCGCTGCCGGTGCCCTCACCGTGCCCTTCCCGTACCCGCAGCCTCCCGCACCGCCCGGTGCGCCCCCCCCCCCCCCCGGGCAGGACCACCCGGCTCCCGCCGCGCCCCCCCAGCCGCGCAGCCCCGGTGCAGCCCCGGTCCCCCCGCGGTGTCGTCCCCCGTCCCGTCCCCCCCCCCGGTGCCCGGTGTCCCCCCCCCCCACCTGCTCGGCCGCCTCCGGGTCGAGGTGCGGCTCCAGCAGCGGCACCGTGAACTGGATCTTGCGGGGGCTGTTGGGCTCCATGGCGGGCGGCGGCTCCGGCGGCTCCCGGCGGCTCCCGGCGGCTCCCGGCCCTGCCCGGGCCGCCCCGCCCTGCCCCCGCCCCTGCCACGCCCATCTCCGGCCCCGCCCCGCCCCGGTCCCAGGTCCCCGGTCCCAGGTCCCCCGGTCCCGGTCGCCGCCCGCGGCGCACACGGACGGACGGAGGGACCTGCCGGGACAGACGCAGGGACACAGGGATGGACACCGGGACCGTGCGCCGGGACACTGGGACGGACACATGGACACAGGGACAGACACATGGGCACGAGGACGGACACACGGACAGACCCTGGACACAGGGACAGACACGCGGACACAGGGACGGACACACGAATGGGCCCTGGGACACAGGGACAGACACATGGACACAAAGATGGACACACGGACAGACCCTGGACACAGGGACAGACACGCGGACACAAGGACGGATACACGAATGGGCCCTGGGACACAGGGACAGACACATGGACACAAAGACGGACACACGGACAGACCCTGGACACAGGGACAGACACGCGGACACAAGGATGAACACACAGACAGACCCTGGGACACAAGGACAGACCCTGGGACACAAGGACAGACCCCAGGACACAGGGACAGACACACAGACGGGCCCTGGGACAGACAGAGAGACAGCGGGACAGACACTGGGACAGACATTGGGGCGCAGAGGCACGTGGACAAAGGGACGCCGGGACAGACACATGGGTGACACACGGACGCAGGGACGGACACACAGACAGGCACATGGACACACGGGCACACACCTGGACTGACAGACACCAGGATACACACCCGGACACGGGCATCGGGACACGGTGACACACGGTGACGCCTGCGGGGACAGACGCACGAGCAGTGGGACAGTCAGACAGAGGGAGATGGACACCAGGACAGGCGGACACAGGGACAGGCACCGATAGACAGGCGCACGCTCTTGCACGCTCGGACACACTCACACACACGCACGCACATGCCGACAGACACGTGTGCGCACGCACACGCGCGCCCCATCACGTGCAAAGGGGGGGGGGTGTGCACACCTGCAGGCACGTGTGCGTGCGCATGCAGACACCCCCACCCATGCACCCCCCACCCGTGCACCCCCCACCCGTGCACCCCCACCCGTGCACCCCCACGCCCCCCACACGTGCACCCCCGCACGTGCGCACGTGCACACGGGTCAGAGCCTGGCAGGGACGGGGCAAGAGCCACCTCCCGGGGCAGGGTGACAAGGACACGGACAGGCACCTGCGGGGGGGGCGGGGGGGACTTTCCGGGAGGCCCCGGCAGGTGCAGGCAGGGCGCGGGCAAAGTCCGGCAGCGCCCGTTTCGACACGGGGCGGCTTTCACATCGATCGCCTGTTCTCGGCCTCCCAGCCCTCCCGGCTGGGGACGCGGCCAGCAGCTCTCGGGGACCGTCCCCCCCTCACGGTGGCCAGCCCTGCATCCCCTTGTCCGTCCGTCTGTCCTAACGAGGCCATTAATTGCAGGACAAGGAGGGGGCTCTTGGCACGACGTCGGCCCCCGGCTGGCTGCGTCCGAGGTGGGGTGCCGGCAGGGTGGTGGTGGTTTGGCCCCGGTGGCCCGGGAGGGGACATGGGTCGAACCTATGCTGGTGGGCAGGACAGACGGACGGACAGAGGGAAGGGGCGGCCACTGGGGGCCTGGGCGTCCTGGGGACACGGATGCTGCAGGCAACGAGCTGGTGGGGCCGCCCTAAAAAAGAGGGTGAATGATTTAGGGACAGGGTGGGGGCGAGCATCATCCCCGGGGGGGGCACAGGGTGGGGGTCTGCAGGGTGCCCCCACCCCATGTGGGGGGCTGCCACCACCCACCCTGCCACCACCCACTCTGCCCCGGGTCTCCTGCGCAGGGCTGCACCCCCCAAGCACGATGCACCCCCGTATCCCATGCACCCCTACCCCCCCCCCCCCCCCCAAGCAAAGCTCCCAGAACTTGGGGCAGGGAGGGGAGGGCCCCGGGTGACGTGGGGGGGCCGGGGGGGCCCCGCCGCAGCAGCCATAAATGCGTGTCCCATCACTTATTCATGCAGGCAGGAGGCCCGGGCGGCTGCTGCCGGGATCTGGCAGGAGGAATTCGCTAACTAGGTCAGGCAGGAAGGGGGGGCAGCGGCGGGGGCTGCCTGATCCCCTGGGTGCCCCGGCCGTGCCCCCCGCCGGGCACGGAGCGGGCACTGGGGTGTCCCCACGGGGGGGGGACGACGACCGGGGCAGCACGGGAAGGGCACGCTGTGGGCAGCGTGAGGCCGCAGGGTGCTGGGGGTCCGGGCAAGGGTGCTGCTGCCGCTGGTGGACCGGGGTGCTCTCCGGACTGGCCCAGGGTGTGAAAAGGCAGCGGGACCACCCAAACCCCTGCTCGACACCCCCCCCCCCCAGCCCGATCCCAGCAGCTCCCCGGGGCCATGTCCTGGTGTCCTGCTCCGACGTGATGCAGCCGCCGTTAATTATTGATGCAAAAAGCACTCGCTGAAGAGCCGCTTCGTGCTGCCGTGCCCCCCCCGGCCCCCTGTTCCCCCAGCTGCACTTGGCGACCCCCCCCCCCAGTGGGCTGCCCCTCCTCCCGGGGTTTAATCCTGCCCGGTCCTGGGTCTCCCCCCTGCAGGGATGCTCCATGCGGCTGCCACCCCCCTCCTCCACCCCGAGGGGCAGAGCTGCTTCGGCTGCTTTGCCTTTGGGGTCCCCGCTCCCCTGGACGTGGGGCCCCCTCCTCCCCGGGGACCCCCATGACTGGTGAGCGATGGGGGGGTCCCCATCCCTGCGCATCCCCCTGCCCACCCTCACTCTGCCCACAGTCATTTCGCTCCTCGCCAGGCTTTTACGGGAAAACCCTTCCCGGCTTTGATCCAGTCTAAGCATCCTGGCTCCTCGCGGCTGGGGCTGCTTCTGCTGGGGTAAAAAAGGCTCGAGGGGGGGGGCCGGCGGGGAGGTAAAAGCACCTTCAGAGCCGTGCAGGCACCCAGCGAAGGCGTTTGCAGAGGGGAATAACCGGGAGAGATGGAGGATGGACCACGGGCCAGCTCCTGCTCGGGGTCCGGATGCCGGCGCGGCGATGCTGGGCGTGCGCAGCCGAGGGCAATGTGCGATGGAAGTGGGCTTGAGGACGGCAACGCATGTGAAATATGGGGGGGGGGGTGGGGTGACGTTTTGCCCCAGGATCGTGGTTAAACTGGGAGCCCCCCCCCCCCGGGCTGCTGTCAGGGCCAGAAATAGCAATATTCGGACCCCAGCGGCATCCCGGGTCCCTCGGTCATTAAACGTGATGTGCCCTGGCCTTTGGGTCCGTGCCCCCCCCCCCCCCCCAGGGCATCCCTGCCGGGTCGCGGGTGCTGGATGCGACCGGGGAGCAGAACGAGGCCGTTTTCCCTCTCCCACCCTGGAGCGGGGCCAGACGAGGGGCGATGCCGAGCGGGGAACGTGCTCCATCCTTCGCCGGGGATGTGCCGGGCGAAGCGACTCCCGGGTCATCCGGGTCCGTCCCCGTCCCCCCCCCCCCGAAACCCCGGGCAGGCTGAAGGAGCGGTTAACTCAGGGCTTTATCCGCAAACACTCGCAGGCTAAAAATATCCCTCCCGCGGGCAGCACCATTCCCGGCCAGCGCTGTGCCGGGAGCTTCCTTGCCTTTTTTGACGGGATCGTGGCTCGTGCTGGGGCAGCGCCCGGGCTGCCTGCTGCGATTAGTGCTGAAACCCGGCTCCCAGGGGACCCAGAGGTGCGGATGAGGGACCAGGGATGTCCCCTCAGTGACCGCGATCTCCCCGCTGGAGGTGAGTGCTGTCCCCGCGTTGAAGATGTCCTCGGTGGGGCCGTCCTCATCGCTGGGTGCTTTTATCCCGGCGCTGGAGGAGATGCTGGAAGGTGGGATTGAAGATGCCGTCCCGGCTTGGCAAATAACCCACAGGGGGAACGGCCTCCATCACTCCCTTGCCACCCTTCGAGCCTGGGGTGGCTTTACCCGTCACCCCAAGGGCCACCCCAGCCCGGCTCACCCCCCCTGGGCAGAGCTGCTTTGAGTCCCCTTATCGGGGCCACGCTGGACTCTCCCGGCTGGCCAGCGATAAGCCGCGCGTGCCGCACGCCCGTCCAGCGCTCCCTTATCGGCACGGTGGCATCGGCAGCTTGGCACGGTGTGCCGGACCCCGGGGATGCTCGGCCGGGAGGGAGCCAGGCGCTGCGGGGTGCGAAGTAAAGCACCCTCCTCCTCCTCGCATCCCCCGTGCAAAACCCACCCGGCGCCTCGTGCTGTTTGGGGACCCGGCATCGGCCACCGAGGAGGCCTCGGGGCCTCAGGACCCCCCGTTGGGGTGTCACAGCCACCCTCGGAGCAGGCTGGGTGCAGGGGACCCCTCCAGAAGGTGGGTGCCCTTTCGCCCATGGCAAGGGCGACCTGGGTGTCTTGATTGGCACCCGGGCTATTATTAGCCACCCTCGCCCACGTCGGCAGCTCATTAAGTTTTTCCCGTTGTGGTAGCGGATGTGGGTCAACGTTTGAGGTTTCGCTGTTGATTTTTTTAATTTCCTCTTCAAAACAGATGAGTTTCCTCCCTCCTTGATGACGACAGATGCCGCCGGGGGCCGGGCGCGGCGGCGGGGCGGCAGGACGCCACGGCTGATGGCCCCTCGCCGGAGGTAGGCAGCGCTCGACGGGGCTGCCCGGCTGCCCCCCGCGCCGGTGAGTGCCGGAGCCACGCGGAAGGGTTTGGGGGTGGTTTTGCCCCAGGAGGGGCTGCAGGGGTTGGGGGTGGGGCCTGGGATGGAGAGCGGAAGAGCAGGAGGTGGATGGACCTGGGTTTGGGGGGGAGGAGATGGGGCCGTGGGGGTGATGGGAACTCCGGGCATCTGGGAGAGACGATTCCCGTATCTGGAGCAAAGGGAAAACTCTTTTGTTGCAGCAAAGGGACGGGGAGCGGAGTGGGGACCAGGGGGGCTGAGGGGGACGGGGCTGGGGGCAGCAGGGGACGGGGCTGGGATGCTCCGGGACGTGGCAGGACAAATGAGCCCTGGCCTGGTCCCCCCATCCATGGTCCCGTGCGCCGCGGCCCCTCGCTGGGCTCTGCAAAGCCCCTTTGCCCCCCCCCAGGGCTGGGTCAGCCTGGGGGGGCCGGGTCAGCCCAGGGGGGCCGGGGGCCGTTAACGCTCACACGGGGCGATCGCAGCATCTCCTGGGGCTGCGGCTCCCGAGGGGCTCGGATGGGGAAAGCACCCGGCCACGTGCCCTGGGCGGGCTGGATGTGGCCTCAATGAAGAGCTCGGCTACGAGGCCGCTGCTCCCTGAACGCCCCCAGCCCCCCCAGCCCGGTGCCCGGAGGTGACGTCCCAGCCCTGAGCATCGCGGGGGTCTGGGGTGGCCCAGGCGGGTGCTGCCAGGTCCTGCCCGGGGCTTCACCCCGTCCCACACCCTGCCCGGCAAGAGGTGAAATGGGGAAATGGTGACAAGATGCCGTCCCTCCGCTGGGGACTTTCGGCGCGGCTGCTGCACGGCGCCGTGGGGTGGGGGATGAACCGCTCTGGCCTTGGGCATGCGGAGCCGGCACCGTGGTGGCTCTGCAAAGCGTTTCCCTCCTCACCCGTGCGGTGGGTGACGGCTGGACCAGGATGCTGGTGCCGCGGGAGATGGCTGGATGGGGACGCTCCTGCTCCGGCAGCGCTCGGGTGATGGCTGGACCGGGATGCTCCCGCTCTGGCAGCGCTCAGCCATAGGGACGTGTGGCCGGAGCAGGCGGGCGGCTCGAGAAACCCATCCCCTGTGGCTGCAGGGGTCTGCCCGGGCTGGGGGGTCCTTGTCCCCAGCCAGGACCTGTGCTGGGGAGGGCAGAGGATGAGGGACCAGGTGTCCTCAGTGGGTGCCACGGAGTCGCGCAGGAGCTGGGTGCCGGGAGCCTGGGATCCCTCAGGTCCTTCGGGACCAGGGGACTCCTTGGGGACGTGGTCCCTCGCTTTGCTTGGGGGCTGTAGGACGGGGAGGGGACGGGATTGGAAATCACCTCCCTATGGCAGCTGGCGGGGAGAGGCGCCCGTTCCCCAGCAGGGAAGGTCCAGGCTCTGGAGATCTGCATCATCTGCCCTGGTGCGTGCCCAGCCGTGGTGCAGCTCTGCACGCCTTATCTCGGCCCTGGCAGCTCTTCCGTTTGCTCCGGCAGCTCCGTCCCTGTCCCCCTCCAGCCCCTGGGTGCAGCGGGTGCCCGTCGGCACCCAGGGCAATGCCCAGGCTGGGGCAGAGCATCCCTGGGATGCCCAGAGCCCACCCAGCCTGCGCCTGCCCGTGGAGCACCCGACTGTCCCACCCCATGGGCAGGAGGTGGAGGAGACCCCCCCCACCAAATCTTCACGGCTCTCCTGTCCCTGCAGGGAGACCCCCGGCCCGCCTGGCGCTGCGGCCATGGAGGGCACGTCGGTGCTCAGCCCCTCCTCGTGGGAGAAGCGGCGCGCGTGGGCCAGGCAGAGCCGGTGCTGGCGGACCACCGTGGTGGAGGAGGAGGCGGCTGCCGCCATGCAGGACGTCCACGAGCCGCAGCCACCCCACCTGGACGACGTCTTCCTTGAAGGTCGGGGGGACCCCGGGGTGCACATGGTTACGGGAGTCCTCGCGTGCTGGGTCGTCTCATGGGTGTTTCTGTCCCCCCAGGAAGCCCCTCCAGCAAGATAGAGACGTGGCTGCAGGAGTGCGGGTGAGCCGGGGGGCAGGCGGGGGCAGCCTGGGGGTGCCTCTGCCGCGACGCCATTCCCACGGGGATTTTGGTGTCACCGCGGGGGCGGCAAGGGCGGTGGGACGATGTTCACGCTTGGCCCTTCCTGGAAGTTGCACCCGAGCAGGCGCGCGGGTGCCGGCGGGACGACGGCGTGTCCCCCCCCCTCCCCGCTCCCTGCTCGCCCCCGCGCAGGAAGCGCAGGTGGCACCCGGCCGCGGCTCTGCCACATGCCAGGGCCACCGGCGCGGGGTGCCTGTCCCACGCCAGGCGTCACGCGGGTGCCTCCTGGGAGAAAAACCCCAGCACCATGCCGGGGGGGTCTCCAGGGTCTCCCGGGGATCTGGGGTCCCTGGGATTGGGGGTCTGCCGAGGGGACCCCCTTCCTGAGCATCCCACCATGGAGCACCTGCCTGCAAGCCCGGCTGCCGTCTCCTTGCTCTCGCCCTGTGCCCCATCATCTGTGTCCCTGTCCCCACCTCCCGTCCCGTCGTGCTCAGGTCTCCCATCCCATCTCCAGCCCCCCGGCATGGCTGGGGGCGGGGGGGGCTGTAACCGGGGTTTTGCTCTGACGCAGGTCATCGGTGGAGGTCCAGCCGGAGGAGCTGGGCTTGCCGGGCCCCTTCGGTACGTCGGCTTTGCCCCCGTGGTTCTCCTGGGGTGCTGAGGCTGGTGGTCCCTGCGCGTCCCCAAAGCCCACCCAGCCCGCGGGCTGTGCGCGAGGTGCAGGGCGATGGGCAGGGAGGTCTCCGAGGACCTTGAGACCTGTCCCCAGCTCTGGGTGTCCCCGCGCCTCGCAAGGCTTTGCTCTCTCGCAGTGTGTGGGAGCAACGGGACCAGCTTCGAGGATGACCTGACCCTGGGAGCTGAAGGTACCAATGAACCCTGGGCGCTCCGGGGTGTCCCCTCCTGCGGTGTCACTGTCACCCCATGGGCAGAGCTGCCCCGGTGGAGGCAGGGGAGCTAGGGACAGGCAGGATCAGACCCGGGGGGATAGCTACCATCGGTAGCTTTTTCTCCAGGAAGGTTTCGGTGGGGCTGGGCTGTCCCCAAGCTCTGCGTCCCCCCGGGCTCCGGGCTGTGGCCGCCAGAAAGGACATCTCCCAGGGTGGCGAGTGTGGGACCTATCCCCAAAACGCCCCATCTCACTCCCTGCCGCCTCTCTGCTCCCTTTTCCCAGCTCTTCTGCTACCGGGGAGCGACAAGGCCACGGGCAGGTGAGGTTTTGGGTCCCGGGGGAGGCTGGCGTAGGGGGCTGGGGGCACTGTCCCCGTGCATCCCGCTGGCAGCATCCCCTTCACTCAGCCCCGTCCCTCTCCCTGCCACAGAGCTCTGTGGAACAAGCACCTCAACCTGGGGCACAGCATGGCATCCAGTGCCCTCTCCAGCCTCACCACCAAGACCAGCTCCAGGTAGGAGCTGGGGGGGGTCTCGGGGGGGGGGGTGTCAGGTCACCCCCTTGTGAGACCTGTCCCTGTGGGGCTGAGCCGGGGCTGCCCCCCACCCCGCAGCATCTCCGAGGTCCTGGATTGGCGGCAGGCGGACGCCGAGGAGATCCTCTACAACCTGGGCTTCGTGCAGAGCGAGCCGGGGGCCGTGGCCCGCATCCCCGCGCGTTTCTTCTCGGCTCCTTCCCGCGCCAAGGGCATCGACTTCCAGCTCTTCCTCAAGGCCCAAGTGCGGCGCATGGAGATGGAGGACCCCTGCCTGATGCTGGCCAGTGAGTGACACCTGGGTTCCCAAGACCCCGCCCGGGGAGACACCGACACGTGGGATGGGATCCGCCATGCTGGCTGGGCTTTGCCCCTTTGGGGTGGTGGGAAAGATGCTCCCGTGCCTCAGTTTCCCCATGCATGAGCTGGGGGAATGCACCCAGCCCACCCTGCCCCTGCTGCAGCCCCCTGCCCCATCTCCCAGCCTCCCCGAGCATCCCTCACCCCACAGCCCCCCTGACGCCCCCCCCATCTCCTCCTGGCCCCCCAGGTCGCTTCCAGCAGGTCCAGGCTCTGGCTGCCACGGCCGACGCTTTCTTCTGCCTCTACTCCTACGTCTCGCGGACCCCCGTGCAGCGCATCTCCCCCTCCCGCCTCACCTGGGCTTGTCCCGACGTCCCCGACATCCTCATCGCCCCCACCCAGCCCTGCACCCTCTCGCCCGTGGAGCGTCTGAAGAAGGCTGTGTCCACCATGTGCCTCTACACGTCCCCGCGGGACGAGGACAGCCCGCGGGGGACTGGCCGGGCGCCCACCGTGCCCACCGGCCAGCCCAGCACCCTGGGGAAGGTGGTGCAGGAGGTGCTGGAGCGGGCGCGGGAGAAGCGGTTTCGGTTTGACCCGGCCGATGTCCTCGAGGGCTGGGGAAGGGACGGGGGTGCAGGGACGGTGCAGCACTGGCGGGGAGCGAAGGGGGGTCCCCCAGTGCCGCCGTCACCGTGGCTGGTGCAGGGTGTCCCTGCGTGTCCCCATCACGGTGCTGCGGATGCCCCAGCGTGCTGCCGAGGGGAGTGGGAGCCGTCCCCGAGGCCAGCCCCAGGGGGGACGCCGGCGGGTGCTGCACGGGGATGCCTGGAACGGTCCTGTCCCCATGGTCGGGGGAGCGGTGACAGCCCTGCAGGGGTGGCTCAGGGGGCCGGGGATGCTCTGTGCCCAGTGGGAGCAGGACGGGTCAGCACGGAGGAGCACCAGTCAGACGCTGCTGCGAATGTCACCTTGTCCTTGACGCCAGGTCCCCTGTCCCCCCATGCCGGCCGCGTGTGGGTCACCCCTGAGCACACAGAGGGGCTGGGATCCGAGGGGGACTCCGGCTTCGGCTCCGGCTCCTGGGGGACCTCCCCCAGGAGGAAGGCAGGGTCCCGCGGGTGCCACCTGGGCGACCCCCTGGACCCCGCTGGGGCACGTTCCCCTGGCTCAGACACACCAAGAGCTGGAAGCCACCGGGCTCGGCGGAGCAGGGGCCGGCACCGGGAGGGGCCCTTGAGGGATGCCGGGCCGCAGCAGGGGGATGCGCCAGGGCTGCAGCCCCCCGGGAAGGGCCCCTTGCCCCACCGTCCTGGCTGTCAGGAGCCGGCGGACTCCTTCGAGATGGAGGAGGTGAGGGGCGATGCCCGGGTGATGGGCGCAGAGGGGTGGGGGGCAGGAGAGGGCTGGGAGCAGGGGGCAGCAGCGCAGGGGGACCCTTTGGCTGGCGGGTGATGCTGGGCGAGCCGGCGTGGGGCGGGAAGGAGCTGGAGTGGGAAACGTCCCCGGAGCGTTCTTAGGCTTTTAAGGTTTGAATGATTTAGAGCTTCAAATGGAGCCTCTTGCAGGGGGGAGCTGGGGTCACGGGCACGATGGCCGGCTCCTGCACACGCGCGCACGCCTGCGTGGGCTCACATATGTGCGCAAGCATCCTTGCACACACACAGGGGTGCATGGCTGTGCACAGAGGCACTGATGCACCTCTGCACATGCACACGTGTGCACCGACACACTCACCCGGTGCAGCTCCTCACCCAGCCCTGCTGCATCCCATCTGCAGGTCCTGAGCGCCAGCGAGGAGGATGATGATGATGGCGATGCCTGTAAGGAAGCCGGCCGGTCCCTCCATCCCTCCGTCGGGGTCCGGAGAAGTAAGTCGTAGGGTTTTCCCGTCCTCCTGGGGGGCAGAGGGGCGGCCATCCCAGCGGGTGCCCGGTGCCAGTGTGTGTCCCCGTGTCCCTCCGTCCCCCTGCTCCAGGCTTCATGCTGCACGCCAGCAGCGGGCAGTCTGACAGCAGCGGCTTCGTGGAGGAGCCGGTGCCCGGCCAGCCGCCCGCCGCCCGGCTCCACGGCACCGACCAGACGGTCTGAGGCCACCGCAGAAGGACCTGGGCTTGCCCTGGTGCCGGCAGGAGCCACGGCAAGGTGCTGGATGGACCGTACCGTACCGCCATGTTTCGGACACGGAGACCATCCTCAGCCGAGGGCTGAGCACTGCCTGTACACGTGTGTGTGTGTGTGGGTGCACGTGTGGGTGCGGGTGCACATGTGGGTGCACGTGTGGGTGTTTGGCACAGAAAACATTTTGACTCAGGACTTTTGCTCCGAGGGGCACGGGCATCCCCCCTCTGCCCAACCTGCTGGTTCTGGGGCCGTGGCTGCACCGGGGCAGCACCGGGGACGTCTCCCCCGCGCCTGGCTCTTGGGGACATCACTCGCACTTTGGCCACGGTTGGTCACCCGTGCTGCAGCGCCTGTAACACTAGGACGGGGGTTTGCTAGGCAGAGCCAGCAGCACGCTGGAAATAAAGTTCCCAAAGGGACGGTGGTGCTTGTGTCCCTGCCTGGAGCTGCCGGGGGTGTGGGGATCTGGCCCTGCCCACCCCCTCTGGGGTGGAGACCCCCAGCACGAACCCTCCTGGTACCCCAAAGGGGCCTGAGCTGGGGGGCTCCGCTCAGCTCCGGGTCTTCCCTGGGGACAGAGGAGCTACCACCAAGGCTGGGGGGTTCCTGCCCGACAGACCCCATGTGCCATCCCACCCCTGCTCAAGGGCTTGCAGCAGGGCTGGGGACCCGTGGTGCCCCCCACGGACACGCATGCCCCGGCTGGGGTGCGAGCCCAGGGGTAGGAGTGGAGCAGCAGGTGCTGCTGGGGACTTTTTTGGCCTCTCCATCTTCTCTCGCCCCTGCTGAGCCTCCCTTCTGTTTCCTTATCGGGGTACTTCATGGCTCCAGGCCTGTTTTTCATCTTCCTGCCACCTTATCTTTCTGGCTCGTTCTTCTTCCCCTCTGCGCGATCTGGGCATCTGAAGGAAACCGCATCGAGATGATGCTGGGTCTGCGCCGGCTGCTCCTTAACCCCTCCTGCGCTGCTGCCGCCGCTCACCCGGGCAGGGCACGGGCAGCTTTGTTGGTGGCTTTTCCCCCAGGTGATGTGGGCACCGAGCATGGGCACGGCCCCAAATTGGGCAGTGGAGGGTAGTGGGTGCTGGTTGGGCACCCCAGCAGCCTCCCGTGGGGCTCACCCTGAAGTGGCCGCAAGCCACAAATTCAGGGTCCAGCTCTGCTCCTGCCCCTCTAGATCTACCTAGGGGATGGGGACAGGTCACGTCACCCCAGGCCAGAGACCCATGACCTCAGGAAGGAGCCACCACAGTCGCCCTCCTCCCCGGGCTCTCACGGTCCCCATCCTGGCTGCCCACCACAGCGGTGGTCCACGACCCTCCGCTCTCGGGTGCAAGGATGGCACCAGCCCCAGGGCATCGGCGCTGGAGTTACTGGAAAAGAAAAGTCCTGGTGGATAAGCAAACCCCAGGGCTTCCCCGTGGAGAGCAGCCAAAGGCGGATTATCCTGGATTAGCCCCACGGCCCCTCCGGCACCAAGGCTGGCTCCCACAACCCATCCTGGCAGCACTGTGGGTCTCATGGCAGGGGACGGTCCCAACCTGCCAGGGCTGCTCCGCGCTGGTTCGGGCTGCCCAGGGCTGCGCTTTATCCTCCTCCTCGGTCTCTGCAGAGGGGTCCACGGGGGACCCCCCAAACCTGGAGACTCCTGCAAGCTCTGGCAGTGACCCCCAGGTGCCTTCTCGGTCCCCTGGCTCTGCCCGGCCCCGGCTCATCCGAGAAACACACCCTCCTCTGCCCCGGGATTTGTCAGGCAGCTCCTGGACGGGGCTGTCCGAAGCCTCCTGAGAAAGCCTTGGTGGAGCACGGCTGGAGCTCAGGACCAGGTTACCCATCCCTGCGGATGCCCGAGGCCAGCCCCACCCTGACGGTGCCTGCAGGAACCATTTGTCAGACCGAACTGGGACCCGGCTGGAAACCAGTGCACTGAACGGAGGAACCGCTGGGAACAAGTAGCTGGTGATGGGGACGGGGCAGGGGACACGGCGTGACATCTTCATCCAGCTTTGCTGCCGAACCCAGGGAAACGGCAGCTGCGGCTTCGTCAAATTTCATGCAAATGTTGAAGCCCTCGGTGCTTCTGAGGCCGGAGCCGGGGGTTTTAGGGCAGAGGTGAATTAACCTGGCGGGATGGAGTACCTTGTAAATGGTACAGCATCAAATTGAAGTTACACTTGTGCTCCCCAGCCTCCCCACGCCGGGTATTTGGGTATTTTCTCCCCGAGCCAGGATCCCAGCTGCGACCCGCTCCCCCCCGGGGGGTTTTGGTTCCGCATCGTGCATCCAGGTGCCTGGAATCCCACCCCGGGGCAGAGCTGGGTGCTCTGAGGTTCTCCCCTCCCTCCTCTTTCCACGGGGAATGAACGTACCCGGCCTGCGAAGCCAGGTACGCAGCACAAATCCTCCCTCGGGCAATGGGCAGGAGAAATGCATGGAAAATACTGAAGATTTATCCCCTGTCTCTGAAGCCAAGAGGCAGCGAAGGCTCTGCCTGGGGCCAGCGATGGTGATTTATGGGTGCAAACGGGTAAGTGTCCTCTTCTCTGAGCTCTTGCAAAGAGACTGTGCAATTTCTGAGACCCCACCTGAGCAGGGACAATGTGATTTTGCAGGTTTTAGACTGAAAATAAAAGACTTGGGACTGTGCAGAGCGTTTAAATTCGGGGATGAACAGCCCACAGCCCGCCGCAGAAAGAGCTCAGTGCATTCGCTCGCCCAAGGGCCGGAGGAATGATGCCGCCAAGCTGTGGGAGCACCTTCCCACGGGGAGCATGAGCTGTTTGAGATGGCAGGGAAGCGGCCAGGAGCTGCAAGTGTGGACCATGTCCTACATCTGGGTACGGGTTTGCTACGGGACCCCATCCGCCACCCCAGTAGCACCCCATCCACACCCCCATCCAGGACCCAGCCTGCTGGACCATCTCCTGGGGCACGTCCCTGGGTGTCCCCCCCCCGCCCGCCAGCCCAGGCAGCTGCTGTCGGCGCCTCCGCAAAGCTTTCCCTAAAGTTTCACCTAAACCTTTTTCCCGCGTTTTCAGTCTGGAGGTCTGAAACCACCCAGGCGAATCCCTCCCGGCCGCGCCGTCAGCGCTGTCTGTGCCGGCATCGCGGCGGGTCACGCTCGGCTGCTCCATCCGCCCCGGCCGCGGTGCAATGCCGATGCAGGGCTGTCAAGCCGGGCTGTGCCGGCACCGCACTTCCCCCCCGCCTTGCATGCCTGGAGAGACATGACATGGCTCCCTCCCTCCCCCGGCTCACGTACGCTCCGGACGGGGTTTGTTTGCTGAGCAGTGCCGGGGAGATTATTCATCCAGGTTTTTTTGCAGTTCACGGCAGCCTCGGCTCTCCCTGCAGAGCCATGGCTTGTCCTTGTCTCGTGCAGCTCGTGGTCCCTCCCGTGCTCCGGCCCATGCCCTTGGCCTCAGAGCACCAACCCCCTTTGGCTCAGCTAATCCCGTTAATCAGTGAAGATGTTCTGAGCTCAACCCGCATCCCCAAAAGGGGGGAGAGATGCTCTGCCCCACTCACCCCCGAAACGAGGAGGAGCTGGGGCCGGACTGGACCACGAGGATGCTCCTGCACCATCCCTGTCCCGCTGCCACCTGGTGAGCGCAGCTCTGCCCCAATTCCCAAGCGGAGCCGTCCTCCCCTCCTGTTACCTCTGTGTTTCAGGGGCTGCGTGTATCAGCATGACGATCCCCACCATCACCTCCCCCGTGCATCCCCACTCCCTGCGCGGCCAGGACCGGGCTGGCTTCACGTGCCCCTCCGTCTCACCAAGCCTCTGCCGTTCCCGCACGTCCCCTCGCTGTCTGTTATCTGTCAAGCGGTGAGAAATAAAGTGCTGGAGCCAAAAACGTGCTCCGTGATGAGCAGGAAAGGTCTGCGGCTGGGGGGCTGGCGGTCGAGGAGCATATAGGGGCTGGGGAGTGAGCAGGGGGCTAGAGAGTGAGCTGGGGGGGGGCTTGGGGAGTATGGGGTGCGTGGGAGGGCATGGGAGGCTTGTGGGGTGAACTTGGGGGACTATGGAGTGTACTGGGGTGGTACGGAGCGCACTGGGATGATGCGGAGTGGGAGCCATGGAGCTACACGAGCTGTTGGGGTTTTGAGGACTCAGGAATTGCTTGGCACACGGAGGACCGGGAGCCCTGGGAACGGGGCCGGGGCTGGTTGGGGTGTTCTTGGGGCTGGCAGCGGGGCCAGCTGTGCTGCCCGGAGGGGCTACAGGGCTAATCCGGGCTAATCCTGCCCCTGGCTGGGCGCCTGGGCACGGGTATCTTCCCACACCTGGAAAATCCTGTGCATCCCCGAGCCCTCCCAGCCCTGGCTGATTGATGCCTGCTGCCTTCATAAGGGACAGACCCCAGCCCCGGCTGATCCCTGGGTGGCTCCTGGCCGTGCCTGTCATCCGAAATCCTCCGGGATGATGAAGCTCTGGGTCGTCCTGCTGCTGGCCAGGCTCGCCTGCAGCCTGGCTGCTGGCTGTGAGTCGGGCAGGTCCCCGGAGGGACGCGGGGTGGCACTGGGGTGGTCCCCAGGGGGGTGCGGGAGGGGGGTCAGGCCGTCCAGGCGTGTGTGTCAAGGGGCTGGGTGCAGAGTGGGGGGTGTTCTGTGCGCGGTGGGGGGTCCTGACAGCCCGCTGAGGTGGGCGATGCCGTCTTTCTTCCTCCTGCAGTTCCTCTTGATGAGACGCCTTCCGCAAGCTCTGGTGAGTTGGGGGTCCCGCCTGTGAATCCTGCTCACCCGGGGGGGTCTGGTGGCCGGGCTGCAAGGTAGAGGTTTGGGACCCCCCAAAGACCCCGAGCCCTCCAGGGAACGGCGAGTCTTTGAGGTTTTTTCTCTTGTTCTGAAGGCGGGGTTGTTCCTGGCGGGTGAGGATGCTCCTGCATCCGTCTCTTCCCTCCAAGGCAGGTGGGGAAGCGTGTGGGTCGGACCCAGAGGGCACAGATGGGGTCTGAGCAGCCCCGGCTGCCTGCGAACCCCGCAGCAAGAGGCGGCTCCCTCGGGGCCGGGGAAGGGGCCGGTGGCCTTGGCCTGGGTGTCAGCGCAAGGGTCAAGATGTGCCGGGGCGTCATGGGCCACCGGTTTCGGTGGGTGGGTGGGAGGTACCGTGGGGGGGGATGAGGAGCACCCTGTTAGCGGCACATTGGGGTGCTCGGGTACCCCCGTTTCTTCCCGCAGATGTTGAGACAGCCAAGAAGGCTGACGAAGGACTGCTGGGCCTTCTTGTTGACATGCTGGACAGACTCTCGACGGCTCTGAATTCCAACCTCATTGGGTGAGCGGGGAAGGGGGGGCTCTGCCGCGGTCGGTGGGGACAGCAATGCTGCCGCCCCGAGAGGCATCCCCAGCTCCTTCCCACCCGCTGGATGCCGGTGGGGGAGGTAGTGGGGTGGGTGCTGGGGGGCTGGTTGCGTGCTCCCGTGAGGGTGGGATGGTGGGACTGGGCCAGGTCTCACCTCTTCGGTGTTTTCTCTCTTCCAGGTGACCAGCGAGCAGCCAGCACAGTAAGTCACTCCCTTCCCAGGGGAGCCTGGGGACACGGGGTGTCCTGTCGCTGGCAGGGATGCAGCTCCAGGGATGGGGGTTGGGTGGGGGGGTCCTCTCCTGGCGGCACTGGGAGTCCCCACCACCTCCCATGGCTGCCCGGGACCGTGCCCTGCTCCTTCTCTGCTGGGCACTGAGCACCCGAACCTCCTCGTCATCTCACCAAACCACTCTGCCATCCCACCAAACCACCCTGCCATCCCACCAGACCTCCCCACCATCCCACCAGACGTCCCTGCTATCCCACCAACCCTCCCCTGATCCCACACCAGGGACCTCCACATCCCTGCGTGTCACGGCGGCTCGTCTGGAGCCAGCGCTGGGCTGGGAGGGCCGACTCAGAGCAGGTTTTGGGGCAGTGGAGGACCCAGGACTGGCTCCCCCTCCATGGTGCGATTTGGGTTCCCTCCCAGGGCTGGCCACGGGTGCCAGCGTGCTCCCCGGGGAGCAGGATGCGTCCCTCCTCCTCCTTCTGAACATGCCTGGCTTCTGCACAAGCATCGCGCAGCTCCCTGACGCCAGGTCTGGTTGACTCCCAGCTCATCCCGTGGCTCTTCTCCCACCACGTGTGTGCATCGCTCCAGAACAAAGCTACCAATAAAGCAAACCCCCAGTCGCTGCCTGTCTTGTCCTGCCTGGTGTTTGCCTGTAACCCGTGGCCGTGAGGGACTGAAACCCAGCCCAGCTGTGGTCTAGTCCAGGGTACGATCCTGCTGCCAGATGGAGGCAGCTGCTTTAGATGAACCGAGTCCCCCCCCCCCGACTCGATTCAGGTGCCCGTGGAGGGGACTGGTGCCAGCTGAGCCCCAGCTACCCATCCCACGTGTCCCAGGACATCCGCCAGCCCTATAGTCATGGTCTTCGGCCCTTACCCGGCGTGGAGACCACCCCACTGCTTCCCAGGCCTGCTGGCGCCCCTCCAGCTGCAGGGGCTCAGCTGGATCCAGCTGTGCCCAGCTGTGCCTTTGAGCCTGTCCTGCAAAGACAGACCCCAAGACCCCAGCCCGCAAGACTTCCCTGTCCCCAGGCTCTCATTCCCCTTACAGGGCTTGGGTGCCGGGCGCTCTCTCCCTCATTAGTGGAGTTCGTTAGCTCCCGGGGCTCTGCCCACCCCCTTCCCGATTGGCACCTGCCACTCAGGCGGCGAGGAGTGGGGACAGCATGGGCCTCTCTCGGGGTCCCCACGGTGGTCCCCAGCTCGGTGTCCCCCCCTCCGGCGCAGGGCCGATGATGCTCTGGGGTGTCCTGGTGCTGTGGGCGTCAGTACGGCTGGGACACGAGGTGACGCTGGGCGGCCGGGGGGGTGCGTGGGGACAGGCTGGCCACCCCTGCCACATCCAGCATCTTCTGTCCTCCTTGGGGCTAATGGCTTTCGCCCCTTTCCCTTCGCTCATCGCTGAGGGGGCGATCACCAGCCCCGGGGGGGGGGGGTTCCTCCCGCCCAGGGTCTCCTTGTCCCAGGCTGCGGACCACCCTGGCCGTGGCCCCAGGTCCAAAATGCGGCTGTGCCTTCTCCGCCCCCCCCCCCCCCCCCGCCACACATGGAGGTCCTGTGGGGGCTGGGGTGTCGGATTTGCAGCTCTGACACCCCCCGCTCTGCCAAAAACCTGCCTGTGGCGGGGCTGGGGGGGGGGGGGGGGGGGGGGGGGGGCTGCCTAGTTGCCATGGCAATGGGGATGATGATGGCAGCTCCGTGGGAAGCGGGTGATCTTCCCGGGGATGGGAAGGGGGGGGGAAGGGAGGGAGAAGCTCTGTGAGTCGTGGGATGCTCTGGAGAGAGACGGCTCCATCCGGGAGAAGCCTGGAGCGGTCTTGAGAAGGGCTCCGCGGGGCGCAGCTTTTAGTTGCACCCCCCCAAAATCCGCGTGCAACCAGGACCCGGTGCTGAACCAGCGCTTCCTGCCTTCCAGCTTGGGAGACCAGTGAGAAGAGTCTCATGGCTTTGCTTCTGCGTGGAGGACGGACAAAACCTGGTCGCCCACGACCGGCTCATCTCATCTCGCCACCGGTGGTAGGATGCCCTAAATGAACGATTTTTTTCCCCCCCGATAAACTCCTTCTAGGAATAAACCCAGCACCTCCTGGAGCAGGCAAATGCCTCATCCCCGTGCGAAGAGCTGCCTCCTCCTCCTCCTCCTCCTCCCCTCGGCTGGCAGCTCTTCCTCCAGCTGGGCGCAGGGGTGCGTGCTGCTGCACACATCTCACCACCGCCTCCCTCCTGGCATTTCTGGGCAGCTTTTTGAGTAAACAAAGCTTTTTTTTTTTTTTTTTTTTTGGCACGGTTTTGCAGGGGAAAGGTGCGTCGTGCAAGCGCATGGGAGCTCTCAGATGGCGAAGTCCACCTCCGAGCTGGCCAAGGGAAGCGTTGGGGGGGTGGATAAATATATGCAGTGACAACTGCAGCGGCCACCTCCGGCTTCCCACCGCAGGTGAGATAAATCTCATCTTAAAAAACAGCTTTTTTTTTTTTTTTTCCTCCCCAGGAAAAGGCTCCTGGCGGGGACGCTGAGAGCTGGGACGCGGCGGCGCTGCCGCTCTCTGCAGAGTGGGATGTCCCCAGGGAGACGGCACAAGTTATTCCTGACGGCTCCTTGCCCCGTAATTGTTCCCCGAGGTGGGTTGGTGCGTTATTAGCGTTGGATTTGCCGGGGACGGAGTGGAGCTTAAATTAGACTCCGGCTGACAGAGCCCTCCTGGGTTTGTGCCGGGCCGTGTAATCCGGCGTGAAAGTCTCGCTTGTGTTTGCCTGTCGCACAAAGCGAGGTGTGGCGTTGTCCCTAAACCTCGAGAACTGACCTTAAAAAGGGACCTGTTTTTGGCTGAGCAGAAAACCTCTGAGCGAGGATGCTCGGGGCAGCAGGGTCCCGGCTGGATGTCGCCGCCTGGGAGCTGGTGACCCCAAAAGACTGTGGGGTCCCCAGTAACTGGAGTGGGGGGCACTGGGGGGTACTGCAGCTGGGGACCAACCTCCATCCAGCACCTCTGAGGCTTCAGGGCACCTTTTCTTCCAGATCTGAAGCATCCGTAGGCAGGAGATGGGCATGGATGCGGTCCCAGCTCGCAGAGGGTCTTTGGCTCTCCATCCTTTTGAGGAGCAGGCAGACGGCATCAGGAGACGCCGCGGTGTCCCAGGACGTCGCCTCTCGCTCCGATCCCCTCAGGAGCACCCGCGGCTGCAGCCTCCACATGCAGTTTGAATTCGGAGCTTGGAGCCGTGCTGCGCCTGGAGCCGACCCAGCTGTCTGGGAGACGTCACCGCGATTATTTCAGTTAACTCAATTTACTGCTATTACTGTCAGCCGGACCTAACGACCCGACACGGAGCAGCAGCCCTTAGGGGACCCATTTCTAATTAATTTTAGCTCATAAACTAATTAATGGATTTACTTGTAAATTCTCAGAAAATCCATGTTCCCTGCAAGGAGCGACCTTTTCTCCCTAGGGAGGCCGGGCATCCTTGGGGATGCTCTGCTCTGACCCTGGCGAACGTCTCCCTCTGTTGCTCCTCCAGCAAAGTCGTCCCTCGGCTGGATCCCGGTGCCCGCAGAGGTGCCCGGGCTCCTTTTCCCCGGGGATGCTTTCCCTGAGCCGGCGCAGACCCGTGCAGCCCTGCCGGGGATGCCGGCAAATCTCCACGCCTGGGTCGGGGCCAAGCTGGACCAGGTGCCGTAGCGGCTCCTCGGCGCCGTCGGTCCTGGGGGACGGTCCAGGGACGCTCCAGGGGGACGGCAGCCCCGGCTGCGGAGCCGGGGAAGAGGGGGCGGCAGCTGGGCGAGGAGGTTGCCAAACGGGCAGAGACAGCGGCTCCCGGCAAAGCCGTGCCCGCAGCTCAACATCTGGGGCCCGTGGTCGCCGTCCAGGCAGCAGTGCCGCCGCCTGTGCCAAGGCATCTTCCTCCTCCTCCTCCTCCTCCTGCAGAGCCTGGCCGGGGCAGGGGGACCCGAGACAAACTTCCTCCAGCCTCTGGGGACTTTGGGGCAGGCTCCGGGCAGACCCCAATAGGCTCTTTGCTGGGATGAATCCGGTCCCAAGAGGCCAGGACCACCTTGCCGATGGCCGCACGGGGTCCTTTTGTCCCCACCCTGAGGGTTTAAGGGGTAGAAGTGGCCGCAGACAGCAGTGGGGGGGAGCCTGGGGCTGCTGCGGGGTGGCACCCAGGGATGCGGGGCTGTGCGGTGCACAGGGCAATGCCCATCCCAAGGTCCTGGGCCCTGGGGCTGTGCTGTACCCCATGTCCTGGCACCCCAGATCTGTCCTGCGACCCCAGGGCTGTGCTGTACCCCATGTCCTGGCACCCCAGATCTGTCCTGCGACCCCGCTGTGCTGTACCCCATGTCCTGGTCCCCCCAGTCTGTCCTGTGACCCCAGGGCTGTGCTGCCTCCAACCCCACACAGCGGAGGACGCACAGATTTGCACGAGCCCTCCCGCTTGAGGGCCTCTGCATGAACAAGCTCACGCTTCCCCCAAATTTGTGGTGACGCCCGGACGTGGGCCCGGTGAGCGCCCCGAGCGGGACGTGGGGCACCCTGCGGGGCTGTCGGCTGCTGAGGTTTCTTACCAGCAGATGTCAGCTCCCGCCCGGGGATGCGTGGCCGGCGCTCGCCCGGCTCGGCTTCTGGCTCTGCACCCTCGCACACGCGTGTGGCCGGGCTGTAGCCTTCCTTGGGGGGTGACAGTCCCTGGGGGCAGCGGGGTGACACGGCGGTCCCAGGGCTGTGTGTGCCATCACCGCTACAGCAACCCGGGACAGCCCCCGGCTCTTCCTCCGGGAGCTGTGCAGCTCCCGTTCGCGACCTGGGCCCGTTGGGGTCTGCTCTCCAGTGGTCATATAAGAAAATATCTCATTATCAAAATTTGGGTGTGCAGGGGAGGGGCTGGGTGCTGTGCTGAGCACCCCGGGGAGTTTTGCAGCAAGCAGAAGAGCAACGGTCCCGCTCGCAGGCAGCCTGGGTGGTGGTGGGAGGGCGAAGGGCTGCCCGGGGCTGGAGAGCCCCCGCAGAGCTGTCAAGGAGTGATGGAGCGGGGCTGGACCGGCACCCCCAGCCCTGCAAGCAGCCCCCAGCCCGCGAGCAGCCCCCGGCCCACCAGCAGATGTTGTCCGAGCCTGCGAGGGCCAGGAATCCCCTCTGCTGAATTATGCCAACCTTCATTGAGATGCAAAGCAGGGGCCGGGGACGCCACACGCCAACTGCTCGTCCCAGGCACCCTCAGCCCCGCTGCGGATCGGGGCTGCACCCCCGGTTTGACAGTGCCCTCCGGGGCAGCTCCGTGCAGGACCCGCCGTGTCACGCTGGCTGCCCTGAGCGTGGGGACCCCCAGGGACCCTGCCCGGCATGTGCATGCGTGGGGCAGGGGGAAGGGGACGTGGCAGGCTGGATCCTGCTCCTCAGCAGCCGGGTTCGTGCTGCTGAGCCCACCCAGGACGCCCCCGCTACGAGCCTGCCGGTGCGGCCCCACTCCCAGTAGGAAAAGCCCCTCTCGGGGCTGAGCCTTGGGGGGGGGTTTCTGCCCCAGCAGCGCTGGGGAAAAGGGTCTTTCCCCACTCTGATAAACCCTTTTCTGGACAAGGTGCTGGGCATTGCACCCCTCTCTTTTCCAGAAAGCTCTGGCGACGGGGTCCCCACCGAGCCGTGGGGACGTCCTGGCTTCACGCGGGCTGATGCACCAGGCGACAGCACGGCTGGGGTGTCACTCGCTGTCCCCTGCGTGCGATGGAGACGTCTCCCTTAAACAGGGACCGTCTCCAGCGTCCCCCAGCTCCAGGGTGTCCCCAGCCCTGCTCTTGGGAGGAGGACGCCTGGGCATCCCTGCCAGCTCCACGGGGCCGGAGGCAAGCGGGAGCGAATCTGGGCTCTCCCAGCTGTGTCCGCAGCCGCCGCGTCCTGCGGGCAGCCAGGAGCCCAGCGGGCCAGCAGCCGCTCTGGGAACAGCTCCTGCGCTGAACGGGGGGCTTGCTCCCGGGGGACAGCGGGGTTGCGGCCCTTCCCTCCCCGCTTGCCGGGGGTGCTTGAGCCCATCTGTGCCTCCCGGTCCATCTGGGCACTTCGCCATCCCACCCCCACCTGCCTCCTCGCCGGGGAGCAGCCCTGGGCTGGGCAGAGGGAAACTGAGGCAGGGAGCCATGTGAGAGGCTCGGCCCCGAGCACCTCGAAGCATCGGGACACACTGGGTGCCCCGTACTCTGTGCCCCACACCTGGGGGTTTTGGGGAGCAGGAGGCAGCCAGCAGGCAGGAGGAGTGCTGCAGCGAGGGCTGGGGACGCGGCTGGTCCCCACAGAGTGTCCCCAGCCCCTGACACGTCCCTTCTCCAGCGCCAACAGCCATCAGGGTGGTGAAACACCCTCTGCAGCCAACTGGACCCCGTGGTTGGGCCACCAGGACGGTGCCCGTCGGGCTTGGGAGACCCCTAAACCTGAGCTGCCGGGGGACCCCAGGGACAGCGTCCCTTTGTCACAGCACCCCCGTCGCCTCTCCCCGGTGCCACCATCGCTCAAATTGACAAACACGGGTCAGCGAGCGCTGGCCGTGGCCCCCCTGGCCCCCCGCCACCCCGCCGGGCCCCCCAGCCCCTGATTTCTCTTTAATTGCATTCCCCAGTGTCATGCAAATCAGCCGTCCCGGGCGCAGCTGCCGGGATTAAATTAGAACCCGTTAATACGCGGTAATTGCGTTTCCGCACAGGCCCAGGAATGCCGGCCCGGGCGCAGGGGCGGTGGGCGCCCGGCACCGGGGCGGCAATCGGCTTTCACAATATTTACTCTGGCAATTACCCTCCCTTCCAGGCTGCGGCCCCTCCGAGGCCGGGAGCTGGAAAGGGGATTAGGGGATGGAGACAAACGCTGGGGTGGGGGGTGGTGGTCTGGAGTGCTGGTGGGACATGGGGATGAGCTCCCCCCCCCTTCTCATCATCCCCAAATTTTCCCCCTTGTTTGTGCCCTGCCTGGAGCAGGGGGGTGGTGGCTTCATCCCCTTTCCAGGTGGAGCATCACTGAGGTGGAGCATCCCAGGGTGGAGCAGCATCAAGGTAGAGCAGCATCAAGGTGGAACACCCCAAATCTAGCTCCTTTTGGCAGGTCCTGCAGCCATTGGGAGGACTGCTCCAGGTCCCCCCGAAGTCCCCCACATCGCCCCAGCCCCGCCGGGATTGTGGCTTTCCCCCCCCGCCGTCGCAGCCCCAGGACGTGGAGCATCTCAGAAGGATGGTGCTTTCAAGGGAGGTTTCCTTGCAGAGCACCAGGGAAGGGCCACAGGGTGAGGGACATCTTGTGTGTCACCAACAGATGGGGGTAACGTGGACAAGCTCAGGACCTGCCACATCTTCTCTAGGTGTCACGGGGACGGTGCAGTCTGTTCCTCACGGGCTGCACTGCTCAGAGCCCTGCAGCGGAGAGGGAAACTGAGGCTCGGGACGAGAGGGCAGGGGTGGGAACATGCAGGGTGACAGGGACCCAAGCCATGCCCCTGAGCTGAGATGGGTGTGGGGTAACGAGCCGGTGTCTGGAGCCACAAGTGCCCGGGGAATGGAGAGCTGGGGAGGGATGTGGGGGGGTGGGAAGGCAATGGGGGGGACGGGATGAGATGGGGGGGACCTGCAGGGGATGGGGGACCTGAGGGGATGACCCCTGAGAGATGGAAGGGTTAAATGGGGGATGGAGGATGCCTGGGAGGGATGAAAAGACACCATGAGAGGGCTACGCAGGGGGCATCGAGGAGGGGGGGCACAAGGAAAGGACACATGGGGGTGGGAGGGTGGGAGGCTCCTGGGGTGGGCACAGCTTGGGGTTTGGGGATCACCAGCGCAGCCCTGGTTTGCCGGGGGCTGGATGTGGGGCTGAGCCCAGCTGGTAAATGGTAATGCCCGGCTGCGCTTCCCTCCCGTCCACCTCGGAGACTCCCAGCGCCCACCCGGGATGGGGCAGGGGGGCTGTGCCTCCACCCCAGCCAGAGCCCCCCCCCAGCCCTGTCCACCGAGGTCCCCGTCCCGGGGCTGCGGTGCCCATCCCCGGGGCTGGCGATGGAGGCGGGAGCGGGAAGGTTGAACATCTTGCGAGAGCAGTCCCGGGGGGCCAGAGCCGCCCGTAACCCCAACAGATGCAAAGCCCCCGCACAATGGGATTAGCGAGCGGCACGTGGCCGGGCGCTGAAAGGCAGCAGGGCCGGCAGACAATGTGCCCGCCATCGCCCCGCTCGCTCCCGGGGGGTCACTCACGCTCCCGGCATCCGGGGGCCACCGCCGGCTCCCGGGGGAGGTTTCGCTGTGTCCCCACCCACCCCCCCCCCCCCCCGGGCGCCCACCGGCCTCTTTGTGCGGGTGCCCGGACCTGTTGGAGCCATCTGTCAGGGAGGGGACGAAGCCGCCGCCGAGCCGGGCAGTGTGGCAACAGGCAGATTTATTGGCCGCAATCTGTTCCTGCCTGCCCTGCCCATCCCAGCCTGGCGGTGGGAAGTAAGCCATGAATCCACTAATGAATTAATTAGTATTCCCTGTAATCCCAGGCTGCCAGAGACATGATTGCAAACGCTTTAAATTAATGTGAAGGGTCCTGCGGGCTGGCGCGTGCGGGGAGGCTCCCACGCAGCGATGCTGAGCTCTGGGACCAGAGTCATGGCGGGGGGGGGGGAATGACTTTTGGGGTGCCATCGCCGTCCCTTGCTTCCAGCCCCGCTGCCGCAGAGGGTCCCAGCCCAGCCCCTTCCCCAGGCTGGGCGGCTGCAGCCCCTGCAGTCGGAGGAGCCGAGCTCCAGGTCTGAGGGGCAGAGCAAGGCGACCCGTAACGCCCGTCCCTTAATTAATGGGGGATCTTTTTCCATCGCCCCCTCTCGCCGGCCGGGGGCTGTGGAGCCTGGGGCCCCTTCCCTTGTCTGAGCGGCGGAGAGCTCAGCCGGGCCCCTTCTGGCCGTACCAGCCACTAATTACTCCCCCTTTGCTCTCTCATTACAGCTGGGAGGGAGCCGCGGCCCCCGCGCCCACCCCCAGCACCTGGGTCGGAGCCAGCGTCGCCCAGGGCCTGGCCCCCCCGGCTCTCCCCAGCACCAGCATCACCACGGCAGTGCCCGGCCAAGCGCGGCAGCGGGTGATGACGCCCGAGTCTGAGACCCCGGCAGCCCTGTGTCACTGTCACATCATGGTTGGCTGTGCCCCGTCGGATGGGGACTCCCTGGGGGACTCCCCCCGTGGAGGGAGCTGTGAGGCAGGGTCTGTCCTGGTGCTGAGCAAGCTGGGATGGACGTCCAGGGGTGCCCATCCAGGGGTGCCCACCTAGGGGTGCTCATCTAAGAGTGCCCATCCAGGGGTGCTCATCCAAGGGTGCCCACCCAGGGGTGCTCATCTAGGGATGCCCATCCTAAGGTGTTCATCCCAGGGTGCTCTTCCAAGGGTACTGGTCCAGGGATGCCCATCCAGAGGTGCCCATCTAGGGGGTCCCCATTCAGGGGTGTCCATCTAGGGGTGTGCATTCAGGGGTGCTCATCTAGGGATGCCCAGCCTAGGGTGTTCATCCCGGGGTGCTCATCCAGGGGTGCCCATCCAGGGATGCCCAGCCCAGGGTGTTCATCCCGGGGTGCTCATCCAGGGGTGCCCATCCAGAGGACCCTGGCCAGCATACCCACCTGAGGATGCTCGTCTAGGGGCACCCATCCAGGGCTGCCCAGGGACCGGGGATCCCCACCCGGGGGCACCCATCCAGGGATGCCCGGGGTTGCCGTCGGGGCCCCGGTGGGGCGGCGGGAGGAGCCGGGCTCGGTCACCTCCCCCCCGTGGGAGGAGCCACGCGGGATCCGCGGCCGGGCAGGAGCCGCCGGCAGCGCGGAGCTCTCAAAACCGCCCGACAGCGGAGCTGCCCGCTGCCGGTGCCGCTCCCGGTGCCGCCCCCGGTGCCGCCGCCGCGGGAGCTGCCCGCGCCTCCGGGGCTGGAGGCACCATGCGCCCGGGCAAGTGACAGCGGGGACTCGCTCCGGTGCCCAGGTAAGGGCGGACCGGCACCCCCGGGGGTGCGGGGGACCCGAAGGACTCCGACGGGACTCCCCGGCCGCTCGGTGCTCCCGGTTCCCCGGGCGACCCGCCGGGAAGGCGCGGGGGGCTCTGCCCCGACGGCGGAGCGGCGGGACCCCGTCCCGGGGGGGAGGGGGGGGGCTCCGCGCCCTCCGAGGGGAGCCGCCGGGGGTGCAGGGCGAAGGGTGGGACGGAGCCGGCGGCACCGAGCCCCAGCCGCTCCCTCCCCCGCAGCTCCCCGCAGCCGTCGGGGCTGGAGCCGCAGCCTCGGAGCCGGGCGGGGACCCCCGTGCTGGGGGCTCTGCCCTGCCTCGGGGCCGGGCACTGGCTGACAGCGGATCCGGCCACCCCCGGCCACGTCGGAGCCGGGTTTTCTCTGGGGATGGAGGTGACGAAGGTGATGGGGGAGATGAAGGACCTGCTCCAGCCCCCGGCTTTTGTTTCTCTGCTCCCGGAGGGGGCAGCCCGGGGAGGGGAGCCCGGTCGGAGTGCCCGGTGCTCTGCAAGCGCAGCCCCTTCCCCAGCGAGTCCTGCCCGGGGCCAGGACCCCAGCAGGGAGGAAACCAGCATCCCCCACCTTCCTCCCCTTTTTCCAGGTCTGTGTGGATGCTGCAGGGCTGCCCTTGAGCAGATTCCACCCCCCAAATGTCAGCGCATCCCCTTTCCCCTGCCCCAGTTGCCTGAGGGTGGGACTGGGACTGGGACCATGAGTGGGACTGGGAGCTCTGGGCAGCCCCGGGTTCAGGACTCAGCCGACACTGGTGTCCCCGTAGCCACCCCGTTGGCTGTGCTGGAGCTGATGGAGCAGCTGTAGGGCTTTTAATCCGCCCTGCAGCCGGAGCCCACCGGGTCCACGTACAGCTGGGCCACATCCTGCTGCGTTCCCAGGCAGGACGTGGTGCAGAGGTCTCAAGCAAATCCTAATTTTCATGGTCTGCTTGTGGGTTTCTTGTCTTTCCCGCCCCTCTTGAATTCCCGGCCCCAGCTGCCTGTTTTGTTCCTGGCTCTTGCGCCAGCATCTTTCCTGCATCCTCCTCCCCAGCCCTCTGTGTTTCTTCTGCCTTGGGCGGCCCTGTCCGGGCTCAGGGTCTTCGTACCAGGGGCTGTGCGGGGCTGGAGTCGGTCAATCTTTGTCCTGAACCAACTGTCCTCCTCTGGGGGATCGAGTCCGTTGGAAGGAAACCAGTGGATGGTTGAAACCAAGTTCCTCTTCCCACAGGAAAGGAGAATGAATTGAACCCACTTGTTTTGGGATGGGAGCTCGGTGCCTGGTGACACAAAGGGAGAGCATCTCCCTCTGCTATGAGCTGAGCCATCCCTACTTGAAAATTAAGTTTTCGGCTACAGCAGGCTTTTTCCTGCAGTGGGTTTCTTGTGGTTCTTTCCGGCAATGTGGGATGGAGACGTTCGAAAATGAAAGGTATCCAAAATAACGGGCCGGACAGGCTTCCCATTCCACAGTTGTTTCCTACACTCCTCTTCCGTGGGATACTGGGAAACTACCAGTTTGGTAGGGTGACTTCATCAGGCAATTCCCTCTTTGTCTAATTTCCTCTCCTTTTAAAGAAAAAAATCAGTATTCTGGAGAAAAAAAGAGAGCAAAATCCCTAAAAATTCAAACTGGATTTCCAAAGTGACAACCTTCCGAAACATTTCCGTGGGAATACTGCGCTGCAAAGTGCAGGGAAGGGGGGAAGACGCTGGGCTCGCCTCTTGAACAGAGCCCCAAACCTAGTGATTTTCTTCTGGGCTGGATTCTGGTGCACAGGACCAGCAAGGGACGGGAGCTGCAGGCAGGGACGCTGCGTTTGGGACAGGTCCCCAAGGGTGGAGTGAAAGTAAGCCTCAGACTGCAGCCTGGAAGGGTTTTGGAGCAGATCTGCAGCCGTTTCTGGGCTGCTCTTCCCACACAAAGCGGGTGCAGCCCTGTGATCCCACCAGGAGGCTGGCAGAAGGTATGTGGACCCACTCCATCCTGGCTCAGCCAGACCCCTCCATCCGTCCCAAAGATGGTCCTTCACCACCTTCGCCCACCAGATTTCCGAGCATCCGACAGACCCCTGTTACTCTGCCGAAGAGTTAATTGGGGACACATGGTCCTCCGGGGATACGATGGCTGCGCGCAGCAATTAACACCCTAATCCAGCCCGCAAGCCCCATCACACATATTAAAAGTGGGATTTTCCACGTGGGGTGGACAGGGGCAGTGGAACCAGGGCTTGGGCAGCACACTTTCAGCAAAGCTGCTTAGATGCTAAGCTTTATTAAATGAGTCAGGCACGATGACAGGATTTTTGGGGCTGATTAACATGAAACCCAGGCTGGCGTGTGCGGTGTGACCGCGTTCGTTATGGCAGAGGGAAACGAAGGTTCAAGCAAATGTGCTCAGGTTAGAAGAGCTCAGGCAGGAAAATCTCCAGAGGCAGCTCAGCAGAGGACCTTTACGTTCAGGCTCCCTTTTGCAACCCACAACGGGACAAATCAGGGTTGAAGCCACAAGGGGAGGGACTCATGAGTGGGAATAACCCCAAAATTGAATTGTTGGAAGCCCTGGGCCCTGGAAAAGAGCTGCTGGGCCCCAGGGAGAGGCTTCAGTGGCTCCCCAAAAAATTCAGCAGAAATTATTGTAGATAGATAAATAGATAGATGATGGATAAATAGATTCTGTAGGTACCATTGGTGGACGGAAAGCAATTGATGCCTCTGGAAGATGATTTTGACCTCGGTTCCTAATGCCCTCAGCATGTTGAGTGACTCTCCTGCTGGAATTCGTTAACATCTCCTTGTCCCTTTGTTGCAGAGATCAGAGATGACCAAGACGTATGCCAAGCCCAAAGAGATGGCGGAGCTTGTGAGCGCCCAAGCTTGGATGGACGAAACGTTGGGCTCCAAAGATGAGCTGAAGGAAGAGGACAGCAGGCAAGGTCCTTTTGGATTGATGTCTGGCTTGAATGAAGAGCACGACAGCATCGAGGAAGAAGAGGAGGAAGAGGATGATGGGGAAAAGCCGAAGAGAAGAGGACCAAAGAAGAAGAAAATGACCAAGGCGAGGCTGGAGCGGTTCAGGGCCCGGCGGGTGAAGGCCAACGCCCGGGAGCGCACGCGGATGCACGGTCTGAATGATGCTCTTGACAACCTGAGGAGGGTGATGCCCTGCTACTCCAAGACTCAGAAATTGTCCAAGATTGAGACACTGAGGCTTGCAAGGAACTACATCTGGGCTCTGTCTGAGGTGCTCGAGACGGGGCAGACTCCTGAAGGGAAGAGCTTTGTGGAGATGCTCTGCAAGGGCTTGTCCCAGCCCACCAGCAACCTGGTGGCTGGCTGTCTGCAGCTGGGACCGCAGACCTTGTTCCTGGAGAAGCATGAAGAAAAGTCCCCGGTGTGTGAATCGGCCATATCCAGCCACTCCTTCAGCTACCAGTCCCCAGGGCTCCCAAGCCCACCCTACGGGACCATGGAAACACATCTGCTGCATTTAAAGCCTCCGACCTTCAAGAGCTTGGTGGATGCTTCCTTTGGAAACCATCCCTCTGACTGCACCACTCCCCCCTATGAGGGTCCCCTGACGCCGCCCCTGAGCATCAGCGGGAACTTCTCCTTGAAGCAAGATGGGTCTCCAGACCTGGATAAATCCTACAGCTTCATGGCCCACTATCCCTCAGTCAGCCTGGCTGGAGCACATGGACATGCCTCTCACTTCCAAAACACAGTGCCCCGCTACGAGATCCCCATAGACATGAGCTATGAGTCCTACCCACACCACGTGGCCGGGCCTCAGCTCAACGCCATCTTCAACGAATAGCAAAGCAGAGTTAGACCCAAATTCTTGATGCAGAGAGAAGTTCAGCCGCGTCGTGGAGCTGTTTCTAGAACGGACACAACTGGAGCGAGGATATTGCCGCTATGGGGTGACAGACTTCTGAGCATCCCTGCAGGACATCGCTGTGGAAGGTTCAGCTGGCCCTCCTGTCCTCTCCCAACAGGTCTGCACTGGTGCCACCTCACTGATTTCTGAGCTGTCCCCAGGAGCCACGTGAACCCTTCCTGACAGCTGAACTCTGAGCAGCCACCGCCGAAAGCTGAGCTGTTGCCTCCCACTGCCTCTCCCCTAGAGATGCTCATGAAGGTGGCTTCACCCTGCAGGACTTTCTGTCTGAATGTGCTCCAGCACTTGGGATTGTCCGTTGCCAAGATGTTACGGCTCCTTTTCCTCCTTCCTTGGGGTGCTGGGGCATGGGCACACCTCTGTCTCGCATCAGGTGGAGACAAGCCCCTCCTGCCCCTTGGGATGACCGGTTCCCCTTCCACACACTCTGATGGGAACATGGTTTTCCCAGTCCAGCCATGGCCAGGCGGGCTGGCAGAGATGGGTTTGATCTGGACCACTTGCAGAAGACCAACACGGTTGCTCCTCCTTGAAGCTTCCCACCCAACGGAGGACCTTATCTTTGCTGCCACCACATCATTCAGGGATGGCACGGTCCAGCCAGGCTCAGAGCTTCTCCGTGACCGTCCCTCCACTGCTCTCCTCCTGCACTGAGCCCTGCTGCCCGTCCTCTCCTGAGCCTCAGACCTCGCCTGTGACCTGCAACCAGCATGAGATTATCAGCACACGGATCTTGAAACCTCGTTAAGGGACTGTTGATCTTTCAGAGCACAAATATCCCGGCTGGAAGAGGAGCTCTCAGCTGAACCCTTGCTCCTGACTAGGGCCACGTCTTCTTACGGTTTGTAGTGTTATTTATCATGATCTGTGTCCTGAAGACATCCTGCCAAAAGAAGTGTGTCTTAATTTCCTGTTTTATTTATTATTTACTGTGTGTGTGTGGGGGTCTAATTTATTTCCTTCCATTTTACATGAAATGTGGAATGTGCTAAATAACCTCCTCATTTTCCAGTTGACTTCCAAGTGCTTAGTTGGAGTTAGCTTTGTAGAGACGTGTGGTTTTTGCAGTGCTGTTGCTCCAGGATTATTTATTAGCCATTATTTATTTAATTTATTTTCTTCCTGCCCTCACGGTCTATTCTCTGGTGATGAAACCAAGTATTTAACCAAGGGGTTACATATTTAATGTTCAACTACATATTTAACATTGCCATTTCTTGGATTTTGGAGGTTGATCGTGCCCAGCAGCTCCCGACTTGTCCCTTGTATTTCTATATGAGCAATAACTTTTAAAGGCTATGCAACTATTTTTGTTTTCAAGAAAATCCAGGCAACTATTTTTGATGTCCCACGGGCCTTGCGAGCCCGGCTGGCCAAACCTCCCTGTTCTGCAGAGGTGTTTTTTATAGCGTTGGGAATTTGGAGATGACTTGAGCTCCGGAGGTCCCTGCCCAGCCCCCGGGTCCTGGGGCTTCTTCCCTTTTGTACTGAGAGCAAATGTTTATCCTTTTGTAAAGAAAGCGGAATTGGGTTTTTAGCTCAAATAAAGTTGTGGTCTTGTTTCAAGCAGCATCGCCCCGGGGCTGTTGTCTCTTTTTCTGTGGTCTTTAGCGTGGTGGTGGTGGTGGTGGTGATGAGGGGCTGCCTGGGGGGAACCAGAGGATCCGAACCCACCCTGTACTGGGCTCCAGCTGGGATCCCTGACCTTGGGGCTGGGCTCCACGGGCTGCTGCCGGTGGCCAGCGCTGGCCATGGGACCAGCACTGGCCGTGGGACTCCCTGGGAAGGGACTCCCTGGGAAGGTCATCTCCAGAGGCATGGGGAGGGGGTGGGTGGTGGGGGGCTCGGCTGTGGGACGAGGGTGGGTGCATTTAACAAGGAGCTGCTGCTGGCTCTGCCCAGGGGCTCTGCCCGTCCGGCCCCGGCGTTCATCGGGTGCACGTCACGAACACGCGCGCGCACACGTGTAGACGTGCACGCAAACACGCACGTAGTCACACGGGTGCTGCCCCAGACGCGCACACATGTGTGCACCTATATGGACGTGCCTATACAGGCGTGCACACACAAATACCACACGCACGTGCACAGACACGTGCAGACAACCCTGTGCACGCTGACACGCCACGCACGTACATGCGGATGCATTGTCCTGCACAGCTCTGCGTGTGCACACACCCTTGTGAGCAATGCATGGAGGCACAAAGGGAGATGTGCACATGCAAGCACACGCACACGCGGGTCGGCTCTGCACCCGTGGCCGTGCAGAGGCACTGGGATGCATCCTGCCTGCTCCGCGAACGGCAGCGTTGTGCCTACGCAGGGGACACAGGCGTGCTGACTTCACCCCATCTAAGCCATCGCCCCTACTGAAAGCGGGGGGGGTGCGTGACCCGGCCCCCGCAGCACCCACGAGTCCTCATTTCCCAGCTGCGCTAAAAACCCGAAACAGCTTCTGGCTGCCATCGGGGCCTCTCCTCCCCGCAGCCCCCGCGGCCCCTCGCGCGGGGACCCCACGCTCCACGTGTCCTCGCACAGCTCAGTGCTTCTCCGTCCCCCAGCCCCGCGCGCCGGCTGCTGTTGGGAGCCCGGTGGGAGCTGCCGAGAACCTCGTCCCTGCAAGCTGTGCCCGGCACGTGGCTGCCACTGCCCCGCGTGGGGCGAGGGCGGGGGGCTCTCTGGGGGGACCCGCAGCTGCAGCCGCGCTGCAAAGGGCTGGGAGAGATGCTGCGGCTCCGAGCGGGGACAGCGCTGAGCCTCACGGGAGGTGTGAGCCGGGCAGGGGGCTGGCGAGGAGAGGAGACCTCGTGTGTCCCCCAAGCAAGTGGGGAGCGGCTGCTTTGGGGAGCGGGCTGGGCTGGGGATGCGCCTACCTGGGCACGCACCTACCTGGGGATGGGTCTTAGCCTGCCCCGGTCTGTACCGTGGGCTGGGGGTTATTGCAGCCTGTGGAAATGGGGAGACCCTTCCCAGCATGTACGCACAACATATATATGCACCCGCACTTTCTCAAAACACTCCAGCACTTACACACGTGTGCCCACAGAGAGAGAGACGTGCATAAATAAGTAGGTACAACATCTGTGCATGCACACGCAGACTCGCAACCCTCCTGCGCAGCTCTGTGCTGGATACCTAAGGCCGTGCACAAATGCGCACACGTGCACACAAACCCCCACCCCGGACAGCTACGGACGCGCACACGTGTGCCCACACCCACAAACACGCACCCGAGGGCAGCGTGACCCCCCCCCCAAACAATGCTCTAGGAGCAGCGGGATAAGGACAGTGGCCGGCTGCCCGCTGGTGCCCAGGGTCCAGCTGTGCCCCTGGCCCCCCCCCCCCCGCCCCGGCCCTTCACTCGCTGGCCGGTGGCCAAGCCCTGCTCGGTGCCAGGTCCCCCGGGGCGCGTGTGCGCCCGACAGCAGGGGAATCGCCCCTTCCAGCAGCCCCAGCCTGTGCCAAGAGGGCAGGGAGCCGTGCCAGGCTGGGGCAAACGCTGCCCTGCTCCTGCGCCGGCCCCCGCGGGGCTGCGCGTGTGCACGGGCGTGCGAGAGCACAGCTGGCCCCCGCTATGCGTGCGGGGGCAAGGGAATACCCCTGCGTGTGCGCACACAGGGTGAGCGGTCCGTGAGGAGCTCCGGGGTCATGGCTACGCTGGCTGGCACTTGGGCTTGTTTAAATCCCCCATGTCTCTGCAGGACGCGGAGGCTCGGCTCTGCTGAGGCTGCTGTGATGGCGAGGAGCTGAGAACTGGCGCACTCGCTGCACCACACGGTTCCCAGCACCGGCACGGCCTGGGCATGATTGGGGCAGGTCCCTCTTCCCCTCTGGGTGGCCCGGATGGGGTCCGTCTTCACCCCACGCCTTGGCAGGGCCCCACGGCCGCCCCCCCACCCACCTCCTCCCAGCGTGGGGGGAGGCTGGGAGAGGTCCCACAGCCGGGGGGGTGGACGGGGCAGGCAGGGTCTGGGTGCTGGGAAGGGCTCCTGGGGGAGCAACGCCGCTTTTTCACCAGCCCTAGTGAGAACCCACAGAAACGCTGGGGACGAGTGGGTGCCCAGGAGCTGAGCCCTGCGAGTCGAGTCCATCAGCTGCACTTACGCAGCTTTAGTGACTAATTAGCATGTAGGACAAAGGAGCCCTTGTTAAAAACTCTCCCCTTCCCATATGACGACACAGCTGAGACTGGAGGATGCTCCTTCTCCTGGAAGAAGGACCAGGGAGGCTGGAGCAGGTATCGGGAACCTCCGTCGTCTCCTCATGCTCCAGCTCCTGCGTCTCCAATTGCTGGGTGAGCATCGGTTTTGGATGCAGTGCAGAGACATCTCCAGACACCTCTTGGACTTCTAAAGCTTTGCTTTAAGTCCACCAGGGTCTCCATCTGGGCCCATGTGGAGGTCGGCTTGGATGGCAGAGCAGCCCTTCCAGCCCCTCTCTGGCACCCCAGCAGCCAGCCCCATCCTTGGGGGACCTGGCCAAAAAACCAGGACTCTTTTTTTAAGGATACTGGCAGGAGAAAGCCAGCTGGGGAGCATGCAAGATGAAGGATGACCATCAGAGCTGAAAAAGCCAGCTGGGAACAACCTCCTACACTGTCCTTTCCTGGGCAGGTGGAGAAGACCCCAAGGCAGGGATGCTTCATCTCCCATCCCACGTGAGGCATTCCCACGGCAGCGATTGGGGCGTCCAGCACCAGCCAGGCACGTGGCTTGGTCAGCGGTGGTGGTGTCCATGGCAAAGCCACAGTTGGGAGCAACTCTTCATTCTGAGGGTCCTGGCTCCAAGTCGCCCTGGTTTCCACAGTGGGGCGGGAGTGCCCAGAGCTGTATAATTGCTAAGTCCTTTTAAACCCCAGATTTAAAAGCTGTAATTCTGATATTGTTTGTAATCTGATAACACTGTGAGCCACTGAGCTCTTAATGTGCCCAGCTTGGGAAACCACGAGGATTTTCCCACTAAGCCGAAATATCAGACTGTTGATTCCTGAGTTAATCGTCTTTTCCCCCTTGGGGACATCAGATTTTGGCAACTAACTTTCTTGCTGATTAGTGTGGGCCGGTGGGAGAGGAGCTGCGCGTGGTCCCAAGAGGATCAATGTGGTGGCACCACGCTTGGTCCTGAGGAAACTGGGATGTGCCAGGGTACAGCCTGTCTGCACCCACTAGGCATCGAGGGTTAAACTGGGCTTGTCACGACCCTCAGGCTCACACCGTGTGTTGCAAACCAACCCACCATTTGCATGTTTGCAGCCTTCAGGACCAGTCTCTTCTTTCCATGAGTCCAAGCTGTTGCTCCTGGACGTGGCGCAGGCGGGTAACTCCTGCGCACGGGGCGTCCCCATCCCTGCATCATCCAGCATCCTCCACCAGCATTCCACCAAGCCCTGGAGCAGTGTGCGTGCGGCTCCGGCCGCCCAAGTCCTTGGAGCATGGGACTGGGCAACGTCGCAGCACAGGAGATCGATCTCCTTGGACATGCTGTGGGGATGGATGGCTGGGAGAAGAGCCTGGCCAGCCTTAGCTGCAGTGCCCCAGCCAGCGTGTCCCGGGCTGGGATGTCCTGTGAGCTTTCAAAGGTTGCACCTCATCCATCTAACCGGGGATCCGTGGCTGCCCCACCACCCTGCTACACCCCCTGCACCCTGCCCGGGCCAGGGGACCCAGGGGAGGGCAAGGTCCCCTCCCCACATCCAGGCCGGTGGAGGTGGGACCGAGCTCCCCATCCCGCCAGCTCCTCCGGAGCCTCCTGCCAGCGCGGGATGGGTAATTCGCACAAATCCTGGCGCTGGCTCCCCCGAGCCCCTAAGCTCTTTGCCGCGCTCCAGATCAGCCGCGGTTCAATCTGTTTGCAAAGCTGTACAGAGTGTTTACGCAGCGGGGACTGGTCCAGGGGATTAGGGGAAACGCTCCCCCAGCATCTGCTTGATCCAGCCGCGGCCAGTGTCGGGGCACCCCTTGCCTCGGGGGGCCATCCCGGCTCTCCCAGCCTTCCCAATCCCCACCCTGCCATGGGATCCAGGGAGTGCGCTGTCTCCAAAGGTGCTGTGGGTCCTCCTGGCACCCAAAGGGATTTTGCTGCTGGCAAAGGGTCTCACTCATAGGGGGGATGTCATGGTCTTACCCCCGAGCTGTTGTGGGTCCTGGTGGGCTGGCTGACCCCAAGGAGAGCTCAGGGCAACAAGAGGGACTGTCATGCACCTGGGAGAGGTGTCACCCCCCTCCCCTGGACTCCGGGGAGTCTCAGGACATCCCTGAGTGATGAACCCATGAGTACCTGGGCAATCCTAACCCCGTGCCAGCTTCCAGCAGCAGAAGGTCCCCTCTCGTAGGGTCCACTCCTTCCTGAACCCCTCTTTAGTGTCCAGAGCTGAGCCAGAGTGTGATGACCATGCGGAGAGAAGGGGATGCAGACGCCACCATGAACTGAGTCTTACCCTGGCTGGGCTTGCAGGCAGCGGTGGCCGGGGTGAGGGAGGACGATGGGCTCTGTTTGGAGGATGCCACACGCAGCACTGCAGCCTTCTCCCCCTCTCCCACCATCTGCCCTGGTCTGGAAGCCTCAGAGATCATGTTTGAGGGACGTTCCTGGGGTGTCACTTGGACCTGAGCCCTGGTGCTCCAGCAGACTGGATGGAAAACACCTGGGCCACCAGAAGAGCTTGTGGGGACGCGGCTGCTCGTCCCCAAGCTGTGCCAGCCCACAGCCGTCCCACAGTCCGCTCTGCTGAGGGCCGTGGTCACCACCTGGGCTGCTGTTGGGGCAGTAAATCGTGTCCTGCAAGAGCAGAGCACGTCGCTGTCCTGCACACAAGGATCTGGGCTCCCGGCAAGGGCTGGCAGCCTGAAGCATCCCAAAGTCAGCCTGCGGGAACAGGCGGCCCCGCTGCCTGGGCTGGGATGGGACCAGGGCTGCACGCCCCATCCCGGCGGCTGAGCAGCTCCGTCCGGACCGGCGGCAGCACAGGCAGCGCGGGCAGGGACAGGCAGCCCTGGGCAATCCCCGGAGCCCACGCTGGCATCTGGGTGGCACCAGGCGTTTCATTCAGCCCCTTCCTTGGCTGAGACGTGGGAGATGGCAGCTGTCACGCACTGGCCAGCACACACACACAGGGTTGGGGTTTTTTTATATTACAATACAAGTTCAGGAACCTCCCAGCTTAATCCCCACCAGATAAACTAACAGCGGAGAGATTTGGAGTTATTGACGAAGTCTTGCTGCTCGGGCGAGATTAGAGCTCGGCTTAATCTTGTAGCAGGAGGGTTTGGGGACGGTTTAATCAGAATTTGTACAGGAATAATCCCGTCTTTAAACTCGTCCCCGGCCCAATCCCTCCCAAGTTGTAATCAGGCAGGAGTCTCTCAGATGAAGAGGCCTTGGGGGGTATTTCCAGCCCAAGTGATGCAGGAGGAGCCCCAGAGATGTGAGCCAAGGGCAGGCAGGTGCTGAAGACCCCGTACGCGCCCACCCACGGGCACTGCCACCTCCTCCAGCCGTTCCCTGAAGGGGAAACTGAGGCACTGACCCCAGTAAACCCTGAGGCTCTAATTCTTGCTCTCCCCCTGTGTGGTGACTCAATACGGGTTTCTGCAAAGGATTAAACTTGCCAGATTCAGCCATATGCCCACGAGATGCCCAAGCCGGTGTCAGCCCTGGAGGTACCTGGAGGCTGAGGGGGGGGGACACTGGGATGTCACCTGGCCAGGAAAGCATGAATCCCCCCTGGACGATGGGATGGGCACCGAAAGGCAGGTGGCACGAGGATGAGCCCAACCCTGAGGACTAACCCGAAGCCGGGGGCTCATCCTGCTTCCCACAGCCCCCCTGTGCTCCGGATGGGGCCCTGAGCAAGCAGCCGTGCTGGGCTATTGGAAGGAGATCTCCCGGGCAAGCAGCCCTGCACAAAACCCACCTAACTCACAAATAAAAGTTAAATCACCTGCAAACGATGTTGCAACCGGCATCGAGAGAGCTGGGTGCATGTTTTTGCCCTCCAAACCCTGCCACGGGTGCCATAAGCTGCTCCTTTAACCTTACCGTGCCTCAGTTTCCCCCCCAGGGCTGCCGGGATCGCCGGACCCTTGTGCAGCGCCAGCGCCCGGCGGGGACGCGGCTGCTTTTGTGCCGCGCCGGCTCTTTCAGGGAGCACAAAGACGGGACACGGCGGCACAGATGGACCCTTTCAGAGGGGAGCGGGCTCCTTTCTCCGTCTGCCGCTGGGCTCTGCCTTCCGTCGCAATCCCCCTTAATTGAATCCGCACTTTCATAGCTCATTACCCCCCTGATGGATTGGATTAGCCCGGGCTGCAGCCCGCCAGCCTCTGCGGGGAACAGTTGGCTGCTCGGCGTCCCCGCGGGGAGCAGGAGAAAGGTGCAGAGGGGGCCCAGCGGGCTCCCGGCCGTTAGCTGAAGCTCGGGGGCAACGGACGAGACTTCAGCTTGCCTCTCCAACGGCCGGACCCAGCCGTGGTCCGGCAGCGCAGGCATCCCTGCCCACTCGCCGTGCCGTGGCTGGGGTGGAGGCAGTGCCGGCAGTGGGTGCGTGGTCCTCGCCGTGCTCCCATCCTCTGCCCTGCAGGGTGTTGGACCCCCCAGGTGAAACGCTGTGATCTTGTTTTTCCCCGGTGGTATTTATTTGATCATAGGAAGAGCATCCCTGGGACGGGAGGGATGCGGGAGAGATGGGGGGACCAGCTCCGGATTGGGGCATCAGCAACCTAACCCTGCATCTTGGGTGACTTTTGGCAGCACAAGAGGAGAGGGGGCTCTGCCACCCCAAATGCGGGGCAGGACGCTGGCATGCGCCGATCCCCCCTGCTGCCGCCACTGCTCGCGTGTCCATATGGGCTAACGGCCGCTGCCGCGGCGGCTCCCGGCTCCTCTCGCTCATTAACCTCTGCTCCGGGGGTGGACCCCCAGCCCAGCTGCCAGCAATGCTTCGCGCCCCCTCCCCGGCTGCGCGGGGGGGAGCTCTGCTCTCCCCCACCCCTTTCGCCCTCAGGATGAAGCACTGTAAAAGGAGGATTTAGCGTACCTAAACCCTGGCTGGCCTCCTACCCTGACCGCGGCAGGACTCGACCCATCTCCGCTGCATCCCCGGGTGGGCTGGGGGAGAAGGGGGATGCTGCCCCGGGGTTCCTTCCAGCCGGTTGCTCACAGAGCCCACCGCGCAAGCTTGGGTTGGGTTGTTTTGGGTCGTTTTCTCAGTGAACTCGTGCTCAAGGCTGGGACAGAGGGTTTCTGAGCCACCTTGGAGTTTCCCATACGCAGGACAGCATCTCCCTCACCGTACAGCTGAGCATCGCAGCTGCGCGCTGAGTCCTGCTGGGGATGGGGCAGAGCATGGGGCTCATCGGTGGGGGGCATTTCTGCCCCCCTTAAGGCGCTGAGCCCCAGCAAAGGGAGGTGGCCATATCCACACCGGGTTTTTTTGTAGGAACACCCCAGCGGTGCTTCTCCAGCGGCCGGCAGCGAGGAGGGATGCTGCCCGGGGTGCAGGAGCAAGCCGAGGGCCGGGGCCGTACATCCAGATGGAGATCCCGTCCTGCCAGCTCAGACATCTGATCGCAGTGGATAAAGAAGTGCCCGTGGCATAAATGGTTTAGCATATTCCCCTCTGCATCCTCATCCTCTTAGCAAAAGGTATAGCCGGGTACTCCTGGCAGGCTCTCCTACCAGATGTGGCCAGAGTCCCATTGGGGTAGTTAGTGCCGTATCGTTTACGGGAGGGGATTAGAGAGCCTCCACTTAGAGTCACGGTCCCCAAGGCCTCTCAGATTAGGATATAATGCAGCAGGCTTTGCCTTACGGGGGCTCAGATGGAGCTGTAACCCTCTTCATCCTCATTTTGCAAAAGCTCTAATGGCCGGGAGCTGGTGGTGGTACCCGGGGCTGCGGCTGTCCAGAGCCCTCAGTTGTAATGCCCGGGCTGCCATGGTCCACGCCAGGATAAATCCTGGAGGGATCTTTTCAGAAAGCTCAGCTGTTTCCAAGAGCGAGAACAAGGTGAGACGCAGAGGTTGAGCTGGGGCAAGTACCTGTGGGTGACAGAGCATCCCTCCACCCAGGACCCCCGAATTTTCAGCATCTCTCTTTCAAAACGTGGGGGACCTCTCCTGCCTCCCCCCCCAGGGCAGTTCACCTTGCCCCAGGGTAGGGGAATGATTCGGGCACACACGTGCAGGTGTCCTGGGAGATGCTTGGGGTGTTCTACCTGGCCTCCAACAGTCTCCCCGGAGGAGCCTGGGTCCGCAAGCCCTGTGAATGTCTCCCAGCACCCCGGTTATCTCAAAGGGTAGCCCTCCTTGCCCGGGTGTCTGTGCACCGGCTCATCCAGGTGTGGTTCATCTTGGCCTCGCATAAACCTCGATGTAGGGAACCCAAACCAGGCTCCAGGGACGGACGGAGCACTGCTGCCCCTGGGCTGGCAGGGCAGGGGAGGGATGCTGCGATGGTCAGCCTCTCATTTCTCCTCCTCCTGGTTCCCTGTTCCCAGTACAGCACGGGAAAAAGGGGAAAACATGGGAAAAACACCCTATGTGTGCTAGCGGCTCAAGATCACACTGGCAGAGCTGTGCCCAGGGTCCGGTTGTCCTAATATTGGTGTAAGTCAGGAGCATCTCCACTGCAGGGTCAAAGTGATGCTGCCTGGAGGTTTTTGGTCCTGGCTGTCCCGGATCAGGTGAAGGAGCCCAAGCCCTGGCCCTGGTTTGCAGGCAGTCGCTGCACACACCCCTCCCGTGTGCAAGGAGGGGACACATCTGGCCAGAGAGTTTTGGGGGGGAGCTGAGGGGTTACCCCAGTATTCCCTCCACGCAGGGAGCGGGGGGCCAACGGTCACCCGAGCCTCCCCAATGAGCTCAGCTGCGGTGAAGGCACCCAGGCAGCCCACGAGCCCCACGGAGGGAGGGAGGGAGGGCCAGCATCAGGCCAGCATCCCCCTCCGAAACTCCCCGATGTGGCTGCGCTTAGGTGGGGGATGCGACCGCGCAGTGTGTCCCCCCCAGGAGTGAGTGTTGTCCCCGTCAGGCACAGAGCTGGGGGGGCCCTGGAGTCCCCGAGCTGGCAACAGATGGCTGGAGGCAGCTTGCTGACACCTGCCCCTCCTCTCCACCCCTCTCCTGCCCTTCCCTTTCTTCTCCATTCGTTTTGTTTGATTTCCCAGCACTTTAGGTAAAGCCGGAGGGCTCCACCGTGCTGCTCCCCTTGGCCGAAGGGAGCCTGTCCCGGGAGCTGGACCCGGCGGCAAAAAGATGAAGAGGGATGTGCTGGCCCCGGGGAGGGCCAGGAGGTCCTTTGGATGGGGGGGATGATGCTGCGGAGGATGCTGTGGTGTCTCTGCCAGCAGCGGGCAGGGAGTTTTGGGGTACGGGGAGCCCCGCTGACAGCTAGCTTTCCTCTGCTCTGCCTGGTCCGGCCGGCTGGGTATGACCTGGAGCCTCCTGGCCTTGGCAGGCTGCTGCCTCACACCCTACAGACTGAACTGATGCAGGCAGGGGGTCCATCAGACCAGCAGACACCCAGAAACGTGCTCACCTTGTCCCTCCTTGCTCCCCCGTGGCTTGCCGGTGGGTGGGGGGGTTCTTCTGGATGCGGATGAAGTGCAGAGCAGCTCCCCAGCATCCCCTGAGCATCTCCAAGCACTGGCAAGTCCCCCAGTGCTACACCCACCACCACGGCAGCAACCCGGGTCAGGGTGGGTGACCTTTCTCTGCGAGGGTTTGTCTCCGTTCACCCCAGAGATGGGTGCTGGAAAAGCAGCTTCCCAGCCCTGGGCGTGGGGCTGGCAGTGACTGCAGGGTGCAGGGGACCTGTGGGCACGGGACCGGCACTGTCTGTGATGCCTGGGGACACCGGAGTCCTTCTAGATGGAGAGGTTGGTGATGAGGCGGGCAGGAATGGGAGTGGGTTGAGAGATGCAGAACCAGGAGGAGGAACTGGGTCCTGTGCCAGTGCAGCCCTGCAGCGAGCAGCAACCACCCGCTGCCTCTTGGCAGCTCTGGTGCAAACCTTTAGGACGGGCTTTAGCTAGGATGAAGGTGCCTGGAGCATCCTCGTTCCACAGCCGGGTTGTGCTCTGCCCCGTGCAATCTGCCCCTTGCAAACCGCCCCGCCGTGAGAGCATCTACCAGCTGGCACAAGCCGCCTTGGCCAGGGCCCTGAGCTGCCCCGCAGCGCTTGAACCCGCAGCTTAACCCCCCCACCATGGCTCCTGCAATCAGCCCCTGCTGCGCCCTGGCTCCCGGGCACGGGAGACGAGCGATGCCCACGCTGCCGGGAAGGGAATCGATGGCGAGGAGCCGACCTGCACCCATCCCGGGTCCCTCCGAACCGCCTCTTCCCCAGTTTCCCAGTGCATTTCTATAAATCAAGCTCTGGCATGCCCCCCTCCCCCTGCGGCGGGGTTTGGGGGTCACCTGTGACCCCTGGCAGATGGTGCGGGGACTCCCACCCCTTCCCCAGGAACTGTTGCAGCCGGCCATCTGTCAGGCAGCTCAAATCTCCCCGGTCCTGCCTGGGAGCTGCTGCGCAGCCATCTCCACCCTGGGACCCGGGCTGCTGCCTGCCCTGCCAAGGCAGGGGGTGCAGGCAGGAGGGGACGGGGAGGACGCGACAAGCGGCTGCCCCGAGCTGGTGGCTGTCCTGCCTGCTGCCCACGCGAATCCGGGTGGGTGGTGGGGGGGTTAAGCGGGAGAGGGGGCTGAGCATAGAGGGGATTATGGGATCCCAGTGCCTCGGGGGGAGCTCTCGGGTAGGGCTGGCATCGTCAGGCAGCGATGGGGCTGGCGGGGGTCTTCTCCCGAGCATGGGGCATTGTGTCCTTGAACCAGCCTGGGAGGCAGCGAATGGAGTTAGAGGGGGTGTCATCCTGGGGGTCCCACCGCCAAGCTGTCTGTCCTGCTGCCCAAGGGGGCTCTGGATTTGTCCCCCAGAGCGCAGTCCTGAGAAAAGCACCTGGAGCCCTGAGCAGCCCCAGCTCTGGGTGCGGGGTTGGGGGGTGTCTCTGGGGACCTGTGGCCCCCGGAGAGAGCACAGCTGGGTGAGGATGCACCTACCGCAGACCCTAATTTCCTTGTGATGGTCCCCAGGGAAAGGCTGCCTCTGGGACAGAGACCCAGGGGCCCAGCAGCTCAGCCGTCTCCTCGGTCCCCAAGTGGGGCAATTCCTCGGGGCAGGACCCACGAGCAGCTCCTGGGGCTCACAGGCAGCAGGGAGCGAGGCTGAGCCCGCTGCATTCGGAGAAGCTGGGTGCAGGGGTGGATAAAGGAAGGTAGGGGACAAGTTTTGGGTGCCACACTGGAGGAGTAAGTGGCACAGAGGGTGGCACTGACGCTGGCTGGCAGGAGCTTGCTTTTTCCAGTATCCTCACTCCTCTGGTATCCCACACCAGTAGACCCAGGACAGTGAGGGGCTGCTCCCTGGAAGCAGGGGAGATAAATGAGGATGAGGGTCCCCCCATCTGGTAAGATGCCCCAGTCCTGGGGGCTCTCAGCCATCCCCTGTGATCTGGGATCCCCAAAAGAGCCAGCTCCCCAGTGGGGTGCCCTTCCGTCGGGCCAGGCTGCAGCACTGCTGCGAGCTGCAAGCACCACCTTGCGGCTGCGGGACCGGCTGCCTGCAGGGAATGGGGGGGGGTGGGTGCAGCCCTGCAGCCCCCCCAACCCGCTCCCCCACGCCAGGCAGGGCTCCTGGAGGGGTGTGGGAGGGTCATCACCGCAGGCACAGGCTTTGCTCCACGTCCCTCACTGCACCAACCTTACCAGGGAGCTCCAGGGCTGGAGGCTGCAGCAAGAGGTGAAGGGCGTGCAGCCCATCCTGCTACACCCCATGGGCTGGATGCGGCCCTGGCAGCACCCGGGGGGTCCCAACACCCACCCTGGGCCAGTACCTGCCCTGTCCCTGGCACAGAAGTGATGGGCAGGGGGAGCTGCTGATGGGGCAGAGGGCAGGCTGCAAGGCAATCAGCAGCTCCTGCGCCGAGGAATTAAACACTTCTCCATTCACGGTCAGTATTTATTTTGCTCGGGGGTGCTACTTTCCACTGCAAGTCCGTCCCTTCCCCCTCCTCTTATACTGCGACTGGGGAACACGACGCTCGATGTGACTGGGGAGGTGCTGAGGCTGCTGCCTCCATCCCCTTGCTGCCTCCACGCAGGGCACGGCCACCGCCCTCCTGCCCAGCTCCCTCCGGTACCCTGCACCGGTCCTGCAGCGCAGCCGTCCGCCTCCCACAGCGGGACCAGTCCTGTCCAGTGCCATGGGCCCCTGGCCTGGGGGAAGCCCAGGGCCCCAGAGTGGGGCTGCAGTCGTCCCCCCCGGCTCCTCCCAGCCTTAGGGCGAGATCACATAGGCGGTGGCGATGTACTTCTTGCCGTTGCCATAGGTGGTCTTGGTCCAGGCGTAGGTCTGGATGCTGAGGCTGTAGCCGCCCAGGCTCAGGTGACAACTGTGGGGACACAGCCTGTGTCATAGTCCTGGCTCCGTCCCCGAGCCCTGCAATCACATCTCCAGGATGCTCTCGGTGTCCCCACACAGCCCCCCCCCCCCCGCAATGCCCCAGAGCTGTGCCGGGCTCAGGGGCCGACCCGGCTGCCGATGGGGCTCTGGAGGGCACTGCTGGCTCCACGGCCAGAGGACAGACAGACAGATGCAGGCAGGTACGGTACTTACGCCCTCCCCGGACGCGCGATGAAGCACAACGTGTACAGGCCAAACTCAAACTCGGGGCTGCAGCCGATGAAGGCAGAGCCCACCTCCTTGTAAAAGCCGTCCCAGCTGAACTGCAGCCCCAGCACGTCGGGGTAGGTGTCCCACTAGAGAAAGGGGGTTTGGGGGTCAGACCTCTGGCTCCGCTTGGCTCCAGGTGCAACAGGGCAGGGAATTCAAGCAAAGCCCATCTGTGTATGAAGCCAGGCATCCTCGCACCCTCTCCAGGGACAGATCCAGAGCAGCTTTCAGATGGTCTGAGGGGCTGCCAGACAGAGGCCCCCAGTCTCAAATCTCTCGCTTGTAGTTTGGGAGCCCCTTTTGCCCCTTGCATCGTCTTTTCTGGACCTTCCCACCGTGCCTCCATCCCAGGGTCCACACAGGGAGGCAGAGGGGATGCGGCAGGGTGAGCATCTCTGAGGGTTCTGATTCGCCCTATTTGGGATGCTGCCGGCTGGTGCAGCGCCGCCGGCTGCAGACCCCACAGGATCACTTACCGGCCCGTTGAAGTTGTGGCTGAAGTAGTTGACGATGCCCTGCTTTTCAAGGAGGTAGAAGCGAATCCAGTTGTGAAATCCAGACACTTTCCCTTTTTTCACCTCTCCTAAACACAAGCGAGACCCTGGGGTGAGCCCCCCAGCCTGATGCTGCCCAGCACCCCCTGTCCCACCGGTGCAGGCTCTACCTGAGAAGATGTGCTCGAAGCCGCTGGAGTCCTGCTCGCCATCACCTCTGGAGTAGAGGCCGAACCACATCTCCTTCAAATCGGCGACAAACTCCTGCTCGGAGCCGTAGCGGTCTGCAGGCAAGGTGGCGTGGAGAGGTGGGAGCAGTGTCCCGGGATGGGAGCACTGGGAGAGGGCAGAGCTGGGGCTCCCCCCGATCCCTGACCCAGTCCTCTCCCTCAGGAACAATTCAGCTTTGCCCTGCTCAATTCTCCCATGTCCTGGCAGCTCTGGAGAGCCCGCTCCCGTGCTCCTCCAGTCTGCATCCTCCCAGGTCACCTCCCACCCAGCCGGGGCTTTCCTTTTGGATGCCCAACGTCCAGGGACCCCATTCCCCCTGGTCAGTCCTGCCCTGCTCCGCACTCACTTTTTTTGTGGAGGAAGGCGAAGAGTTTCTTCATGAGCTCAGTTTTCATCACCTCCTTGAGGAAGTTGTCCTGCTCCCTCAGCTCCTCCGCCGTCACGTCCTCCTCCCTGCCAGTCACCCTCTGGTAGTTGTCCAGCAGTTTAATGAAGCTTGCGTAGGTGGGTTTGGAGAAGAGCTCCTCATTGACGTATTTGTAGAGCCTAGGAGAGAGCGGATCCTGCACTCAGCGGGGAAGCAGAGGTCCCCTCCAAAACCAGCCCCGCAGCCTGCCCGGCTGGCTGGTCTCTGTCGTGGTGACCCCTGGCCACCCCCCGAGGATGCTGGCGCACACTCACGGCTGCGGGGAGCGGTCCTCCTGGTCACCTGTCTCGTCGGGGGAGGCCTGGTACTGGGGGTTAATGGCGATGTCGGTCGGCCGGGCTTTGTTGTGATCTGCCTTGTAAAGCTGCTCCGAGATGTGCAAGAGGTCCTCGTCAGCGATGGCGTCCCGGCTGCTGGAGAAACCCACTGCAAGGAGAGGCAGGAGGCTGGCAAGAGCAGACAGCAGCTCCTGGGGCTGCCGATTAGCTGCCCACGGAGAAGCGAGGGTGATGCAGCACCTGATGCTGCACCGATGCACGGGTGTCACGACCCTGGGACACCGTGAGAGCCGGGTGCTCAGCACGGAGGGTTAAGGGGTGCAGGGGCGGCAGGGGGGTCCCAACCCTCACCAACCCCACGCCCCAGGGAAAAGAGCTGGCCACAGGGCTGCAGGCACGGGAGCCTTTCGTTAAGCACTGGGAGAGCTGGGAAGCGTCAGTCCCCGTCTCCCAGGCACGACGCTGCTCTTTGCAACACGTCTGCTGGGATCAGCCCCCTCTCGATCTCCCACGTTTCAGGTGCGCGGCGACCAGGGGATGCAAACGCCAGCTTGCCCCTGCCTCTGGCCGCTCTGCGCCTGCCTGCTTCACCTGGCTCTGGTGAAGGGAGATAACGCTGCTGGTAAATAGGCAGGCAATGCTGGGGCTCTCGCTGCACCGTCTGCTCAGCAACGACACGCAGTGGCTCGGAGCGGCTGGCAACGGGGCGGTACGGGCACATATGTGGCCAGAAACCAGCGCGAAACCCCGACGCTATCGACCCCCAAGAGCCACAGGCGGCAGAGGAGCGAGCTGCCCCGAGGTGCGCGGGGTGAAACCAGGGTGGTGGTTTATTGCCGTTGCTCAGAAGCGGAACTACTCACCGCGGGCGCGCGCTGCCTCCTCGGCCCATTCTCCACCTGCGTGGAGCCGGGGGGGGGGAAGAAAAAGGAACTCAGAGTGACGGAGACACGGGCTGACACACACGCAAATGCACAGCGGCACGGGCAGAGACACGCTTGCAACCAACCCCTTTGCACCCCATAGCTGGGGTCTGGCAGCCTCAGGGGGAGAGCGGCTCCCCCAAGCCTCCCCGTCGCCCGAGGGTGCTCACCGGGTCGGCAGTGCCTGTAGTAATCCTCGCAGCAGTTGCGGTACCTCTCGCACTCAGCGTTGCAGTGGCACTCGTCCTCCTTGCTGTAGGGCTCCTCGCAGCGTCCCTTGCAGGAGTCGGGGGCTGTGTACAGGTCTTTGGGAGAAAGAAACAACAGCGTGGTCCGCGGGACGGACTGACCACCCTGCCCCATCCAGCCCACGACCTGAGACCATCCTTCCTTCTGCCCACGCTCCCCTCCTGAGAGAGCCTGAAGGACCAGGCTCCTACCCTGGAGCTATTTGGGATCCTTTGTCAGCGTTTAGGGGTGGCATTTTGACCGGCTGAATCCTTGGGATGCACATCGCCATGGGTCACTCCTCTTCAGCCGTGGACGTCCACCACGTCAGGGCCACTTCACACCAGGAAACACGTTCTTGGGTCCCCACCATTAATTGCTCCTTCTGATTCACCCTTTTAATGCCAGGCTTAGCAAGAGTGCCCCAGGTCCTGCCGTCTCCAGGCCGGAGGAGGAGTGCCACATTCCAGACACCCTTATTTGTAACCCGACCGTCGTTCTTTCTGCAATGCTGGGAAAACTGGGAACTCCTTCCCGAGCTATTTATATGATAAATGTGTCACTGAGCATGTGCTTTATTACACATGGTGGCAAAGCTAAAAATAATGCAGCAACTCAAGCTGTGCTTTGAATAGGGCAAGTGCCACATCTCAGATGGACGATGGACATTTGCCGTCAAGCAAAGAGGGGCTGTAGGAGACCAAGATGTTGGGTTTGTACTAGGAGACAACCCAGAGACTGTGAGCTTAGGGAAGGTGCCTTATCTTCTGTGCTGCCCATCAGCTCCTGACAGGAGGAACGGGACAGCAGGCAGCCCGGGCATGGCTTTCTCGGCAACCCTTTACTCCAGCCAGGAAGGTGACCATCTCCAAGGAGGTGCCGAGAAGCCATGTCCCAACCAAGCTTCCAGCCTGCAAAGCGATCCTTGGAGGAAAGGGTGGTGCTTTCCCTTGCAAACCTGCAATCACGCAACATCTTAAACACCTCTGGGTTGCCTGCCTTGAACTCCAGCAGGTGAAACATGCCCTCAGGGCAAATCCTGATACAGCAGCGATGAGACTGACGTCCAAGTGTCATGCTTGCTGGCTTCTCTCTGCACCCGCGTTGCTTGCTCTGTTGTCTTCCATTTTACCCAAATTATTTGTGCTTTTCAGAATCAGGTAATCAAGGTCCCACATGTGCTGATGAGAGAGGAAGAACCTCTTCGCCCCACCAGCCAACCCAGCCCAGGCTGGCTGACCGTGCGGCAAGGGCACGCTGCTGACTCCCGTTTGGCTTCTCGCCACCAGGTCCTTTTCCGCAAATCCACTTTATAGCAAGAGGGGTGTTAGTAGGAAGGGGTTGCTTCAGACGCTCCTGGAGGCCATCTGCCCTTGGTGCTACTTTAGTCCCACCTTTGCTCGTACTGATGCAGGAAGAACCGGGAAGGGCTGCAGAGGGAAGGGGCACCCGTGGTTTGGGTGGAGAGCGATGCTCGTGGTGTCCAGACACCCCAGCCTCACCAGTCCACGCAGCAGAGCAGCCAGGTCTGGAGCTCTGATGCAGTCGGCAGAAGTGATCCCTGTCCCCAGGACAGCACCCCTCTCGCCCCCAAAGCGGCAGTCGGGATAAGTCAACCTGAATCACGCATCCAGGCTCATTTTCCAGCAGCAGTCCCGGAGGGATTGTGCAAGGCAGGAACTACCCACACATAAGTCACCGCTGAGATGTTCCCGGTCCTGGGGCATGTGCTGCCAGAGCATGTCGCAGCAAAACACCAATACTGGGGTGTGCAGTGACTCAGCCAAGGCCGGGAGCCCTGCAGAGTCCTTGGAGGAGCGAGCTCAGCATCGTCCCATTTCCCGCGGGGCTCAGCTGCAGGGTGCCGAGGCTTCTCCCCGCACGGGGAACGTGAGGAGGGCAGGGGGGACGGCTGCAGGAGGGTGTTTGCTCCTCCTCAGACAGGCATGAACCTAAATAGCTGCAGAGCAGTCGGCCACTTGTGATGGTCAAGTTCAGAGGGGCTGCTGGAGCTTTTGGGGAGAGAAGGGCTGCCGGGAGAGCTGGCAACGCTGCAGCCAAGGGACGGTGGCTGGAGCAGAAGGACACGGCCAGCAGTGCTCAGCACAGCGCATCCGCACTCAACTACTCAGTCAATATTTGGCTGGTCCGGCCAGTAGATATTTTCTGGCTGCACAAAGCCAGACAAATATTTCTTTCTCATTTTTAGCCCTTCAGCCAGATCCATCCCTCCCCAAGCACAGCTTTTTTGACGAGAACAAACTCATTTTCGTTTCCACCAAAAAAGTTTTGACCGAGAAAACACGGGCTATTTCCTGAGCAGCTCCATTCACCAAGGTGAGGGGAAATGTCTGAGACATGACGGAGCCCTCCCAGCAGCTCCCAGCTCGGTTTAGTACATGAACATGAGTTACGGCTCGTGTCAGAGCAGCGTCTGCGAGTCCCTGGCCTGACTCAAGACCTCGCCGCGCTGTGCAAACACAGACCGAAGATCAACCCTGCCTCTAAAAGGGCCCATTTGAAGGACAAATTAACTTGCAACAAAAGAGCTATTGGTAGACTGAGCTCCCCAAATATTTAGTTACATGCTCCTGGCCCCCAAAACCACATATAACCCTGGGTGCAAGCTCTCTGTGAGGTGATCAGGCAAAATCTCCCACCACTGTCCTGCCTAGCCGAGGAGAAGCAAAGTTACTACACGGTGGAGGTGTTACAGCTCAGACGGGTCCACCAGGGTGATGCTCCGATAGCTCTGGTCCAAAGCGTGTGCCAAGGACAGACCACGACACGAGCCAGGAAAGCTGCCCAGCTTCCCAGCCATGGTAAGCCCAGTTATTCCTTCAAGCAAGAATAACTCAGCACTTGCGTTAAACAAGATGAGACCATGGCAAATCCTCCTGCTTCCAGGGCAACCCAATGGCTGGTTTGCAGCAGAAGCAGCTCCTCTTCTGCGCTGGCCTTGCGAAACTCCTCACCATTAATTCCGAGGGGAGTCATCCGCTTCTGAAGCATCAGATACAGCCCTCTGGCAGCGTCAGAAGTGACGAAACTCCCTTCTTGCAAATAGATCACAGTTCACATTTTGTGCAAGAAGACGGCGATGAAGGCACCTAGTCACGTGCAGGATCCTGGTCAACTGGGAGTCAAAACCTGATGCCCACAAGCCACTCCTTGTTGCAGCATCTGCCTTAAAGACAGAGCTATTCTTTATCATCTCTCCAAGCCTGTCTCCTCTCGTAACAACCGTGGAGTCGTGAAGGGCAAAACACCCGAGTTCACGTTGCATTTTCCGTTGCATCTGACTGGCTCCTCCGCTCACCTCCAGCGGCCGCGGGGGGGATTGTGGATAAGGTATTAGAAAAATATTTCCCTTCATCCTCGCCCGGTGTGGGAGGATGAAGGAGCCAGAGGAAGGAGGGCTTACATGACGAAAGCACAGCAAGATGCACCAGGAAGCAACTGGTGGACAAGGCTGAAGACCAGGGGAAGTCTCAACCCATCAAAGGGAAGGATAAACCACCCTCATCACCAGCTGAGTCCCCCAGAGCTCGAGGAAGCCCTCCAGCATGAAAACACCCCTCACTTTTTCCCCTGTGAAGCTCTGCTGGATCCAGCCTCGCAAGGAACCAGCTGCCCCAGTACAGCCGAGCTCCTGGCTTACGGCAGCGCCCTCAGCACCGTCTGCTTTCAACCCATCGTTGGCCCCTTCCCATCGGATGCACCAGCTGGTTTAGCCCCTCTGCCAAAGCAAGGCTCCATTACTCACTGCCAGACACGCAGCCCAGGGCTATTCCTGCCCCGACAAGGAGGATCCAGGTCTTCATCGTCCCGTAGACGGCAGGCTGGGCGTTTCGGAGCGTCCCGGAGAGCAGGTTGGGAATGACGGTGCTCCCTGGCGCTCCCTGCTATATGTGGGGCCCCTGGGAGCGCGGAGGGGAGGGAGGAGCGTGATGCCACTGAGGACTTCACAGGCAGGCTGTACCCAAACTTTGCCAAAACTCATTATGTGCACAGCTTAATTATAGGCTGCCCGGAGTGGGAGGAGGGCTGGTAAATCCAGTATCCCAGTATTGCTCCACTCCTCACGTGCATGGCCCCTGGGGGGTGATTGAGGAGCACGGGGAAAGCTTCTCAGTGGGGTCTTTGCCCACCCAGAGCCCAGCGAGTCCATTAGAGATGCGAGCTGGTGCTCAGTGCCACAGCTTGGTCCCTCGGTGTGCCACATGTTCCCGCGCAACTGGTGCTAACTGGGAGCAACTTTCTGCTCCCCAGTTAATTGGAGGTAGTGACCTCTCCTTCCTCAGCTGCTCCCTCTGGAGGCTGTGCCCCCCCTTACGGCACAGACCAGCCTTGGTTGAAGCCTCCAGGTCCTCCAGCAGCACAAAGAAACCCTGAGACATAACCACAAGCCAGGCTTCAGCATCAAGGCTGCTCAGGGAGTAGGTTTTGTGGACTGTCCCAGTGTGGTCTCACTCCTGAGGCAAGCCCAGAGCTGGTCCATCCCCACCCTGCGTGGGGCTGCCCTTCTCCAGGGAGCCTCCACAGCCCCGGGTAACGCCGAGGGGGAGCTCAGCCCATGCCTGGCGTGGTCACCAGGCTCTTCCCTGCCCACAGCAGGGCCAGCCCAGGCTCAATTCAGTGCATCCCAGTGGAAGATGTTCCCAGATGGTGGGTGTTTTGGCAGGAGAGACAGCTTTCCATGCTACCACAACCTGGGGGGGGACCCTGCTCCCACCGGTTCCCAGTCCTGGAGCGTGTCGTACATGCTGACGAGTACACCCAAAGGCATGGGAGTGATCAGACTGGAACAGGTCAGCGCCCATCCTGCCTCCAAGGGCATCTTCAAGCTGCCTCGGAGCCGTGGCACAGCCTCTCAGTTTTCAAAGGGGCATCGCAATCGTCCCTGAGCCGATCTCCATCCACAACCCTCCGCTGCCCAGCTCAGCCGCTCATGGGGCTGCACTCAAAACCACACTGGGAAAATAACCCAGACCTAACTCACCATCCTTCTGGAGGTTGGTTTAAAAACTGCTATTTTCCCCTTCTGGTCTGGGGAGCGGTGCACCGAGGCGAGCAGGAAGGAACCTCCTCAACCCGTTTTGCTGCTGGAGGATGTTGGAGATGAAGTTCAGCTCTTCCACACATCTCCCTGTCTCTTCCCAGCCACGGTCCCTCAAGGGCTGGCATGGGCTGACCTCAACTCATCCATCAGGGAGCATGGTTGTATTGTCCGCATCACCCTTCCTTGTCTTTCCAGGAAAATAATAAAGAGACCAACAGCGCGTGTTGGTGCTGCACCTGAGGGTCCGTCACAGGCACCAGCTGGTTTCTGGCTTCTCCTCACACGGTGACGTGGTTTCTCAGGAAGCCTCATCACAACCCTTGCCCAAAGCCCAAATGATTTATACCAGCCTCTTCTCCACCTCCTCGCCGGTGCACTGTAACAGACCCGGGAACGGCCCAGTACTGGCTGGTCCCTTGTGGTCCGTGTCCCTCTGGTTTGGCCGGGTGTTTGCCTGGGAAGACTCCCCAGCCGCAGGCTCCTGGAGCTTCTGTAAACAGCCCCGGGCTCTCCTGGGCTGCCTGCCCCAGCGGCTGCCAGACGGCCACGCTCCCGACGCTTTCATCGCCAGAAGCAGCAGGTCCGGGGCAGGGTTTCCCCACCGAGGAGGGGATCGCTCCCTGTGCATCTCCACCTCGGCAGGTGATAACTCATCTCCAGACACCACCTGAGCCAAGGGGAGGCAATTTCTAACCTCCACCAGCGGAGCGGGCAGCAACTGCCTGCAATTCATCCTGCCGACAGAGCAGCATTGCAACAGCCTTATTAGCTGGCGCAGGAGAGCGGCGTTTGGTGTAATAAGGACCAGGTTTGGCTTCTTTCTCACCCCTCAGTCATTTCCTACCCTCCACCCTGGGCTGGTGACCCTGCTGACCTGTCCTCCCTGAGAGCAGCCTTGGTTTTTCTGACATCTTTGTGTCGCTCTGTGCTGAGGCTGCTCTTTGAATCTATCAGCTGGCTCGTGCACAAGCCAACCTTTCCCCAACTCCAGGCTGTGCCTCAAGCCCTGCTGGAGGTGAGGAGCTCACATCAGAGGGGTTGGACGTTGGGTGGATGGCTGCAGGCATCATGCATCCGTCTTGCTCCTCTGAGATGCCCAGGAAGAGCAGAAGCTGCAGTGCCTGGAGATGAAGCGAGTCCCACAGCGCTCGATGAGGGAGCTGGATGCCCACCATGGAGAAGGATGGAGGTGGAGCCCACCTCTTCTTGCAGAAGGTTGCTTTCCCAGCCTCACCGTGGAAGATGATGCCTTTTGCCTTGGGCTTAACTGGGAGCATCAGCTCCACCAGCAAAGGCGTGGGAACAGCGTGTTTGTCCCCGTTTTCTCAGCCACGCTTTCCAGAAGCTGGTGGCCGGGTGTAAGCACTCCCCACCTGCCGTCCTCGCACACCCCCATGGTCCAGCACGTCTTGTTGCCACCTCTACCTTCCAGCAGTGCTGGACCTGCAGGCACCAAAGCCCTCCGAGCTCCTGGGGACAACCTGCTTCTCCTCGCCCAGTCTCATGGTTTGCAGGTCCAGGGACAAGAGCAGGTAGGTGTGCGCTGGGCCACGGTCCAGAGTCAGTCACTGGCGACAGAAGGACAGCATCACCGGCTGTCACCGAACCCCGTGACCCCATTCAGGGCGCTCGCCCATGATGGGTGTTGCAGGAGGGCGGTGAGTCAAGCGCCCCGGGGCTGGCTCCACGGCGCTCTTGCATTAGAGCCGAGGAGACAGGAATTTCCCACGCGCTGAGCCCGTGGCAGCCAGCCCCGACCCCGGCCCCGGGGATGCAGGAGGGGAAGCCGGGAGTCCGGGCAGCCACGCTTGCTCCTGTGCCCAACAATGCCGTTAGCTCTCGCCCCTTGCATTACACCCTCGTCCAGACCCCGGCTTTACCCATGGTCTTGCTCGAGGAGGCAGGCATCCAGCCTCTTATTTTTCCACGGTCCAGTGTTTTCTACAAGCAGGGCTGCCCGACACCGAGCTTCATCCCCATCCCCTCCTGCCGTCCTCCTCTCCACATCCCCCTAGACTCATTGCCCTTTTCCAGAATATTTTTCCAGGTTTTCCCTCACCCTTGGGACATCATGGGGCTTCTGCAGCTCCATGGGAATTGCTGGTGGGGCTGGACCTTCACGCTCGTGCTCCTAGGGGTAACACAGCTTGTGGAGGTTACCGGCTTGTGGGTTGTGGAGGTGCATGGACCGTGCCGAGCTCCCCAACGGGATGCTCTTCACAGCCTGCACCGGGAAAACCAGACAAGGGTTAACTTTTCCACTCAAGTGGAGATTTCTCCAGCCAAGCCAGCCGGCCGGACCAGCATCCCACCTGCAGCTGAGGAAGGGAAAGCCCCGAGACACATCCATCGACCCGGCCAGCCAACCTGCAGACTGAAGGTAATCTGCAGGCCCAGAAACATCTGGAAAATGTGCAACTCTGGTTTAACCCTTCCTTCCCCACACATGAGCTTTTTCGTTTCAGGGCTCCTTTGGTCCTTCAGGGCAAACATCCTGGGAAAGGTGACTGTGGGAGGTGTGGGCTGCCCGATTTGGGTCCAGATGCCAAGGAATTGCCATCGCCTCTCTGCTTTGCCCTGGCTTGCCTGGACACGCACGCTGCTGGGATCATGCATGGGGCTGGAGTTAGAAACCTGGGAGATGCCAGGTGTCAAAACCTGCTCCCCATCGAGCACAGCCACCCGCTCGCTGCCTTGCAGAGAACCAGAAAGCCAAGCTTTGCACTGGGGGGGACCCGGGGGTCCTGGGATGGATGTGGTGCTGCGAGCTGCAAGGAACCCGCATCCCATCTCGTAGCTGGCTGCATCGCTTGAAACGTTATTTAGGTGTGATGGGGACTTTTATTTTAAGCAACCCATTCATCTGCATGGCGAGATTGAAAAGAGCAATTAATGCAGCGGTGCTCTGGTCCCTTGTAGCCCAGTCGTACTTGGGGCAAGGCTGGGGGGGGCTTTGGCTTGCGGCTCCGTGCTGTGGCTCCATGGTGTCCCGGCTGGGGCACAGACCTGCCAGGGGCTGCGAGCCTCCCCCGCGCTGGTACCCTGCAAATGTGGGAGCTTTTAGGGGCTGCGATCTCCCCTGAACCCCGTAGCTTCATCCAGGCCTGCTCAGAGTGTTGGGAAGGTCATTGCTAAAACTGCTCCGTGCGCGTACAGAGATGCTCTGGGGGGAGGGATGGGGGTCCTCACCCCTGGGGTCTGTCAGCTCTGCCTCCTTCAGAGACATCTCCCCCAAACCCCTGCTCGTAGCCCAGCAGCAACTGGTCATGGGTTGGGAACGGCCAGAGCAGGTCACCATCTCCATCACAAGGCCACCACAGCTTCCTTCCATGACGGGTGCTGTCCTGCCTCCGCGCCATGGCTGTACGTGGCTATTCCTGCCCCCATCTATGTGGGGGAAACCGAGGCACGGAGAAGGCTGTGATTAGCTCAAGGTTTGGCAGCATGGGCTGGTTTAAGCCCCAACAGTACTGGGGGGGATCAAGATACTTTCCCCATGGCTGCTGGGGTCGTGCAGGTCCCAGAGGCGGGGACAGGGGACGCAGCCAGCACCTCCCATGGGACACACAGGACAGAAGGAAGGGCAAGTCCCCTCTAGGGCTGCCCCCAGGATCCGTGGGGCAGCACAGCAGCACGAGCCAGACCCTGAGCTCAGCCTGGGTGTCTGCATGCCGATGGAGACAGACGTGGTGTTCCCTGCTCATAGGGATGCTCTGGCTTGAGTCCCTCCAGGAGGAAGGGGCATCTTCCAGCCCGGCACCTCCAGGGCGGGCAGCGTCGGGGGGCAGCCAGGGCTCCTTCCTTCCCCCCTGGCCAGTGCAGGGAGCGAATCCAGGCTGCTGCACGGAGAAGAAAGGCGAGTGCAGCCTTGCATACAAAAATACCTCTATTGCTCACTCCGCTGTCCGTGGCCCTCGCCTGCCCGCAGCCCACATGGGCTCCCGGCTGCCTCGTGGTGCCGGACCTGGCACCTGCAGCCGGTGGCACGGCTGAGCAGAGGCTGCTCTCGGCTGGCTCCAGCACAGCCCCGTGCCCGGTGCTACCGGGAGCAGAGCCACAGGGCTGCCCCCGCCGCCGGCAGACAGGCTGCCGCATCCCTGCTCCGGGCCCCCTCCGTCCCTCCATCCCTGTCAGGACTCCAGGTCGTGGGAGAGCCGCAGCAGCTCCTTCTGGCTGTCGATGGCTTTCAGGTGCTGCAGGTATGCCCAGGTGGAAACGGGACTCCGCACGCTCAGGGACTGCTCCGAGCCTGCCAGGGAGAACTGAGATCAGGGCTGGGCTCCTGCCTCTGGCTGGGCTCACCAATTCCCCCTCCGGCTCAGCTTGCCAACCCTCTCCCTCAGCGTTGGCTCATCTCATGGATCCCTCTTCACTGCCTCTCGCCTGACTCACTGATCCGCTTCCACTGCTGCTGGCTCGGCTCATTGATCCCCTCCATCACCGCTAGCTCAGCTCATCGAACCTCTCTACCACCTCTGGCTTGGCTCGTGGATCCCTCTCTATCACCTCTTGCTCAGCTCATTGAAATCCCCTCCGTCGCCTCTCCCTCAGCTCATGGATCCCCCTCCATCGCCTCTCCCTCGGCTCATGGATCCCCTCCATCACCTCCAGGAACCCGCTGGAGCTGAAGGAGCAGGAGCAAGTGGGGACGGACTTGCTCCATGGGGCAAAGCGATGCGCCAGCCTGCAGCTGGAGTGCTTCAGACATGCTGGAAGCACTCCATGACCCTCTTCAGCACGAGGAGTTGCTGCTTGACTGGTGCCTCCAGCCAGCAGTGTGCGACCCATGGGTTTGCACCACTCAGGAGAGGGAGCTCAGCCTCCATCCCTGGGTACTCCGAGGCATCAACAGCATCCGGACCAGCTTTCACCCATTGTAGCCAGGCTGAGGCCCTCGGGACGTCCCCGTGGGATCCCCCCCACGAGGACGGTGGGTGCATGCTCCCCTGGGTTGGCCTCGTCCGGCCCCGCGTAGCCCCGAGGGGTAGGGGGGTCTCCCAGCGCAGGGGTGGGGGGCAGATGGGTGAGCCCCAGACATACACGTGGAGATCCTGACGGCCTTGGGGTCCTCCGGCCGGTGTGGGGAGCGATTTCGCAGCGGGGAGAGCGGAGCTGGGTGCGGACAGAGACCAGGAGCTCAGCCCCATCCCCAAAGGAGCGCTGGTCCCTGGCCCCGTCCTCGCCCCCAGCCGGGAGCACTCACCATGCGCGTCGCCCCGGCAGCGCTGCAGGACACGCACGGTCTTTGCCATCATGTGCTGTGGGCAATGCACAAAGGTCACTTGCTGTCACCTGGCCCCACTTTGCTCCCAGGCTGGTAAAACACAGTCCCCTCTGGCTTCAGCGGTGACTGCGGCTGCCCCGTGTCCCCCGCGAGGGGACGGCCAGGGGTCCTGGCTGCCGGGGGGGGGGGGGCTGCGCTAATGCCACGGGGATGCTCTCGATCTGCATCCCAGGGGATGGGGGGGACAGCAGGTCCCTCAAGGTGGGGATCCATGGGGAGCCAACCCGCCCCACTCACCATCTTCTCAAAGTTGATGAGGTTCTCGGCCAGCGTGCGATTGCCCTCGTGGATGAACGTCATGTCTGGAGGGGGGGGAGGAATTCAGGGATCAGATTTGGCTTCCTGGACCCTGGGGAGGGCTGGATGAGTCCAAAGGGGTCCCTGCCAGCCCAGCCCAACCCATTCCCACCTGCACCCCCAGCAAAGGCCCCGCAGCTCCCGAGCCGAGGTACCCACCTTTGAGGAGGAGGGGCACGAAGGGGATGATGGGGGGGCTCAGCTTGGCGACAGCCAGGCGATAGACCCTGTGGTTCCACGAAGGGTCCTGGGTGTGGAGTGAGACCTCAGCGCAGGGCAGGCAGGGGACGCAGCCCTGGCTGCTGCCTGCCACGGGTGCAGGGAAGAAAGGGGGGGGCCAGCGCTTCCACGGCACCCCTGTGACCTTGCACCTTTTGGGAAGCAGGGGCAAACCCTGCCAGGAAGGGGGATACGGGGCGGGAAGGGGCTGCGCTCACCAGCATCCGCTCCAGCGCCGAGTGCAGCTTCCGGATCTTGTGGGGCAGCCTCTGCGCAGAGAGAGGGTCACCGGCACCGGCACCCCGGCTCTCCCACCCCCAGAGACTCCCCAGTTCCCTCGGCACCTCCTGCTCTCCACCCACCCCATTGCACCTCTGTGGGGGTCTGTAGCACCGCCTGCTTCAGGTGCTCGTGAGCAATAGGCTCGGAGCCCGTTGCCACTCCGGTACGGGGGATTTTGGCTCCCAGCTGGGTCTAACCAGACCCAGGGGCTCATCCTGGCCCCCTGCCCGGTGGGAAACATGCTCCCTGCCCTTAGCAGCTCCCTTGCTCAGAGCTTATGGGTGCAGGGTCTGCCTGGACCCCAGCACCCAGGCCACCCTTGCTCCTTGCCCAAGCCAGGGGCCCCAGATCCATCACTGCAGACCTCGGAGGACCTCGCAGGGCTGGCAGCAGCCCGAAGGCGGTTACCTCCCAGGTCTTGGCCAGGCGGCTGACGGCCGTGTTGCTCACACCGAACATCACCGCAAAGAAGGAATTCAGGTTCTTCTGCTCCTTGAGGCTGCAGGCGAGGACAGAGTCAGGCGAGGAGGCCGTCACCGGCTCCGTCCCCGCAGGACTGGGACGCAGGCGGCGAGGCACTCACTGTGCGGCCAGCTTGATGAACTTGCGGAGGAGCTGGGCTCGCCTGCCCACCTCGGGGCAGAGGCACAGCTCCGTGGCCACCCAGTACTGCAGCTCGTTGAAGCGCCGCATGACCCGTTCCAGGTTGGCCGTGGTCACGTCATGAAACTTCTGCGGCCCGACAATGTAGTGGATCATTTCCACCTGCAAAGCCCAGCGCGGCGGCTGAGGGGTATCCCGAAAGCCACCCCAGAGCCATCTCCTGCCCTGGTCCAGGTGCTGGCCTTACCTGGTGGATGCTCTTGAAGAGGTTCCAGTCGTAGTCGGTGAGGTGGCTGGCCAGGTCCTTGGAGCTGATGAGGTCCAGGGTCTCTGAGGAGCCGATGTGGGGGCCCAGCTGCTCAGGGTGGGGGGTCTGTGCATGGGAGAGAGGACGCCCGACCTCTCCTGCCATTAGCCGCCGTGGCAGGGAAGGCAACACCAGCCCCTTCCCCAGGATGGACACCCCCAACCCTGAGCTGCTATGGAGGCACCACAGCCCCAAATCCCGCTTGGGGGGCCAACCCGGTGTTGCCCATCCCCGAGACTCCCCCACCCTGCGCTCACCAGGCTGCCCAGCTCCTCCACGCTCACGGCGAAGAGCCTCTCGTTGAGCCCCAGTGCCGTGAACACCCCGACGGCGTCCAGCTGCAGCCCCACTTTATCTGCAGGAGAGAGGACGGTCAGTGCTGGGACGAAGAAGGGGCCAGATCCTGGCTGGGCACGGGGTAATTGCCGCCATGGCACGGTGGCAGCCCACAGGAGAGACCCCGAGGATGTGGCATCCCCGGGAGAGCCCGCTCACCTCCGGCTGAATTCACCTTCACCAGGACGTGCTCCCCGTCCCGGCCGAGCCGGGGGGCGAGGGACCGCAGGATGTCCCGCACCGAGGCATTGATGGGCAGCACCGTGATCAGGCACGAGTGGTCCGGTCTGTAGATCTCGTAGGGCACTACGGCGGGGGGAAAAGGGCTTTAGTGTCCTGGCTGCCGGGGAGGGCACAGTCCCCACCATGCGTGGCCGTACCTTTGTCCTGGGCTCTTAAGGCACAGCTGCTGTTCAAAATCGCCTCCTCCTGGCTTGCGAGCCAGTTCACCGAGCTCCGAGCCTGCGGCCAAGGTGGGAGAGAGCGAGGAGGATGCCTCCCCACCGGCCACCCCTCCTGCTGACGGTCCCCAGAGGGCAGGGGTGACCCAGCTCTCCACCCCCCGCTGCCCTGGCACCCCCCAGGGCCACCCCTACCTTGGGCTGGGGAGAAACACTGCCGTCTCCGTTCTCCAGCCTGCAGAGAGAGGATAAAGGTGGTGTTAGAGCCCCACAGCCCACACCTTGCGCTGGAGACAGAACTGGGTCCTGCAGCTCCCAGGATCCAGGCCACCACCGAGCCCCCCGAACATCCCTGCCCCACAGGGCACCGGGGGATCTCGGCGGTGTTTGACACCCTCCCTGTGGCTTGGAAACCCCCACGCTGGGGACAAGGTGGCCTGAGAGCTGCTGGCATCCCCCCAGTCTTGACAATCATTGCTTTGCTGGCCGAAAGCTCAGCCCCATGAAAAGTGCAATCCCTCTGCGCACGAGGGGTGCAGGATCTGGGGACGTGAGCATCAGCAGTGGCATGGGGGGACAGAGCCAGGCTCCGTTTCAGACGGGGACACCCCTCCTTCCCCGGGGGACTCACGCTCGGGGCCGCCGGCGGTCCTGCGCTTGCTCCTGGACCAGCCCGCCCAGGCGGGGGTCCTGGCTTGCCAGGTCCGCGAGGTTCTGCGGGAGGAAGGTGCCTGGCGGTCAGCATGGGGTGTCTGTGGCCAGCCCCCCCACCCTAGGGACATCCCCCCCCACCCCCCGCTCCCGGTACCTGCAGCAGAGCCGTGGTGCTGCGGTCGCCCTGCAGCAGCCGCCCATAGAGCAGCACCCACTGGCTCACCAGCCGCAGGATCTTCCGGCGCTTGTGCAGGGAGTAGGTGGCCTTCTCCTGCTCCGAGCCCTCCAGCAGCTCCGCGCGGAAACTGGGACCAGTCAAGGGCACCAGCACGGGCGATGCAGGGCTGGGGAGCGGGCAGGGACCCCCGTACGTGTGCACCCAGGACAGGATGGGAGATGGGGATGTACCCTGTGCCCAAGAGCCTGGGGGATTTGGGGCTCCCCTGGCCAACCCCTGAGGTTCCAGCGGGGTGACAGGGACCAAGCTGAGCGTGCTGGTCCCTCGCAGGGGGGTGCATGGCGTAGGATGGAGACCGGTCCCCCCCCCAACTCCAACCGCAGAAGGATATTGGTGCAGCAGGGCTCTGCAGAGCTGCGAAGTCGGCATGAACACGGTGTAAGTCAGCAGGAAATCCCCCAGCAGGGTATCTGGAAGAGTCCAGGCCACCATCATTCACCCTTCACGGTGTCCAGCGGGTTGGGGACACGGTGATCACAGCCAGGCGGTGCAGCTGGCTGCGAAAGGGTCACCCGTGCCCTGCGTGGCGTTGGCCTGTGGTCTACCCCCACGGTGACCGTGCTCATTGCGCGCCACTTTTTGCTCCTAAACACCACGGAAAGGGCTGGCAAGGTTGGCAGCCTTTGGGGGATGAAAGAAAATTAAAGGGTTGCACTAAAAGTGCAGCACTCGGCGGAGAGTTAACTCCAAGGCAGCCGCTGATGACGTCAGCTCGGCAGCTCTGATTTTTTACCCGCTGGGGACATCTCCTGGTTCCCGTCTCGCCCGGCTTTGCTCCTCTCCAAAGGCAGAGGGAGGTGGGACAGGAGGGAGGAGATGCTCCTGGCCCTGGATCTGCCTCCCTCTCCTGGCCTCAATGGGGGATTTTAGGGTGAGAGGAGCAGCTTTTGGGGTTGAACACCGGGAAGAAGGCAGCCCCGCTCGGTACTGGTCCTCCTGCTGGCACCCCGTCCCCAGCCTCCTGCCCATCTCGGGGTGGTTCTGGGACGTGGTCCCTGGACCAGGGGGGTGACTTCCCACCTACCCACAGGGTCGTAGAGCGTGGCGTCGAGCCTCATGAATTCCAGCAGATGCTCGAGGATCTTCTCCGGCGTTCCAGCCATCACCAAGTACCTGGTGGGCAGAGCACCGGGCACATCAGGGAAGGATGCGGCACCCCAGCTGTGGGCAGGACCACCACGCCGGGCCACCGGGCCACTCAACACAGCTGGTCAGCATGGCCTGGCATCCCTGTTACCCCTCCGGGGACACGGTCGTCCCAGCAGACTCCTCCAAGGGCAGCCAGAGAGCAGCAGAGAAGGCAGGGGGACAGGCAGCATCGGCTGGCAGCGCTGCCGGCACGGCTGCAAGGAGGGATGGGGACAGGCTGCTGTCACCTGGTGCTCCGCGCTGTGGCTGGCTGGCTGCTGCCACCCTGCAGGTTCTTCTGCAGGACGAGCACCACCTTCCCGTGCTCCTTCAGGCGCATGGTGTTGGCCTCCACGTCCTAGGGAGAGAAACCAGCCGTCAGCCCAGCTCGGATCCTGGCTGGCTGGTTGCACCCCAAACCCCCATACTGGCATGCAGAGAAGTGTCCTCTCCTGCAAACACCATGGAGGGTGCACGGTGGCACCCGGCTCAGACCCAGCACCCCGCGAGCCCCCTGCCCACCTTGAGGATGTGGTTGAAGTCCTGCTTGTCCACGCGGAGGAAGTGGCAGTTGTCCTCCCGCAGGATGATGGTGGCCGCGCGGGGCGCATCGTTCACCAGCGCCAGCTGCCCAAAGTCGTCCCCCTCGTGCAGGGTGGCCACCAAGCCCTGGGGGGGGGAGGGAGGGGGGAGCACAGAGGGTGAGGGATGGGGTGGGAGCCCTCGTCCCCGCCGGGGGCCAGTGATGTGGGGTGTCTGGAGAGACCTGCTGCCGCAGGGACACACCTACCTTGCCGTGGGTGACCACGTTCACCGAGCCCTTCCAGATGATGTACCACGACGTGCCTTTATCTCCTTGGCTGAACACTGCAGGGGAAACGGCGGCATCCAGCAGCCGAAGAGGGGGAGCCCCCAAGCACCCCTCTTCAGTCCCCCCCCATCCCAAGCCCCCAGCCCAGGCGAACGCAGCGAGTGCTCTGGTCCCCTCCATCCCTGGTCCACGAAGACACAGCAGGAGCAACCACTTCGATGACAACAGCTCCAGCCGTCCTCCCTGGGCTGGGGACCCTTTCCTGGGGGACCGGCCAGCCCTGCACGGCTCCTGGGGCACACGATACTCACGCACGGTGCCCGCTCTCTGGTGCGACTCGAACATCAGCACGGACGCCAGCTCCCGCTTCACCTGCGGTAAGAGGCACCTTGCCATTAGGGTCACCCCAGCCCGGAGCTGAGCGAGGAGGGGACACACATGGGCAGGTGGGATGGGGTGGGAAGCGGGTCCAGGTCTCGGAGAGGGCCAGGAGAGGATGCCCAGATGGGAAGCGATGGGATGCAGGAGGATTTGGGGGCCAGAAGCAGTTTGGGAGGGACACACAGGCCGCGGGGGAAGCAGGGCACAGCCGCACTCACCGAGTTGGAGAGATGAGCCACGGCTTTGATGTGCAGGAGCTCCTCAAATATGAGCTCCAGCTCGTCCTCTGTGCGCTGGGCAGGCCTGGGAGGGGAAAGGGGGGTGAACGGCCATCTGTTCCCTCTCTCCCTGCCACGTCCCGAGGTACAGACACCCCTCTCCAGTCACAACCCCCTGGCCAGGCACCCTCTTTCTCTCCCCGGTCTGACAGCCATGGAAGAGATGCTTGGGTCGCCCCATCCACAGCAGCCCCTTTGGTACTCCAGACTCCCATGGAGCAGGGTAGAAATGAGCCCCACGTCCCCCCCCAGCCCCTGGGGAGCACCCGGCCACTCACGGCTTGCGCAGGGCCATGGTGAGCAGCGCGTCGGGACCCAGCTGGGCCAGGAAGCCCAATGCCTCCAGCAGCTCCTCCGCATCCCGGAGCCCGGTGCTGGGCTCCGGGCTCAGCTCCAGCTCGGCAAAGCGGTAAAACTGGGTGTCCTTGTCCTGGAAATGCCACTCCTGCTTCACTGCGGGGGGGAGAGCGCGCGTGAGCTCGGCCGTGTACCCATGGGAGACCCATGGGGTGCCACGTGCACCCATGGGAGACCCCAGCAGCCCCCAGTGCACCCAGTCTCGCCTTGCAAGACCCTGCCGCTGCGCAGGGGGCTGCCAGCGCCCGCCCTCACCGTGTGTCAGGACGCCTCCGTCCACCAGCACCTGGCAGATGCCAATGGCCTGGCTGCGCGTCTGGACGGCAAGCCCGGCGCTCAGCAGCCAGTCCACCAGCTCCTTCCCGGAGCAGCACTGCCTGCAAGGGGAGAGGGCGTGAGAAACGCCCCCCGAAACGGGGCTGCGGTGCCCGGCACCCCAGGTGAGCCCTTGCCTGGGACGGGCAGCAGAAGTCCTGCCCTCCTCGGAGGGCTGCCGGGGTCCTCAGCAGCCCGCGGTGCCCCCCGGCATGGCAGGGGTGCCGGCCGTCCCACCTGTGGTGCCGCAGGTGATGCTTGTGGTCCCGGATGAGGCCAGGACGGGTGCTGGTGAGGTGGATGAAGAGGAGCTTCCCAGCTCGCCAGATCTTCTCCGAGGATGCCTGGGGGGGGTGGAAGGAGATTTTACAGCTTGCAGGGGAAGTGGGGAGGGCACGGGCAGCGAGACACGGACCCTGACTGCGCTGACACCTCGCACGGTCGATCGTGCCCCCAACACCCTGCCTAAGGTGCGACACACTTGCACGCCCACCCCAGCACCCCAGGATCTCCATCACCTGCCCCCAGGAAAAGATGAGCCCAAGGACCGAGCATCCCAGAGCCGAGCCGAGGACCCCACGATGTGCGGGTGGTCTGGCCCCCCACCCCTCACAGCCTTCAACACACGTTTCTCCATCTCCCACCTCCCCAAACTCATGTCCTCGTGGGTTTTCCCAGCCCACCCACCTGGGTAAGGCTGTGTCCATAGTCCAGGGTGGATTCAGTGTCCAAAAGTGGGGTCTGGAAAACCGAAAAGAAGGGAGTTGGTGGCCACGGGGGCTCTGCCGTGCCCCCCCTCGCCCTGCACACCCCAGGGGGGCTCCCGCCTCCCCCAAGGCACAGTTCAGCTTCATCCGCTCTGCACCAGGCAAGGAGGCAAGCATCCCTGGATGCTCACCAGCACCGATCTCCTAAAACCAAGGCAAAGCCTTTACTCTGCCCCATCCTTGCTGAAAACAGACGTGTAGCGGGGACCTAACCCCCTGACCCCCCCCCGCGGTTATGTTTAACTTCAGAAAGGGAAGTGCATTCAAATGAGGGAGCTGGGAGATAAAAGAAGGAAGCTAAAAGTAAAATCCTTGCAAACAGGGATCAAAGACATTGTATTTGAGACATGGAGCTTGCCGCTGGAAGAGAAGGACTTCAGAAAGACCTGGGGAAGCTGGCACAGCCTCAGGGGAGGGAGAGGTGTCCAAAGCCGGGGGTTTTCCTCCAGCTTTGAAGCCGGGTACAAACAAAGAGGATGGAAAAGATCCCAACTCCGGCGGGTTACGGGAACGGCCCAAGCAAAGCCTTGGAGAGCTGGAGGATCAGCTTGCGGAGGACACCAAGGACTGGGCTCATGGCCAGCCTGTCCCACGGCAGATGACGGGGAGCAAGAGCTCTCACGGAGGATCAGGGTAGCAGAGAGCCATGAGGAGTGCGTGCCCGAACCTTTCCCTGCAGACACCGTGTCGGGGGATTGGTCTCAAATCACAGCACGGCCAGAAAAACTTATGCAATAAATCCTGAAAAATCAGCTGTAACGAACCGCCGGGACGTGGCGGTCCCCAGCGCTGAGAGGAGCTCGGCAGCGAAACAGCCGAATTGCTACGGGTGATGTGTAACCTCGCGCTTCCCTTGGTGCCAAGGAGCTGGTGAATATGAAGCAGTTTTTCCAAAGGATTTTAAGGGAGGTCCTGGAAACGATGGACCAGCGAGGCAGAAAGTCACTGAGCATGTGCTGGGTATGGGGAAACAGCGCAGCGGGTAAAATTCAACACAGACGTGCCTAAAATAAGGCATATTAGAAGAACGCAAGCCCAATTTTCCCTCGCTTGCGGTCAGAGGATCTGAGCTCAAGCAGGAGCCCATGGCGGTGACCGAAAATGTGAACTCAGGCCTCGACGGCTGTAAAAAAATGCAAATCGTGGGACGGGTGTCAGTAGGAAGAGAGCAAAATAGGAAACCTCACTGATCCATCCCGGTTCACCGGCAAGTCAGTGCTCCCTTAGCCTAAAGGAGAAAAACGCGCCCTTTGGGGATGGAAAACCCCAGTCACCCACTGAGTTTTTTGCTCTATTTAACTTAAATCTGCACATGATGAGTTGATCCAATGCTGTTTTCTAAACCGGTTTCTCTTTAGTATCTCTGCCATTTACTGATCCTAAAATAGCCTGGGGATCCTAAAATGGCTCGGGGAGTCCCTCCTGGAGCGATCTGTCATCACACCGTCGGGAATAGCTGGGGACTGTCTCTGGTCTGAGCCGTGGCCCCGCAGCGGGTCCCTGCTGTCCGGGATGGACCGGCTGCCGACCGCCACGGCACAACCCCGGGGTCAGGTTCAGCTCCGCCGGGAGCGATGCCAATCCCTGCCAGGCCACGCTTGAGTCCTCAGCTTCTCCATGACCACTCATCCCTCTGGATATCCCCCATCAGCAGGTGCTTTTTAATCCTTGCGCTTATTTTTCTCCCAGTTTTTTCCCCTTGGGGAGGGGATGCTCCAGGTAAAAGCAGAGCAACGAAGGGATGAGCCGGTGCCCACCCCAGCTGCCGCCCTAATCCCGGTGCAAAGGCGGCCGCGCTTTCATCCAGGCGCTGCCCAGAGGGACGAGGGCTCCCACGTGGCCACGGCCCTGGATAAACAACCTTTCATCCCGGCTGCGTGTGCTGCACAAACCACGGGCTGGGGGAAGCCGAGAGCACCCGTCAGACCTGTTCTCCACCCGCTGCCCCGCCGAGGCAGCTAATGCACTTTGAGCATTAACCCCGAGACAGGGCGAGAGCCATCCTTCCTTGGGGTGTCTTCACCTCGAGGGGAAGGTTTTGTGGTCCCCCCCCCTGTTTATTTCTGGCTGGTAAGGGGTCTGCTGCGCTCCGGGCTGGTGGCGGAGGTGGTGGGCACTTGAAACACGGCGTCATCTGGGCCAGATCCTCCTCGGATCTGCTGGCTCTGGGCTGGTTGGGAAGGTCTGAGCAACCACAGCAAGAGGGACGGCTGGATGAAAGCCTCAATTAAGGAAGCCAAGGGCAGGAGTAATTAACTGCAGAAACCTTCTCTGCAAATGAATTCAAGGACAAAACAACCTACCAGGAGCTGAGGGGAAACCAAAGAGCCCTGGCACCTCCTGGCCCAGGCAGCAGGGTGATGGAGGTGGACACCCACTGACGGGTGCTCGGATGGGTGCTCTGCCCTGTGCTGCCTGCTTGCCTGTCCCAAACCCTGCCTGCTCACACCCTGCCGGGCTCAGGCTGCTCCCTCATTTCCTCCAGCCCTTTCCATACCCCCGGGGCTTCCCCATCCTCCTCCGGACAGCCCGGACAACTCGAGCCACCAACATGCCCCCAGCAGTTTGCAACTGGTTTAGGAGAGATTCGTGGAGTGGACGGAAGACAAGCAGCTCCGTGAACGCAGCAGGTCCCTGGGGATGCTCCTGATGCGGCCACGCTGCCGCTGAGGCTGGGACATTGTGACTTACTCTGCAAACTTTCCCGAGCCTCGTGACCGCCCTGTGGAACAGGAAACGCGCCGGCAATTGCAGTGCAAATGTTTGCAAATAGGAGCCGGGCTGCTGCCGCAGCATGGAGCTACCTCCCGTGGGACCCGGCGGTCGATGTCACCCCCTCGGGTGCAAGCGAAAGCTGCTCCGGTCCCCAAACAGCCTTTGCCGTCAACCCGTAAGCGAGGTCTGTCCTTGAGGCGGGGAGCCAGGACGTGCCACGGTCCTACTCCAAGCTGCGCTCACAAGGACACCGAAGGAGACTGAGAAAAACCCTGCCCAAGGATGAGTGCTCGGAGCGATTTCTCCCTCCTGGGGTTTTCTCGTTGCCAGACCAGCTCTGAAACACATGCAAAAATCTCACGGCTGGCCCCAAAAAACCCCTCCCGAAGCATCCTTGCTCCCCAACTCCCGGGTCTGGACCCACAGGATGCCCTCCCCACCCTCACACCCTGCCTAATTGTCACAGCATCGCGGCCGCCGTCTCCAAACAGCTTCCTAAGGAGTTGCCTCTTTCCACCTTCCTGCTTACGGGACACACGGGTGCTGAGATCCTGCCTGTCTCCAGAAATCCGGCAGCAGCGGGCAGCTGGCCAAGGCCGGCAGTGACCGTTCCGTGCTCGCGCACTGCTTTTGTTTGCGATCCCGAGGAAAACAACAGGAGTTATTTCAGGCTTTACGGCTCCGGAGAAAGTCCTCGCCCATCCGCAGCCTCAAAAGGCACGGCAGCCAGCCAGGGGCTTGCCGTCCCAGCCGGGAGCCTTGTCAGGGAGGGGGTCTCGGGGGACCCGCTCTGTCCCCTCCGTCCTCTCCAGGGATGTGGCGAGAGCCAGCACGATGGCACTTGTACTCTGGGAAGGGTGAAGGACAGAGCTGCTTGGGAATGCCGGGCTGCGATGTCCCGCTGATGACAGGGAACGTGAGCCTGGGCTGGAGCCTCGCAACAAGGAGCAGAGCTGGAAGGGATTTGCCGGCACCGGGATCAGGCAAACAGGTCCCCAGGAGGGATGAGATGGAGCCACAATGCAAGGAGGAGTTTCCAGGAGCCGTAGGCATGCAGCGATGGGGACAAGGGACAATATTGCTGCTCCAAGGCACAGCCAGATGGTTCCCTGCCGTCCGCCTCTCCCGTACCTGCCCCGAGGAATGGGTGCACCGGGAGAGCCCTCCTACCTGCAAAAAGTGGGGAAAACACCCCCTTTCCCTGCAAAGATCAGATCCACTCCCCTCAAACGGCTGGCGGTTGTCCCCGTGCACGGCGGTGCCACTCGGGGAGGGGACGCTCCTGCCACACTGCATGTGCCACTGCACTGCCAGATTTTGTCAGATCTATCCTAGTCCAGCAGTTTAGCACAGCAACGCTCCAGCCTGCTGCTTTCCCGACCTCCCTGGCTTTTTGCCACTCAAAAAAACTCCCCATAATTAAGTTCCTAAAAGTTCTGGGGAGAAAAAATCAGGAAGAAAGGGAAAAAAAGAGAGGGAAGTTGTCTTATTTGTGAAGGAGCTTGCACGCTGCATAGAAATGCTGAAAGGGGGGCTGTTCCCTTAAAGTAATTTCGCTTTTTTCCTTAAAAACGTTTGTCTCGGGTCAGGCAGTGTGGGAAGGGGAAGGTCACGAGGCTCAGCCGGGGCAGGTGAACAGGCTCCAGGGTCACCTCCCAGCCCGAAGGGGACAGACAGGGAGGAGACCGAGAGCAGAGACCGGGTGCCTTTTGCATCCCGGGGACCCCCAGGAGACCCCCAGCAGCTCCTGTCCAGGGGACAGCACGGACCCGGGGAGGGAGGCCGTGATGTTGAGCATCGTCCTGCTGCCAAGCGACAGGTTTCTCCTGTAGAAACGGCCTGACCTGGCGGGGAGGGAACGTTTTGAACCCCGTGTGCCGCAGGGCCACGGGGATGGTCTTTCCTGTTCACACGCTCGGGGTTGGGGTGCGCTGCCCTGCCGCCGTGTGCCGGAGCACAATAGCACCGGGCTCATTTCATGCCCGGCTGCCAGCTCCGCCTGGAGAAGGGGTTAGGGCAGGCGGCTGCAGAAATACGCTCCCTGCACGCCTCGCCTCGCTCCTTGCACGCCTCGCCTCGCAGCCAGCAAACACGAGGGGGGAGCAGGGCGCGGGTCACAGATCACAGCCCGCTGCCAGGCCAGCTGGGAGGGCAGGGAAGGGCCAGACCTGCCCTGCAACAGCCGCGCTCAGGAAGCGGGGCTGGAGGCGGCGATAAGCCCCGGGGGACGCCGCTTGGCTCCTGCAGCGGCTCCACCGAACCCCGTCCCCCGAAACCCTGTGGCCGGCCAAGTGCAGACCCCCGCTGCAAGGAGGGGTGCTGAGAGGGGCGGCGGGGAAAGGCGGCAGCGAAGGGGGCTCCTCGGCTTGCGGTCCGTCCCCCGGGGCTCTCGGTGGTGGCGGGGTCCCCCGGCCGGGCCGCCCCCCTCCCGCCCAGCCCGCACTCACCCAGCGGATGCCCTGGATGCGGGGCAGGCTGCCCCCCTCGCCCTCCAGCCGGATCTCGTAGCTGGAGCTCCGGAACAAGTGCATCTTCTTGAGGAGCACCGAGAGCCGGTTACCGTCAGCCCCGGGCCCGCCGGGGGGCGGCGGCGGGGCGGGGCGAGCAGCACCGGCCCCCGGCTCCAGCCCGGCTCGCCGTGTGCCCTGCCGGCTCCGGGCTACCGGCGCTCCCGGGCCCCGCCGCGCCGCCTCCCCGGCCGCTCCCGCCGCCCCGGCCCCGCGCACCTTCATGCGGCGGCGGCGCGGCGGGGCGAAGTCATCGCGGCCGCAGCCCGCTGCTCCTCCGGCCGCGGCGGCGGCTCCGCGGCGCTGCTCGGGGCGGGACGGGACGGGACGGGACGGGCTCGGCGCCGCCACCGCCGCCGCCGCCGCGCCGGGCTGGGCGCGCCCCGCCCCCGAGCGGGCTGGGACCGGGAGCGGGGCCGGGGCACGGCGCACCCCGCCCGCAGCCCCTCCCCGGGGTCCCACGGTCCGACCCCCCCCCCCCCCGCCCTCCGCCCTGGGACCCCCTGTCCTTTTGGGGACCCCTCCGTCCCGACCATCCTGGGGGGGGGGGGGGGGGGGGGCGCCAGCCCGGACCCCCTCCCGCGGGACCCTCCATCCAGCCCGAGCCCTGCGCGGCCCCCTGGGACCCCAGTCCCTGGGATCGGGGTGTCTCCAGGAGCCCCTGCCCTTCCCCCGAGCACCCCACCGAGACCCCGGGGATCGGGGTGTCTCCAGGAGCCCCTGCCCTTCCCCTGCACACCCCACCAAGATTCTGGGGATCAGGATGTCTTTAGGAGCCCCTGCCCTTCCCCTGCACACCCCACCAAGACCTTGGGGATTGGGCAACCACAGGGACCCCCCCTGCCCTGCCCAGTCCTGCAGGGCCCAGCCTGGTGGGGGGAGAACGGGGCACAGAAAGTGGGAGGCAATTTGTACCGGGGAGGTGGCCCCCAGCCTTTGACCGGGAAGGACAGAAGAGCAGACCTGGAGTGTGGCCCAGTGGTCCTGGGAATGCTTGTGCTGGGGCTTTTGGCTAAAAAGAAAGGGGTTTCTGCCAAAAGGAACTTTTACTTTTGAAATAAACCCTGTTTTTTTTAAGATTTAAAAATATATTTAAATAAGCCCCAACCAGCAAAGTGATGAGAAATGTCAGCTGGATACAAGCAGTTTGGATATGCATCCTTGATGCACTCCCGCTTCCTCTTTTGATCAGGCACCCCAGGGACTTTGGGGGTCACGCCGGGCTCTCCAGGACTGTCACTCCTCAGGGCCACCCCACGTGGGCCCCGGGGAGATAGGACCTCCCCGCGTGGCCTTGGGCAAATCCTTGAGCAGGACTGGGACAGCAATCCTTCCTCCCACCGTCTGCTTCTCCTGAGCGCACTCGGAGGCAGAAAAGGCATTTTCCTGGAGGCCTTGAGGCTTCGGGCGCTGCTGCAGCCGCTGCGCTTTGCTGCAAGCGGGGATCAACAACAACCACCCACGTGCAATTATGGCGCTGAAGAGTCTCACGCCGAGATCTGTCACCACTTACACCGTGCACTGGAGTCCGCTCTCGTGTGTGGCGATTTGGTCCAGGATTTCCAAGCCAAAGCAGGGAGGCCGCTGCGTACCCGTGCAAATCCCTCCCAGGAGTCTCGCTAAAGGAATCCCAGCCTGTTTCACTGGCAACCCAGTATGGCTACTGGTCCGAGTGGGTCCCAGCCAGGCAGGGAGAGACAGGGCAATGCAGGGGCTGGATGAGACCGGGCGCTGCCTGGAAAACACTTCAACCAGTGGCATTTAAAATGCACGGTGGAGCAGTTCCCTGTTCTGTAGCGCTGCTGGTCCAGTTTCCCAGCGGAGGCCCCACGGACAAAGCAGACATGGGTGGGTTGGATGGAGGCGGCAGGACCTGAGGACTCAGGACCCTGTAGAAACAGGTGCAAACGTTCCCGTTTGATTATTCTGCTGCAAAAGATGTATCTTCTGCACCCCTGCCTTGAAGCCTGGCACAGCGAGGTGCACGTGCAGACCATGCCCGGGAAGTGCAGGCTTCTCCTGGCCCTTCTCACGGGGTGTTTTCTGTATTTACAACATTAAACATATTCCCCTTTCCCAGGAAACGACCAGTGCCGAAAGCTTATCCCCCCTCAGCCCTGCACCAAGCCCCATGCTGCGGGCACAGACCGTAGAGGGGAGGTGATGTAGGAATGGCGACATGGGGTCTGCCCCAAAACACGGCTGCTCACTTCGAGTCCCAGCTTGTCCCTTGGAGTTGTGTGTGCACCTCCACTGCCTGCGTGTGCATCTGCCCTGCCTGCATGTGCATCCCCCCCACCCGCGTGTGCATCTCTCGTGGGTCACACCGAGGGCCCTGGGAGGGCTCCGAAGCTGTCATTTCCCAGGCATCCGTCCGCTCTGGGTGGCTTCGGGTGTGCAACAGGCACAAACTTTGCACTAAATGAGACTGGGCTCCCAGCGCGGTGTTTTGCAGCTCCTCCCAACCCCTGCGGCCCATTATAAAGGAAACCTCCCTGGCTGCAGCCCACTCCTGCCGCAGCCCGAAGGGGGGTCGTGGAAGGAGAGTTTGGCACTGGCAAAGGCGGCTCGGGGTTCGAGCAACCTCCCTCCTGCTCGGCTGCCTGTCGCCGGCTGGCAAAGCCTGTCCGGGAGTGATTCTTGAGAACCGCTCCCGCTCTCGAGGAGCTGGTGCTGTGATGGAAACGCTCGTGGGGCAGCAGGCCAGGATACGGCCTCGCCGCCACGCCGAGGGAGGATGCTGGCTCGGCCGCTGCAGGGAGGAACCTTTGGAAAGTTCCTCGGCCTGATGGAAAGTGCTCTGGGCTGCCTCGCACTTTGCACATCAAGGATCCGCTCACCTTTGACAGGCCCCTGGGTCTCTGCTGACATGGGCGAGGGATCCCTGCCTTGCACAGACATGTCCCCCCATGCAAATTAGAGCCAATTAAGAAAAAGGAGGAAGAGGTCTGAGGAAGGCAGGAGGCTCTTGGAGCGCGGTTTCCCCGGGGGAGCCCCACCCGAGCGGCTGCGTGTGGATGCAGCACAATGCGCCAAGGACGTGACACCTGCCTCGGCCCCACCAAGGACCGCGGGCGGTTCCTCTCCCTCTCCCCGCGTCTTGGCTGATGCTTCCACCACCCCATCCCACCCCATCCCATCCCAGTTTAGACCCAGCGATGAAGGATGCCCCACCACCTTCACCAAAGCGCTCTCCCTGCCCCTTTGCTGCCGTCTCCTCGCTTCCTCCCACCCTGCATTCCTGGGAACGGCTCCCAGCCCCGGCAGAGTTTAGAAAACTTTCCAAGGTCGTGGCTGGTGCAGCTGTGCTGGCAGGGAATGTTGCTGAGCGGCCCTGCTCGCTCGGGAAGCAGGACGGTGCGTGGGGAGCCGGGGCAGCAATCCTCCGCACGGACCCCACGGCCGCTGTGTGCTGTGGGTGTTGCTGGAGGTCCGAATCCCTCGGGAAATCGGGCGTTAGTATCCCATCATGGGCTGGCGCGTGGTCCAGCATCTCCAGGGATGGCAGCTCTGGAAACTCTGAACTGGCTCCATCCTGTAACATGCTTTAGGGACGGGGTGTGAGAGCGTCACGCAGCAATGTTGTATGATGTACCCCCGCCGGAGCCAGCGACGTACGGCACAGGGGTGTCACTGAGCTATGCGGGATGTTGCTCATCCAACGGGAGAGCTCTCCGGCCCAGTGCTGGCCAGATCCAGTGCTGGATCCCTCTGCCAGGTGCGGAGAAACCCAGCACCCAACGTCCCCGGCTGCTGCTGCACCCGTGCACTTCCCCTGCGGCTTTTCCAGGTGCAGACCAGGCGCGGGAATGCCGGCGGATTGCTGCCGTGCCGCAGCCGCGTGCCCAGCCAGCGTGCTGGGTCACCGGTTCCGGCTGCAGGGACACGTTTCCAACAGGCTGCACCAGCTGCCCGAGTCTGGTTAGCTTTGAGCAGAGAGCTCCTGCCTTGCCATAAAATGCAAACAGAGCAGCTCTGCTTTATCTAACTCTTTATCGCTGTATTTAACTTGCTCATTTTATCTGCACTTGAATAATAATTAATCTCCCGGAGCAGGCAGGCCTAGCCCTGTGGAAATGCACCTTTCGTGCGGAGCGTGCTCGGCTTATGGGACCTGCTGGAGCCGGGTGACTTTGCAGAGGGAGAGTTTTCGGTTGCTGCTCCCAGATCTTTCCCAGTGAACCTGGCGGTACTGGTGTCAGTGCAAATGGCTGTTGGACCACTGAAATCTCATCGGTGCTCAGACCTTCAGTGGCGTGGGCTGGGAGCGATGCACATCCCTTAACAAAATCCTCCAGGCTTTGATCTCTGTGTTTCAGGACTCGGATAATTCGTAAGAACAGCTGTTATCACCCATGTTTTGGCCAAAAAAAAAAAAAAGATTCCCATTTTTATGGGTAGTTCAGGGCACAAATGATTTAGTGTTGCTTTGTCACCTCCCGTCTCCCTGCGATTTACTGCCCGGCGGTGGTGCTCCTGGCGTGGGTACCTCAGCCCCTGCGGACAGGCTGAGTCCCCCCTTGCAATGCTGGAGCCAAGGGCTCGCTGCTGCCGGTTGCCTCCCCATTGTTCGTTAGCACAAATCACTAATTTCAGGGCTGCTCTGACATGCACCCGCCGCCCCCGATCACCAAGAGACTGCGGTGGCAGCTCCCCGGAGCCGAGTCTCCAGCAAGACGTGCCTGTTCCCTGGGAGATGAGAAGCTCCCCAAGGTCTGGGAGCCACGGCCAGCGCTCCCGCTCAGCATCTCTACAATAAACCCCATCAGCAGGATTGGGAAACCCTTCCTGGCCCCTTCCCAGGGGCTGTAAATCAGAGCAGGGCTTGCAGGGTGACAGGCAGGGCTGGCGTTTGCTCCCCGGGGTTCACCACAGCCCCGGCTACCCAGCTCGGGGCACATGGCAAAGCCATCTCCTTCGGTGGTGGAGACAGCAGCAGGGCTGGGGGCAGCGGCCGTATTTTGTGGTCGTTTTCTTGGTTGAGGGTCTCGGCATTCCCAGGGTGAGTGCCCAGACATTGCCTACAGCTTGAAGCTTTAAATAGCTGAGCATAAATAAAGGTGGCAGCAGAAATAATCTATCCTGGGGCGATGCTGAGGACGGGGAGGATGGGGTGATGCTGAGGGCTGGGAGGACGGGGCGAAAGCAATGGGCAGGGGGTAAAATCGGGGGGTGCTGCCGTGGGGCTGGGGTGCAGCTCTGCCGAGGGCAGGGGTCCCTGCTGAGCCCCCAGCTGTGCCCGCACCGGGGGCTGCTGCTTTGGTGGGGACCGCTGGCAGCTCGGGTCCCTCCAGCCCACCCCAAAAGCCTCACCAGGCGTTTTCTGGGGTGTTTTCCCAGCCTTTCCCCAGTGCCTGTAAGATCTACGAGGCCAATTTAAAGCCCCCTCCACCTCCAGGCTCCTCTCGGGTTCTTTCGTAAATCAAATTGGGGATAAAATAGCATTCCAGGAACGCAGCGGGCCGGCCCCGGCTTTCTGTGGGAAAAGCAGCAAACACAGAGTGTCAGCACTGAATAAAGCTCGTGAGATGTCAGGCTAATTCTCTTTATAGCTCCAGGGCTGGCCTTTCCCACCGAGGACCGGGTACCCGTGCCGGCCGGCAGCTCCCACGGGACTCCCCCTGCGGGCGGTGGAGCCGTGCCAGCCCGGCGCCGCGGTGGGCGGCTGTCGGGGTTCAGGTGTTTGCAGGACTGGGGCGATGGGTTTGCATGTGCAAGCGTGCGACAGCACGGGCAGAAAGCCGCAGGCAGGGGTGCGTTGCAACCTCGATGGGCAGGTGGCATTGCTTTGGGCTGAGCAGTTGACTCTGCTGCTTGTCGGCCGTGCAAGGATGGGGTTTATTTCCCCTGGATGAAAAAACAGTCAAGGGTTTAGGTTCGATTTCCCGACTGTGCGGCATGCCTCTTCCGTCCCTGCATCTTGTACCATCCCCTGGCCAGCCACGGGACGAGGAGCCATCGAGCTCCCTCCTGCTGTCCCCAAGCACATACGAGATGGCAGGACCCCGTGCCCTCGCCTTTCGGACACAGCTTTGTGCTGGCTGATGAACAGAAGTTAATTCTGCACCAATTAGGGACTAAGCTACAGACCCAGAATTGCTTATTAAATTACAGATGCTACTCCCAAGCTTATTCAGTGGCAAGTGTTTTAGTGACGTGCTCGCAAACCGGGGTCGCATCCCATCAACAACGCTCTCATCTCTCGCTCGCCCCGACACGATGGGCACAGGTTTCTGGAGCTGCTGTTTCAGTCTCTTTGCAAACTCAGGGCATCTGGTTGCCTCTGTGCCCGGCGTGCCGGGCTGCCGCCGCAGCAAACTGGAGCCTGGCATTAAAACCCGAAGGGGCTTCGGCAGATGAGATAAGGACCTGCGAGCGTCGGGTTGTTGAAGCACCTGATGGAGCTCGGAGACGCTGAATCGCAGCATCGGAGATGGTGGGATGCATAGGGGTAGTTAATAACCTCGACGCCGTCCTAAAGAGGAACCGCGGATACACGGGGCAGCAAAACGGAAACCTGCTTCCCCTCCCGCCACCGTTACCCAAAGGTAGAATGAGTTAAACGCTGGTATTTCCATTACACCGCCTATTTTGGCATCGTTTCATGAAAATTAGCGGTAGGATCTAGTGCATTTGCACAGAAGAAACTCAAGAAGAAATGGCTGAACTCCTTGTATTACCGATGAGTGTATTTGCTGGCAGATGGTTGCAGAAGAAATCTTTTACATTTATCATCTCTTTGGCTTACCAGGACAAGATAACAAATCAGTGTTGAAAATACGATTCTGGGGAAAATTGCTCTAAATTACTGCACTCTAAGCATGTTGTTTTATTCTTTAATGTAGCTACTTTATGTATCTCTTTTCCTCAAACTATATATATTTCCTTTTTATTGGCTGAGGCTTTCCTAATTTATATTTTCATTACTTTGATTAATACTACTTCCACAGTGACATTATTATTCCAACGCAGTTTTGCAAGTGTCTTCCCGAAACACTTGGTGTTAAATAATCTTCGGATTTAGTCTGCATGATTTGTAATTTAATAAGCAGTTCCGCTTCTGCGTTTTATCTCCTAATTGGCACAGAATTAGCAGCTATTCTGGAATTAACACAAGCTATCGTACGCTTTTTGTTGTTGAAAGGAAAACAGCTATAGGTATTATTTTAGCCGTAGTCGTGTAGCCGTAACTATAGCCGTATTAGCCATTTTAGGATCATCGATTGGATTGTAACTTGAGCAGGAATACGCTGCCATGGAAGCGGTGCTGCTCCTTTAGGAAGGAAGATTTCAGTCTCCCTGGCAGTTGCATTTGATACTCCTTTAATTATCATTTGGTGAGCGTGACGCATCTTGTTCTCCCGGTATTTCCATACCCAGTTTGCTTCTTCCAATTCTTCCTGAAACATGATTCCCAGATTGGCGTCTCTGAAGAGCTGTAAACACTTCAGATCTGAATCCAGCAAGGGCTTATCATCAGCCCTCCAGAAAACGATGGCTTTCACCTCCCTTCGCAGACAAAATATCTCTGAATCATGAACAATTAGCGTTACGGTTGGTCTAGAAGTGGCAGATTTCACTTGGGAAAAGCAAGATTAAATGAAGTCCTCGGCTGCATTGCGTTTTGCCGGCAGGCGGGCGCCGGGGCGATGCCGGGGAGGGCAAGCAGGGGTGCGCGGGCAGCAGTGGCCATCAGGTCTGCAGAGCTGCAAGGTGTGTGTCTGCCTGGCACAGAGGGCAAAGGGACATTTGCTGATCCAAGTCCAGCCCTAAACCCAACCCTAACCCTACCCCCTAGCCCTAGCCCTAGCCCTAAGCCTAAGCTTAAACCTAAGCCTAAGCCTAACCCTAAGCCTGACCCTAACCCAGTCCCTCACGTGTGGATGTCAGGACCCCTGCATCAGCGGGTCTCGGTGCAGAGGATGGTCCCAGGCAGGTCTAATTTATGGACATGAACCAACCTAAGGAAGAAAACCAGACCCGGGGCCAGTTTTCCCTGCTGCAAACGCGCCGCTCCATCACAGCTCAGCCCGGCCGGGCTCACGCGACGGCTGCAGCCCCTTCGAAACGTTCAAACGAAGAGGCTTTGCCTTACCAAGTCCTTTAGACCCACGGAGGAGACACCAAAACAGAGGCACTGAGACACCAAATCACCAGGACAAGACACCGAATCACCAGGACACCGAAATGCCGAGACAGGGAGACACGGCGGCTTGGTGGCATCTGAAGGACCCCATCCCCGAGACCCAGCACCAGGAAACGGAATTACAGACCACTGTGGGTTTCACAGTGAACACAGTCGGGCGGGAACCTGTGGAGACCGTGAGGAACTGGCAGGCAGCTGGGGGGGGGGAGTGTTTAAGGAAGGATTAATGAGAGGAGAAGGAAAAACAACAGTTTTTCCCAAAGGGCCATTTTAAGGCAGCACTTGTAACCCTCCCTCGAAGCAGGAAGGGCTGGGACCTTCCCATTTCCTTAACTTTTCCTTCTTCCTTTTGCCTTTGAGTCTTTAATATTCACGGGGTCTAAATCGTTATTTTCCGCAGTTATTCCCATATATGAAATGCTTCTTTAAAGGAGGGGGGGGGGGGGGAAAAGCCTCAAGGACAAATTCTCAAGAGATGAGCGGGATAAAATACCAGCCCGTTTCCAGCTCTCTGAAAACAAACAGGGCTACCCCCATCTCGAATCATTTTCCTCCTTTTGTTCCCAGATCCAGCCACCATCCAGCTTTCCCGCCTACGGTGCGCGGGGCGGAGGGAGGAGGAGGAAGGCCATCCCTCATCCGGTAAATCCGGCTGTTTCCCAGCTGTTGCTGTGACTTTGCAGGCAGGAGCAATAACCAGGAGAAAGACTTTGCTCTGGGTAACCTGGCCACCAGGTGCTGGTGGTGGAGAAAAGGGCCAAGGTCCAAATCTCTGCAAAATTAAGACCCCATCCGGAGCTGACCATTTTGTGGGCAGTGCCAAGGAGCCGGGAAACCTGTTTTGGGTCGAGAGGTGAAAAAATATTAGGCTGAGAAATGCAAGCAGGCCAAATCTGAGCTGTTGAACAGGAACGTCTGTATTAGCATCTGAAGCGGTTACTCCTCCTTTCCCCACTTGCTCATTTCCATCTCATCCACCTTCGCCTGCCGGAGGTTTCCACCCCTCGGAGCAGGACCACCCACGGCCGCTCGGGGTGGGGATGTCCCGGGGTGGGGATGTCCCAGGGTGGGCAGCAGCCGCTGCCGTGGGCTCCTGCTAATGCGGAGCAGTCTGCTTGGAAAAGGTCTCTGCCAGCTGCAGAGGGGCTGGCAGCCATCCCTCCCCTGCCCGCGGCTCCAGCTCTCTGTGCGGTCAGCCAGGACACGAAGCTGGGTTTAACTCAGCCTCAGACCGCTCGCAAGGCAAAATGAACAGCTCTGCAGCAACCTGGGCATTAAAACACCCGGCTGCCCCCTTCTCCAGGGCTATCGCGTCCCCACGTGCCTGGAAGACGCAGCTCCCACCCGGTCCCGTGAGAGCAGGGATTTCCTGATGATGTGATGTGAATCTTGCCCTGAAACATGACCCAGAGCAGCCCATGGGGAAACACGGAGCAAGCGCCGGGCTAGCTGCTCCAGCTCCGGCTCATTGTGTCTGCTCAGTGAATCTTTAATTAGGCCATGCAAATTCCAGCAGCTTCTAATCATCTTAATCCCGAGGCCAGCTTGAGGTTGCCATTGCTTCCGATGTGTCAGCGACTGCCTGCCCCTCTGCTTGGCTGAGGATGCTCCAAACTCATCTTGTCCAAGAATGGACACCGTCGTGGACGAGGGTGATGCAGAGGCTGAGGGAATCAGGGAAGCCACATCTCCGCTAGCTTAGCATCCCCAAAAACCTGGTGGTCAGCTGGACACAGTGCAGGACTCTTGTCCAGTGATTGCATATGTCTCCTGGCCGAGGAAGGAGGACCCGGGCGCCTCCACGCACACTCAGCTTCTCGTTACCTCCTGCAGATTTGGGGTTGCTCCGTGGACGGAGGGAATCCCATTTGCTGAGGGGGTGTTGGGGGGATGCTAATCCAGGTGGCACTGCCTTTCCACCTGGGGATCAACATGCTTTCGCACTGTAACACCGAACTGATCAAAAAGCTGATTGCTGCCCAAAACCAGACTCTTTAGGCACCGAGGTGCCTGCTCATGCCGGCTGCCAGACCTGCCTTCACGGTACTGGCAGGGATTTAAGGTGCAATCGCTTTCTTGGGTGCGAATCTCCTGAGCTGGCTGAGTTCTTTACCTCGGGACGAGGTGACTCATGCCCCGAAGTGCCCGTTTCTCTCACCGCCGGCTGGCCCAGACACGCACGTCTGCACGGCAGCAGCCTACCGAGGGTGATGTCAACGCCTCCTGGGTGCCTATCGCAACCAGCATCGCCGCTCTCATCCTGTTTCTGACGAAGGGACGCACACGCTGCTCTCTTCTTCCTCGGTTTTTGGTTGGTGTCAGCTGCAGCCCAGCTTATTTCTACATGTTGATTCTGCTCCTGTGTCCTATCACGCATCCGAGCTGGTACCTGCACCCTTGAGCCGAGCTCCTCGACAGACCCATCCTCCAAACCTGCCCCGTATCTCAGCAGCTCTCCGTGATCTCCTCACGCCTGCCTGTGCCCGGCGCAGAGCTGGGACGCACCGACACGGGCTTGGGTGCCTGGGGGCACCCGGCGGCCCATCTCCCACCGGCTCTCGAGTCTCGTCTGGTGGATGGTTATTAACGCAGGAGAGTTGTTTCCTTCTTGTCAGTGAAGGTGAAGGAGCACAGCAAAACGGATTTCTTTAGAAATCAATGTACATTACGTCCATGAGGCCACTTTATTCCACTTTCCAAAGCACCATTTACTCTTTCCCGGTATTTACCTGCGTCCATGTCCTGTTGTTTTCTGTGGAAACAGCTCGAGGTTTCCTGAACCCATCTCCCAGCCTGGAGACAGATCTACCCACTTGTGATCTCCAGATCCCCCCTGCAGCCTTTTAAAAGACACATTGACCATCTCTCAGATTGGTCTAAGTGATAGACCTGCTCCCCAAAACCTGCTCCCCTTATTATATCTCCCAAAATCCTTCTGGATGACTTTCTGCTGTGGCCTGATCTTCCCTAAATGATCTGTTTGAACCTTGATCATCTATAAAAACCAGACTTTCTTGTTTCTCACCTTGGAGAGGTTTTCTACCTGTAAAAAATTATTCCACAAACTCTTTTTGTCTTTGGCACCAGCCCTTCGGGCAGGCTCAGCAGAGTTGGGATGACACTACAGAAGTCGTCTCCAAATTTCTGCTGGGTAATTGGTGGAAAGTAGGTGTGAGAAGAGTCTGGGCAGAGCGGACCGAGATGGAGCTGATTTTACCTGTTTTGACACAGAATAGCTGACTGGCATTTGCTGACGCTGCTTATCGCGCTTTCAGGTATGCGCACGCAGCATCTGAATTCCTGCGATGGCTGTAGGAGGTGTCAGGAAAGAGGGTTTTTTTTGCAGGTCTCAGGGCTTTTACGCTAAAAAAACCACTGACAACATGTCCCTCCCCCAGCCAAAGGCACCCAGGACAAGCAGCCATCCATCCCAAGGGCACCTGGCATTTTATTAATGTCACCGAGTCTTTGAGGACTGTGCTCAGCCCCAGGATGCATCAGGCCGAGACGTGGCGTTGCTGAACCCAAACGAGCTGCAAGATTATCCGGGTTTTCACCAGTGACCGTGACCGATGCACGTTCAGCATCTCAGGCGTGAGGTGTGTGCGGAATAATGTCCCACGGCGCGGTCTGAGAAATGCCGTCTCTCCTCCAAGCCCTGCGGTGAGCTCCCCCGTGAATTTTCCGATTCTTCAGCCAAGAATGTGATAAGGCTTCACGGGTCGGTCACACTGCATAAACATTTTCTCCGCTCTCGGATCCCATGACCTGCTCTTGAACTGGTGGAGCTGAATCCTCAGCCACATCTCTCAGCCCCAGTGAATGCCAACCTTTACAGACATGCAGTGACCGTCCTCATCATCGCATCCTCCAAAAAAGGAAGACCCTCCACATCCTCCCCGCGTTCTCCGATGGTTTGTCACTTGTTCCCCTCCACTCAGCGCTCGTTGCACCGCATCTGGATGCTGTGTCCAGTCTGGGGCCACCAATATGCTATAGACACCAATGAACTGGAGTGAATTCAACGGAGGGCCACCAAGACGGTTGGAGGCTGAAGCCCGCTTGGAAGCTGGGGCTTCTCCATGAGGGAATGGGGCTTGTTCAACCCAAAGAAAAGTTTTGGGGACACAGAACAGCAGCCTTGAGCACCCACAAGGAGGTTATTGAGAAGATGGAGCCAGGTTCTCCATGGTGGCTCATGGCAGGAGGCTGAAATCAGAGAGGTTCACATGGGATATATGGAGAAACTCCATCCTTGGTGGTTTTCAAGACCTCGTTGGATAAAGAGGGAGGGAGGGAAAGGGAGATGTTGTTTCAGCGATGTCTCAGGCTGAAAGGGAAGGAGGCTGCTGCCATCTAGAGCAGGGACTCATCTGCGTGCGGACACGGCAGCCAAACTGCACTTTCCCAGGCCTGGAAAGATCATCTTGGTAGAGACTAAACCCGGAAAATCAAGGAAAAAACATTACGAGCTGGAATAGAGCAAGTAATGGATTCCCAGGCTCTGGGCAGAGCATCTGTCCCTGCCGTCCTTGAGCGGCAGACGATGTGCCGCTTACATAAGTGCAATTAATAATTCATTCGAAATAGGTGGAAAAAGCCCATTCTCGTCTCCATCACCATTGCAAGTTTCTGCCCCCTGGGTTTAAGCGCAGCCAAACCCAGCCGGCAGCTCAGGACATGGAAAAAAAAAAAAAAGATTAAAAAAAAAAAAAGGAAAAAAAGAAAAAGAGAACGGAAAAGCCCCAAAACTATTTAAGAACTTTTATTAGGTGTCCCCAAACCGCAATCCCGCAACCGAGCAGGATGGTGCTGGTTGAAGAAGGAAAAATCCCCGGGAGAAGAAGCGAAAGCTGCGCAGAGAACGTCCCCAACCCCACGCGCTCCCCCATCTCCCAGTGTCCCCGTGTCCTCATGCCTCCTGTGTCCCCCCATGCCCCCCTGTGCCTCCACAACCCCCCAAGCCTCCATGTCCCCCTGTGTCCCTCATGCCCCCCATGTCTCCCCACCCTCGTGTCCCCACACCCCCCGTGTCCCCACGGCCCCCCATGTCCCCACACCCCCATGCCCCCTTGTGTTCCCCACACTACCCCATGTCTCCACACCCCTCCATGTCCCCCCTGTGTCCCCCGTGTCCCCCTGTGTCCCCACCCCCCCATGCCTCCATGTCCCCTGCGTCCCCCTGTATTCCCCATGTCCCCCCGTGTCCCCACCCCCGTGTCCCCACTCCCCCATGCCTCCATGTCCCCTGTGTCCCCCATGACCCCTCGCGTTCCCCACACCCCATGCCTCCATGTCCCCTGTGTCCCCCATGTCCCCCCCCGTGTCCCCCATGTCCCCCCCCCGTGTCCCCACGCCCCCTCGTGTCCCCACTCCCTCCTGTCCACCTGTGTCCCCCACGCCCCCCGTGTCCCCATGCCCCCCCCCCCCCGTGTCCCTCACGTCCCCTCGTGTCCCCACCCCTGTATCCCCACGCTCCCTCCCGCCTCCCCGCCCCGGGCCTCCCCCCGGTCCCCCCGGCCGCCAGGGGGTGCGCTGGCGCGGGGCGGGGCGGGGCGGGGCGGGGCCGGGTGTCGGCGGGCGGGGCCGTGCGGCGGCGCAGCAGCGCTCCGATGGCGGTGAGCCGGGCGCTCGCCCTCCGCCTGGCCTACGCGGCGGCCGGCGCCCTCATGGGCTTCTCGGCCTTCTTCACCTGGAGCCTGGCGCCGGCCTTCCGGCAGCCCGCCACGGCGGCGGCGGGGGGGCTCTCGGGTACGAGGTGGCGGGGGGGAGGGCTGCGGGCGGGGGGGGGGAGGCCGGGGCGCCGCCGCCGCCTGAGGTAACTCCCGCAGCGGGGCCCACCGGTGGGTGCTGAGGGAGGGCGTGAGGGTGGTGGCGGGGCGAGGGCGAGGAGCGCCTTCCCTTGGGGGTGGCGGGCTGCGGGAGCGGGCGGCTTCGCCTCAGCGCTGCTGCGGGTGGTCCCAGGGGTGTGGGTGTGTGTGGGGGGGAATAGGGCGGGGGGCGAGCAGGACTGCCCCGGGAGCGCAGACCCCTCAGTAAGCACCCGGGAGGGTGGGTGAGCCCAGAGCCCACCCTGGGTCCCTGCCCGGGTGCGTGCTCTCACCTCGCCAAAAATCGCCAAGCGGCCTGAAAATGGAGGGAAGCAACAGTTTGTGCCTGGGCGGTGAGTGCGCGGGGATGGCGTCGACGCCAGGCCGACGGCGCCTGGCGGTTCCCTTCCCTCCACGCTTCGCGCGTTGGTTTTCTTTGAATCTCGGTGGCGAAGCTGGCAAAACTGGGCTTGTGACGCGGGGGGAGAAGAGCTCTGTGCGGCGGCTAGCGTAGGTGAGAACGGTGTATGATTGTGGGACTTGGGCTGGCTGCGGTCCGTTTTGGGAAGTCTCCACGTGATGCTTTTGTGATCTGCCCAGGAACTCCTGACCTCCTGGAAGGACTTGTTGTGCTCTTCAGAGAGTGACTTTTAATAAAAACTGTTTGGGAGACTTTAGCTCACAGTGTCTGGCTGTACTTGCAACTTGAAATGCAAAACCGCGGCTTGTGGGACACATTAACTGCATCTCTTGATGCTCATCCCTTAGGAAAAAGGAAATTAATCTGTGTATTTTATAACCTCGCTAGTGAAGACGGAATTGTTCTAGTCTTCACCTTGGTCCCAAGAAGGTTTTTGCAACGACATCTAGCAAACTTGCTGTTTGTGGTGGAATAGCTTTAGATAATGATGTTGTATAACTCGCAATGCTACGGAGCGAAAACTTGTAAAAGTCTGAGGCTTAAATTGCATGTGGCCGTCAGAGCAAGCCCCATACGCTAGCCAGCGTTGTTACTGAAGAGGGGATTTTATTTCCAGGTTACAGTTGAAAGCTTTGCTGACTTCCCTAGTAAATTTTTGGTCTGGCAACCTATACTTACATGTGCTCTGTGTTTTCAGGAAAGAAAAGAAAAGCGCCAGCCTCCTGATGTTTATACCTGCTGAAAGCACCTGTGCCAGACGCTCCGAAATAGGCGTTTGGGCTACTTGTCGTAGAGGCCAGAAGCTGTAAAATGCATCTTAACGTCCACTGAAATCAGTGAGATTCAGGTGCCTACGTCAGTTATGGATCGTAGTTAATGATTGGGTTGGAGCAGAACGTAGTCCTCTCTTGGTTTGTCAGCTCAGCAGCTCATGAATAAGAGTAATCGCCCGGAGGAAGAGTAGAAAGTGAAGTTAAACTTTGTGAAGAATCTGGCTTGCTTCTGGTGTGTGAGCGACGCCAGCGCTCCCGTGGACCTCTCAGTATTTGCTGTGCTGGCAGAGCAGCTGCGAGGTGCGGGGTTGTGGTTGTCTCTCTGCTTCCTCTCCCTCCAAAAAGTTTTAATTCCAGCTGGAATGGGAATTAAGCAGAGCACTTCCAACACCTTGCTTTACTAGGTGGCACAAGGAAAGTTGGAGTGTTGTACCCCAGAAATGCAGAAGAAAATAACAAGTAATATTTTATGCTGCATGCATGTGCTGTCTTTGTGTTCAGAGAGGAACTTCAGAAGTCCACATTCTAAGAGGAGTCTGATGAGAAAGCAGAGAGGGGAACCATCCTGTACTTTCTGTGCTGAAGTTATGTAGATATTGTCTGCTGGGAGAAGGAGCTTTGCGTACTGGTTAATTACCAGGTAATTCAAGCTAGTTAAGATAACAAGGAGCAAGGTAAGCAAGAAACAAAATAAAAAAAAACCGGTCATTTGTTAGGTTGGACTCTATGAATTTGTGTGAATTTGCTCTCAAACATCTGTGAAATGCCCATGGGTAGAGTCGCAGCAGGATCAAAAAGCCTGAGAAACAGGTTGAAATATATGTTTTGGTGTTAGACAAAGTTGATTTAAGGGGTTCCTGTCATCTTAAATTCATGGCTGCTTTTTCCTGCCCTTCTGCTTCACTTTTCTACCGCCTCAGGGTCTCAATAGGTGAAATATGCTCCAGACATTTGAGATGAGACTTTTCTTTTAGGCTCCCACCCCTGAACTGAGGATATGTACTGTGCTGTCTCACAAACATTGTTATCCCCACGACGGAGGGGCCAGGAAGGAGTGGGAATAAAACCACTCGTGTATGGGGAGGACCTTGTAAATTCGTTCTGCTGCCAGACAGATGTTGAAGTCAAGTTGTGCCCTCAGTTCATTGCTAGCCTTTACAAATGGACATTTCACGTTGGAGCCTGCATGGGTAGAGAGCTAAGTGGTTGCTTATTTAGTTGCGGAGGAGTAGCCAAAAAAAAAAAAAGCTGTGTTTTTTTTCCATGCATTGAAGCTAAGGCTACTTGCTGAGGTAAGACTGTTCTAAGAAAAAAAATCGTGGTGTGTAGGAGGTTTGCATTATGCTTAGGCACTGTGGATACTTCAGTTTCAGGTAAGCAGGGCATTCACTTGGTTTGTTTCTGGCATACTTCATTAAATCATCCCTTTTTTTACCGTAACGTGCTAACTAGTACTTACTTCTAGTGGCAGAGAATGGCAGGAAAGGAAGTGGGCGAGCTTCTGAAATTTTCCGCCATGTAGACATTGCAAAGTTAATTGTCAGGCATTGTTTTGTGCCCTTTAGTCTGCTAAGAAACCTGTTGCAACTTTCTGCGTGTTGTACAGGATGACATAACGCAGAAAGGCGGCTTCTCCCCCAAAACGTGTGACACGGCTCGAACGCTGGGGCGCAGCGCGTGTTGCTGCTGCAGCTGGTGTTGTTGTGAAATCAAAGCCCTGTGCTGGAGGTGTGCTTGCTCTGCTGTGTGGGTTCGCTGTCTTTAGCACAAATGGGGTTTTCTTTTTTTTTTTTGGCCCGTATGTGCCTTATTCATTCCGAAGCTTCAAAAAGCGATCTGAGTACCTGAGAGCGAGTTGCAGGTCGAGGCTGTTGTGGCTGGGAGCTCTGACACCGTGGGTGGGGGGCAGAAAAGTGTTTAGGCTGGTGTATTTGGCAGCTTTGCAGCAGTTCCTCGTTAATAAGCCTCTGATAAAGCCGAGGCTTTGCCTGCCAGCCTTCTCTGCGAGTGTGTGTCTGTACATGTTTATCTAGTTTTAACTATCTTTCTGGTTTTCCCATCACCTCCTGTGTTTGTCGTTGCTTTTCTCTTGCCTGTGTTGGTGAGGTGGGTTCCAGCCTGCTGCAGCTCTTGTTGATGTGCCTTTGGTTTGTCAGGGACGCGTGTTTTAGGATGTGTATCCATGTCCTTCCTCTCTGTAAGAAGTCCTACTGATTCCTGTCTCATTAGGAATCTGTCTTTCTCTTTGTAATCAGTTTATTTATCTTTTGCTTATCTTCTAGAGAACCTTTCCTGCTACATTTTGCATTGAAATCTGCCCTCCACTGCTGCTTGTACTAACTTTCACTTGCTCTGATACATTGCCTAGAATTTAAAGACTTAGATATTTATTTACTCCAAGTTCTAGCATTGAAGTTCTGTTGGAGGGAAAATTGCCACATACTGATGAGTCTGTAACTAGAGCCTTCAGTTACCTCTAGTTATGAAACCAGAAGCGTGTAATTTAAGGTGCTGAGCAAACTAGCTTTCCAGTCTTTCCGGTTGGCTTTCATAATAATACCCCCCCGCCCCCCCCAATGCCTAGTAAAATCAACTCCCTAATCCTCCAAATCTTAAATATGCCTCTGGGCATGCATACTTGGGAATTTGGGGATCATCTTAAATCAGATACAGACCTTGTGTATCATACTCTTGTTTTAAGCAGAAACACCCCATCAGGTGCTTCTGGTGACCTGAAGGACAGCAACTTAATCGACTAATCACAGGACCCAGAAAGTCATTCCTGAGTTAATACTGGCTGTCTCGGTGGTTTGCCATTTAATTTTGAGCTAGTCACAGTGGCTTTTATAATTTACTGCTTGTTTGTATGTTTGACCTTCTCCCCTCACTGCCTTAAATTAATATTTTTTTTTTTTTTTCTTTTTAAGTAGGCCATGAATCTCTAAGCAACTCTGATGTTTTCATTCTGCCAGAGGCAGTTTAAAAGAGAAGAAAGCAATTAAATGTTTTCAGGATGTATCCAGCCCTTTCCTGAGTGGCTTTTAATGTTCTTGTGTATGCATCTTCTCTTTTTTTTTTTCTGCTCCAAAGAGACTTTATTGGCTGTTTCCAAGCTGCTCAGATATTTCTGGCAAAATATAAAGCTTGTGCTTTGCGAATATAATGTGGACCAGATATTAAAGCAGCTGCAAAGAAGATGAAACACAAAATGTACTTTCCTGACACTTTAAAAATATCTGATAAGTGAAAGTAGTAGAAGCTGGTTTATGCTCAACACAGTATCTGTTGCATACGAAAGCAGTGATTCTCTGAAGACTCTGATAACTAATCTAACGTGCATATACTAGATAAATTTATGCAAATTGGCTTGTTCCCGGTCCAAGGCTGGAATAGCATAGCCAAAAAGTGTTGCAGTTATGGAGTAAAGCATTCTTAAATGTTTGGATTTGCATATAAAATACTCCATATTGTTCGATTGAGGTTTGGCTCGTGACTGTTTTAGTCCATCCTCTTAAGGGATGGAGAAAAGGGAGGGAAAGCACACTAAAAGAAAACGCAGAAAAGCCTGCATGTGGCTTCTGCTTAATCATAATTTAATTAAGTTGCGAGGGGAGAATGAGTCTCTTGTAAGTGCTGCTGATGTGCTGGAAAATGGGGTGTTGGTTTCCTCTTCAGTGTGAATGGTAGAGGCACAGAGCACCTGAAATCTGTAAATCTTGTTTCCTGCTTCTGAAAATGGCTGAGCAGACCGACTCGGTGCTGAACAGCAAGCTGAAACGCCAGGTTTTCTTTCTCGCACGTGTGCGGCCCGATCTGCTTTTCCTCCGAACCGAAATGCCCTGGAATAGTAAAGCACTCGATTGCACGTGTCCAGAGGGAAATTTTGCCAAGTGAAAACCAGTTTTCACTAGAATACTCCACAGACTCCTCTCCTTCGAGAGCTGTTTTCCTAAAATATGTCAGTGTTCATCCCCAGCTATTTTGGCAGAAGAGCTGTTCAAGAAAACCCGTTTTTAACCTCTTCCAAAACCAGCTGAGGCTGAGCTAGCTTGGCTTTAGCTCCCGGAAGAAAACATTTTACCCTTTCAGGGGATCATCCAGACGAGGCAAAGTTTTCAAAACTTAGAAATGGCAAAACAAACTTAGGTTGGCAAAGCTCAGGCTCCTTTTAGAGCAGGTATTTCTAATGCTCCAGCTAGAGTAATAGAGCGCGTAAAAGAAGATTGTTTAGATGGAAAATGTCTGAAGGCTTTGTAAGCACTCTGAAAAAAGTCTTCTAATTGGTCACCATAGACTTCATATTTTCCAGGACTATGCAAGTAGTTTTTAATACTGTTTTTCATTTTTATTGTCATTTTGTTTGCCATCATCTTTGTCTGCCATCATCATCGTGCATTTTGAGCTTCAGAAGGCTGGAATAAGAATGCTCATGGCAGAACAGCTTCTGTGTGTGTGTGTTTGCTTGGTGTTTTGGCCTCCGTTGCACGTTTGTTGTTTTTTCCTAGAATCTGTAACGCCCGTGAGGGTTGTACACAGTGTCCTACCGCGGCGCGCAAACGTGGCCTGACACGTTTGGCCTCTGGCTGCTCTGACCTCAGGGAAGGCAGCTGTGCTGTTATTCCCCGTCAACAATGCAGCTTGTTTTGCTGGGACCGAAGAATCGGTCAGTGATGAGCAGGGGTCTGAGAAAACCTTTTGTTTGTCACAGTTTTTGTTTTTATGTTTGGAGAGAGGGAAAGTTTTGTTTCACTTCAGCTAAAGCATGCCAAACTTTCGAAAGGGCTTATCAAAATATTTAGATATTAGTGTTTTTCTGTACCAGGTTACAGTCTGAGGGCGAGCCTGCTTTTGAACTTGCCTTTTAGAATTTATTTAAACTTGTTCCAAGTATGCTGCAAGTTTTTGTATTTTAAATACGAATTTGTCTTGTCAAAATACCTGTTGACTTCTGTTTAAAAAACCTGCCCTTCTCACTGTTGTTTCAGATGCACTCATGGTTGGTTGATCGGCCAGTTTCCTTCTCCTGGAGCTTTGTGTGCTTGGGATAATTAGTTTTTGATTTCGAGGTAACTTTCCCATTGCTCTGTGTCGGAAATCCCTTGATTGTGTCTTACTGAGCGGCTCTTATCTTAGGGTCATTCCAACCATGATGTGTGGGGTAAATCCACCGAGACAAATGTTTCTCTGGGACGGGTGCAAGATTTTTTGATGTTATTTTAAGCGGGCGATGTAACTGGAGCTGACAACCACCATTGCCACTCCAAGGGCAGGTTCAGGTTTTGCTTCTGTGCAAAGTGCGATTCCGCTGGCGAGTACGGCTGCGGCTGTGGAGAAGGGAGGGACTTGGGGGAATCGCTTGAGGTGAAAAAGAAAAACTGGAGGTCCTGCAGTTAATCATTCCAGACTTCAAATGAGACATAACTTTTATTTCCTGTTCCAGTAAAACCTGTTTCAGTTGTACAGCTGACTGAGCTAGCTGTTCTTCTGTCGCCTACATATAGCTAACGCGTTTGTGTTAAACCTGCAAACCTTTTGCTCTCAAGGTCTACAGAGTGAGAGATTTCACGTTAATTAAAAATACTAGTATGGTTGTAGTTTCTCTGTCTGATAATGAAAGTCTTTTCTGTAAATCAGTACCACTAATTTGTTCTTCCCACCACTTAGCTTATGTATATTGGTGAATAGGAGGTGTTTTTTCTTTTCCTGAACCCAATTTCAGTTGAATTGCACATGAATCCATTCCAGCATTCATGGACACTTTTCCTCTGGAGTTAGTTAGAAACAGTGTGGGTTTTTTTCCTGCTGAATGCCGTACGTAGATAGGCAGTTAGCTTAAAGAAGGCTTTTTAGCAAAGGTACTTGTTTTCATGTATTTAAACGTTTGGTTAGTGATAACCATATTTAGTAATATATTCTGCTTAAATGAGATTCCCTGCAGTAATTGTTTGTTTTCCTCGTGTATTCACTCCGAGTTTGGTTTGCCATGCCCTACTGTTACGTAGCATCGCCCCGCTTGGGATGCCCCTTCTATTCACGTGCGTTTGTCAACATCTAGATGGGGGGTTTGCTTGCTTTTGTGGCTGTTCCCTAGTTTTGAGCAGCGCTGGTGGGGTTCGGGTGCCCGTCCGAGTGATCTCACAAGCTCAGGGTGAGCAAATTAAGCAATTGAAAAAGCAAGTCCTGTTCCCATTTCTCTTACCTGTCCCTGAATGCGTACTGCCAATGTTTTTAATGCCAGCGTTGATGTTTTTCAGGCAGTGTTGTGAGCTGATTTCACTTGTTGGAATGCTTTTCTGCTATTTTAGGGGGGAAAAAAAAAGGAAGAAGAAAACTCAACTGCTCTGCAAGCTGGATAGCCTCACCAAAGGATCTGAGTGCTGTCGGGGTGTAAAGGAAAGGAGGGAAACATACGGCTGGAGCTGGAGGAGACTCCTTTCCCCTCTATTTCGCGTGGTAACGAGCATGATGTTGGCTGAGCTGCCTGTAAAAGGATACCCTCTGTTTAATGACCGTGTGACCAGACTCGGTCCTTCAGCACGTGGTGAAGTTGTCATGAGGCTTTTTTTTGCTTAGTCATGTATGAGGCAGTCACTCTAGATGTTAAAAATTAACCGAACACAACCGTTTGCCAAATAGCTTCCTTTCAAGTGAAGGGTCAGGGGAAGGTGCAGGGGCAGGCCCGGTGGTGGGGGGAAGATCAAGTGACGGCTCACGTGCTGCCTCTGCTTTCTCCGTAGAGACCTTTCAGAGCATCGGCAGCAGTTTTGGCGTGGAAACACCAGCAACTTGACTCAGCAGTTCAGATAAATTGTGCCAGGTCATCTGAAAGCGCCTGGGGGGAAGCAGCTTGTTTTGCTGACTGAAAAACCCGAGTTCCCCATTTTTAAAAAAAAAAAATAATGTGGGTTGAACTAGCTAGAGCACAAGCTTAAAGGTAATATGAAGTCAAGGAAGCGGTGATGTAGCAAGCTGAGTGATAGGCTTTTCCACCAAATCCCATGGCAGGCTTTTCGAATAGCATTGCCAACGCAGTTACGGCCTTCTGCATCTGCAGAGCTCTGAAATATCTTCCGCCAGCTTTGTGATCTCTAGCACGCGTGCGTAGTGGTAGCCCGTGTGGAATCAGTCATGGAAAAGCAGTATCTGTAGCTGACTTGACGAGAGTCTCAGAATTAAAATCCTGACTGCCTGGAGCCAGAAAACATGCTTAGATACAGCGGGTCGGACCAGAGGAAGTAATGGACTGATTCCACCTTTCCTGTTCGCGGTGATAAAAAGTCTGTGAGCTCCAACTGTCCTGGATATCAGCACTTTACCCGTGGGTTTTTAGTTCACCCTGAGTGCTTTTGCTTTCACTTTTATGTTTTGGTGGGGTTTTTTTTGAAGGTTGTCCTTTTTCCACCCACCTCTTTTGTGGGCCACCGTTGAGGGTATTTTAACTTGCTTTGCCTCATCCCAAGACATCGAAGAGGCAAAAAGCATTGCCAGGGTTCTCCTGTCTAGCCTGGAAGTGACTTTGTGTGCATTCAGCTTCGTTTGACGTGCACCTGCAGTGCATCCGTTGTCCGTGTTGCCAGCGAGGTCAGAAAACCTGCTAGAAACGAGCTGAGAGCTGCTTGGGAGCTGAAAAGCAAGTCCAGCGGGTTTGTAGGGCGACTCTCGGCTGTGCTCATCTATCGGTTTTGACGCAGTTGTTTTCCTCTGTGCTATAATACCTTCTTTTAAGCCTTGGGAAGCTTCGTGTTTAATCACCGTATCCAGTAACAAATGAGCTCTGGCAAGACTTGTGGCTGTCCTTAGTATTAAAATGTTTATCTTGTAGCGGGCAAGGCTGGGTTTTGCTTCCTTTGATGTTGAGAAGTAGCTGCAGAGGGAGGTCTGTGTTATTGCAGGATATCATATAAAGCAGCCTGGTATTTTATCAGTGGTGTAATTTTTTTTTTTTAATTATTTTTTTTTTTTCCCCTGCTGCCCTTAAAATAAAATCTGGAAAGGAGGTGGCAGTGAAGAAGAAATACAAGCCGGTTAGTTGCACCACTGGAGGTTCAAATTTCAGAAGTGCCGCAGAGGTCTTTGCCAAAATGAGTCAAATGTTTTAAGTCTGTAAAGTGGCGCTAACTATAGGTTGAGTTAGCGGCTTAAGGAGATTTAGTCATACTCTTCAGCGCTGCGACTTAAACAGAGGAACAGCTTGCTGTAATTGAAGCTGGTGGTGTTGCTTGTAGTTGGGATTGTATAATGGGGAATGACAGGCAGCCTTGTTCTGGCGGGCTGTAAAAACTTTGACAGGCTTTAAGCAGGTGAACGGACAGTTCTTCTGTTGAGTGTCTCTTGTAATTTTTTTTCTGAAGTGTGGTGAAAAGATAGCAGTTTTTAGAACAAGATTAGGGAAGGATGCATTGTTTTTCCCTATATCAGAAACTGTTCACAGCTGTTATTTGGATGCTTTAATCCCTTTTTTTTCCCCTCCTGTTTCCTCCCTTTTGACAAAGGAGTTGAAACTTGGTTATGGACTAGTCACCTAAGCCTAGGGAAATGCCTTCTGCATTCCTATTAAAGCCATAGTGAATTTGGCTGTTCTTAAAAAAAAAATATATATATAAAAACTGTACGTGCTCAGATGTTTGTCTGGTTGTGTAATCCAGACGTTTTGGGCCAGACCCAAAAGTACAGAGTTAGATTTAGGCAACCTTAAACACTTAGCGACCGTGCTTTGCCATAAGTGGGAATTGTATGTATGAATCATCTGGGAGCTGAACTTCTACACCCCTTTACTTGAAACATTTGAAGTGTTTGGAGGGGATTTGTATAAATGGGCTCTTTATGAAGTTAACTAGAGATGCGTTGGAGCTAAAAGACACGATGTGAAACGCTGAGTACTGAACAGGTCCTGCGTATCTTGATTTAGGTGTCTAAAATCAGTGGTTACGTAGTGGTGCTCTTCATCATTGTCTCCATATGTAAAAGGGGCTGCCTGGCCTCTGTGAAAAGGTGCATTAATTCTTGCCAAGTGCTTGGCTTGCTATGTGTAATGTCCTGAAAGCTGTATGGAGAATAAATAAAACTGCGCTGAGTATGCATTAAATGGGTCTATCCAAAACAGGAAACCAAACAAGTTGTTCGGGGGAACCCATTCGACGAATGAAGTCCTTTCTGTGCCAGCCTGTAATCAAGATCTGTGTCTCAAAGCCTGTGCAAAAGCAGGGGGTCTGGGGTGGTCGTGGGGGGTGGTCGTGGGGAGCGGTGCTTGCACGGGCAGCCGTTTATTCTGGTGTTTCCTCTCTCTTTGCGGGGGACGTGGCCATGAAGCGTTCGTGTTCCCTGGCGTTCTGTATGGGGTTTTTGCTGAGATGTATATTTATTAGACGCCTTTCTGTGTTGCAGTGTGATGCATGGTACTGATTCCCCTTGCTGTCTAATTGAGCAGGTGTTCTGGCGCTCTGGGCCCTAATCACGCATGTGATGTATGTGCAGGATTACTGGAGGACCTGGTTAAAAGGGCTGAGGTTCTTCCTCTTCATCGGGATCCTCTTCTCAGCTCTCTCAGTGGTGGGATTCTGCACATTCCTCGTTCTGGCCATCACCAAGCACCAGTGTAAGTACTTTGTTGCAGTAGGCGACTGGGAGAAATGACTAGCGATGCTGGGATTACTGGGATTGGATTTGAGGGAACAGAAGAGCCTGCAAAGCAGGGCTGGGGTGTGAATCTGGGGGTGCTCCTGCCATCTCTTCTGAGAGGTGTTGAGAGGCTTTTAGGGAGGGGCTGCAAGAATGCCATTGCATTTCATTTTTCTGCTGTGGTATCTTGATGACACAAGAGTAATTCTGCTGCCCGATGAGTGCTGCTCCCTTAGGGCATCTTCTAATATTTGATAGCTGCCTTGATACGCCTGGTCTATAGGACTGCTGGTAGGCAGTCCACGTTTTCCAACATTTTTTCCTATAGGAACTGGAATTTACTTATTTCTATGACAAATAAAGGGAGTGCTCTTAAACGTCGTCTCTTCAGCACTCATAAAGCAGGTGGGTGAGGATATTGGAATCCCAACGCGAGTCAGCAGGGTGAAAATGCCTTCTACACTTAGTCAGCATATAAAGCTGTGTTGCTATAAAATATTTAACATTGTCTAAGGAGGGTTCACGTAATTACTCCCAGTATTTGCTTGGCAATAGACCAAAGAGAGAGTTTGGGCTTTGTTTTTTCAGAAGTTGCCTGTGTTTGTTGCTTGCTGCATTTGGGCAGATAGCCACTAAGAGTCCTGTTGTTATTGTATTCATGGTGGTGGGCAAGCTGTGTCGGGGTCATAACCCACCAAAAGCCCTTGGTTTAGCCTAAATACACTCCCCGTGGAGATTTGAGTGCTTCAGCCTGGTGGAAGGGTATGAAAATACTCGTAGGCAGTCGTTAGAAATACAAATGTAAAAAGAAAACCAAATATTTTTTCATCGCCTCCTTTCTTGGAGACATGAGGAAAAACTGTTCTGGGGAAAATTTGGGGTTTTTTAGGGAAATGGAGATATTTTAGGGAAAGCCCTAATTTGGGGGGAAAGTAGAACATCTGCATAGGTTATTTATGTATGGAAGGTTTAGGACCGGTACATTTAATGAGTGGGGATCTTTATTTTTTAATAATGACCAGGCAGCTTGTACTTAGAGGTGGAATTGTTTTACGCATTAGGTTATGTATGAAGTGTATTTCAAAATTGTTGACATCTCTAGAACAAAAAAAAACCCGAAACGCTGAAAATAAATATGAAGACCGCTGACGCGCACTCAAAAAGCAGAACCATACCCACTTGACTTCAAAGTAATCCCTAAGCAGAGGCAGTTTTATAATAGATAAAGAAGAAACGCGTTCATTTGCAAAGATTCTCTAAAAAGAGGCTGTTCATGTCATTCACTGACGTGTGATTATCACAGCACTGTATTGAAGACCTGCAGTACAGGTTGAAGTGCACCAGTATTATATATTAAATGTCGGTCACAATGGTTGGTAAAAGCATTTTTAGAAGGAGAATATATTTTATCTCCTGTTTTCCCCCGAGATGTGCAGATTTCCTCTCTCCCTGCCACGGTGGGGCAGAAGGGAGTAGTAGTAAGCCAGGGTGAGCGAAATTAAGAACTGCAGGTTGAGGTGGTTTTCTTGAGCCACATGTTTCTGCCATCCAGGAATTCACACAAACTCCATCCGTTGGGCCCTGAGCAAGGAGAGTTTGGGGTGGTTGAGTGGGTGACCTTGGAGCTCTTAGGATCTGCCTCTCAAGAGATAACAACCTTCTTCAGCCTGTGACCAGAATACTCTCCTGTGGCAAGAGATGAGGAAATTTTACAATCTGAATCAAGAGGGCTGGGAATAAGGCACTGATTAAGCCTTACTCACAGAACGAGCTCTTTAGATACAGGCTGAAAAGCTCCCAGGAACTGGGGGGCTGAGTTGGGTTCTTCCTGGCCAGACTGCAAGAGGGATAAATGGGATTTTTAAATGTATCTGTATCCTTTTCTCTCCTAGCCCTGACTGATCCCAGAAGCTACTACCTGTCGTGCGTCTGGAGTTTCATCTCCTTGAAATGGGCCTTCCTCCTCAGTTTGTACGCTTACCGGTACAGGAATGAGTTTGCAGACATCAGTATCCTCAGTGACTTCTAACGCTTGGACTTCAATCCTGTCTGAAGGTGCTGGATGTTTGAATTGCCCCCCAAAGGCATGGTACGTGCAAGAGATGTACAAGAGGCGGAGAAGGAACCCACCCAGTGCTGCTTGGTTTGTCTGTCTGCAGTAGGGGTTTTTCCTAATTGCTTTTACTCAACCATTTAAAGTTTGGCTAATGATGTCGATCTAGTCTTTCTGTAACTTCCCTGGGAGTCCCTGTGTCTGGTAGTGAGGTGAAGGACTCCGTGTGCTTACACACAGCAGGCCTAGATCCACTCTTTGTGTTGCCCCGAAGTCCAGGGGAGCTTTCTAGTGAGGAGGAAGTCCTGGGCCCTCCAGGAGCTGTAGGTTCATACCTCATGGACGCAGCACCCCGACATCTTGTCCTTGTGAGTGCATCACCAGGTTGCTTCAGGTGGGTGCCTCAGATGTGTGTAGCGAAGAACCCTGCTGTGTGAAAGTCAGCTCCTTTTGCACTGCTCTGCTCCTCAGAGAAAGGGAGAGATGAGCCTTTCTTTGTGGCAGAAGTCCCTATGTACCTTCCAGCCAGTACCCCGCATCTTCCAGTGTTTTCTTTTTACACGTTGTACACAAAGTCAGCTCTCTCCTGTGGTCTGGATGAGCCCCAAGGGACGGGCCATCAGCAGAGAAGCGCTAGTCATCTCAAGGCTCTGTCAGAGGTGGAGAATGCTGATTCTGGCTGCTATCCAGCATCATTTTAAAAAGGAACTTAATACCGTATTTAACACTTAAATTTGTAGCATGTAGAATTGGGTGTTTGGGTGAAAGATGTACTGGGCAAAGGCTTACCTACCCAAACCTCAGGAGAAACGTGAATATGATTCTTCTAAAAAAAAAAAAACAGACATCTTTTTGTAGGCAGTACTGTGAGCTTTTCTTTGCTCAGCTTCCCTGTAACAGTCAGCAGGATGAGAGACGGGAGGAGCCATGGTACTCAAAAATCAGAAAGGTATCCAGAGTCAGCTTCCAGCAAGCCTCTGTAACGCGTGCCACCGGCATGATGCAACCATAGATAAATGGCTGGGCTCTCGTGCAGTGAGTTAAGAGGTGACAGGTCTATACTCCTGGGCTGGTGTGCTGGAAACAGCGGGGCTCGACCGGCACGTCTTTCGCCTGATGGCAGTGAAGCCTTCCCTCTGCACATCAGCCGTGCGTGGTGCTGCTCTGACAAACCTAAAACCTGAGTGGACTTAGTGACCTCCTTAATCCCTGTGTTTTCCTCCCTGTCAGCAGCTACCCTGAGAAGCTTGAAACCTTCAAGCGTTCACATCTTTCCTTATTAACTGTGCTGGTACTTCAGACCAGCTAAAGGTTTTGGGCTGCTGCTCTGGCAGAATCCAGGCCGGTGTTTTGCCATGTCAGGCAGATGGTGCTGGCTACTACAAACTGGAAATGGCAACTTCCACGAATAATTCTACAGGTGGGTGAGAAGAGAGGCAGGAAGAAGCCCCCTTCCCTTGCAGACCGATGGAAGGTGAGCAAGGCAGGTGTTTGGAGGAGTCTCCCAGACACAGTTGTCCTGCCACTTCTCTAGGTGCTGCTGGAGCCTTCTCTGAAGTGCCTTTTTGGCAATCTGTGGCAGAGGGTGGGTGACGGGACCTGCTCAGGGGTTTGTGACCAAGAGAGGTGCGAGTGGAAGGTCCTACGTGCTCTGTTGTCAGCCCAGCTTTCTCTCATGCCACACAAAACTCCCCAGTCTGGTTTTGTGCAGCTGTCTGCTGGGGAGTATCTTGGACTGTCCTTTCTGTTATCTTATCCTAGCGGTGTGCTCTGACCTAGCTGTGTTTGAATCCCTCTCCACACTCGAAAGCTCCATCCACACCTTCGCTGGTCTGTGTTTTGCTTCGGAAGATGAGTGGTTCAAGCACACGGTAATTCATTTGAGCTGTTGAGGGGATTTTGGAAGTGCATTCCCCGGTTTCGTGGGTAGGAAGATCCTCAGGTGACTTAACTAGATTGAGGAACATCTTTGGGTCAGCTTGTAAACCGAGGTTGTAGCCAGCTTTTGCCCAGGGACCTGCTGGAGTTGCTAAACCCAGACAAAGGCTGCGAGTATGAAATGCGCTTACTTATGAGGTTAATACTCAGGCTTTTAAATACTAAAATCTCCCTTACTGCTGACGTCAGGCTGCCAGCATGCCTGGCAGGGGATGGAATAGCTCATCTCGCTTCTCTGCCCAAAGCCGTGGCACCCACTGTTGGAGTTTGCAAGTGGTTTTAGCATCGGTCGTTTCAATAAGCCATCTCTCACCTTACGTTTCCCCAACACAACACTGCCCACGCGTTTGCTGTGCCGGTGCAAGCCCCAGCTCTGATAACCGGATTGTGGCGTGCTTGGGACGCAGAAATCCCGACACCGGTCAGACCGATGGAGCTCTGCTGCTGCCTTACAGCAACACATTGTCCCTGTCTCTCACTAAATTACAGAGCCCTCCTGCCTGCATGCCACTGGCATCTCATAGCGGCACATCAGGGGCTCCTTTCTTGGGCACGTGTCCCCAGGTCCTATCGGCTTACCCCGGAGATTTTTAAAGTTTATTTTTGTGACTGTAAAATTTGCCTACAAACAGCTCACTGAATCTAACCCCCATTTTCTCCCTGACATGTTTTAGCTCTGGAATTTATACTTGCATCTCGGCTTTTTAAAAGATTGTGTATGTAAATATATAATATATTTTTACATTGTTTATGCTTCGTTTGCACGCTTGGTGTAAGATTTGGTCCTGCGGTGGGATGATGTAATTCACAGTGGGGTTCATTTGTGTGTATCCCAGTGTCTCCTTGTACTAAACCACACTATAACTTGTATGCGACACCACAGTAAGAGCAGAAATACAGTCATCTTTCTCACCAAACCAGTGTCTGGAGTGATTTTTTCCCTGTCAAGTTGTTAAATTCTGTCTCTCTCCCTCCCTTGATGACGACCTGCAGGAGCATCACTCTTGGCGGGAAGGACGGGTGAATTGTACAAAACACTTTGTTTTTTGGGGTGATGTGGAGCTCCGGCATTTCCCTCTGTTGTGCTCTGTCCCTTGCATCGTTATCAGCACCCTCAACATCTGGATCCACAGGTGGTGATGCCTAATGTGTTCCCCCCCCCGCAAATCCCTTTGCATTTTGGGTCTTCAGCACAAAGGAATTTTTGAGCAAGTGATGTTGTTTCCAGCCCCTTTCTGTTTGAACTACAGTGTGTGTGTGTGTGTGGTCTGCACCCCGCAGCAAACGGGCGAGGGGAAGGGATGCGTATGGGTGGGGGGGGGGGGGGCGGCTGGATAATCCGCTGCGATGGGAGCACTCCTGATTTCCGTGCCGTTGTCATCCCCACCTCGGGCATGCCACCACTACTGCCTGCAGGAGCCAAAACTCGACCACTTTTTTAGCAAACCTGGCTGCAACTTCAAGCCCTGTCTCCCCCCCCCCCCCCCCCTTCCTGAAATGTCACTCTGATGTGCAGTATCGTATTTGAGCCACAAATTTTCTCTTTTAAGAGGTCCCGTGAAGGGTGGCTTGTGTACAGGGCTCCTCATTTCTTACAGCAGACGAAGCGCAGCCGCAGAGGTAAGAGCATCACTCGTGTACGTGTCGCGTTGCCAATCACGGAATTAGACGTAGGATGGGGATTGTGAAGTCCGGCGGGGTTACAAGCAGTGCTGCCCTTCGCAAACGAGGCCATCTGGTAACTTAAAAGAGTTGGAAAGTTGCAGGCTTTGGTGGTGTAACAGTGGAGGGTGTCAAATAGTCTGGGGGGTGTGTGTGTGGATATTTCATCTTCCTGTGAAAAGCCGTATGCTGACTGCCCGGGGCCAGGGTGCTGACTTTTTCTTTTTCCTCTTTGGGACTTCCAGATTTTATTTTTGCTGTTGGAATGAGACAGTCCGGGTCTCTTTCAGCCGCCTCACAGTCCCTCTTACCCTCTCAGCTTGGCCAGAACTTGCTGTCAGTGTGGGCTGATTAGCCTGGTGGTGATGCCAGCTATCTGAGGCAGCTCTTTGTTTTATTTTCCCCTGTTGGCCTCTGATTTCTCTTGCCTTGTCTGCAGCTTGGAGAGAGACAGTGCAGGCACTCGCTTATCTAATCTCGTAGGCGGATCTGACACGTCTCATCCAGGCTGCGTCCATCTCAGTGCGGAGGAGTTTGGATTAAGCCATCAGTTTCCTAAAGGATGGACAAAAAAGGACGCTGTAGCCGATGAAGAGACTCTCTGTGGGATTTCAGGCGTCGTTGGCTGCAGTGAGAGCTTGGTGCCCATCTAGGAATGGGCCGAGAGAGATGAGTAGGGCCATTCCTCTGCAAACGAGTCCTGGTAATAGGTGCATGTATGTGCCTGGGCTGGACAGAGGATAAACAGCCTGCTGCTTCTGCCAAGCAGATTTGATGCCATGGACGGGGCAAGGGTTAGTGCTTTGGTGGTATCCAACCGGGCTCAAACCGGTGGGGACGATGCATTTGCTCTTGCCATCTCCAAGCGTAAGCACTGCCCAGCCTCCTGCTGCGCCGTGAACATCTGCACCTCCCGCGCAAGCCCTCAGCGGAGAAATCCACCCTTGCCCCGGGGAGCAGCGAAGGAGCAGCGGGCTGGAAGGAGGCCCTGCGTGGAGGCATCCATCCTGCGTGGAGATGCCCGTCCTGCGGCCCCGGCGCTGTCGCCACCTTCTCCCGATGGCTGAGCAGCCTCGCCTGGATTCACACGGGAGGTGTAAATCCCTGCGCCCGCAGGTGAGATTCCCAAATCCCCTCTAGCTCTGGGTGCGCAGAAGCTTCCCTCTGTGCTTGTGCTTCTGGTATTAGGCCTGTCTAAAAATTGCTGGGGTTGGATGAGCAATTAGCTCTTGCCTGAACGCCAGCTGCGGTCTCGGAGCAAGCTGCCTGTCTCCCCTGTGTGGTCTCAGCTGGTAAGCGTGCTCCCAGCAGGCTCGTCCAGCGCCTGCGCTTAACGGCATTCGCCACCGGCAGACGAGGGGGAAACGGGAATCCTGCACCTCTTCTTCCTCTTAGGATTTTGGGAAAGAGAAGGCAGTTTTCGGAAGCTGAGCAGGGAGGAAAAATGCAAGGCAGAGTCTTAAATTCAGCGCTGAAGGTTGGCTGGAAGTTTGGTGGGAGCCACTGCTCTGCTCTTCCAACCAAGCACCAGACGCGGGGGTGGCTGTGCGCCCCCGTTGTGGGCTGATGCTGGTGGAGGTCCCTCCTCTCCAAACCTCGCTGCAGGCTGGGTACTGTGCTGAGCCGGCCCTTGAGCGGCTCTTCCCCTCCCAATTCTGCCTGGTGTCACGAGTCCTGTCACTGACGCTGGGACCAGGACCCTGTGCCCCCACCCGTGACCGAGTCCCCTGGGTCAGCGAGGTTTAGAGTAGGGGGAGGCCCCTGCATCTTGATTCCTGATCATCTGTTTTCCGTAGCCTTGCCAGCCAGTGCAGCGGCTGGTGGGAGGCCACGGTAATTAGAACATTTGGAATAAATTTGGGAAGTGTTGGGACGGCCTCTCCCCCTTTTGATGCTTTTCCTGCAGGAGGGAAGAGTCCAAGGCTCCGCAGCCCTGTGGTTGGGAGCGCCAGCCAGCGTTGCTGTGCGGCGAGCTCCGCTCCGACTCTAATTACAAATGAAATGAGTTTGCCGGGCTCAGCTGCATCCTCGGCGGCGTGACTGGCCGCCGCCTTCTCTGAAGGGACCCGGAGCAGCTTCGCTGGGGGCTTCTGGGGTGAGAGGTGAGAGGTCTCCTCTGGGGAAGGGAAGGGGGACCCCCATCCTGGCACCAGCAGCTTTTGGCGGCAGCATGGGAGGGAGGGATGTGGGAGATGGGGCTAAGCCCCCGGCCTGGTTGGGAGCACCCATGGGTGCAGGGTGGGCAGTGGCCGGTGGAGGGCAGCAGTGGCCCGGCCATGGCTGGGGGGGAGCTGGCCCCCCCCCCCCCCCCCCCCGCCCCGGAGGAAGATCTTCATCTCCGTGACACCCACACCACGGGGATGTGCGTCCAGCTGAGGGTCCCCTTGGAGCTGCGGGGAGGGGATGAGGCTTGGACCCCTTTGGGGATCGCCAGCTCCCACCATGGTCACCCCACCGTCCCGGCCAAAACCCCCGTTTCCTTGCAGGCTGAGGTCTGCAGAAGTCCTCGTTTCACACCTACGCCCCGTCCCAGGGCGGCGGGAGGGTCTGGCAGGGCGGTGAGCTGTGGCCGGCAGCCACCGCGGGACATTTTGGGGCTCTCCTTCCCTCGCCGGGGTCTCGCAGACGGCTTTGGGAGCCGCTCCTGCACCGGGAGGTTGCTCCTGGCACCGTTCCCGGCTCGTTCAGGCCGAAATCCCAGCTGGTTTTGTTCTGCTGAGGAGCCACCGAGTCTCTGCCGTCGACGGGGAGGTGCTGAGGGCTGACAGCGCTGTGGCATACGCACCTGGGGACGCCATGTGAGCCCTTCCCAGGATAAGCGCTGGGGGGGATTTCTCCCTCCCCTGCGTCAGGTCCAGGGGCTGAGCTCGGAGCCGCAGCAGGTCCAGCACTGTGTCACCACACTCCAGGGTGTCCCCCGGGCTGGGGACTGCGTGGAGGCCACTGAGGAGCTCAGCATGGTCCTGCAGTGCCTCTCGCTGGCTCTCCCGTCGTGGGATGCTCAGGGATGTAGGTACCCACTGGGCATCACCAGCGCTGCTCCTGGACGCTAGCACAGCGGCGCTGGGCGTCGTGCGATGCTTTCCGGTCCCGCTGCCTCTCTCGGTGGGTTCACAGCCACAAAGCTGCCTCTCAGGGTGGCTGCAAGGGCCAAAGCAGAGCAGGTATGAAGGGGAGGGATCTCCCTTCTCTGCTTGGTTTGCAGTGGGGAATCCAAGTCCCCTGAGTGACGGTTTCCCCCCACCCTGTGCTATGGGATGGGTTTGCAGCTCGGTGGATCCAGACACCCTCCAAAGGAAGGGTAGAGCAGCCCTTGACCGCCCTGGTCAGGAGGGTAAAAGCCTCCTCCTCTCCTGGGGAAAGGTTTCCAGCCCTTGCTCTAAACCAGGCAGGGCAGCACCCCAGCCCACATTACCTGCTCGTCCCTCTGGTGTTGGGATACAAGGGGAGCAGAGGTCCCGTGTGGCTCTAAAGGTCCAGAGCAACCCCCCGGGCAGACTTGAGTCCATCATCTTGCCATGAGAGCCCTTCTCTACCTGCAGACTCCCCAAAGTCTTGGCGATCCCAGCCCCACTCTCAGGGTAGACCAGGCTTTACGATCCAACAGGACCTTTTCCATGCAGTTGCCCGGTTTTCACTCAGTTGGAGGAGCAGCGGCGTTCGTATCACCTGGCACTTGGCAGCATAAGGAAGTCTTCAGAAATCGGGCAGCATCTGCTGGATTTGGCACGTGTGTTGGGGCTCGCAGAGGACCTTTGGTGTTGGAAGGAGCCTGCCGTGAAGCACAGCTCTGCCTGCAGCCTGCTGTCACACCACCGGTGCACGTCTCCAACAGCTTGCCGAGACCCACTGTTGGGGTCTCGGCACCCTCCCAGAGGGTCCGTTGCTTGCCTGCGTCGGTGGCCCTGGTCCCACCTTCCTGCCTGAGCAGTGCTTGAAGACATTCAAAGCAACATTAACAAAAACAACAGACTTTTTGCATTTTGGCAATCTGCTTTCAAGATGTGAGGAGGACGGAAACGGTGTTTCAAAGGCTTTGAGCGCTGCAGCCCCGCCAGACATGGAGGCCTCTGCAGATGAGCCTCACTGGAGCTGCTGAACATGGGCCTTCAAAGGTGAGTTTGAGTGGAGAAGGATGCTCAGTGTCTGCTGGTCAGGATGACGCCGTCTTTGGTGTGTTGGGTCCATAAATCTTGGCTGTCTGTCCTCTAAGTGGGCTCTGGGGCTGTGCTTAGTGGTGTCCAACAGCTCTAAGGCATGGGGCAGAGCCCGGGGCTCCATGCAGCCGGGGCAAAGAGGTCTTCAGCTATCCTTGAGGTAGCCATGGATGGTCCTAAGCGTGGCTGGGCTGGGAGCGTGGTGCTGGGAGGGACCAGCCATGTAGGCAAGTGGGTCAAACGTCTGCCCGGACGCTAGGTCCCTGCTCCCTCGGGGATGTCCACCCATCCAGCTGGACGGTGCCACGTTGGGTCTGCTGTGCTTGCAGGACCCATTTCCTGGCAGTGCGGGCGCTGAGAAGGGGAATCCATCTGCGACACAGAGCAGAGCAAGGGAGAGGGGACCGTTTCACAAGCCTTGCAGGAAAGGGGGACCTCAGTCATGCTTGGTGGCACCAAGCTCTGCAGAGCAGCCCTGCCCTGCCGTGCAGATCCGCCTGGATGCATGGTTTGCTGCAAGCGCAGTCCCCAGTCTTGCAGCGGGGCCGGCCCGCCCTGCGAAGAGGGAGCCGACTCAGCACATATTTGCTCTTTGTTTACTGGCTGTTGCTTGTAAAAAAAAAAAAGGAAAAAAAAATCCCCCAAATAGCATTTTAATAACTGCAGCCCTTGCACGCAACGTCCTGATCGGAGCAGGAGGGAGCTGTATGCCGTTGTGTGCTGGCTGGAGCGAGATGTAGCAGGCATGGGGTTTTTTTGGACACGAATGAGAGGCTGGGTTAGCGCTGCTTCAGAGGCATTGCTGGATGAGGCCAACGCGGCAATGAGCTGGAGGCGGCAGGCGTGGGGTAGCCCTGGGCACGGGACAGGGCTGGACGTGATGGCTAGAGGGTAGCAGTGGATGTGGTAAGGTGGGGTGACCTTGGACGGGGCAGGCAGGGATAGTGTTTGGCACGGCCAGTACGGGTTAAAAGAATAAAATAGGGCTAGAAGGGACCTTTTGGTAGTCTTTGGTCTGGCAACCTCCTCACGGCAGGGACAACTGCAAGGTCTCACTGCATCCAGCCCCAATCCTGAGGGTGGCTCTGGGTCTGGACAGGGTGGAGAGGACAGGACAACCTGCCCAAGGGAAGCACAGCAAGGAAGAGTCCCTGCAGAAGACCTCTTTGCTGGAGCAAGCAACCCCAGAGGTGTCTCCCTGCTCCCAGATGCCAAACCTCAAGCTGAGTGGATGCTGGACTCACGGACACGAGCCCAGAGCAGGTCCTCCTGGTCATCATCTTCAGCACTAAGTCCTGCCAGGCTGATGCTCTTCCCAAGGGAATTTGTGGTCCTGCCTTGTGCTTCTCACAAGCCAACAGGCAGAGGTGGGTTTTGGTAAAAATTAACAGTGGGATTAAAAGTCCCCAAGTGAGCTGATTTAGTGTCGGGATAAGCTAACCGAAGCGCAGACGGAGCTGGGAGGCAGCCATGGTCTGAGGGGGGGGTTGAGCATCACACACAGAACTGGGAATAGTTATTTTTAGGACATCTTTCAGTTTGGAGAACAACCAAGTAAGTAAAATGATTCAATATGGTTCCAATATTTAACAAGGAGGCTGAAAATTGCCGGGTTGAAGTGGAGTATCTAGAAAGGGCCTTTGAGACAATATTTATGGAAAGCAGTGATATGCAGCCAAAAGGAGCCAAACCACAGCTTTGCAAAGAGGTTATCGGATGGTTCTGGCACCTCCGAGGAGGTTACTCTGCAGTTTGGAGCTGGCTGGAGGGCTCTGGTCCTCTCCTGGGACAGCCCACGCTGCAGGCTTGGAGCTGAGCTGGGCTGGCAGCAACTTTTCATGGAAGGGTCGTTGCTTATCTTCCTCCTAAACCAGGAATGAAAGAGCAAAGAAGTGAAGAAAGGGCGAAAAAGCCAAGAATGAACTGAAATAATCATTGCAGAGTAAAACACGACTGCAAACAAAAAGGCAAGCAATGAAACGGGTGCCCTTCCCCTCCTCCTGCAAGTGCTTGGGCTGTGACATCCTCCACCAGATCCTGTTTACTCCATGCCTGATGTGGCTGGAAACATCTCGCTGAGCCAGCGCCGTGCCAGGACATGTCTCTTGGCCCACAGCTCCTTGATACAGTTCAGTGGTTCAGTTCAGCCTTGTAGGGGAGAAATCATTCTGGAAATAATTATATTAAAAATCTTGCGGGTTGGTAGCTAGGTCCTGAAGCTGAGGGCTCCGAAGCTAAAGATCAACCCTCAAAAAGTAAAAACTTCTCCCCTATCTCCCCAGTGCCTGGAAGATGGAGTTGGTTTGGCATGCGCAGAGTTTGGGATGGGCACCCCAAAGCCCACCAGACCAACGCACGCTCCTCCTCCTTTCCAAATAGGATTTTTTGTTTTGTTTTCCCACCCTGGGGAAGATTTGCTCGGTGGGATGGGATCAGCCAAATTCTGGTTGGGAGGCAGCTTCACCCAGGGAGGGCATTGGGAAAAATCGCGAGTGCCAGCGGTGGCAAGAAGACATCGTCAAGAAGGGTTTTATATTTCCAAATGTTGAAAATACACTTTGGTTCCATTTTTTGTTATTCTAATTCTTAATACACCCAGGTCTTGCACTCAGGCATTCAGACCCTCCTCTGCTGCCAACGCCTTTGCGTTGCAATGTCTTCGCATCACTAGCAAATTGCTTTTACCTTCCTCCTGGTTTTTAAGCGAATGAAAACATTAAGGAGGCCTGTCCCCAAGCAGTCCCTGAGGGACCCCAAGCCAGGGGCAGTCCCTCTTCCACGACAGCCCCATGTCTCCCCTTTCGCCCATGCCTTCCCCAGTTCAACCCCCTTTTTCTCCAGTTTACCTACAAGTACCTGTGGAGCAATTTATCAAATATGTTAATAAAGTCCAGACAGAGGAGATCTGCACGGCCTTTGTTCAGAAAATAATTTTTGATCAAAGACAATTATCGAGTTAGCCCAAGGTGAGCTCATTCTGTGCCACTTTTATCCAATTATCTCCCTATCTTTGATAGTTTTTTGCCTTCCAGATTTCCTCCAGGCCCTTGCACACCGCCGGGGTCGCAATCACTTGCCTCTCTTGCCCTTCTGACAATAAAAGCTCCGTATTTACTGTCTTTACTCAGTTGGTTTTATTTTCCACCAAGTCATGATACTTATATTTATCACAGATCAAGGTTTCAGTGCTCCAGCACACAATACTCATGGAGGTTTGCCTTCACCTCCAAGGTGCTTGCTCCGTAAACTCCTGCGCCCTCATCCTCCTCACTGGATCACGGAGTCGTCTGGGGAGATGTCTAAATTGTCTTTAAGCTCGATCCTATCTGCACTGCACAGATGTAATCTTTTTTGCCCTCTTTTTGTGTATATAGCGAAAGGGCTTTCCAGCTGAACTTCTTTAGCCAGGGCTAATTCAACCTGGCTTAGGATAATTCTGACTTTATCCCCGCAGAGCTCTCCAAGAAAGAGATGTTTTCTTTGGTTCTTTTTCTTTCTACTTGTAAACGGAACTTTTCAGTGGAGTTTTCCCCCTCTCCATCTCAAAAAAAAAAGTGGTTCCCCTGTGAAACACGTATACTTTAGCTATCCTTTCAATTTAACCCACTTCAGCTCACGATCAGTCATTTCAGATTACACTTTATCCCAGCCTCCCTTGGAAGATGGTTTGTTGCCCATGTTTCCCCCAACCCCCAATGCTCTCTCCAGCCCTCAGAAAAACCAAAACTTCAACAAGACCTTCCTGGTTCCCCTGAAAACACCCAACCGCGCGGTGCTTTGCATCACAGGACACGTTCCCTTTTACATTGCGGCCTGGACAAAAATTTTTATTTCAGGTGATGGGAGGAGAAGGTAAGGAGCTGGAGGACTCTCGTTCCTCAGTGGGGAGGAATCAACCCTTTGGAAAATCAGCCTGGGCATTCAGCTGCCCAGGCAGGAGGCAGACAGCCCAACCCAGCCCAGACCTACAAGCAACCCAGCTCGCAGCGAGGTGGTGATGTGGCATCTCCTCCTTTAGGAGTTTTTCCACCAAGATGATCTTCTCCTTGCCTTGTCTAGCTTTCATCCATCCCTGCTCAAGTCTACGTGCCTGCACCTACCAGGTGATGTGCTTAGTGGCAGCTGGCAGCAGCGCAAGGAGACCTGCAGGGAGCAACAGGTATGGTTGAGCGGCAGGTATGGCTTTTCTAGAAAGGCACAACCTACAGCGAGCCTGAAAGCGTCTGCTGCTTGGTCTGGAGAAGGAACCATTGAGAGAAGACCTGACCATGGTCTTCGGGGGCTGATTTACGGAGGAGAGGGACGATCTGCTCTTCTTGTCCAGTCCAGATGGGAAGAGAAGTCAGGCTTAAACTACAGCACAGACGTAGGTTCGGTCTTGGGAAGGATTAGGGAGGACAGCGGGTTGCTGGTGTGGGCTGCCTGGTCCCCTTTGCCGGCAGGACAAACTGGACGGGCATCTGCAGACGTGGCAGGGGAGCGACCGATGCATCCTGGGGACAGAAGGACGCATGGGTTGACCTCTCCGAGTCCTCTCAGCTGCAATTTTCCATGACTCGACCTTTTAGCCTAGCCAAAATTGCCGAATTTGAACTCATGACTGGTTTGGGAGTGGATGAAGCGGGATGCATCAGCATAGGAACTGCCTGCCGGAGACACGGGGTTGGAGGGGCTCCGTGGCCAGCCCTGCTCCCCGGCCAGTGCCTCTCTGCCTGTTGATGCTTGAATCAGCTCCGTAGCATCCCTGGTTTTTCCACTGCCTCGGGCTCCTCTGCCCAGGACCATGCGTTCGGGTCGGTCTGTGTTTCCCCAACTCTGACGTTGTTTCTCCAAACATTACCCAACGCCTTCCCTGGCTGTAGCTCTGGCCCTCGGGCAGCCACACAGCTTAATACGCACTCATAAACCCATTTGATATTGACTGTCTCTACATCTTGGGCTCCGCTCAGCTCAGGTTTGGCGCCGGGTAACCCCGTCCCAACACAGCGGTGAGATACAGGCACACGGTGGGAGGAGAGGGGACAGCCCCGGGGTGTTTGTGGCAGCGAGTGTGGGTACCAGGGTAGCTGGCTCTGCAGCCCGCCTGTACGCATGGCCCTGGACGAGTGGCTTGATCCCTTCCTGCTCCGTGCTGCGCAGCGCATCCCTTTTTTTTAATACACCCCTTGAAGGCATCTCCAGATTTTGTAGCTCATGCTCTTGCCTTTCTCTCCTTTAAATCTTACTTGGAAGCTTTTAGCTGATACATTAGCCCAATAAAGTCCAACAATTGGAGAGAAACCCAATCCTACCCCCACCCAACCCCCCTTCTCCATCGAGATCAAACGGGTTTTAATCGGAATAGAATTTCCTTTGACAAAATGAGTAAAATCTGTCGTTCGCATCCGCCCAGCCAGCCGCTCCTCAGCCCTGGGCTGTGTATCTGTGCTCGGTGCAGGAGCTGAAATCTCCCCTTTCTGCTCACCCCCGTCCTGCTGCCAGCCCCGGCTGGACAGCCCATCCTCACTTGTGGCTTTGTCACCCCCGAGGGGCGGTGGGGTCCCACTGAGCTGTGCCGGGAACCCTCCCCTGCGGAGATACAGAGGATGTGAGCACCAGCCTCAGCTGCTGGAGCATCCAGGCTGCCCCTCCTGCAGAGCCTGGCATCCTCCCGGTGTGCTTGAGGACGGGGACGCGCCGAAGTGCCGCGGATGATCGGACATCTGCTCTCACGAAAGCCCCGTGGCTAGTTAGCAAAGTCCCTCTGCAAATGAAAGCTCCTGCCATGGCGCTCAGGAAATGGGCCTCAAACCCAACTCCAAAGCACCAGCAACTCGTTCCAGCCGCGGAGGGGAGAGTTTCCTTTCATCTCCAGCCAGGAGTTTAACCGGCCTTTCGTCTCTCCCCAGACAAGGCTTTGAAGGCTTGCAGGGTCCTCCCACATGTGCTGCTGGGGCTGGGAGTGGTGTCAGCTCTGGGACCGGGAGGGAGGAGAGGGAGGAAAGCAGCATGGGAGAAAAGTGTTCTTCCCTTCAGGTGATGCCCAAATGGGGCAACTGGAGGGGCTCCTGCAAACTGCCTTCACCCCGGATGGTCATGAAGAGCAGGAGGCACCCAGGGGCTGGGGACATCCCAGGGCCAGAGCACTGTGGGACATGCCGTCCCACGGATCTCCTGGTGGTTTTGAACTGCTGCAAAGGCAGCTTAAAAGAGGTTCCGGAGCTCTTGGGAATGGAGGCAGAGATGCTACCCCTTGCTTTACCAGGCTTTTGGGGGGGTCTTTGGGCTTGAAGGGTCTGTTTTCTGCCCAGGACTGTGCTGTGGGGAGAGCAAAAGTGTTTTATACAGATTGCAGAGATGGAGTTTGGTTCTCACTGGCAGCAAATTATCAGTGCTGTGGGGAAGGGTCCGGGCTCCCTACCACCCCTCTACTCCAGCACTCGCTCAGTCCCCCTTCTCCAAAGTCCTTCCTCCTCTTTCTGGCCCTCTGTGACTTAGCTGATAACAGCCCAGGGCATGGGGTGATGGTGATGGAGGGTGATGCTAATGTGTCTAGAGGCTGGGGGTGGGAGAGGGCCCAGCGTGTCCTCTCCCATCCCACCCAAGTCTGCCCTAAGATGTTGCTCATAACTCTGCTCTGCCAAGCATGGGCCAGCTGGGAGCCCTGGGAAGCCACCAGGCTCTGAGTGTGAGCTACTAATTTGCTCCGAGATGCTAGTGGTTTGCATGAGTGTGGACTCTCACGCAGAGCCGTGTGAAGAAGACCCGGCACGTTGGCTTTTCTGAGACCCCCTTTTTCCTCCATCCCTTGGGTTGGCATGGCCCCAGTTTGGCCCACGGCTTGAAGGGAGGAGATGCAGAAAACTGAGTCAGCTTTGAGTGCGTACAAAGTTGCTCACATAAAAATAACTCGGCGTTCTTTGGGATGTGCATCATCGGTATCATCCGTCTGTCTGTCTGCTCTGTACTTTTGCGGCCTTATCCTGCTGGTAGGCTTTGTGCCATTTAGATAACAGCCCAAGGAAAACTGCTATAAAATGCGTGCGCTTGCTGGTGTCTTCCTTTTTTGCTTCTCTAGGTGCCCCCAGCAGAAAACCACATATTTTTTCCCCTGTTTTCACTCCCTCCCAGTTCCTGAACCTGAATCTCTGGTTGATTTGCTGTGAGCAGGAGCACGAGGGACCAAGACAGTTTGGTCGCTGCTTGGGAGTAACACCAAGTGAAACGTCTCCTCCCATCCGGGGAAGATGCTCTCGGACAGGGACCCCCTGGGGCAAATTCAACCCCTGCCCTTCTAACACCTTCTTGCACAGATTTTTCCAGAGGCTGTTTTGCTCACAGATTAAACGAAACCTACCACAAATGTTGGCCTTGTTGCTAACAGCAGTTTTGAACTTCGCTTTCCCACAATACTTGAGCTGATGTTGGAGGATCGCGTGGTGCTCTGCATGGGGCAGATGGAGGTCAGGATGGCTTTGACTTACTGGATCCTCTCCAGTTCTGTGCAGTGAGAGAGGTAACTGCACACAAAAATACGTATTTGCTTCAAATTCCTCTTAAAGCGAGAGACCAGGTTCAGCTCACTGGGGGAGAAAAGAGTCAACTTTGGTGGCTTTATTGGGATTTCAGGATCATGCGCAGGGGAGAGGGGAGGGACAATTTGGTAGCGGGGTGGCAAAGTGCGTGGCCATGCACATGGTAGCTAGAGGGAAAAGGTGTGTGAAGGATGGATGAGTAGACTGCTACGTATGTGTGGAGACGGAGTTAGCACTGCAAGAGTTGTCCAGAAGTTGGATGCTGGAAGATCTGAGCCTGAAACAGAGGGATGGGCACAGGGTGACCCACAGATGAGCCATCCCAAGGGTCAGGAAAAGGCAGAAATGGACTGGTATGGAGCCCAGGGGTGCAGCTCACAAAAATAAGGACTGTATTTCCTCTCGTGAGCTCCCACACTTCAGAAACTGCTTTTTTGGGGGTTAATAGCTGCAAGGGGAGGCTTTGATGCCTTTGCAGGGGGGAAGCAGGCCTGGAGCAGGGGGATTAGGCAGCATTTACACATTCAGAGAGGATTAAACCATGAAACTCCCTAGGAGCAGAAGACGACCCTTTGGTTTCCCTTCCCACAGACCGGACTGGAGGCTGTAGGATCTCCTGGCTGGAAGTGACTCACCGTGGGAGTAGATGAGCTGATGCACAGCGTGATGGAAAGATGCTTCCTGCTAACCCAGCCACAGTCGTCAGGATCCTTGCGCCATCTGACAGTGAGTCACTGACCTCTCATCCTTGGGTTACTGGTGCTAGCCCAGGTCCACCCGGGTACTGGGAAGCACTGGGATAAAATGCAGAGCTCCCAGTCAAGCCCTCGCCTGCAACGTGCCCACAGCACATCTTGTTTCCTTCCCCTTGAATGCATCAAGCAGATCTGGGGCATCACGGCACCCCATTTATTACCCCAACCTGTTCATGAGGCGCAAATCTCGGTGCCTCCAGCTGGAGGGAGCCGGGGGAAGGTTGTCCTCGGCCAGATGTGAGCAGCGGTGCAGGGTGAAGCGCGTGGAGGTAGCAAGGCAGAGGGGGGGTTTGCTTTGCACCAGGAGAAGGAGCTGCACATCTGGAGCCAGGGTCGGGTCCTGCAGCCGGGTCTGCAGAGCCAGGGAGCTGTGGTAAGCGGGGATGGGCACCTCACAAGGTTTCTCTCTGCCTGGCACTTAAATCCAAAGCAAGAAATTAAAGGCAAGGATGACAGAAGGTTTTTATTTACTCCTGAGGTGCAAGACAACAACAGGTATAAGCACAACTACTCACAAGCTACAAAGACGATGGAGCCACACTGTTCTTGGTAGTGCTGGGTGATACAGCCAGGGGTGAACAAAACACCTCGTATCTGGGCAGAGGAGCTGGTCCAAGAAATGTTTGCTGAAGGGATGAAGTAGACTCAGGGTTAGGCTGCTCACCAGGCAGGAATGGGTTCGCTGCTCGCAGGAGTACCTGAGCTATAGGGCTCTTGCTCCCTCCTCCCCCAAATTTTCTTCGCCTGCAAAGACTGCATTTGTCCTCTCCATCCCATCTCCTGGAGCAATGCTTGTTCAGTTATCTACTGACCACAGCACGTAGCACCACCTGCCCCGTCATCTGGGGTGCCCTCCCAGGGTGGCTTCGTGTCTGTGAGGCATTGCACGGGATTTGCAAAGCAGCTGGGTCCTTTGGAGGAGAAAGCTGGAGTAAATAGGAAAAGCAACTGCTTGTGATGATCTTTTATTACTAGCAGGAAAGCAGATCCTATGGGAGTTGATCCACTTCAGCGCTGCCTGGGACTGATGCAAAGTCAAGGGCAGCGCAAGGTCGCAATCACAGGCAGCGCCTGGTCTCCCAGCCAAGGCTGCACGACCGTCTCCGTTAGCAGCAGTGGCCGGAGGAGGGCTCGGCTCGGCTGCCGTGCCCCGGCGTGAGCACATCACGCTCGGCTTCCCCCCGAGCCTTGGCTCGTGCGGCGCCAGGGCTGGGCTGGAGGCGGCTTCGGTGGGAATTATTCAGCTCGTGGGGAGGCTCTTGGCAGTGAGACCCAGAACATGGCGTTTTGCTCCTTTGATGGCCAGATGGAAACAGATGCGGAAGAAGCGGAGGGAAAAAAAAAGCCCCAAACTTTCACGTGTAAAAATTAACTGGAACAGGATGGTCGTCAGTGAGGGGTGGTGGTTGGCATCTGCGGGCGGCACGCAGGACGTCCCTCCATCGCTCATCCCACCTCCCCATCCCGCGGCTCCGCTCCCAGGGAAGGGGCAAAGCAAGGCAGAAAAGAACCGCGGCGCTCAGCCCGTCTCACCAGCAACGCCACTGGCCAGACCCCATCCACCACCCCGAGTCCCGTCTGCCCCCGGCTCGGGGAGGGGTGGAGGGGTGGAGGGGGTGCGTTTTGGTGGGGAACATCTTTTAGTTCTTAAAAAGTTCAGCGAGTTCCAGGAACATTATGTCACTTTGACAAGGAAATGAATTGCGAGGCCATCAATCAAAGCTGCAGGCGTGCGGATCAAAGGACCCCGCAGCGCTCGAGTTCCCTTTTACAGCCAGAGCCCTGCACGATCCCCCTTGCCCATATTCCCTGCGGTTGCTGCAGCAACAGCACGCTACAGCGGATGCTTCGCATTTTTATTCGCACCACACATGTTTCTACTCTAACACTGCAATAACTAGAAAAACCTGCGAAACCAAAGCTGCTTCCCCAGCCTCCAGGGGCAGCGGCTATTCCTGGCTCCCTTTAATGTTCTCAATTTATTAGCGTTATCCTCCTTTTTTTCACGCAGGATGAAATAGAGATTATTTTTGTCCTTTCTAACAAAGAAAAGGAGCTTGCAAAAAAAAAACCCCACCACCAAACCCTCTGCATCGAGGCTGGGCCTCTGATTTTGTGCCCAGAATTATTTGCAGGCGTAATCAGGTCCTCGGCCATCAAAGCGATGCTATCGACGGCACCGGGCTCACACATGGACCGTGTTATCCCTGCGCAGCCCCAGCTCTTCGCAGCGGCGGGCAGGTTTGCAGCCCCGTTTTACCAGCGAGCAAACTGAGGGTGGAGCTGGGGGGTGGCACTTTCTCAGCTTCTCTGGCCCGAAACGGCATTTGCACACAGACCGTGATGTATGTCCTGTCCCAGCCCCACTCTGCCCACCAAGGGCAAGTCGTTGCATCTGTGGAGGTTGTTCGGGTTGAGCCCAGCTCTCTCAGCCACTCCTCTTTACACTGTTAGAGCAGATGCAGCCCTGGTTTACGCCACACAACACAAGAAAAATCATGGGTTCAACCTCCCCACCAGAACCCAAGGATGCAGAAACCTTCTGTCCACCATCCTTATACCCATGGTGGTGGAGCATCAGCTCCATACCGAGCTCTTCCCCAGCGTGCATTAACGCAAAGACCCCGTCTACCCCGTGAGACCTCCTCCCATCACAGCCACCCAGCTCGGTGTGTCTGACAAGGTCAGGGCAGGTCCTCATACTCCAGATCCAACTCAGAAAAGCCAAAAGATGTGACATCACCAGTGAATAAGAAGCAAATTGCTAAAATAAATGTTTTCTATTTGAGATATTAAGTGGTTCCTCTGCGCTCCCGTGGGGTGTCCTGAGTGGGACGGAGCTGGACCTGGAGGCATGGCAGTGCCACACTGTCCTTCAGACCATGCAGAGAGGTCCACCTCTTGCTCTGGTGGACCATCCCTGCAGACCTGTGGCAGACGGAGAGAGGCCAGGACGTCCCAGGACAACAGTCTGACGTTTGTGAGAGCCGGTGAGTTGTCCTGAAAGGAGGTGAGTAAGGATTTGTGCCAACGCTCAGCTCTCCTGGGACTGAGACGAAAGCCTGGTCCCCCACGGGGACAGCACGGAGTGGAGCTGGGGTCACCAGGGGTTTTGGAGACCTGCTTACGGTGAAGAGACCAAAAGGGCTTGGCTTGTTTTGCAGCCAAGCAGATGGCAGAGGGGGGTCAGACAGATCCAGGACTGAAGGCTCGTGACGAGCACCTACAGGCGGTGTGAGGCTCAGAGACAGAAATGGGCTCAGGTTGACCAAGATGTGCTTTCAGCCCACCAAAGGATGCGGTTTGGTTTTTGAGGGGGACACCTCAACCCCTTTCTAAAGAAACCTTGGCTCCCACCTCAACCCCACAAAAGAACTCCCATTTGAGGTCCTACAGCCTCTGTGAAGTTGTTGGTGTGCCTCAGCCCTGGTTTTCCGGGCGACGGGCTCCCTGCTCCCTCGCTCTCTGCCCGTGTGTGGTTTGGTAGTGTCCTTGCTTTCTTTTTTCACCTTTTCTTTCTTTCCAAAGCGCTAACTGGCCCCGCAGGAGCCCTGCAAACCATCTTCCAGGCTCAGATCTGCTGAGGACACCCCAACGCCGGGGACATTTCCTACCTAAACCAAAAAAAACCCTGCTCAGGAAAGATGGATGTGAGTGGTGAGAGGGCAGAGGAGGACCAGGAGGAGAGGTGGGCAGAGGGGCTGGGACACGGTGGGAATTCAAATCTTCCATCTGGTGGCTTCTCACTGAATTAAGCGAGCTAGGCTTTTTTTTTTTTTTCCCTCTGCATATTTAAGGTCTGAAATTTTCACTGATCTGTCAAAACGAGCGCTATAAAATCCCCAGCTAGCTGGAAAAGCAACGTTATTGAAACCAGTTTGGTGACTCGTGACCTTTCCATGAAAAGTTTATATTAATATTCCTCCAAAAAACACTCACTGAAAGAACAAATTGAAATGTTTAAAGGCAAATAGTCTTGCCACAAAACATCCAGATCTGGGTAAAAAAGCCCGCTTGAGCAGTTCGGGGTGCTTAGCTGATCCTTCCCGCAGATCAAAGCTCATTGTATTTCTCCTTTTGCTCAAGGATATCAGCAACAATACCGAACTTCACTTCCTTCGTCCAAAACCATTCGCCAGCGAAATTGAATTAAACGTATTTTTTTTAAAAAGGAAAACAATAATAAAAAAAAATTAATAAAAAAATAAAAGCCAGGCACAAGCCCGTGCCCCAGCTGGTGTTAATTGGCAGCTCCCCAGCCCTCGGCAGCGCTGAGCCAGCTCCTCCAAGCGCGGGATCAGAGGACCCTGGCTCCTGCCTAAATCCTGCCCTCCCTGGGGTATTTTTTCCTCGCCCTTTGTTTTCTCTCGCTTTCCCAGGCCCCTGTGATCTATTGTCTTTCCGCATTATGAACATCTGATATTAGTCGCTGTCTTGACAACGCTCGCGTGTGAGTAATGCGTTGAGCCGATGCCCTGCCGGCACCGCGGGCTTCGGTGAGGAGGAAGGAGGAAAGTCACTGGGCTCCATCCCAGCAGGTCTGAGTATCAACCTGTTTCTGAGCATCTTTTACTTCCTTAAGCAATCTTCGGCATTTTTCAAACGTTGGCTCTCTGCTAGCTCCCATCCGTGGCCACTGCCATCCCTGACAAGTTGACGCGAGCGCAGGGAGGATGGGGCTGAGCCAAAGCCCTCTCAGATCCAAAATCATTGTCCTGCGTCGCTCAGGTCTCCCTGGGACAGGGGCCGAGGTGGCTCTTTGAGGTTGCTATTTCACTTGGGCCCCCGCCCAGCGTGAAGGATGTTCGAGAGAAACCCGTGGAAGAATGTGAAAACACACAATGTCCTTAAAATAGAGAAAAGCATCTGTACGGTGCCTGCCTCCCGAGTGGAAAAGCAGCATCTGGGCGGGTGTAATGAGGAAGGCAAAGGGGTTGGAAAGGGTTTTGCTGTGAGCGCTGATGGACAACGGGGTGCGTGTCTGGTCAGCAAGGCTACAGATGCTTGGCAGGTCTATGGAGCTTGTTTTTACGAAATACCTTGTCGCTGAGCTTGAATTGAGGGGTTTTTTTTCTACTGGAAACGGGTGTAGCTTGCTTGAGCAAAGTTGGCCAAGTCGCTTGCTTTTATTCAGCCCCACCTCAAAGAGCAGAGAGGACATCCTCCTCCTCCTCCTCCTCCTCTTCAGGCTGTAGGGAGCGGGTCAGAGGTTCAGGAGAAGACTGCAGTACAACAGTACAGGTTATTCAGGATGAAGATAATACTGACAAGATGAGAATATTAATTTGTTATATGCAGCAAGACAAAAAAAAAAAAAAAGGTTGTTGTCTTTTAAAGGACTTTCTCCTGCAGCCTCCTGGTCGTGCTCAGCCTGAGTTGCCGCATCCCCATCACCGCCAGTCTGGGGGTAGGTGGGAATCCCGCTACGGCACGGTGCAGGCTCATCAGCGTAGGAGAACTCTGTACTACGTTATATATTTCTGTTAGTAAAATATATTATATATGGAAACTTGTTGTGTGTTATAAAAAGGAGCTAATTTTAAAAATACCTATACAGATACAGGCATGCCAACTCAACCATTTATGTTTTATTGATATTATTTTAATTACTTTGATGAATCACTGACGCTGTTTTAAACTATATTGTTCCCATAATACCCCTTTGTGCTCTCATTATCAGACAGAGCAGCAAAGCAAGATTTCAGCAAGGGTTATGGAGCTCTGCTGGGGGTAGACTCCAATATCCCCAAGAAACGTCGTGCCAGGACTTCAGTGTCCCCCCAAAGAGACTCAGGGTGAGAGCTCCCGATGACCAGGAGCAGGGAGCAATGCCGGGAGAGCGTGATGAGCAGAGACAGCTTGGACGGGGTCAACAGGCACTGGAGAAGAAACACCTTGGAGAGGCAGAGAGGGCACAGGCAGGAGACGGGAAGGTTATAGGGGTTCCCAAAGGTGTAGGACTTTTTTGGGAGCGGGTGGCTGGGCATAGGAGGATGGTGGGTCACCAGTGGCCTCCAGTTTCATGTGTTGATTCTACTGGTGTGATAACAGAGGGTTGAAAACTATTCAATGTAAGGAGGGACCTGGGCAGAATATTTTATGCCTTGGTGGGCTGAATCCGGACCTCCAACCTTGGCTAAAAGAGGATGCAACGCTCCCAGCATTTCTGCAGGGAGGAGAAAGAGGGTTTATTTGTAGGCAAGCTCAGGAGCGGAGTAAGGAAGCAATACTGCTTATAGTGCTTGATTTCCTGGGGAAATCAGGGGCAGAACTGGCTGTGGATCCAGCCAGGAACTGGACCTGGACCTGTTCCACCCTCTCTATCTGCAATAGCAGCCATATTTATTTGAAAAGACTTTTGATGGTGGAGGAGTATTGGCTTCCATCTGTATAATAAAGGCTATCGTAGCCTGCCAGAAACGTAGACAGAGGAAGGGAGATGGATGGATGGATGGATGGATGGATGGATGGATGGATGGATGGATGGATGGATGACTGAGTGGATGAGCGGGTGGATGGATGAACGGATGCAAACTCAAGTTCATTTTGTATTATGCCATTTCTCGAGAGCAGTATGGATGCCTATCACTGTTGCTTCTTCCTTTGGACTCAGAGAATACCCTGTATTGCTCATTGAAACATCCATTGCTCCACATTTCCACTTGAATCTCTCATAGATAAAAGTCTCCTATTCCAAACTGGGCAAGTGAATATTTCTGGCTGGCTTTTGCAGGGTCAACTGGGCTTAAAAAAGAAAAAAAAAAAAAGACTAAAACCCAAAAGAGCCTCCCCTGAACTCCCTGGCTGGTGCTGACATTAGCATAGGCAATGTCCCCTGACATCCGGGCAGCAGGCAGGAGCATCTGTGCCGGAGGGCTTGGGGGTGTCGGTGGAGGAGGGAGGGAGGAAATCTGGAACCCATAAGCTCCACTGATGTTTGCATTACCTTGCACGGCTGCATTGGTCTGTGTCTGGTCCGCCCACGGTCCCCCTCGCCCTATCAGCAAGAGCCATTCCCCAAAGTTATTCGAACGCCCTCCTCTCTGTAGCCCAAAGGAAAAACCAACCGAGCTCCTTGGAGGGCTCCGCAAGGCTTGGGAAGTCCGGGGAGGCTGAAGGGTTGATGCTCCAGGCTGCACTTCTTGAGTGGGCGCTGGCTGCTCTCCAGGCCGCCTCGCCGATGTGCTGTGGCCGTCGCATCTCGTGAGACCCCAGAGCCCTTCGCCTGCAAGGTGCCGAGAAGATGAAAGAGGAAAGCATGTGCCCGGACTCCCCCGAAGGCAGCCTGGTCACCAGCGAGGAGGAAGGCGAGCGGCTGCACAAGAAATGCCTCCGCAAGCGTGGCCAGGGGGGCAAGCCGGCAGAGGACTGCGGTGCTCCCTCACCGCAGGGCAAGCGGAGCAAGCGCAGCCCCGTCCCGCAGTCCTTTGAGGACGTGCACACGCAGCGCGTGATCGCCAACGTGCGTGAACGCCAGCGGACCCAGTCGCTCAACGACGCCTTCGCGGAGCTGCGGAAGATCATCCCGACGCTGCCCTCCGACAAGCTGAGCAAGATCCAAACCCTCAAGCTGGCCGCCCGCTACATAGACTTCTTGTACCAGGTCCTGCAGAGCGATGAGCTGGACCACAAGATCACCAGCTGCAACTACCTGGCCCACGAGAGGCTCAGCTACGCCTTCTCCGTCTGGAGGATGGAAGGGGCTTGGTCCATGTCTGCATCCCACTGAGCCGGGGTATGTATCGCCACCTCCCCGCCGACACCTCCGCACATCCCTCGTTCCTGCATCCTCCATGCATCTCCCCAGCTCGGTCCTGCGGGGGAAACGCACAGCAGCCGCCCCCTCCTCACGCTCCACGTGCAAGCGATTTGCTTTAACAAACCCCAGAAGCTGCCAAGGCTGGCGGTCGGAGGAGGTGGTGATTCCCAACCTCGCCGGGGCCGGTAGGACGTTGCAGGGAGCCGAGCAGCGGAGCCCTAAAGCAACTGATCTCATTTAGCGGGGTCTGGTCCGGGGCAGGCTAGTGAAAGGTTTAAAACGAGGGCTTAAAAAATCTGATTTATCCTCCCACGGTAACCCAGGAGGGCGCGTAAATCAGCAGACACCCTCCTGAATGTGCTTGGGTTACCGAGGTGTCAAAACTGCACGAGCAAGACCAGCGGCCGCCCCGCAGCCATCGGCCGACGGCTGCTGTTGCTCCCACTGCGCGAAGAGCCCAGCCTTGTCCTCGCCGCCCGGGCAAAACCTGGCAGCCGTTTCCTGAAGCCGTTGGGTGGCCCTGGGGCCTCCAGCCTGCCGGGCTTTCTCCTACCCCTCTCCTAAAGCGCTGAAGATAAGACGGGATCCGTAATCCCTTCGGATCTGTAGGCATCCTACACTGCAGGGAATAAAATATCGAGTGAGGATGCTGGGGCAGCGAGGTTTGCCCACTCGTTGCACCGCACCTCTTGTTTGATGTGCTCAGCACCATCCAGCCACCGCCTGAGCATCCTTTCAATCACTGGCAAAGCTGCTGAGAGGAGAGGGGAATAATCCTGTTTTCAGTGCTTTAGGTCTCATTGGGCTGGGAGAAAGGGGGAACGGGGGGAGAAGGCTCAGCTACGTGCTAACGTTTCCTGCAGCTCATGAGCAGGAGCAGAAAGCTCCGGAGGACATTCCCAAGCCATGGACTTTGGGGACACTTCATGGGAGCCCAGCCCAGCTCCCGAGAGTCCCCTTTGTCCCCTAAACAGGATCAGGGCTTCTGACTTTCCTCGAGCACTGACTCATTAACCCCTGTCTTGTGTCGGCCCCGGCGCTGGGGGTTAGAGACCGCCGGGCCCTCTGGGGAAGCCAACTGCAAAAGGACTCTTATTTTTCCTGCACCCACCACTAAGGGCTGCAACGTGGAAAACCCTTTTATTCTGATTTTCTGCCAGCTATTGGGGTCAGCCTTGTGCAACCTCCTTACGTGCCATTTCTCCTCCTGGCTGGTCTTACTGAAGCCCCAGTTCAGTGCAGGGACCCACGTGCCCAGCCGTGGTCTCCCTGCGGGCAGAAGCAGCATATCTATAACGTGAGACAATCCAGACCCTGTGACGAGAAGTGCCGAGCGGGTGCAAGACCCTAATTAAAGCCGTGCTGACCCCCAGCTGGGGCAGGGAGCTGGTGCGATGCTGCAGCCCGATGTGAGACCGCCGGTGCCCGCCTCGTCATGGGTGCAGCCTGGTGAGGACGACGGGCTCCCCGGTGCCTTCGCCTTTAGGGTATGTCTGGGGGAAGCCACAGTGCAAAAAAAAAGTAATCCGCTCTCCACCCTGGTCTTGCGTTCCGAAAGGCCGGAGGGAGTGGGAAAGGGAGGAAAGCGGCCTTTCTGAGACAAAATAAATCATAGCAAATTCCTGCAAAGTGGCCCAAATGATGCCCGGGCGGTCAGGAACCTTCTGCCACGGCCGGTGTCCCCCCCCATGAGCACCGCTGACCCTCCTGCCTTTGGGTTTTGCCACGTAACAGCCCTGAATTTCAGGCCAGATCAGCAGATATAGGTGCAGCCACTGGCTAAAGATGTTGACCGGCTCCCAGGGGGATTTCATTTAAGGGTGTGCCACATTTAAACTCTCGTTTTCCTGCAAACCTTGCTAAGATCGCTTCTAACCAACAGAAAAACTGCCAGTTTTCTAAATCCGTGTATAGATTTCAATTATTTGGGGCAGACCTGGTTGTTTAAAAACTGATGAGAAAGACTGTCCTTGCTGGAAGCAGGATAGCTGCCCCTTAGCCGTGGCTGGGTGCCGCCGGGGACACCTTCCCCTTCGGGACAGCCAGAAGCGAAGCGTGTGGTTACTTGTTCTTACTTTGAGAAGCCAAAAAGCTGCCAGGGACTGTCTGGATGCTGAGCCCCCTGAGCAGATCAAGCCCGTATCCCGCCCAGCGCCTCCCTCACCCTCTTCCGGGCATCACATTTTTGCAGCCCTGTGAGTTTTGCAGTTTGCAGCGGGGTTATCCTCTTTCGGAGGATGCGGGGTGCTCCGTGCATGCTCCCAAAAGACGGGGGCTGCCCGTCGCGGCTTTGCCCTGCTCCTAGGTTCTCAAGAGAGGTGGAATCAGCAGGAGCGTGGGTTTCTTTGGTGGATGGTTTTTCAGAGCTTCAGCACTGTGCTGACGAAGCCCGCGCTGACGAGCTGCGCGCTTTGTTAAAGCCCAGCTAAAGGCGTTTTCGCTCTGGGGAGGCGTGGGGTTTTTGAGTCCCCTCGCCATCGCCCCCAGACCCGGGGCCGTTGCTCTCGGCACACGCGTGTCTGCTCCCTGTTGCGTGTGTGGGCTGACGTGCAGCTCTGCGTCCGGTCATTGACTTGTAGACCTGTTTATTTAAGCTGAGTGCTTGGCAGGAATTGTGCTCCCATGATAAACAGAGGAATTAAAGACACTTAGTGATCTTAAAGACGTCTCTGCTAAATGACAAAGCCTCCGTGTAAAACCCCTCATGTCCTGTGAGCGTGGTACTCTCAGTGTGCTTATCATTGCTGGTTAATATTCATCCCAAGCGGCTCCGGTGCTTGCCTTGAGGCGAAGCATCCTTCAGCTGAATAGATAATAATCTGCTTTGTGCCGACCTGCAGCGGTATTCGGGTACCAATTAGCAACTCCCAGCTGGGCAGGGAAGTAACGGGAGGAGGATTTGCTAAGCAAAGACCAAAAAGAGGGAACAGCCACAGGGGAAGCGATGCTGGCGTTGGAAAGGCTGCGTCTCTTTCCTGTAAGTGAATTAACCCAGCACTTGCAATGGGACTGTAATTTTATAATGTAAAGCAGCTAATGGCTGCTGCGCGCCCCGGCATACTGGTCTCCACTGGAACTCAGCCTATTAAATATCAAAGGGCGCTGGAATAGCTGGATGTGGATATGCCCTTGTTAACCAGGAGACATCATCCGGGGAAAGAGGGATTGAGCCCTCAGGCAAGAAAAATAATGTTTGAAGTCCCCCAAGCTCACGGTTTTTCAGCACAGTCTTGAGCACATTAAAATGGTTTCTTTTCCTGCTGGAGGAGAAAATGAGGCTGGAAGCTGAAACTGCTGGGGGGGAAAGACTGGTGGAGTTGTAAGGGGTGATATTTCTTGCCCTTCATTTGTCTCCCTGGATTTATTGTCTTTCTCGCGTTGCCCTCACTTAATTGTCTATCCTGAAAGACCTTGGATAAATCTTCCCTTTGGGGACTGTTGCTCTTGCTTGGAGTCTGCTTTGTTGGGTGGATGTTTCATTTTCTTTTATTTATAAATATGTCTCATTGCACAGTATTAAAGCACCAGGGTATTAAAGGAGCTTGGGGAGAGCTCTCTTCCCTATTCAGATCTGCTCAGAAAATGCATTTAAAGCAGCATCTGCTTCAAAAAGCTGAGATCCCTCTGCAGCCTGGCAAGAAAGCACAATCCCCGCTGGCTGAGCTGTCTTGCCACCCTGGATCAGTCCTTTAAAAGCAGCGAGAAGTGGGTCCATTCACCCACTGCTGGTTAAACTGGCCAAGGTGGCCCAGGAGCCCCGGGCTGGGTTAGAGCAAGCCCAGGCGCTGGGCTCCTCCTTAGCCAGGTCCAGCGTGCGAGGAGTCGCGCTGGCAGGAACCACCTCGCTTTCACTTTTGGTTTGAGCTCCCAGAAGAGACGAAGAGTTCCCCAAATCCTGGCAAATCTGTGCCTGGGTGATTTTTTTCCTCCTTCCATTCGGTGAAGGGCTATGTTAAGCACCAGCCGTGCTCTGTGCTCCTATCCACGCGCTCTGGCAGGATGCTTCTGGGGTTTGCTCCTTGCTCTGGCGTGGAGCGGGTTTAGAGGTCAGAATTTTCCCCCAAAGGCTGCTGTCTTCTCCCACGAGCGCAGAGCTGGGGGTAGAAGAGATGTTTGGTGCCTTGAAGGCTCCAGCTTTGGTGCCCCGAGGCAGGAGGAGCTGCCCTAGATGAGGGATGTGGGACATCCCCCAAAATCCCAGGGCTGATCTCACGCGTTGGCTCTGGGTAAGGATGCAGGACCAGATGGGGCTGGGGATGCTCAGTCTGACCACAACCAGCCCACACCGTGCCGGGGCTGTCGGGGGACGCCCCGACTGCTGTGTAGCAGCAAGGGATGGCATCACCTTGATGTCCCGGAGCTGCTCTGCTGCAGTTCCTGGAGCCCAGCCCGGAGCAGGGAGAGCTGCAGGCTGTCCGGCCATCCCTCTCCAGGTCCCTTGGCATGAGAGCATCCAGCACAAGGACATGTCAAAGGGCGGCTGGGGCTGCCATTAATTTCACTGTTAGAAAAGCCTTTTTCCAGCAAAAACTTCCACTTTTCTATTAAAGATGGAAGAACTCAACACCAAACCTGCCTGGGGGGGGCCGGGCTCTTCTCCATCGCAGGAAGGCAGGTTCTCAGCACTACTCAGGATTAGTTAAAATTAAAACAGAGATAAAATTACAGAGCCAGCCCTCACGAGCATTAAAATGTCTGCCGGTTTACGATCCCCGCGAGGAGATGGGCTCGCTAGATCTCAGCTGCGTTCGCTTAGCCCAGAGGAATGCCTTTGAAACGAGCCTGTATTTCATTGCCGAATGTCACGGGAATGCACCTGGGATCTGAGGGGGAACGAAGGAGATGCGTTAACGAGACGGGCTTTGCATTTAATTTCCTTTTATAGGGCTGTACCTGAGCAGAGACGAGGGTGCTAATGCAGTGGAGGGAGGGAAGGACAGTCGTCAGCCGGGGCGTTGAGGACAGGCTCGCAGAGCGATGTGTCTCCCTGGCTCTGTGGTCTGGTCCATGCCAGCCCCGTGAACGTCCGTCCCCAAGCCCTGCACGCTCAGAGCAGGGCTGGTCTCCTCTGGAGGGTCCCGCAGTCCTTCGGCAGCCTTCAAAATCGTGCCGTGAATGCGTTATTTGGCGTTAGACCTTGTTGGCTTGAGACATGGCTGTGCCGCGAGGCAAGCGGAGATTATTAACGTTTATATGGGCTGGGTTGAGATGCTCGTGCCTGTGCTTCCCACAACCCAGGACATCCCTGTGCCGTGCCGGTTGGACGCCAGCCTTTTTGGCTGCCTATTGTGCCAGGCACCGTTGCCCTTGAGCGCCGTGGATGCGCACAGCGCCCATCACAGACCTTTCGGACCACGGTCCCAAAGGGACAGCAATGGGACACATGGGGCTTTGGGGATTTTTTCTCTCTCTGCCACCTGGCTCGGGCAGGCTCTGTCCTGTCTGCAAGCCCCGAGGGCAGCCCTGCCTGCAGAGAGGGTGGGCAGGGGCTGCCCCCAGCAGCCTGCTGGCCCCCGTCTGCATTATCTCAGCTGGTGCCCAGGGGTGAATTACTGGAGGGTTTGATTTATTCCTCTCCAGGCTCCTCTCCAGAGAGTTAAAGGTCTCAGCTATTGTGCAAGGAGGGACTAGAAAAGCAGGAGGCAAAGGGCGGAGGGGATGAAATAAAACCAGAGACCTAGGGGCGATGGGGAGGAAGCCCAGAGAGCACCAGGGCCAGCAAAATGAAGCCATTGCCCCACGGGGCTTGAGTCCCCTTGCACCCCCATGCCCGGGCCCTCAAGACCTGCTGGAGCCATTCCTAATCTCCTCCAGCCCTTGCAGGAGACGTTTCCCCCTGCCCAAGGTCCAGATCAGGCTGCCGGCTCGGCTTGCCCTGCTTTTGCTCTCGGTTCACCCACACCGCGGCCCCTGGCTCCAGGCTGGCGTCCGGCGTCGGCTGGAGGCGCCCGGCAGCTCCGCGGGGTCCCCTCCAATGTCACCCACCCTGGGAACAGCCTGTCATCTTCCGGGCTGGAGAGGGAACAGTTCATCACGGGATAACGCCGGTCCTCCTCACGGAGGGGAGGGAAGGGGAGATGAGCGGTTCGGCTGCTTTCCTTCTCCATCCTCCCAGAGAAGCATATGTGGGGTAAAAGCTGTGATTTTTTTTTTTTGGAACGCTCACGGTCCTGGGCTCAGGTGCGGGGGCATTTCCCAGCGCGTCCCATGCAAACGCTTGTGGCTATGGGAAAGTCTGCGAATGTGAAGCACGAAGGCTCAGGAGCCAGCAACCGAACGCGGCTCTTCCCCCCGCTGGCTTCCCAGCCAAGCGCCGGATTTTGCATGATTTTGGGAAGCCTGGGCTGGCCGTGCCGAGCCAAAACCTCGGTGACTTGGCAGCCAGGCTGACCCTGCCTGTCTCCCCTTAGGTCTTACGCCTCCGCCTCGATGGAAACAAGCAGCAGCTCGCCAGCACCCGGGCACCCAGACCCAGCCACCCCACTCTCCTCCACCACCCGAAAAACGACAGCAGCCTCCCCAGCGAGCAGGAGAGGACGTGCCCTGTCCCGCCCCACCAGCCCCCTCACCCGGGGCTGCTCTGACCCCCTCCAAACCCCAGGGCTGGGGCAGAGGGACCTGAACCAGGACCCAGGTGGTTTTGCTTGGAACGAGCTTGGTTGGATGCTGCGTATGCAACTCTTTAGGGTGTAATTTATTTTTGACTCGCAGGTAAGAAATAGTCGAGTTACCTACTCCAGTACTAGCCGCCTGCTTCCCGAGCCTGCAGGGAAGCCGATGTCCCCGGCTCAGCGGCATCTGTCCTCCCCGCATCCCCCCACCGCCTGCAGCCAGCCTGGGCAGCCCCGCAGCCAGGACGTGCAGGCAGCTGCCTTCTGCCAGGACCAGGCAGGACAACAACTCCACTCGGGATGATGGGAAGGGCTCGAGCTGTCCCTCGCTGGTCTGGTCCTCACTGCTTTCCCCCCCCCAGGGACGTGAAAATGCAGCGACCGAGGGTTTGACCAAGGACCGAGCAGGGAGCCCAGCACGGCTCCACTTTTATCCTGCTCTGGAGGTCTGCACCGTAATGACACCACGGTCTGTACCGCTGCCTGGCATGCCGAGCGGATTTTGGGGGGGCTGCTGAACCCCTCAACGAACCCCGAGGCTCGCCACGCCCTCCGCTCACTCGTACCCCGTGGACGTGTCTCAAAATCCCCCGCTCTGTTGGAACAACCCAATTTCTTTGAAATTATCGGAAAACAAGGCTGGAGACGTTGCGCACAGCCCTTCCCTCTTCCCCGCAAGAGTGGGAGAGTTTGGGGACATCTCGGGAGCGGTGCTGCTCTGGGGGGGGGATTCAGGCTCTTTTGGGGGGATGCAGAGATGCTGGGGGGGGTGTGTGTGTGACAAAGGGGTGTCGGGGTTTCCGGACGATCCCAATAAAGTCCAGGGGGAATTTTCCAGGGTTCAATCTTCCTGGTTCCTAAGGAAATGGTGCTGTCGTAAGCACGAGGCGGCACGGCCGCATGCCCACCCCTGCACCCTCCATCAGCGCTGGTGCTCCGCCAGCTTTATTTAAATTGGGCAAAAGAGAATCAGGTATTTTTGCTCGTTGTAGCAGAGAAAGGGGGAAAAAAAGTCCCCGTAAGTGAGGCTGCAACGAGCGTGCAACCCAAAATAATCCATGTGGGAGAGAGGTGTTACGAATGACTCAACAGCAGAGTTTCAATTAGTGATCACACTTTATTACACGCCAGAGAATCCAACGAGAAGCGACAGCAAGGCTCAGACTACCTTTTTCTATATAATCCTCAATTTTTATGTACACTGTGAGTGGATTCCCTGCTCCGGGGAGCTGACCACAGCCTTTAAAAAGATCTGAATGTGCTTAAAAAAATAAAAATTCCATTAAAAATAGGGTTGTGGATGGCTCCGTTAACTGCATCAGAGGAAGTACTTTACACATGAAAAATGAAACCACCTTTAGAAATATAAACTTTCTTTCAAAAAAATAAAATGTGCTTTAAAAATAAAGGGGAAATACCTCTTTGTGAAGCAGAGACTCAGGCTTCCAACCCTAATTTTTTAAAAATAGGGTAAAGTATCTTTTAAAAAATTATTTTAAAAGTAACATTTTGTTGAGCCTTTTAAAAAAAAAATCCTTATATTGACTTGTTTTAAAATGAGCAAAACATCAGCCCTAAGGAAAGAACAGTCATTTGAACCAAGGTCTTGGGGTTTTTCAGTGCTCGCAGTCACGACCCTGGCGGTTGTCACCAAAGACACAGAAAGTTTGGGGGGGGAAAAGGTGTTTGTTTGGGGCAAGGAGGGGCGGACCTGGAGATGTTCCGGCCCTTTGCATCGTCACGAGCCTTGGAGGAAAACCCCCAACAAACCCTGTCCCCGAGGGGTGGCCGCCCCGGCACGGCGCCGGCCGTCCCACAGCACCCCCTGCGCAGGCAGCCACGATGCCGCATGGCTTTTCTTGCCACGCCAACAAACCATCCCGCCAGCTGGGAAGTGCGAGGGACTTTTGTGGGACCCGGTGCCCGTTTTGGAGGTCCCGTTCGCCGCTTGCAATGGGATGGAGCGCGCTCATCTGGGATGCATGGGCGCGGCAACAGGGATGGCTGCAGAGGGGAACTCCTCCCTGGAGCTAAAGGAGATGTCCGCCGTCGGCTTCACGGTGGGACTCCTCTGCCTGATGTTCAGCTGTTAAAAATCAGGCAGACGGGAGCTCGGCGAGGTCCCTCCCTCCATCCTAACCGAGAAGCGGTGGGAGCACCCAGGCAGTGACGCACCCACCCAGACCTGGGCTTCAGCATCACCATGGCAGGACCTCCACCCATGGGACCCCCACCACCACCTCCTCCAGCCTCCACGCTCAGCGGACACCACTGAAAGGGGTGTTTAGGGGGGGGACCTGGGGATGAGGAGGTGCCACCCCACAGGGAGGGGGGGCCCTTCCAAGCAAGCATGTAAGTCTGCTAGAAAAAAAAAAAAATAATGTACTTGCACGAACGCCCGCGCTTCGCCGCCACGTTATTTGGCCCCGTCTTCGGGGTTGAAACCACAAGCGACGGGTTGGCAGATGGGGCCGGCGTTTCCCGTGAGCCGTTTGGCGTATCGGCCGGGGTGACACAACAGGGGAGCGAATGCAGAGGGGCTGCTCGGGGTTTCGGCTCCAGTTTGGGGTGACCTACCACGTAGGGTGCAAAGGATGAATCACTTCTTGGCCACCCACCCCAGTCCAGGCTGGGTGAGGCTCATGAAGGTCTTGCTGGGTGCTCCTAGCCAGACCTGCCAGGCTGGAGGCTGGGAAGGGCCAGCCCTTGAATTCATGAGCTTAATTAATCACAGCTTTTTTTCCTTTGGTGTCTTGCCCTGATAGACCCAGAGGAAACCTGAAAACGTTAAATACTAAAGAAGGTAAGAAGTGAGGAAAGAGGCCACCTGCTTGGGGCATGTCCCTCTGTAACAGCTTCCACAGCTGAGCTCACGCAGTCGCAACCACAGCTTTCTCCTGGAGGAAACTGGGGCACCAACTCTCCCTCGATGTTGAGCTTTGGGCTTCCTCGGAGGCGAGGAGCGGCCGTGGGCCACGTCGCATCAGGTCTCCTCCTGCATGGCACAAGCCCAGCTGGGACACACTGGGAGAAACGGGAGCGAGGTTGGGACTGAGCAGGGAAGGGAAACTGAGACCGACGGAGGGAAAGGTGGTGGCACCGGAGGAGCCACGACATGGGGGCTGTGGGGTGCCCAGCTCAGCCGAGGGGATGGAGCAGTGTGGGGGGGGGGCAGTGGTTGGCACTGGGGGAGAGGGGTGGCAGCACCAGCCTTAGCTCGGGGACACCAGAAACGTTCAAGTGTCCCAAGGCTGGAGAAGCAGCCGGTCCTTCCCACCACCCCACAGCCCACCTGTGTGTGTGTGTGGGAGACCCACAGGGTGGAGGGACAGCATTTACAAATGCCAGGCTCTGGAGAAGACACAGAGAGGTTTTGGGGTGTTCTTTTAACCCCTTCCTGCCCAAGCTGTCACACTGCAATGTGACGCCCTCTCTCCTGTCCAAGCAAGAGGCTGCGGTGGAGGGGCCCCATCCCAGGACCACCTTGCAGCGTAAGCACAGGTACCCAAGCCCTGGCAGCAAGGAGGCAGCCGTCAGGGAGGTATGGGCAGTGCTGCAGTGTGGCCACGATGACTTCTCTGCGTGTCACCCGGCCGTAAGGGAACTCACACCCTCCCTGGTGTCTGTGCCACGGGACGGCGCTGCTGGACCCCAGCTTTGGGCAGTCTGAGACACAGAAATGTTTTATTCTTCCAAGGTCCTTTTTTTTTTTTGTTTTCTTTCTCCTTCTTTGTTACTTTTTTGGGGGTTTTTTTTGGTGGTTTTTTTTTGGTTTTTTTTTTTTACAAAATCTCTTCCTTGTGCCTGCAGACAGACCTGGCCACCCCCCGAGCTCAGCCAGGTCTCAGTGTCCCGTCCACCCCCTCCGCCCCAGCCCAGCTGTCCCCCAAACCCCGCTGCAGCCCAGCACCATGACACCCGAGCGGTGACCTGTCCTTGTGGGGCAACCCATGGGACACAGGGAAGACATGGGGAAGGCTCTCGGAGTGAGGAGCCACACGATGCCCTATTGCAGTACGAGATGGGAAGAAGGCAAATCTAAACGGACACCTCATTTTAGGGGGCCTGACCCTGCCTCTGTCACCCCAAGATAGCCTGGACAGAGACAGGCGCTGTATTGCTGGGGCTTCGGGCATCCCTGGGGGAGCTGAGCACCAAGCAGAGGGCGACAGGACTCGATTTGATCTCAGCTGGAGAAGAGGAGCCCATCGGGGTGCTGGGGCTGGGCTGGGGTGCAGCTGCAGGGTGGGCTCGGGGGGGTGACTGGAAGACAGCTGGGCTGCCCCTGCTTTAGGGATTACAGGGGTCTACGTTGATACAGATCCTCAGGTCAGCGGGTTGCTGAAAAGGGCTCAAGGCACCTTGGTAATGTCCACACGAAGAGGTGTTTGTTCCCAAAATTCCCATGGAAAGAAGAGTACGTAAGGTTCACATTAGCACACGTCAATTGTATATAGTGCAAATCAGAGCCCCAGCACCAGAGGGTTCACGCTCTGGTTAGTGGTTAGGATGTCCCACGGGTGCAATCCTGGGCACTGCAGACACTCCAGCCCTTGCTCTTCCCCAGCTGCAAGGCGATCAGCGCATCACGCACGGCTGTCCAAAACCTTCTCATGCAGAACGAGGTCATACCCCATCTCACCGTCACACTCGCTTCCTCCTTGTGCCCTACCAGAGGAAGGGGAGCCAGGAAGCCTTCGCGAGAAGACACGGAGAGCCTGTCCCTCCCGAGCAAAACACAGAGCTGCTTCTCAAAGGCATCGCTGCCCGGCCGGAGAGGAGCTCTGGGTGCAGTCCCGAAGGCAGCTCCAACCACCCGCAGCACTGCCACAACATCCATCCCAACACCCACCCCTTCCCCAAAGGTGAGGAAGATCCCAGGAGAAGGGCAGGTCTGCGTCCGGCTGCCACCGCAGCCAGAGGGGTGGAGGCCTCTCACACATGTCCCCAGAGGGGTTTCAGGTCCCAAAGGTTGGGGACTGATTGCAGGCACGGTCTAGGTTTGCAAGGCCACGCCGTGCAGAGGGAGTTTGTGGTTTTTTCCATCGGTCCCAAGCAGGAGGACGTCTTCCAGGTAGCTGCAGGAGCATCCTTTCTGGGAGACCTGCAGAGGCGGCAGCCAAAGGTCCAGGCCATTTCAGGACCGTGACTCGGGGAGTGAGGATGACGTGGCAAACGGGAAGCCAGGAGTGAAGAGCGAGCGCTGGGCTCAGGAGAGTCCAGCCACATCCTGGAAGCAGGGGAGCAGAGAACGTCACCGCTCATCACTGGTTCATGGGCTCCTCTTCCTCCATCGGCTCATCTTGTGGCCTGAAATGGAGAAATACAACACATGAGATGAGGAGGAGACCTGTGTGACGACGCATCCCTCTCAGCATCGAGCAGCCTTCTGGCAAGTCCAGCATCTACACAACAAGCCTCCGAGAGCTTCCAGCTCCACTGAGACCTACATAGACTCTGGCTGAGTCCTGGTGAGGATGAGAAAAGGTGGTGGGCAGGTCGGGACCGTGCTGAAAGGAGGTGATGAACCCCCACACCTCCAGCCTCCAAGGAAGGAAAGAGGATTTGGTCTCGGTTTCATCTTGTTTGGGAAGAGCCCAGCACTGAATCCCCCAGAAGCCAATCCAGGTCCTGACCACGTGGATGCAGCACCTCACCCCACCACCCACCGATGCTGAACGCTGGGGCCAAATCTGCCGGGACGTGAGGGCTGCAGGATCAGAGCCCTCGGTGGGGAGGACGGTTATAATTTCTATCTCCCACAGCCCAAGACCTGCTTAAAGCCAGCAATGTCCTGACCTCCCAGAAGCCCATCTGGCTGTAGGACATGGCCCTTCTCTGCTGCCACCCCTGTGACAGCGAGGCTTAGACCCAGGCACACAGGGAGTGAGGGGCACCCACATCTCCCAGGATCAATTAAGAGCATCACCTCTTCTCCACCATCACGGCCACCGAGAGGGAGGCCAAGGCTGTGACTGTCTCCACCTCTTCTGCCTCGTGGTGCTGCGCCTCCAGGAAGGAGCAGCCCAGCTTGGAGGCAAAGCGCTGCACGGCCACCCAATATTTACCTGCAGGAGAAGCAAAAATCAGGAGGTGCCAGGACAGGGGTGTCCAAGGTCTCTGGCCTTCCCTTGCAGTGAGTGCACACATGGGGCATCACTCTCCCATGAGGAGGATGATGACGGAGGGCTCCACTGGGGTCTTTTATGCCAAGTGTCCCTTTGGAGGTCATGGGGTTTACTGGAGAGGGGAGGAAATGCTAACACTTGGCCCTTCCACGTTAACTAACTGAGCCCCCGGCCCTGGGACACTCACTCTGGACCTGGATCACTGTTTCCAAGGAGCGCACAGCATTGGGGTTTGGTTTCTGCCTCATGCTTTCTTCTGGGAGAGGGTCCAGCTGCCGAAGGAAGACATGGGGGGTCAACAGGAGGGAGCTGTGCCCAGGGCTCGGCTCGCAGCATCAGTACAGCCCCACAGCCACAACTCGCTGACCCCAAGCTCTCACCTCGTTGCCCAGCAAAGCTGACACGCAGGCCTCGGATGCATCGCAGATGGCCGTAAGGTCATGGCCACCTTCTAGCGCGAGGACGATGGCTCCGCCAGCCAGGCTCATCAGCTGCTTTGTCATATAGCCAAAGCCTGGAGAAGAAGTCCGAGGGGTGGTTGTCAGCCTTCCTGCCCGAAACGCTGGGGCCCTGGCCCTTGATGGGCTGGTACAACCCCAAAGATCTTCCCCAGCTCCCTGGAGAGCTGCCACCCCTATGCCACAGTCCCAGCCTGGGTGGGCAGCGAGAACAACCTGCCCTGAGCTAGCGGCGCTGCTTCCACCTCCTTACATTTAGCAGAGACTTTGTAGCCGCCCAGGGGCGGTGGGTGGCCGTCAGCCGCATCGAAGCCAGCTGACACCAGCACCACGTCGGGGGAGAATTCGTGTGCAATTGGCATCACCACCGTCCTGCGTGGGTAAAAAACAAATAAGAGGTGTTAAGTGCTGGCTCATCCCGACACTGAAGGAAAGGGGAGATGAGCAGAAACACAAGGCACAGTACCTGAAAGCAGCCAGATACTCAGGGTCACCCATGGGGGGGTCGAGCCCTCCAGTCCAGGCTACGTTGACATTAAATCCCTCGCCAGGGCCAGCACCAACCTGTGAGAGAGTAAGGACAGCAGTGAAAGCCTGGATGTGGCCTGCAGGGATGCTGGGGCAGTGCCCTGAGCAGGCTCCATCGCTGCCAGGCTCCGGGGAGGCAGGGCTGGGTGTCCCGGCCCCCCTGCCCTGTGTCAGGGCCATGGGAGCCAGCTGGGTTTGCAATGCTTGCTGAAGAACAGCAGAAGCTGTGGCGTTTTCCTGACATTTCCCAGAACCTCGCAGTCATCAGTCACCATCCCCGCGACGCTGGCTGCAGGCTGGGACAAAGCCTCGGCTCTGCAGCCAGCTGGGTGAACTACGCAGGATCAGGCATCAACGGGCAAGACGCTGACACAAAACTACCCTCTCCTCAAACCCGGCAGCGCCCTGTTCTGCTGGCTGGCACCTTCGCCACCAGCGCTGCCGTCCCTGGGCAGAGCTGCACAGACCTCGCAGCCTGTTGGTGCTTTTTACCTCATCAGCGGCCCCACTACCGGGGAAGAAGTTGCCATCATCGTGACGATGCAGAGAGATGTAAAGAACGTCAGGGTCTCTGTAGAAGACCTGCTGGGTCCCATTGCCATGGTGAACATCCTAGAGGGAGAGAGAGATTGGGAGAGCACTCTTTTATTCAGCCTTGAGGGTGGCCCAATAGCCTAACGGAGCTAAAAGCAACTGGATCTCTACCCTGCTCCAGGGCTTGGTCCCCCATCCCCAGGATCTGCTCCTGCTCCCCCATCCTGACACGCCGGGGGGTTCCCAGCCATGCTCCTGCAGCTGGTCCCCGAAGGAGGAGGTTTCGCTGCTCTCAGGTCTAGCTCCAAACCAGAGCTGGGAGGAGGTGCAGACACCCGCTCCTGGGGACGTCCTGGGGAGGAGCTGGGGGACAGAGGGGACTTACCCAGTCCACAATGAGGATCTTGCTGAGTTTCCCTTTCTGCTGCAGCTGCCTGGCGGCAATGGCCACCGAGTTAAAGAAGCAGAATCCCCTGCAAAGAGGGAGTTGGAGCTGGTTAACGCTCAGGCCCTTCCTGAGCACCCTTTCCTCCTGGCTCATGTGCTCCCCAAAGGGTGGGCTCTCCCTCCCCTCTCCCTCCGGCCTGAATACGGATGGGTCCCGGGGGAGGTTAGTCTGGAGCGATCAGTGATTTTGAGCCAAGGAGATGTTTTTTGGGGCTTCCCATGTGCCAGCCCAAAGCCCTGTGGCTTGGGAAGGGCCCTTACATGGCGGTGGAAGGATCCGCGTGATGTCCGGGTGGCCGCACCACAGCGAAGCCGTTCTGGGGACAAAACAGAGGCAAGGTGGTCAGAGCTGCTGCCCCCCAGCATCACGCACCACCTCCACAGCCCGGCTGGCCGGTCCTGCCGCATGGGGACAGCCAGGGACAGAGCCCGCAGCAGCGCAGGGCTGGGAGCACCCAGTGCCAGCTTGGCGAGACCCCACAGCCCCCCTCTTGCCCGGCCATGGGGCAATGCACAGCTCTGGGACCTCCACACGAAGCCAGCCTACCTTCAGCTCCCTGGTGGCCACCTTGAAGGCCAGCTCGGTGACGCTGCCCGCGGCCCAGCGGGCAGCGTTAGAGGAATGCAGCTCGTTCCAGATGGTATCACTGTCCACCTGGAAGGAAGGGGATCGGTCAGACAGGGACAAGGCACCGGTGGAGGAGATCTCAGTCACGGGACCCACGCTCTCTGCCAGCCGCCCTGCTCGGGGCCAGAGGTTGAAGTCCTGTGCAGGCTGAAGGGCTGGGCACCATGAAGCCGGACCACCTCGCACGCAATGGGGCAAGCTCCCCAGCGGCTCCCTGGTGCTGCTGGCCAGGATGGCAGCTCCCTCTGCCTGCTGTCAGCCCCAGCCCCCAGCTGAGCTCTGCGCAGAGCATCTCACCCTGCATTCAGGGGCTGGAAGGAGTGACTGAGAAAACGCTCGTTACCTTCTTTATCTTATTTTATTGTTTAACCAAACATCTTGGTTTGATCAGGATCACGTCAAGGGCCGAGCCAGAGCCGGAAAACTCAAGTCTCTTCTGATCAACGCCATGTGTGCAACTCAAAGGCTCCCCTCTGCCCACAGAGAGGGGCAGCTCCAGCCCCCCCGCCTTCGGGGCACGGGCGAGAGGAGGGCAGGGAGGGGGAGGCAGAGCGGGGAAAGTAGATGCAAACGGGGCTGAGAAGAGCTGGTGCCCAGCAGCAGGGGCAAGGAGAGGAGAAGAACCAGAAGAGGCAGCAGGAAGGCATGGAGTGAGACCCTTCCTGAAAGAGAGAGAGAAGGACAGAGACAGGGGAGAGAGAGGAAGAGAGGAGAACGCAATGAATGGAGAGAAACCAGGACGGCAAGCTGTGAAAGGAGAGGCCACAGAAGTGTCTGGAGAGAAGTGGCGAGCTGCTGTCCCCACGACACCGCTCCCCTCCCTCAACGAAGACCACAGCTTGCAGCTTCCCCCGGCCGTCCCGCCAGCTTGCTCCCTTCTAATTCCCCGGGCTCTTAGAAATGGCTGTGAGGGGCTTCTGGTTCCTGGGCCCCTTAGAGTAAGGAGGCATAAAGGATCCCCTTTCAAGGGTGGGATGCTTAGGACCATCCCAAGGACAGGGGGAAGCTCTGATACAATGACATCTTGCCCACAGATGGAGTGCTCCCACCTGAGGCTACCCAACCTTGGCAGCCCAAAGGCTTCGGGAACTCCCTCTCCACTCAAGCCCATGAGGAGGCCCTCGCTGGGGACAGAAGAAAGGAACAACCCCGTCCAAAACCAGCCAGAGCAGAGATCGAGCACTTACCCCCACCCCTCCACAGGGCAGCATGACGAACGTCCGCTGTGACAGGATCCCTGCAGAGAGAGGGGACAGCGAGGACTTCAGAGCTGAGAAACTGGGGAATAGTGGGGGACAGGGTGCATGGCACAGGGGTACCAAGGAGGGAGGTTTGGCCTGGCTGCTTGGCCAGAATTAGGACCAGCCTCCAGGGGAGCTGCTTGGTGCGGTCCCCACGGCTGAGGGTGCTCCAAGACCTGGTGTGGATGTGCGGGCAGGGACGGGCAGAAAGCAAGGGCACGGCCGCCCAAGGGAGCGGTGTGGATGTGGACTCACCTGCCAGCTTCCCGTTGTCCAGTTTCAGGCGGTTGAGGGGATTGGTGCCATAGAGGAAGACGTGGCGCTCGATATGGACACACTGCAGCTCTTCCAGGGTGGCCTTGCGTCCCCGCAGACACTGTGGCAGACAGGGCCTGTGACCAAGCTGCTCCAGGTGGGAGACGCGGGCTCTCCCACCCACGCACACCAGCCTCCAAGGGTGGAGGTGGCACGTCTTGATGCACGAGTACAGCCACACCTCATGTCACCACAGCTGGGAAGGCAGCTGCAAGGCTGAGTGCCGTGCTTCTTGCATTGCATTTGAACTTGAGCACCCCCCATTTGCAGAGATCAGGCAGGAAATGCCAGCACCACCTTCCTACCACTGCAGAGCCCTGCGTGGACCAGTCAGCCCAGGGCAAGGTTTCTAACAGGCTGGAACTGACACTGATGTTCCCTGAGTTAGCAAAACACCCTGTTTCAGTAGGGATCACGCCTCTCCCTACGCCCATCTTCCAGCACAGCAGACTCCTGCTGCCGTCCGAAGCTGGAGATGGTCAGAGCAGCATGCTCCAACTTGGCACTGCCAGCAATGGACAAGTCCAAGCCCTCTGGATAATGGTGGTAAACAGGCTGAGAAGATCTGGGAGCAAAAGGGATGGAGGTGGGAGCAGGATACCCTAGCACACCATTAGCACGAGATCTGCTCGTACCAGCATCCCCCTCCTGGATAGGTGTCCGGCTCCCACCCTGCCGCTCGCGCTCACCTCGCACTGGCTGCGCAGCCCTCTCTCCTGCAGACGGGACCAGATGCTCTGGATCCTGCCCGCATGCTCTGGGTGGTTGCTGTTGTCGCCGCAGGAGCACTGGTGTTTGAGCATCACCGAGTCGTAAACCAGCCCTGCAATGCACAAGGAGAGCTGCTGTCCCGAGACAGAATGTAAGAGAGCTGAACCTTGCCAGCATCGCTGGACCAGGATGGCAGTCAAGGGGCCAGATGGGCAAGTCCTGCTTGGAGAAGCCACCTTAGATAAGAAGAAGGGGCCCCTCATGGCTTGCTCTGCTGTTTTTGCAGCCAGCCAGAGCACTCCCAAGCATTTATCAATCCGGGAGTGACTGGGACTGATGCTAAGCTGCCCCTGGGCATCCTCACCTCCCTTTTAGTTCTTGTCCCCAGCCCCTGCTGCTGCTCCAGCTGTGACAGCCCCACACAGGGGCCAGGCCATACCTGTTGTGAAGTGCGGCTTGGCTGGCTGCTCCTGCACAGGCAGGGAGAGCGTCTTGGAGGCCGTGTCCTGGGCAGGAAGGGAGACAGTCGCGGTGGCAGGAGATGACTGGGCCCTGGAGAGGGGCCTGTGCCCTGCATGGATGGTGGGGACCATGGGGGAGTCAGCCAAGGGCTGCCGCTTGAGGAGCTGCTGCTGCACGCGCTGGTAGGAATCCCAGAGATAGGCCTGATGGAGAGAGGCGGCGGTGAGCACGGCATCCAGAGCAAGGCACCAGAGCGGTGAGAGCAGTATCACCCAGCCCAGGGAAGGGAGCCCTGCACTGTGCACCCTCCCAGGGTCTGGATACGACAGTCCCCTCCATGCTGGGAGGCTCAGTGCCGGTTTGCAGGAGCTGGGACACGTCACACAGCATCTGCTGCTCTCTGCTGGCTCAGCCCCGCAGTGCTGGGCAGCCCTGCTGCAAGGCGCAGCAATTTGGGGACGATACCCAGCGATCTGGGGACAATGCCCAGCCTTGCTGACACCAGGGGTGGCTGCAGATCTCGTCCCTGTCCTAGCAAACTGCCCCAGGCTCGAGGAAGGTACAGACGTGGTGCCTGTGTCCTTACCCACACAGCACCCATTTACGGAGGTGGCTCTCAGGGTCTGATCTGAATCTTCCCAGGCTCAGGATGCTACCAGCTTTGCTGCGTTTGTGCAAAGCCTCAAACAGGAGACACCAAGGGATGAATTAAAAATTGCTCCGAATAGCAGGGCAGGGATCTCTGCACACTGCCTGCACAGGACTAACGCTCAAAGCAATTAAGCCACGACTGGAGACAGGGACAAGGCTGGGAACTCCACCTCTTACAGCCCACTCCTGAGCCTGTGTGAAGGCTTCAAACCACCCCATGGGCTCCAGGCAGCTTGAGACAGCCAGAGGAGCCATCGTCCCTTTTCCCCATGGGCTCCTTGTGCCCAGAAGGGAGAGGGCTGCTTCAGGCTGGCAGCCCACACCCCTCCCCAGGGCTCTCCCATCCCTGCCAGCCCTTGGGTACCTGCTGTAGGATAAGCTCCTCTTGAGGCTGCATCATCTTCTGCATCCTCTCGGGCTCCTTCACGCTGCTCCCCGGCCGTGTGGGCTCCACGCGTGCCCTTGCCGGGTCGCTGCTCTCAGCCCCGGCCTCTGGGAGCGTCCCCTCGGCCTCCATGTCCTCCGAGGAGGGGATCTGCCGCAGACGGGGCTTCTCGCTGGATTTAGCCATGCGCTGCGGCAGGAGGGGTCACGAATGAGCACAGAGAGGTGGCAGGGGACAGGCCAGGCTGAGGAGGTCATGGGGAGTGGCAGGGCATCTCGGAGCAGGAGCACCGATGGATGTGGGAGCCAAGGAAGCTGAGCAGGTATCCTCAGCTTGCTGCTACGAGTCTGGGCAAGGCAGCGTCTCGCATGCCTGCCTCTGGCTTGGCCCTGGACATCTGGTACTTACTGCCCAGCAGGTAGGGTTGCCATCTTGCACCCTTCTAGCGTCTGTCTCCCACTGCCTCCTACACACCTGGGCTGGGCCTCCATAACTTACCTTGCCCAGATGCGTCTGCTGCTTGAGTCTCTCCAGGAACTGGGTGTGATGCTGCTGGTACACCAGTTGCTGCTGGATAGCCTTGGGGTTCTGGGGCAGGGGCTCCGAGCGGGTCCTGCCCAGTGGTTTATGGTGGCCTGGGAGCGACAGACGCTCTGCTGAGATGAGTGAGGGGGCGAAGGAGAAGGGGACCGTTCCCAGACCTGGCACTGCAGGGGAGACGAAGGAGAGGTGAGGGGTGGCACTGTCTGCTGGGCAGACACGACACCCTGCAGAGCTGGGCATGGCAAGCAGCAGTGCTGTCTGTACCCATGCAGACTATCTCCAGACAGCCCTAAAAAATGACACTGATCCAGCCCTGGAGCCCAGTATCTGGCAGGCTAGGATGGATGAGCTGTGTCTTTATGGCTCCCCTCCTTCTGTCCCCATCGCTTTGGCATCACACAGCCCACAGGGGTCTGGGGACAGGATCTGGCTGACCTCAATCATCTCAGTCCCCCCTCAGCTTCATCCTCAATGGGAGAAGCTTCCTTCACTGCAGGTATCACAGGGCAGGGAGAGATGGAACCAGGAACCAGCACAAAGGAGACAGTTCTCCTTCTGCTACAATTAGCGGATTACCTAGAGGGACTGGGGGAAATAAGGCAGCTAGAGGCACAGCCAAGAGGTCTGAGCTGCCCTGCTCAACGCAGGGTCTGTAGTGAAATCTGCTGCCACAATCAGCCTAGGAAGAGGCAGGAAAGACCCCTCGGAGGGGGGCTTCTGGGCTGCAGGAAAGGTGAACGGCTCCACACCAGCCCAGCTCAGGCCGAGCAAGGGGCAGCCGGAGGGGAGAGCCAAAGCTATGGCACTCTCTGCATTGTTGAGGCCATGGTGCATGCAGAACTCCGGTTTCATCCATGGCAAGGACATGCTTGCTGGCTAGCCAGAACCAGGGTCAACATCTTCCATTCCCTTGGCCCCAGCTCCCAAAAGAGTAATGGAAAAAATCAAGGCCACTGGGCTTTCCTGGCACCCAAAAAACCTGCCTGCCCCGAGCGAAGCTCCATGCTGAGCCCTGCCAGCGCTGACACGGCCTCAGTGCCTGTCACCGAGCTCGACACTTACCCGCCACCAGCGGAGTGTGGGTGACCGAGGGCTCGAGGATGATGACAGGCTGGAGCCGAGGGGATAAGGGGCTCCCAGCCTCGTGCTGCTCCAAGCCAGCTGGTATGAACATGGGCGAGTGCGTGCCCGTGAGGACAGGTCCATTCAGCACAGGCACCCGGTGTGCCAGGCTGGAGAGGGGGCGGCGATCTCCCTCTCCCTGCAGAGAGGAGGAGGACTGGGTTAGCAACCCACCAGGACACAGCACGGCGAGGGGATGGCATATCCTCACCGTGCCCACGGGCAGCGCCTGTGAATACTCAGAGCCAGTGCACGCCTGCCATTACCCCAGGCCCAAGGGAAAGGGCTTCCCCTGCCCCGCGGGGACCCTCTGCCCAGTTCTGGGACTACCTACAACCTGGCCACCTACCCTGGCACTAGTGGTAGCCGGCAATCCCAGCGTGATGGCCGGAAGGGAGGCTGCACTCTGCAGGGCAAACTGGGCCAGTGAGCTCTCCTGCATCATCAAGCGCTGGGCCAGGGGCGTCTGCACCAAACACAATTCATTAGTCTCCTGCTCTGGCAGTGGCAGAGCTCAGTGTGGGACAAGCAGCTTGGGCACGGGCAGCAGAAGAGGGTGGCTGAGCCCCAGCTGCCTGGAGGAAAGCTCGGGCCAGGGCAAGGGGCACTGGGGCCCAGTGAGGAGAGTACATACACTAGGAGACAAGAAATGCACACTGCGAAGGAGGGCAGTGTGTCAGGAGCAGCACTGGGCCGGACAGAAGATCCCACCATGCAGGGAGAGCAGGGCTAAGGGCAGTTCCTGGCCAGCGGGGTTCAGGGCTGGGGTCCCCGGGGGGTGGATGCTACCTTTGCCTGAGCCTAGGATGGGAGTGGGAGATCAGGGCACCAAACCCTGGGGTCAGGAAGCCCCAACCCGCAAGATCTCTGGGCTCCGAGGCCGTGGGAGCTCACCTCGTGGGCCATGCCAGAGGCAGCGGGGAGGGCTCCATGCTCGGCGGGGAGGCTGTCATTGGGAGAGCTGCAGCCGGACACAGGGGTGCTGCTACTGCTCGGGGAGGAGTCTGCACAAGGAAGAGAAATGGGGTTGATGGGCACAAGCACCCAGAGAAGGTCTGCACAGCCCCAGCCCTTCATAGCCCTCCCTCCCTCCCTCTAACAGCTGCCCACCGCCCTCCGAGGGCCAAACCTCCCTTTGACTGCACGGCACAGAGGAGACAGAGCCGCCCTGCCAGCATGGGAGGCACCACATCACAGCGAGGAAGCCTGATCAGCCACATTTGCTCATGGCCTTGGACCCTTTCAGCCTTGTAGGTCCATCCTGGGGCCGAAAAGCAGCAGGGTACAGCTGCAGCAACATCCTCTCCTGGCTCATCTATCCCTGCACCATCATGGCAGAGAGCTCCCTCCATGGGCTGTCCCTCAAGGAGGGCACCAAGAACATGCCGAGCCCTGGAGACACGAACCCCAAGCAGATATGGCACAGGATCCCGGGCAGACTGCAGCTGCTCCAGCCTGGCCCCAAGGTCTCTCCAAACCCCCGAGGTATCACCGTCCAGGCAAAGCCCTCACCGATTGCCTCGGGCGGCCGCCTCTTCAACGAGGGGGGAGCACTCTCCTTCCGCGTCAAGGGATTCTTGCGTCGGTCAAGGCACTTCCTGGGCTTGCAACGCACCTTCAGGTTGGGCTCAGATGCTGCGAACAGACAAGGTGGTTAGTCCCAGCCTCACTGCCGATACGGGCAAAGCTGGACTGGCTTCGTGGGGCCAGGCCACCCCGCTTCTTGGCTCCAGCCACCCCCTGCAAACGGGCCACGAGGGTGTCATGGCGGGAGGGAGATGCCATTGTCCCCAAGGCCTTACCTGTCTTCCGAAGCGGAAAATGCTCTGGGGGGTCAAGAGAAGTGCTGGGGACAGGGGGCAGGAAGGTGCTGAGCACAGGAGGGGAAGGGCCCTCGGGATCCAGAGGCTCCAGAGACCTATGGGGAGAAGCCACCTTGTTAGAGACCTTTCCCAGTTGGCAGCCACGTGCCACCCATACTATGCCCTCCAACGCAAGGGTGGCCCATGGGGCATTGCCTTTCCTGGGCGTGTGCTAGCTCTTCTGCCAGTGGCCAGAAAGGCTTGTCCTGTCCACTACCACAAGCACCTACAGAAGGGATCCAGCTGCTGGTTTTGCCTTGTCTTGGGACAAAAGACAAGAAGCCTGACAGTACTTTTTGGGTTAGGAGTGGGACAAGCCATCAAAGTCCAACAAGGTCAGGGAAAACAACGTGGGAGCTTCATCCATCTCCTGCAAGCACTTAACACAGAACCAAGCTACCTCACCCCAACAGACGTTAGCTAAACAATATCTCTAAAGACCAGGAAGCAGAAGATAATGGCAAGATCTTGCCCAAGATAAACAGCCACCTTTTCTGGGTCCTGAGCAGATGTCCTGCTCAGAGCAGGCCAGAGGATACCCTTGTTTTACCTGTACGGCATGGCTGAAGAGTTGGGGTTGCTGGTCCTCTCCAAAGCCGCCTGCTGCTTCTTCAGGATGACCTCAGCCAGCTTCTGCTTCACCACCGTGCTGGCCACAGCACCTGCAGAAAGACCACACAGGGCTGAGAGCCGACACAGAGCACTTCAAAGGATCCCTGCAGATATGAGCGTGGCCCCACGGCTCCGCAAGTAATGCCAGGATGGCTGGAGACCCCCTACAAGCACACAGACGCTGAGAAAACCCTGCGGAGATGCTTGGTGCAGTTCTCAGGTCAAGGTTGGCTCAGGGAGAGAAAGGCCAGCTGGGGCAACCGGAGTTTCCCAGACGGTCAGGGAAGCATCCCTGTCCCACCCTCAGCTCTCCCACATCATCTCGGGAGCCTGATCTTTTTGAGTGCGCATCGCTGAGCACTGGGAGCGCGGCTGTTGAGAGGCAGAGCATCGCTAGAGGCGAGTCTCAGCTGCAGATCTGCCTGTTTCATCCGAGCCAGAGAAAGCAGGTATAAGCTGACACCCACAGAATAAAGAGGGCATGAAAGCACAACGTGGCTCGTACAGCAGTGACAAAACTCCCACGGGTGCATGGCAACCTTCTGAAGCCTCTCCAGAGACACTGTGCCCTGGGGCTCTTTGAGCCTGTGTTACACGCTGATAATTTCCAGTTGATGGCATATCAGCCTGACCTGCATCTCAGCCCCCCACGCAGCCATACTCTGCCCCTCAAAACGGGGACAGCTTGTATGAGAGACAGCAAGAAAAAGAAAGCACCTCCAAACAGTTCAGGGGATAGCTTTAAGGCTCCTGAATCTCTTGGTGGAGCTGCACTCTTCCAGAAGAGCACGAGACTTACCACAACCTGCTGGCAAACAGACAGCAGCGACCCACGTTCAACACCTGGCTCCACTGCGGTGGTGAAACACCCCCACGCAGAGGTCTGACTGCTGCAGGGTGCTGCAATCGCCAGTCCCCGGCTGCCGTGAGCCTCCCATGTGGTTTCTCACCTTGGACTAGGGCCCGTTCCCATGCTCCTACCCGTGCCAGGCCATATCCCCATCTGTCCGTTCCGGCAGGAACGCTCTGTGGTTACAACGGGGATGCTCCACGCTTCTGTGCCAGCATTTGGCACCTCCGAGCACAAGTTAATTAATTAATTTGTATGATTAACTCCCAGATTGCATAAAGGGGCTGTGTGTAGGCTGTCACACTCAGCCATGCCGAGCTGACCGCGTTCGCAGCAGCTGTTTGCTCAGGAATGGCACAGAAAGGGCAGGCACTGTGTTTTCAGCATCGCAATTAGCCCCGTCAACCCTGTGAACCGCGGCAGAGAAGCCTGTGCTCTGCAGCCACGTGGGAGCTAAGGGAAGGTATCAGTATCCCGACAGAGCTCAGACTGGACGGGCAGGTGGACAGTAGGCTCACGGACACTGGGACGGGCGCAGTGGATCCGATGCATGCTGCAGCTGCATCTTTGGGTTGCGATGCAGAGCTCTGCACATCCAAAAGCTCAGAGCAAGCTCCCTGCAGCGACTGGCACTAGATGGCGCAGGGAGATCGCAGCCAGACAGGGTTTGCAAACCTTTCTGCCCAGCACAGGGTTTAACCTCTCCCCACTGCCACGGGTGCTCCAGCCTGGGGCTTGCAAGTTCAAGAGGCAAATTCACGCCCTGCCTAGCGCAGTCACAAGCACCGTCAGCTCGGGTAGCACCGCTGCAGTGGCCGTAGGGCACGATGCAACGTTAGCATGGAGATCTGTTATGACCACCTGGTTGGCATCGCTAGGAAGGACATGAAGGACAAACACCAGCCAGGCCAGGGCTAAAACCAATCTCTTGCCAGTTGCTAAGTGCAACCTGCTGGCATCACTGCTTGCTGCTCAGAAGGATCACACTTCCCCGCGGACACTAAGTTGTTCTCTTGGCCCCAGGCAGGCACAGAGCACGGCTCAGTTTGATGCACAGGACAGAGGTGCTCAGGGGCATGGACGCTATCACACGCCTTTAGACCAAGAGAAGGCAGAGCTCGGTCTGGGTAAGGGCAGAACCACCTGCTGCGCCCCCTTCTAAAAGCCACTCTGATCTCACTCCTTCTGTGAGCCAAGTCCCCCGGTTTTGGGGGCACGGCTCCTCGGGCAGAGATGCGGTGCCCAGTGCCGCGTGCCAGCAGACACGCGGAGGCTCTTACTTCGCTTGCTCTTGTCCTTATTGAGGATCTGCCGCAGCTCCTGCTCCTGCTGCCCAGGCTCGGCTTCGCGGTGTGGGGACTCCATGGTCACCTGCGAGAGGAGCAACACATCAGCACCAGGAGACCCCAGCCTTGCCCAGTGCAGACCAAAGCCCTCTCACCCCCTCCCCAAGCCCAAGGCACAACTACACGGTAATGGAGCATGTCTGAAACGGTCCGTTATGTCATTTTTGGAAACCTGATGGGCCGACCTGGCCAACAAGAACGTGTTAAGTTGTTTCATCACAGCAAACCGGATGCATCTTTGTCTCCAGGGACGCTCTCCCCAGGGACATCGTAAAACTCAAACCAGTCTGTTTCAACTTGCTGCCTTTCATGGTGTTTTGACATATCTGTAGCTAGTGCATGTTGTAATACAACAAAAAATAAAAATCATAGTTGACTAAAAAGGGGAAAAAAGAAAAAAACCCTATTCTACTAGTCTTAAAAGTTTGGATCTTGGTGTTTTCCAGAGCTGAGGTTTTCAGAGATGAGCCCATTTCACAGGGAGGTCAAAAAGCATCACGTCTGCACAAATGCCTCTAAGCACCCATCAGTCGTGGCAGCAGCAGCATCTCAAACTCTCCTTGTATGGACCAAGCTGATGCTCAGCCGCTCCCAGAAAGCCTCAGTGTGATTTCCCCAGGGCTTCCAGACAAGGTTACAGGGACCAGCGAGCCCGTGCCAGCCACCGAGAGTGGGGCTGGTGCTCAGGGGCAGAGCACATGGCATGTAAGAGAAGCAGATGAGGCTGGGCTTGTTCAGTCCAGAGCACAGGGGGTACAACTGCATCCTCCACCACCCAAAGCGCATTACACAGCAGATGGAGCCAGGGTCCTCCGAGGAGCTCAGCAAAAGGATGAGCAGCAACAGGACAGACGTGCCATGAGGGAAATCCCATCTGGACATATGGAACTGATTCCTGCCATGAGCACGGTGCAGCCCTGTGACGGGGACATGCAGGGGGTGATCTCTGTGCTTAGAGATGGTCACAACTCGCCTGGATGTGGTCCTCCGCAACCTGCCCTACCTCTGAAGTTGGCCCTGCTCTCAGCAGGGGCCTCCAGAGGAACCATCCAAGCTAAATCTTGCTGTAATTTTGTGACAATGCAGAGTCTGGCAAAGAGGCTGTGCAGGGCAGGGGTGCTATTCCGGGTGACACTAGAGAATTTCAGTGAAGACTTCCCAGAAAAGCAAATTAGCTTGTAAAGTGAGTAAGCCGTGCCTTTAGGGCAGAGAAACAGCGGTGGCCAAGCGGAGTGGCAGATCACAGACACCAGGCATCCTGTCCAGTCGCTCTGGCTCCTCGCTCAGCACACATGGTATGCAGCTGAAAACATTTCCCTGCTTCGCACATCCCAGGAGGCCCCAGCCCTCCCGCTGGCCTTGGCAGGACAGAGATTTGGCCTGAAAGTAAGACACGAAAACCCCCCACCTGACTCCCTAACTGGCCTCCTTGTGTCAGAGAGGTCTCCGTGCTGGCTAAAAAGCACTATAGACTCTCCAGCTCAGGGGAAAGAAGGAATTCACCTGGGAAGGTTATTTTGGGGTTGGGATTTCCAGCCTCTTCCTCTTAATCCCTGCCAGAGACGGGAGCTCAGACAAAGCCAGCCCCGACGCAGGGCACTGCTGGCAGACACGCATGGCGCCATGAGCTACATGCTTTGGGGGCAAAATTAATTCTTCAAAGTGCCCAGTCCTCACCCAGCCGCTACCGAAAGCGGGTGCAGGTCCCCCCCCTGCACCCCGGGGTGCCCGTACCCTCACGTGCTGGTGGGCGAGCTGCTCCACTTGCTGCTGGTGCAGGCTGGCGAGGAAGAGCTGGTGCTGCAGCTGCTGCGTGTGCTTCAGGGCCAGCAAGGTGGTGTCAGAGCCGGGCTTGACGACGCGCTGCCCGATCCGCAGGTCCATGGGGGCGGTCTGGGGCACCCGTGGGGAGGTGCACGGGTTCACAGCAGCTGTTGAGACACAAAGAGGGGCACAGCTCAGTCCCTGTCTGGCTCAGACCACCCTGCTAGGTAGGCAGGGAAAGCATCAGGACGGGGCCCGGGTATACCCCAATGCACGGGTGGGCACTGCGAGGAACATGCCCTGCCATTGAGAAGGGCTTGCCACACACCATCTACTGCCTGCAAAAGCCTCTTCCATCATCTGGGAAAAAAAATTCAGTAAATCATACACCCTTGGAGAGTCTCCAAGGTGCTGCAGGCATCTCCCCTTGACACCACGGCTGAGAATTGCTTTGCAAATATAAGACACTCCCGCCCTGCCTGGATACAGAGTCTTTCCGCGTGGTGAATCCCCCATCCTCATGGGAACACCTAAAATAGTCCCAATTACACAGAGCATTGGAGCACCCACTGCAGCAGGCAATTTTCACCAACCAGCTCCTAAAGCCTTGCTTAATTTATCCTGCATGTGCCACGGGCCAGTGCAAAGCAGAGCCGGTCGCCTCCAGCTGCAACAAACAGAAGACAAACCTGCAGAAGAGCCACCCAGCCAAGGGATGCCCGCAGCTGCAGCGCTCCTCCTGCATCTCTGCAGTGGGATGCTCCAAACAGCACAGCGAGAAGGCAGCGAGCCAGCCAGGCGCAGGCAGAAAGGGGATGAGCGAGCACGACAGCAACTGAAGGACGCACGGACAAGCCCCGTGATGTCCCACAAACCAAACGCAGCCAGGTGCAAGGCAGCCATGGCCGCTGCAGCTTCGCGCTTCGACACGGGCATTGCAGCACGGGGGAAGCTGGAAACAGGCAGGTGGACAGAAAATTCAGCATGAGAAGACGCTGCAAGGGGGAAGCTCTTGCAGGATGCAGGGCCAAGGCCACTGCAGCCTGAGCGCTAATTGTTTTCCAAAAGCAGTTTCAATTAAAAAAAAAAAATGCAAATGTTGTTTTCTAGACAGAGAACCACACCCTGCGTTGTTCAAACCTCAGCCTGAACGGCATCAGGGAGCTTGTGCTGACGACTGCAATATTGCAGGAGAAATCTCTGCAGGCTCCTGCCCCGTAATGCAGCATTTACACAGCAATTCCAGGGGGAAACCCAGCAAGCTCCCGCCCCAGCCCGCACCTCCCTGCAAGGCAAAGGAGCACGAGCATGTTCACCCAAAGAGGGCACAGGGACTATTAATAACCGCAGGCGCACATCTGTGCAGACGATGGGGTGCGTGGCCCTGCTGAAATGGGGCCAGGTCTGGCTTTCCTGCATGGCCCAGGCAGGAAAAATTCCCTCTGGTCAAGGGCAAACACTTCTCGGCACCAGCTCAATTCTCCAGGACAGAAATGTCCCTGACCTCAGCCCATGTCGGAAAAGGACCTGATGTTCCCACGAAACCCCATCGCAGGGTTTATCCCGTTCTCTCTCCATCTCACTGATAACTGCCTGGGATTTAATTTGTCTCTGGCTAATTGGCTCTAATTGCTACACCCTGCCTGCCCCACCATAACCGGCATGATCCGGAGGTTGAGGAAGATTAACAGCCACAGCCTAAAAGCCGCTGAGCTCCTCTGCCCCATTATCACTGAGGCCTCGGGGCTGGACATGGCGCGATGCCACAGGATGGGCAGGATGAGCCCCACAGCCCCCTTTGAGGGTCAGGCACGGCAAAAGCACACGAGCACCTTTCAGCTGCATTTTTATGAGCAAACAAGAGTCCAAGTAAAGTTACCCTAAGCAAGAAGATCTCAAGTCTTCTCTCTATGTGCCCTTCACACCCGCAAGAAGCCAGTGGTCCCAAAAAGGCTGACGTCCGCCACAGGGCTGACAATTCACCCCAGCGCTACCCAAGCGGCTGCAGCGCTTGGTCCCGTCTCCTTGCTGCATGGTGCCAGCACCAGCGCCTTGGGAGGCCGTACCTGCCTGCTGCTCCAGAAACCTCCTGGCTTCAGCAATCCCCAAAGGGCCTCGGATCTTGCTAAACATCAGTGATTTTGAAGGATGCAAGCGATAAGCTGGGCTGTCACCTCCCTCTTCCCAGCTCATGTGTGTTCCCACCTCCCACTGAGGAGGAGGAGGATGCCAGAGGGACGGGTGCTGGCCAAGCCCCTTGGGGATGCTCAGCGGGAGGAAGGCTGGAGGGAGGCAGCGGCACAGCGTGCGTAGTGCTACCCGATGTGCCGGGCTGTTGGCAGCCAGACAAGGACAGACTGTAACGAGCAAATCTCAGGATGGGAAACGGGGACTTCTGACAGCTCCCAACCAAGCCAAATCCCCACCACGTGACGCTGTCTATCTGCAGGAACTTGCTAAAGCTCAGCCATCCCTCGGTCCCCTCCAGGCAAATGTCACTGTCCTGCTATATACCACGAAGGAGCAGGAGCTGGGAAACGCAGTGGGGCTGCCGGGGGACCACAGCCATCGGGCTCAGCTTTGAGACACTGAGAAGGGCTGCTTAGACACAGAAGCATCATTCGGAGGGGAAAGCGGGGGTACGAGGAGGAAGGGACCAGCCCACCAAGCCACAGCCTCCATCCTCAGAGCTGACGGCATCCAGAGAAGAGTTGTCACAGCCTTCCTCTGCTTGCAATGCTAAAAATGCCCACGGGGAGCTCCCACCAGCCAACGCTCAGCAGCAGCTGTCTTGTTCTCACCTCCCCATCAGCAGCATCCTCAAGCCCGAGGCTGCCCCTCCAGCACCTCCCCGGGGCAAAAAGGGGCGAGAAGGTCTTGGGGGCAACCGCAGGCGGAGGAGGAGGTATTACAGGCACCTCTGGGGACGGAGGGGGAGACACAGACGGCGGCACAGAGCCGAGGGGGAAAGACGCTGGCGGGGTCTCTGGGAATCTCTCTACCTCATTTGTTTTAGTCTTTTTAAAAACAAACCCCAAAGCAGCGGAAGAGGAGAAGTGGGAGGGAACGCGTGTGCTGGGGGAGAGGGAGGACGGGCAGGCCAGCAGCCAGCAGCCAGAAAAACAACTCCTCACTGCTCGCCCAGAGCCAGGAAAAAGGCTGTCGAGCATCCCCGCGGCCAAAAGGCACCAGAGCCAGGGAGAGTGGCCGCCGGCAGAGGCTGCGCGGACCCTCCTCCCACCGCGGCCCCCCAGCTCTGCCCACGGATGGCGCATGGAGCACCCCGCTCACCAGGCCCTGCTCAGCTGGGGACGTTTTGGCAAAACGGGGCTGTTCAGGAGGTGGGAGAGAGGGAAGACGGGATGGAAAAAAAGTACCATGGGAGCACGGACTGGCCTGAAGTGCCCCAGGGCGACACGGGCATCCCAGCCTGTGCAAAGCCCCAACTTACAGCTTCGCACCCGGCCAGCACGGGCTAAAGCCACAAAACTCAGGGCGGTTTTCCAGAGCTTAGAAACACGATGCTTTACATCCCGAGTGCCAGGGAGGTGAGGGACGAGGACCAGCCGGGGGCAGCAACGTTGGGAGTGAAGCCCAGCCCCTGGGCAGGAGCCTCGAACACTGTTGCCATGCCGGGACCCCTCCGGCGCGTGGCAGCTCCCCGGGGATGCCCCGCATCCCTCCCTCCCTGGACCCCTTCGCAAAGCCCTTCCTGCCCTGGGAGCTGTTTGTTTCAGCCGTGACCTCCTGCTGCAGCTTGAATTCATTTGGGGTTTCATGCCGGGACCTCCGCCAAGAGTTACAGTAAACAACTCCCCTCCCCGGCAGCCTCCGATGCTCACACATGATTCAGGGGGCAGGCAGCCAGGCGAGCAGCTCCTCCTCTTCCCCTCACCCGAAGAAGGCCAAAAGCACAGCCCCATGACGGCTCCTGGGGGGTCTGCCCCTTTCCCCAACCCAGTCCGGGTCCCGCCGGTTCCTAGTGGACCCTCGTAAGCCACCAGCACTGCGACACGTGGCCACAGAGGGGCTGGGACAGGGATGCACAGGCTGAGACGGGGATGCTCCGCTGGCCCCATGCAGCCTCAGGGGGCCGAATCCATCATCCTTCCCTCCTCACCCGCATGACCAGGAGCAGGGCCGAGTGCCGGGACAGGGAGAAGCAAGCTGGGTGCACCTACCCAGGGAAGAGGCGGAAGGTTTCTGGGACAGGCTCCTCTCCCGGCTGGATGTCCGGCTGCCAACATTTTTGCAAATTATTTTTAGTTCGCAAGAACATTCGCACGGGAAGGCCGGCGCTGGTGGCAAGCTCGTCTTCACACAAGTGCTGGGGCTGGCAGGGGCTCAGCAGCCGCCATGTCACCAGCAGCAGCATGGTGGGACCAGGGCAGCACTCACAGGGCAAATGGCTTTGCAAACGACCCTGCCATTAAAACACAGCAAAACTCAGCCTCTTTGCAAAGACATCCCTCTCCTCCCTGCTTCTGCCAAATAAATCATGAACTGCAAAGCTTATCTGCTCAGCCCAAACAACTCAGGATGTATTTGGGGTGTGAAGCAAGGCAGCATCAGCCCCTCTCCTGGACAGGGGGTGAAGGTGGCCGCGGGGATCACTTGCTGCCTTGTCCCCACTTGCACCATGTGGCCCGGCAGTAAAGCAGAAGCACGGGGGCCGTCACGTCACTGTGTCACCAAGCGGTTGTTTTTCTGGGTCACCTTGTGCAGCCAGATCACCGGTAGGAAAACACACCGCTACGCCAGCGTGCCAGGAGGAAGCCGAGGGGAACCGTGCCGCGGTCCCGGCGCATGGAGGCAACTGCCCAGGGCTGCCGAGCTCATTGCACAAACCATTGCACCTGGGCAGGTAGCAGCCGCTGCAGCTCCACCCTTCCTCCACAGGAAGGGGAGATTGCAACACAGCGAGAGGAGCTTCGGTGCAGAGTCTCTCCCCGGCGTGCCCCGGGAAAGCCTTCGGCGGTACGAGCATGAATGCAAGCTCTGTGCTCAACAACCCGGCATGGGTTACCAGCATTTTCCAGGCTGCCGGCACGGCACAGCGCAAGGAAAACAGCCGAAGCGCTCCAAGGGCCTGCGTGCTCGCCGGCGAGGCGGGGAGAGACACGGAGCAAGCGTGCAGACGGTGACGGGCTCCCCACTTTGCAAACAGTCAAGCACCTCTCGGGCTCCTGCTAAGCTTTTGGCCAGGGTGAAATCTGGTGGCAGCGAGTTTCCCAGGCTGGTGATGGTAATCCGGTGCTTGTGTCGCTCACTCCCCAAGGGGGAAATCACTGGTCACGCTGCTGCTCTCAGACAGACAGCCGTGTCCCCCCCAAAAAAAAGCAGCACAGAAATCTTTGCTTTGGCATTTCCTGATTTTTTTTTTTTTTTTAAAGAGGCAAGATCAGCCGTCAGCAAAGAGCTGCACTTATATAAGAGGGAAATAAAGCAAGAAGCAAACAAACCAGGGCAGGCAGATTATTAAGGAGCAAACCAGTCGCATCTGAGCTACGCCTTTCCGTGCATCCCTGCCTTCAGCCCTGCCTGCCATGAAGGGCAGGCTGCCGGGCTTTGTGGCGCGGTGCAGCCGAGCCGTGTGCCAGCACTGCCCGCGAGGCGATCGCACACAGCGAAGAGCTTTGTCTGAGGCTGAGCAGCAGGTAAAGGCAGGTTTTTTTAAAAACTGTTTCCCATCTTATGTTGATTAGCTGTGAAAGGTTCAGAGTTCAGCCGGGTTGAAGAATGCATGTGATTAAAAACATTCTTCTTTAATAAAAGGAAAAGGTCTTCTCCAGAGCCACGCACAAGTAACAAAAATTAGCTGGAGGGAATTTGTTCAAATTAAAAACACTTAAATAAGAAACCACACAAAAAGGACTATGTTGAAATAACATTAAGATCACAAAGCCAGAACTCGAGAAATAGGAAATCCCGGAGTCGGGGTACCTCACATAACCTTACCCTGGCCCCTGGGGTGTGTGCACCAAGATGCTGGTTTTAATTATGGGACCAAACACTATGCTCCCCTCAAGGACAAGCAAAAAGTGACAAAACCAGAATCACCCCAGTATCAGGAGATACAGATCAGGAGAGGGGACACAGGCACTGCTGTTGGGTCTCGCAGCTCTTGGGGGGGATAACGGGAACCCCGAGCCGGTGCTCCACGCGCCCCTCTGCTCCCCCTACCTCCATCTGCTCCTGCGTCCCCGGGGGGCTTCCTCGCAGGACCCCGTGAAATCTGAGCGTTTGGGGCATTTTCCTCCTTCCTCGCCTTGCCGGGCGGCAGCCGGGGGAGCGCAGGGGAGCCGCTGCGCAGCTCCGGGGAAGGCAGCTCCGGGGAAAGCCCTGCGCCGCCGCAGCTGTCCCCGAGCGGAGAGGCCGTACGCAGCGTCCCGCATGAGCCATAAGAGAACAGATGATGCTCAGGGAAGATGTAATGTTTGGAGCGGTCGGTTGCCAAATTCTGATAACTCTTTATGGAGCATGTTAACTGCGAGTTTCAAGGGCTTTATGAATTGGCCAGATGTGGGTGGATCCCTCTCCTCCCTACCAGACATCAAATTCCTGCTCCAAAACAAGAAGAGGCTGATGCTTCTCTGTGAAAAGCCCCCGAGAGTTTTTCCACAAGGGTAAAACCATATTTTTCTACTCTGACTCTTGTGAACTTTCTTCTGTAGAAAGTTTCCAGAAAAAATTTGAGACAGATGATGATTAAAGCTCGGCAAAGTCACACATGCATCACAAAACCCTTCCCGCAACCAAAGTCACAAACCAGGATTAAAAGCAACACACCTGAAACCACCCAGACTACGCACATACACCTGTGAGCAAAGCACATTATTTAGGTATTTCAAGCACATAAATCAGAAAATTCTCTGTTCGAGCCTGTAAACGAGATCCACATCAGGCCTCGGGAAGCGGATCAGGGCGAGATACTTCCCCTGATTACTCTCGCTGGTTATTTGCGGCTCGTGACCTTTGAGTCAGACATTTAATAGCCCTCCCTGGAATTTTCTCCCCACAAATGTGCGTAGTTACATGTTGAAACTCATGACTCTGGGACCCAAAAATCTCACGGTGCACTGAGGCCAGCCTGCGCTACAGGGACACGGAGCAAAAAGCTTTGTACCTGGATTGCTGCTATTTTTAATGCTCTGTGTTTCAACCCACACCCCAATATCGGTGTTCCCATCCAGGCTCATCAGAGACACGGGACCACGCTATACATTCCCACAGCACCCATACAGAGCAGAAGGCAGGACTCCACTGCCGAAGGAAGAGGTATGGTGAACCCTTCAGGACTAAATAAAACATTCACGGAAGCGGTCCAGCTTCATCCGCAGTGGAAATACGGGTGCTTGTGCTCTCCCTGAACAGCAAGCCCTTCCTTGCTGGCCCAGGTCTGCGTGCGGGCCCTGGGCTGCCCCGCGGATGCCGTCGGTGGGGCGAGCAGATCCACACAGGTGTGTTTAGGTGCCTGTTTCAAGGCAGGTCTTCCACGTGCTCTCAAATCCACATGTTCAGATTGGCCTTGCAAGCATTTTGCCTGCAGGGCAAAGCTGGTCAAGAGGATCCCAAAGCAACCCTGCATCACGCTAAATTACCCCAAAGCCCCGAACCTTAATACCGGACCCGAACTTCACCACAAGCGGTACTTAAACCACCAAACAACTTCCTTCATGCACACGTACAGCTCCCGGAGGAGCTGGAGCAACTTGCAAACGTGCCAGGGGCTGAGCTCCCTGGATGCTGCCCCTCTCCCAGAGATGAGTTTTTAAAGCCTTAAAGGCACCCAACCGAGAATGTGCAGAGGCAAAACCTGGCGATAGGTTTCGAGTCTAAATTTGAGATCGTTCGGTCACAGGGAGACACAGGTATTAAGCCACAGAAAGAGCTGGGCACAGGCAGGACTGAATCACGCCACAGGCAGGCAACACAGCGGCTGCGGTTTCACAAATAGCTGCTTACAATTCCAGTGTAAGGCATCCCCGTCCCTGCCGGCTGTTCCTCAGTCGTGCCCTGATATGTGGCACCATCAGCCATGCCTACGTGGGCAGGTATATGTGTGCTTGTGCGCGTCTAAAGCAAGTAAGTAAATAAACAGTGTTTTTACCAGTTTCTTTGCAGAAGGATCAGGTCCCCGCACCACACAGTTTGAGCGTGGGCAGCACGAGGCGCAAGGTGGGACCAAAGAGCTCATCTCCTGCAACCGCAGCCAGGACACAGGACCAGAGGAACAGCAAGTGGGCTCCATCCCCACCACGGCTCTGGCACAGCTGGAAACCTCTGGCAGTCATTTCCTGCCAACAGTTGCATCCTGCCACCCCCGCCGGTCGTAAACCCCATCCCAAATAGCAGCACAAGGCCCCTGGGGGAGGATGCTGTGCGGAGGAGTGCAAGGTATCCCCAGGAAACCTCGCAACAACCGCCGTTTCCTCTAAACAGAGGGAAATTCATGACCAAAGGGCTCTGTTGAAGGAAAGCCAAGGTTGCCTGGCGGCACCTTGTGCTCCCCAGAACAGCGTAGGCAGCTTCTGCTCCTGGAAACTCCCAAGATTCAGGAAAAGTCCTCCCCTCCCAGAAGGGAAACATCCCCCATAGCACAGCCCACCCTGTTGGATTCCTTCCCCTCCAACCACCCTCACCTGGTCGCACAGCCCGGACGGGGTCTGCCGGCTACTCCCTGCTCAAGAGCCACCAGGGGCAGGTCGGCATAGCCCCGCACATCGTGCTATCCCGAGTCATGCGATGGAGAGCCAGTGCCGTTCCTCCTGGTCCTCCCCCGAAGCCTTTCTCCGCAGCGGGCTGACGCTGAGCTCCACCGCTCCTCCTGCCCCACCAGCCCTGCAAATGCACCCCGCGGAGGGCTGCTACGCATCTTCACCGCCCATGTCCTCTCCTTGCGGACACAGCTACAGGAGCAGCTGGAGAAGGGGCGAGGGTTTGCGGTGTGCGCCTGAAAGCGTAAATAATGCCAAGGCCCACAGGCAAAGACGAATGTGGATGATAGGCAGCACCTCCATGCAAGCAAATCCCCTAGCTCTGCCTGCACTGGAGCAGCCCGGTGTCTTCTAACAGCCCCATCTTCTCCCTCGACCAGGCTTCTGGCAAGAGGCAAACAATCCAGCCTAGAGCCTCAGCATCATCTCCCTCCCTACAGCCAACACAGATCTTCTTTAGAGAGGCTTTGGCACTGGTCCTGGCAAGATAAGCTCCTCCGGGTCTCTGTTCTCCAAGCAGGTAGATGCCAACAGACACAGAACCGTGCGGCAGCCCTGCAGACACAGCCAAGCGCTCCCGGGAAGCGAGCGAGCACCTTCTCGGCGCAGGACGCCTCGTCTTCCCGCACTGGGTTTGATTACATCAGCACGAGAGGATGCAGCCTCCGTGCCAAGGGAAGCAGAGGAGAGATCAAACGATTATACGAACCTCTCCTCAATTACCAGCCGTTTGCATAAGCGCAGGACAGCGTTCCCAACTGGTTTGGACAGCACACCGATGGGCTCATCAGCACCTCTGCCCTGCACCACGCTGCTGCCCGCAGCCCGTCCGGGAGCCGTTGCAAAGGCGTCCTCGCTGCTGTCACCCCCTGCACGCACGAAGCCGCTGTTGGGAGCATCCCGCTGTGGCACGGAACACCTCACGGGCACGGCACGGAGCAATGCCTCCATCCACTTGCCTCAAACCCACAACTTGCTTCGCCTCGCGCCGCCTGCGAAGGGTCACCAGTGCACAGGGGCTGCTGTCACCAGCACTACAGCTCAGCCTACATATTTATTTTTTTAATTGCTGCGTGCAACACAGCAAGAGCCCAGCTTGACTCATAAGCCCCCGGGGAAGAGCTCAGGGCTCCAAAGCGGTGTCTTGCTTGATCTGGAAGTGCTGAGACAAAAAGCCTAGACTCCCACAATACCCACTCTCAGCAAGTGACTACTCAAGGGGACCTGCCCATTAATTGGAGCCTTTCTGCGTGCTGCAGAGAAGGAAATCCCTTTGGCAAATGCTGGCTGAGGTCCAAGGCTGGGCTGGAAGGCAGATTCGGTCATGAAAAGAAAATGAAAAAAAAACCAAAACAAAAACCTCAGGCCCAATACAATGCAGAGAGCAGGAGGACAAGGAGCTGGGAGAAACACCGGCAGCCTCAGCTCTGTGGGAGTAAGATGCATCCCAGGGAAAGAGGCACAAATGAAATTCCCCGTGCAGATCTACAGACTGCTCAACCACCATCAGCAAGGGCACAACCGGAGTTCACCCCAAGCCTTGCTCCAGTGCCAACCGTCAGCTGTTTGAGCAAGGAGACTTTCGGACAAAGCCGGGGAGACCCAGCTTTGCCCTGCGAGGCCAGGGGACAGCACGTGGCAGTCCCCGACCACTGCCCACCCCGTCTCAGCATCCCCTTGAGCCAGTGCCGGAGATTACCAGCACGCAGAGCGGAGACTCGGGTTTTAGGGCGAGAGCTATTTATGTCAGAGGAAGGAAGCCGCAACATTTTCAGTTTCCTGCACAAGCACACTTCTGGTATCCTTCGCTGTGGGGCTGTCTGGCACTGCCTCCCATACCTGGGTGCTCATGAAGAAGCTAGGAAAGCACAGCCTTTGGTTCAAAGTTGGCATCTGTGCAGCTGGGCGAGGCGCAGGCATCAAATCCTTAATGCAGAGGAGGCTGAAACGTGCCTGGATCCAACAAGCCCTTCTGCCACACCATGGGGACACCAGTGACAGCAGCCCTGGGGGGTAAATCTGGGTTAGCGCTGGTGCGTGCAAGCATCTGGGGGAGATGCTGGGAAGAGATCCACAATGCTGAAGCCGGGGAATGCCACCAGGGCTGGAAAAGCTACAAGAAACGGCACGGCCAAGCGTTCAGGCAGGATTTCTGGGTCTCCACAAGAGCTTTACTGGGGGTAAAGAAATGCAAGGACCCGGTGTCCTACACACAGCCGGAGCCTGCCCAGGGAAAAGCGGGAGCAAACAGCAGTCGGCAGGGAGAAACCCTGGAAGAGGACGCAGGCTAGCTCCCAGCTGATGGCTGCAGAACGTGGGTGCCCCGAGGCAGCCAAAGCGCCTGGCGGGGACGGAGGGTGTGGTGGGGTGTGTGTGCTCCGCACTCATGTAGCAACACTGCCCAGGGTGTTTAACCCAGAAAGCAGGGCTAATCGGGCCGCTGAGCCGCTCAAGCATGGGGGAAAAGAGGAAAATAAGCAAACAAACAAACAAACAAACCGGTGAGCCCAGTGCAGCAGCGTTAACCTCAGACACTGAGGAATCAGTGCACGTCTTGGGATTTGAGCCCTCGGCACCTCTCAAGATCAGACCTGGTGTCAACTCAGCAAAATCACATACCCAACCAGGACCCTAAAACTCACTTGACAATCAAACAAGCAACGGCGCCTGGCTGGGTGCACACTGCGGAGCTGAACTGGACCCAGCTCCAGGTGAAAGGGTGCTCAAGGTGCAGCTGATACAAACCCATCTTTACAAGACCCCTGTAATGTCTGCAAGGGATATTTCCCACCCGCTTGGCACACTCACCTATAGATGTCATCGTTTTCCTCCGAGTCCTTGGGGGTCAACGCGTGCATAGAGCTGAGCCCTGCAACGCGGGCTGGGCTGATGGCATCGGACGAGAGGCACAACGAATGCGGCGAAGGGTGGCGGGAGCTCTCAGATCTTTTCTCCCAGCGGTTGCAAAGCCAGGCGCGGCCGCGCACCACACCCTTGCAGTTCTCACGGGCAAGTACGAACCTTGGCAAAGCCCTCGGCTTGCTGGCAGCCAGCCCCATCAGACTCATTAAATGCAATTAAGCCAGAGTGGGCATGTCCCCCCCCCCCCTGCTTTGGGGGATACTGCTTTTAGACAAAATAAACAGGGCGGCTTTGCGTGGGCTCGGGCAGGTGGCTGGCACCCAGGCCCCACGCAGCAGCAGGTGGAAACACAGAGGTCTTTGTCGGGGAAGCAAAAGCCACAGTGGAGCGGAGAGGATGGTCCACGATGCCAGCGCTGCTCCTGCTCCCGCGCGTGCCCACTCCAACTCCCTTCGCCGTGGCAGCCGCTGGAGATGAACACAAGACCCTCTCTGCTTTGCAAACGGGAACACGCAGCAGTTTGAACATGCAAGAGTTCATTATGATAGACCATAATGAAGCTTACAGCCCATCTTGCTCATATTTTTAAAAAACAGGGAAAAACTTCTGCCTCAGCCTAAAGGGATATTTTATTGCATCAGCTCCTCCAGCATCATTTCTAAGCTGGTTTACAGAAGAACTGCTATTCTGCTGCGTTCTCCATGCTCACAGCCTCCCTACAACCACAAAACCACGGAGGAGGAAGGAGACAAACTGAACTGTGCGTCTCCTCCTCCTTCCACGCAACCTCTCCTCCCTCGCGTACCCCACCGCAGGGCGGCCAAGGCCAACACACGCAACGGGACATGCGTGGCCAAAACGTCAGGAAGGCTTAAACCGCTGAGGACACGCAGGCGAGGTCGTTACCCCGACCCCCCGGGGACAAACAGTACTTTCACAAGCCTGCAGATCGTTCACATTTTTCGCTAATGCAAAGAGCTGGCTCTGACAGCCGCCAAGTAATTGCTCCATCGCCCTGGCACTGCCGGACACCTCCTGTCAGCAGCGAAATCCGGGAGCTCCCGGTATTCCTGGCAGGTTACGCGGGCTGGCCCCAACCCTGGGCTTTGTCAGAAACATTTGGCAGCTCCAAAGTGGGGTATGGAGGGTGTCCCTAAGAATGGCACGTGATGGGTACCACGCACGGCGGATGCTGTTTGAGGAGCACAAAACAGTCGCGCTGCGTCCCGATCCACTTTGGAACGAGCAAGTAAAAAAAAAGGGATAATGGAATCCTTAAAGCTTTCTGCTCCCCTATGGAAAAAATCAGCAGTGCTGCTAAGCCCTGGGGCTGTCCCAGGACAGATTCAACGCCAGCACACGTGAGATTTGAATTTGGACTCTTCTGGCTGTCCTGGGGTGATCCTAGCTGAGCTGGGATCCAGTTCAGTAAGAGATGGGCTTTTCCCAGTTTGGCTGCTACCAGGAAGCGACAATCACCCCAGTAAAACTGGTAAAACTCTCCCATACAGTCAAACCCTCAGACATGTGTCACGGGCGATTTCTCCACCTCTAAATGACGGGAGAGGTGTGGTCGCATTCTAACCAAGATCTTTGCTTCAAATGTTTGGGGTTTACTGGTGCTAAAGGGATTTAGCCAGAGCAAATTAAGATCATTTCCCATCTTAATTAATTCTGCTTTCACTTCCTGGCACGTGGGAGCCCGGCCTCCTCCAGCGCAGCGAGGAGCCTCAACTTTGCATGGCCACAGCAGTTGGAGCTGTGCAAAAACACAGGAAGGACTTTGCAGCGTTTCTTTGTCATCATCAGAGCCCTCTCCACAAGATGAAGAACTAAAAACATCCCCAAAAAAGCCAGAACCCCCTTTCATGGCCATATTTCTCCATCACAAGCAAAGAGGTGACCTTCCCCATTCCCTTTCCCCACCGCACGCTTCTTCTAATGCTTTCAGAGGCACCTGAAACCATCCCCACCGAGGGGCCAGGGGATTATCCTCCCACCCCCTGCAGCCCCACCACGACACCTCCACGCACACATCCCCACCACGACACGGCGCTCAAGGCATTTATAACATTAGGATCCCACTTTGCCTTCCCAAAATACCTTACGTTGAACGCCAGCAACCTCACGACAGCCTCGCGCCACTGCTGGGAGTAAGGGATGTGGAGGCAGCAGCATCTCCCCTGGCATTGCTGAGCACCACGAGTCTGACCACGTCTGCGTGTCCACTAAAAGCCACGTTGCAGAAGCATCTCCTCCGATGGAGCTCCGAGCCCCCACCTTGCACAAAAGGACGCGCCTGAGCCCACTGGCTGCCAGCGGGGACGCGGGACGAGATGCATCTCCACTGCCAAGACTGTGCGGAGGAGGGGGGACCTCGGGGACGTCTCAGACCAAGATGCATCACCCCCTTGACCTGGGCGGAGCAGGACGGTGCTTCAAATAGCAGTAATTGTGCCTATTACACAACTGCCAGCGAGAAAAATCCTCTCCCCTCCCCTCCCCGCCCACCCCACATCCCTTTGAGGCAAAAAGGAAGAAGGCTGGAAACATCCTTCCTCTCCTCCGGACAATGAGATGGAAATAGCAAGGGAGGAGCGGCGGCGGAGGCAGCCTCGGCTCCGCGAGGATGCGGTGCCTGGCCAGCGGCGAGGAGCTGCGCGCGGCTCCCGGCTTCCTGCCATTGTCCCAGCCGGGGGCCGAGCCCCACGCAGCTGCACGCCCAGTCCGGCAAAACCAAAATTGCCTCTTTGCCCCAAAGGACCAGCCCCAAAATGCAAACCTGCTGCGTTGTCCAGGAGGGGCGGCCGCAGGCACAGACTCCACCTTCACCCGGATCCCCCAGGCACAACGGCCAGGTCTCGGATTTAATCCGAAATCCACTGGCAGCCACCAGCTGCCGTGGAAACACGGCGATTGCTGTGCATGGTCCCGCAGAGGGGCTGGAAACCAGAGTCTTTGCAACAGGCGCAAACACCGCGATAAAATCCACTCCTGAGACCGGTGGGATTTTCCACTGCAGGGAAAAAAAACCACCAAGACGGCAGAAGACACTTTCTCTGGACCCAGCCCGGAGGGCGAAACAAAGCCCCCAGGGAGCAAGTTCCACCCTAAATTCCTATTTTCTCCTCCAAATGGGAGGTGCACGTGTTCAGGCTCCTCCAGCACGCACGTCAGCAGTCAGAAAACCCTGCAAGGACCAACGCAAGCCCGTCCTGCCGGAGGGCGGCTGCTGACGGCAGCCTGAGCAGATGAGGGTGGCAGAAGGACCTGGCCAGGGCAGAACCACTCAAAGTTAAGAATCAGTCCCCAAACTTGGGATTGCGACTCAAGTCGGTGCCAGTTTTGTTATTCACCTCCCGTTTTGGAGGGCTTTGCAGGTTATCGCTTGCAGCCCTTTTTCACGATCAAGGTGGTAACAGAAACTCTTTTTCTCAAAAAAACCAAAAACCCCCCAAAACCCCAAACTAACTCTCTCTCTCAAAGGCTTGAGATGCTTTCAGGACCTGAGCCGGGATTTCAGGACTGGCACCACCCAAACAAGCGTGTCGGAGTCAGTGACAGAGCCAGACCCACAAACCCGTCAGTGCTCCCCACCACCTCCGCAGCCTCGAAGGGCCTCTGCAGGGAGAGAAACAGGAGGAAGAGAAGGACGGATGATGCCACATGTCCCTGCTCCTCCCTACCACTGCCCAGCCCTGTGACCCTGAAGCACAGGCTCCTCTGAGCCCACCGGAGCAGGGAGACAAGCCCTGTGCAGACTGGCTTCTCTTTACCTGCCAAAAAGTGGGGCCAGGCACTCTTAAAGCCCAGGCTGCTCGCTGAGCTGCTGGCGTCGCTCCCGAAGCCCGGCCGTGCAGGCAGCACTATGAGCAGAGCTGCTCTGCTCCCTGAAAGTTCCCAAGTGCATTTTTGCCCCGCTGATGTGTTAAAAATAGAAAGCATCAGCAGCATTGTCCTGCAAGCAAATATAGAAGGATTACATGCTCGCTGTTAAAAATCTATGCAACAGAGACTTATTCTAATACAGACACATAGGAAAGCTCTATTTCTGGAGCAAGTAACTTGGGAAGTTAGCGCAACATCCTTAAAGAGTATTCGTTATATTGACGCACTGCGGCATTAAACACCAGTGGTAAACTTGCCTTCCCCCCTCCTCTCCTCACTTCCCTGGGATTTTTTTTCCAGGCTTTTACTCATCTGCCACAGGCCGCCTGCCTGTGCTGGCCTCCGAGAAGGGTGCACAGGCTTGCACGACACTCCCACAGAAGAACATACTGCCCCGGTGCTGCCCTCGCAGATGAGAAAGCAAGCGTGATCCAATTTGGGAGTGGTCTTGTCACCGTCCTCACTTAACACTTTCCAGCTCTAGAGGAAGCATTGCTGCAGGAAAGCGGGGAACGCCGTCCCTACGGCACGGGGAGAGGGGCTCCGCAGAGCGGGGAGCCGGAGGCAGCCAGACTCTCCATCCCAACTCTGGTTCCCAACAGGTAAAAGCAGTTTGCGTGCTCCTTTTGCAAAAGCAGTCTGCACGCTTCCCCCTAAAGGGAAAAGCCACCGGTGACCTCGGTGGCAGCAGACCTGCTGAGCTTCCCCGTCCCCCCCTTCCCCGCTCCCATCTGTCATTCCTGCTGACTCCGGAGGGAGAGGGGCCTCAGCCTGAACCTCATTCTTGGAAAGGGAAGATTTCTACGCAAGCTCGGCCTTTCCATGAGTGTTTGTGCTAACGCACTGGACCACTCCCACCCAGCTGGGACTGGGCTCTAGATCCAATTTCGTTTCTCAGGAAATCACACGGGAGATGAGAGGAATGTGTCGGGTCACTTCCAGCTCCAGGCGGGAACCCTGGCTTCTGCAAAAGCAGCCCTAGGAGAGAAAAAAAGCAGCCCTAGGAGAGAAAAAAACCCCCATCGGCAAGGGCATGTCTGTCCTTCCAGCAGCTCCCTGGAGAGGTGCCTAACGTGGAGACGCACCACCAGGACCCACCATCCAACACCAAGCCGGCTCTGCAGGCCACCACGCTCCGGACTCGGCAGGCAGGAGCCACATCCAGCAGTGCTCGCCCCACAGGCGCCCAGATGCTGACCCACGTGCAGCGCTGCAGGCATTGCTCAAGGGACCGCTCAACTCCCAAACAAAACAGCCTCCGGCTTCCAGCCTTTACCCACCTCGCCGGGGGCAGCAGCACCCCGCGGGAGGGCCTGGGAGAAGGCTGGGGTTGAGAGGTCACACCATCATCCCCAACACACGGCAAATGTGTCCCACTCATCACCGCTGAGGCAGCGAGGCTGTAAATACACTCCTGCAGACGCAGCGAATAGAGCAAGCATAACTCACTTCACCCCCCTCCCCTACTCCCCAAAACAAAACACACACCCAGAAACAGAAGGAAACCAGTCAGGAAAAACCCGACAGTAATTCAACAACTATTTCAAGCGTTTCCATTCCCAGGAGGAGGCTGCTCTGCCCTCTGCCACATCCCCCCTGCCTTACCGGAGCAGCCCGGCACCCCTTTGCGACCCTGTGCCAGGTGCCAGTGGGCCAGCCTGCCGGGGCCATTCTCTCCTCATTTAACACTGTGCGCATCTCAGCTGGCATTTCAGCGCGAAGGCAATGCCAGATTTCTCTCTGCTGAGCCAATGCACTTGGAAATGCATGACGACTTCAGCAGATTAATTGGAAACACAGCCTGGGTGTTGCAATCCCAGGAATGACTCCAATTTCAGGAACAAATGTTTTCATCTCTAACTGGGAGCAGTCACCCAAGTGGAAGGGCGCATTTTTGTTGCTGTAGCTCACTCCTCCCCTGGTGCGCGGGCGGGGGGAAGAGCGCTGCATCTCACCCCGACGGGGCTGCTGCGCTGGCGCTTGCGTCACCAGGGAGCTGCTGCTGCAGGGATTCCTTATGCTCCCAGCCGGCACCAGAGAGGGAGAGCCCGAGGTTTTCCTACATCGATCTCCTTTTGCAGCACTGCGTCATTCCTGCATTCCTGACGGGGTCTGCAGCCTCCTCTGCCAACAGCAAGAGGTGGGAGAACAGGAGGGGACATGGGGGTCCCCTGCTGCAAGTCATCAGCTCCCCAGGGATGGCCGTGGGGCCAGCGGAGCCAGCACTGCAGCTCTAGAGATCAGTGGCTAGCTATTCCGCAAGGTCCCGCTGCAAATCCACACACATCACGACGGCAATATTTCCAGCTCTTGCACAGGTGGTTTCCCAAAAGGCTACTGCCCCTACCCAAAGCCCCAGGAGGACCAGCTCCACTGCTCCCTCCATCAAGGCTGGAAAAGATGTCCTTTCACTGCATGACTCTTGCATCTTCCATACTCACACATGGAAACTCTCACCCCAAAGAGTCCCAAACTTTGCTTCTGCTGAAGGACATGGGCTTCGAGAGCTCAAGGATTCAATTTCTGTGCCCGCAATATCTGGAGGTGACTCTTCCGCTCTACGTCCAATGGGTGGTGACAGCCCAGACCACCGCGCCACACACACCTCAGCAGTGCTGGAGGAGATGCTGATGGCCAGCTCAACTCAGCTCCCCAAAGTCAAGTCCAGCAGTTTGAGGAAGAAGGGACCTATTCCCACAGCAAAGGTCCCGGACTGAACTTGCCAGAGGCTGAAGATAAATCCCCGTAAGACCATTCGCTCCATCTAGTGGCAAGCCATTCCCATGCTTCCATATTATTTCCCCCCCCTGTACAGCAACAACTCTTCCCTTTCCAGGAGTTTCAACATCAGCTGCCATTTCTTTGCTCAGCCGTGTTTGCTGCCAACCTCCCATGCGCTCTTAGGTGGTCTCTCTGCAGCCATCACAACTCTTGATGTTCTCCCTTTGCTGCCAAAACCAAAAAGCTCTTCCACGGCTCGGCAGCTGTGCAGCAGCTTCCCCGCTCCCGAAGCTTAAGGTGATAAGGGAAGGAGAAAAGCTGGTCTATCTACCCTCAGAGCCCTGGCAGGGAAGTCTGCTCTGATATCCTGCTGCCAGGGCTCCTGCAACCCAAGAAAAACTGCGTGGGCTGTGGAAAGGGCATGTGGCTGCTGCTGGAGGAAAAAAAACCGGCAAGCTGGGAGCCAAGGGACAGGCTCAGGGAGCCGCCAGCTCGCTCGGCTCCGGCAAGCCTGCACATGTGGGTCAGCAAGCACCCAAAAGGGAAGGAGGGACTGGCTCCGGAGGTGCTGCGGCTGCTTTTACCGATCCCCGTCTCTGCTGCAGACAGACATGGAGCAATGCCTGGGTAAATTCCTGATTTGGCAGAGCTGCAGCAGGAGACTCTCTCCTACAGCGAGCGGCAGGGATCTGGAGCTAACAGCGAGCAAGCACAGCCCCTGCCTTGCAGAGCCTAGACGGAGGCCATGATTTCAGCTAGATAAAAAGTATTTTAATCTTCCCAGATAAATCGGCTCCTGCAGGCCTCATTTCTGCCAGCTTCACCTCCTCTCCCAGCTGTTTGGCCTCCCCTTTCAGCAAAGCCCTGCCAGAGCTGAAGCCTGACCCAGGAGTGGGTGCATCCAGCGGCACAGACAGCCCTGAGCTGCGCAAACCCTTCCTGCAACCCCCCTGCCCTGCTCCAGGCTTAAATCCATCAACCCCAGCCCCAAATCCAACTCCCTTCTTAGTCTGTGCCTCGCAGAGCTCTTTTTTTCTGCATGAAAGCCACAACTCCCAGGCAGGCCTTTGGGTTGTGATTTCTATTCCCAGCCATAAAGTTCCTAACCCTTTCCTTATTCAGTGAAATAAGAATTTCTAGACACGGAGGAGCGGCAAACACCACCTCTCACTAAGACACCGCCGTTTGCTGCTCGTGACCGTACGCACTGTGCGGTGCCGCTCGCTGCTCTCACCCAGGTCTCCTGCTTCCCACGTCAGCCACGGCAATTTCAGCGCACTCTTCAATCAAGACTCTTGAAGACGACATGTCAAATGGCTTCCTAAAACACAAATCTGCTGGAAACTATTCACCCGTGACCAAACCCTTGCCTCACAGTCACGTAAGTCATAGCCTTTCTGCCATTAATTTAGATATTCTGACAAAATAAAACCACCAGGTTTTGTAATGAGATGCCACTTAGGGAGCTTTGCTCATCCCAGAGCCTGCTGTGAGATCTTTATTTGGGGTATCCCTATCTCTCCAACCAGGAGATCTGTATGCTAATGCTAAGTACATCAGAAAAGCAACCAGCGGCATGCAACTGGGAACCTCTCTTCTGAACGGGGCTATCGGTATCAGACTGGTCGGTAGGTGGGTGAGCTCTGGCAAAGTCTCATCTCTCATTCCAGGGTCAGGAATGCGCAAGAGCTGCTGCGAAGAGATGAACAAGGCAGCCACATGGACAGAGGGGAAAGCCGTGGGGTTTTGCAAGGATCTCCTCTAGCAGGCAGCACTGTTGGGAGGCCTCCCCCACCGAGCCAGAAGATAAGACAGCAGAAGGGAGGACATGCAGATTTGTGCAGATACAGCACACGCCCAAGCTCAGACCAGGCCTAACCCACAAATCCTTCCGCAAGTTTCTCTGTCCCACCTCCAGATGTGCCAGCACCCCATCCTACACCCTGCACCCCTCCCAGGCTTCTCCTCAGACACACCCTCCACCTTCTTTGCTCGCTTGGCACATTGTCCCAGACACGTCCGCACGGTGTGAAACGGCCTCTCCGTGCCAGCTTCCCAACCTCTCCAGCAGGGAAGCAGCCAAGCGCTATCACTTGTTCCCATCGCCGTCACAGGCTCTCATCCAGTCTGGGCTCCTGCAGAAGAGAGAGTGAACCTCCACCCAACCAGCACAGTTACTCATGAGTAAGCTAGACCCAACAAGACATCACAACCTGACAGCAAGGTCCCACCAAGGAAAAAAAAAAAAAGTCCTCCCAGTTCCTTGATCTTGACAGATCTTTCAAGGGTTCGTCATCATCACTGTTACAAATCCACACCTCAAAACACAAACAAAGAAGGCAGCTAATAAAACTGACAGGAACTGCAAACAAGACTTGTAGATCTTTGGCCAGGGAAGGAGCAGACTCCAGACATTTCCCCAAGGACTCCTTTCTGCTGTGATTTGACGTGAGAAGAGATCAGATGTGGCATTGCTAGGGTTGTTCACAGAAGATGGACAGGGCCAACACAGAAACCGCAAGCTAACCCCTGCCTCCAACAGATCATTGTTTTGGTCCATCAGCCAAAGGAGCTGATGCCTCGAGTCTCCTTTGCTGAGGTAACCAACCTGAACTTCATCATCATCTCTCCCTGCAAGGCAGATCCTACATTTTTGTAGTTTTGAGCATTTTCCGTTGAGTCACTGCCCTTTCTGAAGTCGACAGCACAGTGCTGGCCACAGCATTAAGACCACTCAAGAGTCACGAGCTACAGAGGCGATGACATCTCCTTACTCCTACTTGATGCTTCTTGGCATCACTCAAGAAACACAGACTCGGTGGAGCCTTCAACCCTGTTCAGTTATTTTTGAGGACTTGGAGCACAGCCACCATGGCATTGCCTGAGTGGGACCAGCATCATCTCTCTCCTGACAGCTCAGTTCCTACTCATGGATATGGATGCTGTTGATCCATGACAAATAAACCTCTGCCAGCAAAACCAGCAAAAAGTACACACAGTCCCGCACGCGTAGGGAGACAGGGAGCAAAGGATGCCCAGTAGAGACAAGCTGCAGGCACATCTTTACTGCTCGGTTGCATCCACATCAGGAGCACTTTGCAGCTACAGACCACCAATACAGTGCTCCTAGTCTTCAAAGTCTAAAGACTAGTTTATCCTCCCAAGGAAGAAGGTTAACATTCACCTGCAGTATTTACCAAGATAACAAGAAGCACAGAGCTGATGTCTAGCTCCCCGACTCTCTGCAAGGCTCCTACCTGTCAGTACAGGGTTCCTCAGGTTGCTGCTTGCCCCAGAATTGGGGGTGCATTGCAGCAAGCTCTCTCAGTGACAGATGAGACACAGAACCACCACCCCCTGCTTGGTTACAACCCACTACTGGTATTTATTTTAATCAGAGTAACCACATGGTGCGACCGGAGTGCCAAAGCATGTCTCAAGAGCCCCTCAATTAGCACGGCAAGCTGGGCGGGGGCAGAAACGGCCTCTGCAGGATATGCTGGGAGGTGTCTGCAGACAGCACGCGCAGGGCTGACCACCACCAGAACTCCCCAGCCCCCTTATCTCATCTGGGATATACGTGACGGTGCCCTCACTACTTCCCAGTCAGTCCTGAAAAATAAAACGCTGGAGTCTGACTTCGGGGTAAGATCCAAATCCACCAGCTACAGCTGTGATTCATCTGCCAGAGTCGACATTTCAAGCGCAGACGTCTGAGCTGGCTGCAGAGACACCAGCAATAATCCCGTCATGGACATCCTAAAACGGTGCGGTTTGTCTGCCCCAGCAGCTCTTCCGCCTGTCCGGAGTGCGGCAACATGTGGTTCAGGCTCAGATGTAAATGCCATCACTGCAGACACCTAAAACTCAGGGAGTTAAACCCATCCCACGTGCTGCTCCCAAGAAGCGAGCTGCAGCTCTCTCAGCTGCGCGGATCTGCTCTTCCCCGAATCTAAGTGAAGCCCAGACAACCGGTTCAGCTCCCTGTACAGGAGCCAGAAAGCAGGGTCCCCGAAACGTGTGTTGAAATCCCCCGCGAAGCATTCCCACAGCGGTGAGGCTGCGCCAGTGACGCTTTCATTTGTGCCAATTTCACTTCTCTGAGACACGAGGAGTTTAACAAACACCCTTCCCGCAATTTAAAGGAACTTTTTAAGGCTCCGCGTTGCGCATGGAGGCTACCCGAGAGCTACTGGAAAACTGAACTCATAGCCTAAAGATGACAGCATCCTCCAGGCACGCAAAACCCTGGGGTGTAACAGCACTTTGGGGTCTGAGCAGAAAGATGCTCTGACCATCTTTGAAAGCTGCAGCCAACTCAACCTACAGACGACACCAAGCTCCGCCTGTTCTCTCTCCCTGAGCATCCCCAGATTTTGGGGCACTGCACAGCCCTACGCGTGATTTTCTAGCACAAAACCAGGTCCGGTGCTGGTCCGGCAAGTGCCAAACACCCGCCTGGCTCAGCTGTACCACCCCGGCAGGACAGGCACAGCCACGAGGCGGGTGTTTGCAGGTGCTCCGTGTCCGTACAGGTGTATGACTTGGACGTTTGCCTTCCTGGGTGTTTATCTCCGGGCTGTGTCTGCACACAAACTTATCTCCGAGGGGAGGGGTGTGTTGCTCCTGCACACACTTATCTCGAGGGATGTGGGCCTTCCTCCAAGGTGAACGCCGCATGGGTGAGCTTACCCGCAGGCCCCGTGGCTTGGTACCCATGCCGGCCTCGGCTCCCCGGCTGCTGTCAGCGGTGTTGGGGCCTGCAGGAGCGCTCCTGCTCCTCTCCATCCCTCCTGCCCTCTCCCCAGCTCAGCTCCAGTCCCCTTTTTACCACCCAAGCAGGTGGCACTGGAAAATGCAGCAGCTTTTACAAGGAGGGGAAGGGAGGGAGACATGGGAAGGGCAGAGCAGGGAGGAAGGAGGGATGGTGGGGTCTTAACGGAGGAGCGCTGATCCCATCTGGATGCATTTGGGGTCTCCCCACAACTTCTCTTGACAGAACAACCTCAGGAAGAGCCCCATTTCTATGCAAATGCCTCATCTCTTCATCACCTCCAGTTCACAGAGGGGACAATTAACTCAACCGTTCCTAACCTTCATCTGATGTGGCCAAACCCCCCAGAGAAACCTCCCAGCACGTCCTCACCGCTGGACCTGTCCGGGCCCAGAGGTCTGCCTGCTGCAGTCCAAGGCCATCACCTGTCCTGGGAAGGGAATAACTTGCTCTCACATCACCGCAGCATCATTTGGAGTCTCCTGTGCATGCACTGGCACTGCTTGGCTTCACAGGGTCCAGCCCTACCACACGTGCTCTGTGGTCCCTCTGGCACTTCTCAATCACTCCACAACTTTCCAAAACGCCCAGAACAAGCTGTGGCAGAGGCTCCTGCAGCACAGTGGGGGGAAGGATGGCTCCGAGCCTCTCAGACAGCCCTCTCGGCGGTGCCCCGGGACGTTTGGTTTTTTCACAACACCAGGATATTGAGTCACGGTCAGCCTCCCTGTAGCCTGCGCTCGCCCATGCAATCGCCCAGCTGCTGGGGCACGCGTCAGCGCTCATCTTACCCAGAACACGGCTCCGTCTCCAGGCTCCCCCTGCGCACACTCGACCCTCTCCCTGGGCTCAGTGGCTCTGAACCTGCCGAAACAGGGAAGCTGGGAAACTCCTCTTCTGGCAGAGCTCCCGAGCAAACACTGCTTGTGTATTCATTGCCTCAGATCTACCCGGACTCCTCTAATTTGCCCAAGAGCCCTTGGCCTCTTACGCCCGCAAGTTCAGCTGTCACGGGCTGTGGGAAACCTCAGCTTTGGAAATGCTGCATTTACAGTGATGCAACTTGGGAGACATTCATCATCTGAAGTTGTTTTTAAGGGGGTGAGGTAGATTAACCAGCCTGGTTTAGGAATTGACCCTTGATGCAGACGGCGGTGGCCAACGGCCCGCGTTGCAGCCTACAGGAGTTGTAACCCTACCTCCCTTCCTCTCCCTCCCCCACTGCCCCGGTCCCTTTGCTCACACAGTTCCTGCAATTCCTGGCCCTCGGCTTCGATGTGTTGCACAGCTTCCGCCACCATCTGGGCTCCATTTAGGGGAGCTGATGTTTTTCACAGGGCTGTAATCTAAACTTTGGTATTGAGTTTACATCTTGCATACCAGCGTCTCACCACTGAGCCTGGCCACGCAGAAGGGGCGTCTCGGCTACCAGGCTCTGTCCTACCACAGGAGGATGCGGCATGTCAGCAGCTCCGTGTACCTGGGAATCACGCTGCCATGAATGCAGAAGACAGACTGAGAACCGGGGATCCATATGCGCAGACTGCCTACAGATCCAGTGAGGCACTGACCCTGCCGGTAGGCGTGAGCTGGGAGATCCCAGCAAGCTGGGAATCAGGTCAGCTTCCCCTGGGAGCCTGGGGAGGCTACAGATGGGAGTCAAAGCCCTAAATCAGCATTATCCAGGCTCCATCTCTAGCAGCAGGAAATTCTCCTAATTTTTGGCCTTAAACCCTACCCTTATCTCCATCCAGACACTGCAGAGTCTTTCAGAAGTGTCAGGTCCTGCAAGCGGTGATGGAGGTTGCTCTTTGGAGGAGGGCTTCTTTTGTGGAGGCAGGGAACGGACACCAAGAGCCATTGGGAGCAGACAAGTGTCCAGTGTAGCACCACAGGCCTGCTGCTGCTCTGCTTGACCCAGACCGAGCAGATAAAGCCTTGGAAGCCAAGTTCTACCTCTATCTCCACCAGCAGCAATCCCAGACTGCCCACAGGCTGCTGCGCGAGCCCCTGCAAGCCATGCCTGTGGAGCGGGCAAGGAAGATGAGACGCAAAGGGACGGTCCATTCCCACCACCATCTCTGACCAGATGGCAAACGGACAACCCAGAGCATGGCTCCCAACCTCTTTTGAAGCAAAGTTTGATTATAAACTTGGCCAAGTTAAAGAGGTTTGAAAAACCACGTGTGTCCCCCAGTTATGCATCACATCAGATCACGCTATGAGCAAGTCAGTTGTGTTAAAGCAAACAACACATCACCTACCTCTTCACTGGGAGATGGGGGTTGGACATCCCCTTGCTACTGCCACCTCCCTAGCACCCTGCCTCCTCTCCCCATCACGATTTCTCGCCTCCCATACCATAGGTTCCTCAGCTTTGTCCCTACAGCCCTAGCCAGACAGCAGGAGTCCAGGCTCGTGCTGAGCTCCTGTGGGTCCCAAGTCTCACTTGCCGAGACAGCTGGACCCATGCACCATCTCTAAGGGCTGGAGCTTATGGAGGAAGAGAGCAGATATCCATTTTATGTTATCTCTGCTGGCCAACTGGGAAACCAAGTCTTGCAAGGGCTATTCTGGGTGGAGAAGAAGAGAAGTACACTTGGGAAAGCCTGGGGAGCTGGAGATGGGAGCATAGGAAGCAGAGCAAGGGCAGGGATGTGCAGTGGCTTCTGCATTGCCCGGTCCATCACTGCTTGCATTCAAAGCGCAGCACAGATGCAATCAGACCAAGCAAGCCACAAGCTGCTGTGCTGTTTAGAGAAGGAAGTGGTCTCTGCTGGGCCAGGGCCCAGAGCCAGGGGTCTTTCAGCAGCACCGCTGAGTTTGTAGGCACCTGCTCCCACAGGAGGATATACTGCAGAGGTGAGACATGTTGGATGTTTCGGGCAGCAAGATCTACACTCCCAGGAGTGCTCTAGGACACCTAGTTAGAGTGGGCTACTACTAGACTGCTCTCCACCCTCTTAGGCTCCTGCTCCAGCATATATTAAACAGACATCAAAATGCACAAAGAGTCTTTAGCACCGAGCTGCTCAAAGCTCTCCTTTCCCAGACCAGTGCCCTATTAAACATTAGCGTCTCGCATCTCATATCCACCTATTCCCTATGAACTGATAGCAGAGTCAATCAGCCAGGTTGTGACAGGATGACGGTCCTACCACGCAGTTCAACAAGGCTCCTGACCCAGCTCCAGGCAGGCAGGGCTGCCTGCAAGCAGGCGATGACCGGCTACCGTCCCAACACGGGATGCTGGAGCTGCGAGCAAACGAGGGCAGCACACAGAAACCCCAGCTGCACACAGGCCCCCGCCGTGGAAGCTCACAGGAGAGAAAAGCCAGCTTAAAAAGCCAAAACACGCAGGCAAGGTGCTGCATTTGCACAGGGGCTGGCACAACAGCTCCTCTACGAGACACCGGCCCGGCTCTCCAGCCCCCACAGTTATTTATGAACTGCGAGGGCTTGCAGCCACAGCACCGCCCTCCAGCCCTCCTGCCAACACACTTTGCCAATGGGCACAATCATTTTTGCAAGAGCGCTGCTAGCAGATCCTGGGCTGTAAGGCTGGTCCAAGCGCCACTGGGGCAGCAGCAGCCCCCAGGCACCTCCCCGCACCCCAGGCCCCCGCCTGCCCCCCGACACGTCCGCACCAGCCTTCCTCCACCCTCCTCCGCCAGCTGCAAGGTGGGCAGAGCCCCAGCCAGCATCCACAGGGGCGGCTCTGCTATCCCGCCAGGCAGCCAAGATGGCTCGATCCCAGCAATCCACGAGGCTCAGCCAAAACCAAAAAATAATGTTTTCATACTTTGACTTTTCAGGCAGGATTTAGTCATTTGTGGACACGAGGGCTTGGCAGGACCACGCTGCCTCCACTTACCTACTCCAGTAAGCAGCTGTTTGTGACGGCAGAGCCTTGAAGATGGAAGGAGTGAGAAGACTTGTGATTTAATCCAGGTGAATTATTCCTGCTCTCTTTATGGAGCGTCTAGCTGATGAGAAAGGGGGGGATTCAGCACCCGTGTACGCTCATTCGGCACCCGGTGCATGGCCAGGGACGGACCCGCCGCACAAGACAAGGCGTCGCAACACAACCAACCTCCAATGGCTTCGCAATGAGCTGCCTGGACAAATCCAGCAGGGACTTTTACCCCGTCTACCTAATGGCTAAAAAATTAGTTACAGGCAGAAAAGCCAAACCCTCTCTGAGTACACTTGCTTTAAAGAGGCAGAGTGGCTGAGACCGGGTCTGTCATACTAGAAAAGCAGGTTCCAGCCCTGGCTTTGTAAGGGTTGTACAAGCCCTGTTTGCTTACCCCCACACTGGGGCACTCAGGAGTCTGCCCGACACGGGCAGGGAGACCAGAAGTTAAGCGGTAATCGATACAGGCTCATGGTGGCTAGCTGGGGGTATCCCTCAGAAATCCTCCGTGCAATGGATCCCAGGGTTTGGCCCCAAACTGCCCCAGCCCGGGCCTGACGGGCAGGTTACAGAGCCAGCCTAATGCACACGAAGCTTTCAGAAAGGCTGAGAAAATTCAGGTTTAAACAGAAACTGCGTTGGCTGAGGAGTCGGTGCTGCTGTGTCCCCCTGCCCTGGCTTTCCCCTCTCTAGCACCACGTGCTCGGTGCTACCTTTGTGCTCTCCTCCTCCAGGCCGTAGCTCTTCGGGCTCAGAGCAAGACCTCCCCATGTCTCGGGAGCCAGTCTTTGTGTTCGCAATAGCGAGGTTTGCCTCCCTACCCCCGCTTTCAAGACCCCTCTCCCACCAAGTCCCTGGGTCCACCCATCCCGTGCTGGAAACCGAAGCATGGAAGAAGAGCCTCCTGCCGATGACCGAGCTTGATGTGCCACCTCCACGCCAGACGAAGATACAGATAATAGCCAAGCTCACCATGCACGCCATGGCTGTCCCATCTCAGCGTCCTGCGGCCCCCCTCTGAAATTCCGTATTTAAGGTGGAAAGGGTCTCTGGGTTATTCTCCCCAACCCCAGATACACAGCCCTGCATGTCCCCACTCTACTTGAGCTCCCAGGCTAGGTCACAAGCGCAGCCAGGTGCCTCCAAGCTCCGGAGAAGAAAGGGATGCAGTTTATCCATCGGGGTTTGCAGGAAAGAACTCGTGGAACTAAGGAGACAGTTTCTGCCATGATGTAACCTTATTCTGCCACCACTGTTACGAGCACCTGTTTGGTTCCTCACCCAGGACCTTACCTTAGTCCTAAAATCACCTTCCAAGCATCCCAAGAGCCTTGGCCATCACTGCTTCAGAGCAAGTCCAGCTCCAAGGAGCGCTAGGGAAGTCACTGCCAAGGCAGGAGACCTTGCTGACAACCCACAATCCTCTGTACACCTCAATACACTCTGCTGGGGCTACAAGCCCAGCTCTGAGCAGCCAGGACAGCCTACAGATCTTCTATAGAGGAGTCAAAGTGCCAAGAGCCCTTGCACTCAGGAGCCAAGGTCTGCTTTAATCTCCTAATTCTTCTTATTGAGTCAACAGTAAGGCGTGCAACTGGTACCATGCAAAGGGCAGAGCCATCTTCACCTTCCAAGGCCTGGCCCACTGGAAAGGATGGACTTCTGTCTCGCAAACATGTCTTCAATGCCTTGCAGGACCAAAGCCACCAAGACACCACGTCTCTCTCTCGGTGTCAACACACGGCCTTGGGCGTGGGATGAGACAAACTGGGAAGGCAGCTTACAAACGCACGAAGGAACCTCCACCAACGGCTCCAGTTTGCAAGAGTGCGGTGGCTCCCAGCATCGCAACAGGCAAATGGTTTATCCAGCTGCAGAGCCAAACCACTCTGCAGCGTCTGTGGAGGGTGCAGAGATGGGCAGGCTCTGCAGCACATATTCTCTGAAGAATTTAAAAAAAAAAAAAAAGGGAAATTGCAAGAAGCTACAAGGAGTTTGCCACCACTGTGTCACATGTCTAAGCCTGCTTCTTCTTCTGATGAGCTCTGACGACAGGAGGACACGAGCTGGGAGAAGGACTAGGCTGCAGGAGGGCGGGCAAGGCTCACCACGCGCCGGCACTTCCTCCAAACCCCTAAACAACGCCAGATCTGTTGACGAGACCTTCATTACGGTTAGACAGGGTGCCTCTCTTAAAGAAGATAAACCAAGTCTAATCTAGAGTGCCAGAAGATGCGACAGCAGGAGGAGGAGGGAAAGGGAGAAAAAACTGTCCTGTTCATCTCAGCAAAATATTAGCTCTGGTGCAACTCCCCACCTTAGTGTCAGATTAAAACTTTTCAGGCACGAGCCCAAGGCTTATCTGCTGCTCCCCTCCCTTCTCCCACATTTCTGTTATTAAACCAACTAACACTGCTTATCTACAAATCCTGCCTCTTACACCAGCGAAGCCACACCACGGTTCCTGCAGTGTTGACACTCCGCCGTGTCCCTTTGCTTAAGTAGAGAGCCCAAGGGGATGCCAACAGCTCGCTCCCCACGAACCACGCACTGTCTCTCTTCAAAGCTTATACACTACGCGGGTCCCACCACACGAGCAGCCAGCATCCGCATTTTCACGCGGTGATCAAACCACTCAAAGCATCCCAAAGGGCGAATTTCCGCAGGAGCCTATAGCAAAGCCAGCATGGAGCAAGTCTTCAAGGAAAGGGAGTTATTCCAGAATTGTGCTTCATAACCGAGCGTGGGATAAAGCTTGGAGAGGCACGCAGAATTCACCCAGGCAGCGCACAGATCAGCAACAAACCCATTAAGCCCTGGCCACTGGCAAGAGAAGTTCTTCGCCGAGGAGCCTCTGTGCCCTCCAGGCAGACTCCACACAGCAGTTGTACAGCTGTCCCGAATTTGAAAGACAGATAAGGCTCAAATGATTCATTCAGCGTAAACCTTTATTTGTTCTTGCTTACCCAGAAGGAGCCAGCAGCTGCTAATGCTAAACTGGGCCAGCTCCCAAGCGCAGACAAAGGCCTGCAAAAATGGGTTTAAGGAGGAACTGATTGTTCAAAAAGCAATCCTAGAAGAGGGAGTTAGAAAGAGGGAGTGCAGTACAGCACAAGAGGAAGAGGAAGCCAGAGAGCACCTAAAAATAAATTTTAAAAAAAGCAGTCAGGCACAGGACAAAGGCCTCGTCTGCACGTGACCGTTACCCACAGTGTAGGCAGGATGTGAACTTGGTACACAACACTCACTCCCCAGCAACCCCACGTACAGAGCCTCAACCACCTCGCAGCACACAGCAAAAGCCACGGCCAGCACCTTTCGCCCCCAGGACGGGCTCATTTCTCCTGTGCCATAAATCCCTCAGGTGCAGGATGCTGCTCCTGCCCATGCCCTAACCCCAGCACGCTGTGCCTGATCCACTCCTGGGTGGAAATCCGTCTAAGCCCAGCAGAGCTGGCATCAGACAGCTTCAACAATAGTTTGAAAAAGTTAAAGGAATTTAAATGAAGTCTGGAAAACAAGATCTCTTCCCAAACACACTGTCAAAAATAGCTGAGTCCTGCTGAAGGACTAGCGAGGGGCCCCTCTGCATCCATCTAGGCAGCACCTTCATCAGATCTGAGCAAGAGCGGGTGGGTAAATGGTGAGTTCCCAATGAAACAGCCAGAAATGGCTGAGCAGATAACAGATGAACCTGCCCTGTGCTTGCCGGTACAACGGGGACTGATGCTGTCTGCTCCTCTCCTGTGGCTACGAGCTGGGACCCTGCGTACAGGCGGATCAAAACCACAAAGCCCTTAACCTGCCCCAGTGGTGGCTGTGTCCACCAGACGCAGATTAGAGCTTCGGTTCAGGCCCATGTGCGAACCATTCTCCATGTGCCGTACAGAGGGATGCTCTCGTGTACACCTTTAGCCAGACCACCCGACTAGTCAGGATTCACCCGTGCAAGGAAGGAAAAAGTCCCACAGGGATGGGAAAGGCACTTACAGGACGGGCTGAACATCAGCGCAGCAGGTATCTTCAGCCTCAGTGCAACACTCTGAGAACATCCAGCTAGTTCCACTCCCAGGAAGCCACCGCTCCGCATCCCACATTCACTTCTACTTCACTCCTGCCATGCACGTATCTGGTCATCAGTGCAGCAGTAAGATGCATCTGATAAGGCTGCTCATAGATGGGTCAGATGCAATACGCCACTTAACAGACTCTCTTATACTGAGTCATCCCGTCTCCTGAGCCGTCTGCCTCCTCCGGAGTACGTACCAGCTCCGGCAACTCTTACTTCGTACTCACAGACATGTGGCTCTCTTTTTGTGCACACAAGTCTGAGGCTGCTGGGTAGGGCTCTGCCCAAGCCGTCCCTTCAAAGCTGCCATGAAACGCAAACAAAACTCCTGCATGGCATAAGTTTGCTAGTCTTTACCCTACGGTCCTTGAACTCATGACTACTGAGTAACGCGGCTTGCTCAGCTAACCAGCAAGCTAAGAATAGAGACCTTGAAGTGAAACCTACTGGGATTGGCAGCTATTTTGAGCGCACTCAGCCGGCGGGGCAGCGTGACATAAGAGGATATAAAGAGGAAACTCTGCACAACAACTCTCACCTCACCAAGAAAGATTTGGGTAACAGAAGGTAGAGCCACCGCGCGTGCTTTTGAGGCAAAGTAAACGCTGTGATAAATCCCCAAGTCCATCTCCACACCGCTGTGCCAGCTCATTCCTCCAGTTCCTCCAAAACCCAAGACACAGCATCGGTGTTTGCAGCAGCATGATACCAAGCGGGTCGTCCCCGGCACAGCACCAGCTCCGCGGTGCCCCGAGCATCCCCAGGACCAGCTGAACACCCCAAGAACCGTACAGCTGGACCCCAACGGGCACCAGCCCAGCATGGCCATTGCTTCTGCCCGCCTGGGATCCGGCAAAACCCCAGCAGACCGCCTCCCGTGCTGCCCGCACCTCTGCCACGCAGCCCACGTTGAGCAGAGCGTGTTGCCACAGGTTCAGCCTGCCCAGGCACCTTTGTGGAGCAGGGCTGCCGGAGATACTGCTGCGACCAAGCACTCACACGTGGCCGAGCCGAGCCTTAAAGGAAGCCAACACGACCAAAGCCAACAGAGAGCACCCACAAACCCCAAACCTTGTCTTTGCTTTCTAACCTCAAGCAGACCCTTGCAGCTCTTCAGTGTAGCACACCCTTAGAAGAAAGGGTTGCGATCGTGCCCATTCGCCAAATGTGTTTAGGAAAGATCTGGTCTCAGTTAGCAACCAACATTAAGGTTAATGTAGGGAAATTTAAATGGCAATACTTGGAGTGTATTTGATTTCAACCCTTAAATACTGGGAAAACAAACATACAAGCTACGGTTTCTGGAAATCAAACTCACCACCTGAAACCGGTCCCTGCAGCAGCTCTCTGCCAGTTCATAGTGCACCCACCTCATCAGCATGTGCATTTGAATACTCATGATGCCAGTATATTCTGCCAGCTTACTCAAACCCTAAAAATATATTTTTTACTGTTTTTTGGACAGGAGTAAGTCATAAGCAGGGACTGACAGTCTACAGTGCTACATAACTGAATTCCCCAAACCCACCAGCTTAGTCTGTTATAAAAACATCCTCCAAAACTTACACAGGGCATCCGAGGGAAAACGGCACCTCCAATTCCAGTCGCCATCCAGACAGCAACTGCTTATTAAGGCCTCTGTCAGACCGCCTGTATTAAACCACTGTTTCAAAGAGGCTGAGCACTCTGAATAAAGATCACAAGCCGCAGATTTGCTTAACGCTGCAGTTCAATTATTACAGTGGCGTGAGCCAGCGCTGCTGTCCTCTCTGCCCACCCCATGCCAGCAGGTGACAGCCACGTGGCTGCAGGGACCCAGACAAAACCCAACCACCCTGACACTGTGGCAGGGACTGTCCCCCAGCGTGGGGAACCCCTCTTCTGGGACACTGCCACCTCCAGCTGGTGGCAGCTCTGTTCTGCAACCGTGTTGTGGGGACAGAAGTGCCACCAACAAGGGCAGGGAGGATCCAGCCTGTCTCAGCCCCAGCGCAGAGGGAAGTGGCAAGGCCACGAAGGAGGGCAGAGCGCAGGCTCACGAGGAGTGCCCAGTAGTTTCATCAGGCTTCGGTGCATCCCTGAGCCATGGAGAACTGCATCTGCTCTCAGGCTTGGTCTCTGTGGAAGCAATTGTCAAGGGAAATGGACCATACTGCAAGTCTGCCCACCAGCACCTCCACACCTTCACTTGGGGACCCCTCTACTGCTGCAGCGAGGTGTTGGTGCTGTCTTGGAAGAAGGAAAAGAAGGAGGCAGGCATGATCCTGAGCTCAGCAGAAGCCAGGAGATGACCCCCAAGAGAAGCGGAGGTTCCTGCATCCAGGTGCTCTGTAGTGTCTGCAGAAACAGTCAACCCTCCATCCTCAACAGCCCTGGGGCAGCAAGGAGCCATGTGCCAGTCCCTGCCTCAGCCCTGGGACAAGGACAGCGAGGCCAGAGGACCAAGGGTGAGCCCACACGGATGGCAGAAAGGACATGGCAAAACCTGGGTCTGAGCAAAGCAAGGGAAGTGGTAGAATGGAGCTTCTCCTCTGCTCTGGGCTGTCAAGGGGAGGGAAGGAGCAGGGACACACTCCCACCCCAGAGACAGCCTCTCTGCTGTGAGTATTCCCACCCTACAGCCACTAGAAGATAATACTGGAAAGCGGACACTTTCACTGGCCTCTTAAGTGTTGCTGAAGGCAGCTAGATGAAGAAAAGAGTCTATGGCAGGAACAGAAGAGACTGTTTTCACTTGGTAGTTGCACCCTCAGGCTACGTATGGAAACATATCCTCTGCAACGTAAGCGCATCAAGCCGTGAGCAAACCTGGAGAATTTACATAAGCCTTGAAGTTTAGGATACGCATAAAGGAAGAAATTCAGAGAGCAATCCTCACTTTGTCTTGAGCGATCGCTAGGAAGTGACATTCTCCACATTTTCTGTGCTGCCCAAGGCTTTGCTCTTACACAACAGCGGCTTTTGAAAAAGCAGCCTCAGCATCAACTCTGTTTTCCCCTCCCTTGCTTAAGAGATTCGACTTCCGTGAAGGCTCAAGAACATCCCCCAGTGAACCGCTCCCAGCACCACATCCCAACTCCTTCCTGCAGCCCTGCAGCATCAGGGAGTCCACTCCTCCCCAGAGGCTGCCCCGGTGCCCCGCTTCCACCCTCCGTGGAGCTGAACTCCAAGGCACTTGCAGGACTGCAGGATGCTCCGGAGGCTCTTTGGACACGCTGCTCTCTTTTGGAGAAGCAGATGACCCAAGCGACAGGCTGATATCCTTCCAGCTACAACTGGAACACAAACCCGATCAGGACACCTTCCTATTTTATTTCTGTCAACGCCTACCACACTCCTTGCAGAGGGGGAGTTGCGGGAGAACTGGGTGTACTCGAGTAAAAGGGAAGGTGGAGAAAAGAAATAAAAGAGGCAAAGCAGGAGAGGAAGGTGGGAGAGCAGATGGATGAAAAGTCCAGGATCACCTAACGTGACCCAATGAATCAGTAGAGGCGAGAGCAATCTTGTCAAGAAGCCCAAATGCACCGGGAAGCCCTACCTGCTTATTTCGTGCCTTATAACATCAACTGAGTCATTTCTAAAATAAGCAAAGGTTTGGGTCTTGGTTTTGAGGTATTACTTTAGGATAGCTGCAGTAAACCAGTAGGGCTTTTTTGATCCTAAGTTACACACTGCGATGCACAAACAGCCCAGAAGAGCAATCAGCTAACAGTGCCAAAAGCTAGGAGCCACGTACGGCCGGCAGCGACTCCCGCTGCTGTCCCACTCGCCGGGTAAATGCTGGGAGGATGCTCCAGGCAGGCACCACTGACGGAGACACCCTGCACATGTGAAAAATTTCTCCATCAAGAGAAATGAGTTTCTTCTGGAGGCCAGTGTGAGAGACTCTCAGTTTCCAGCTCTTCCCCCAACTACTTTATCTCCTTCCTCCTGCTCCCTACCTTTGGCACCCACCTTTCCGGCGCAGAGCCTCCGTCCCCCTGAAACACACGCCGTCATTTACTGTGGCACAGAGAGGCCACGGGGTGAGCGTGACCACGCGCCAGGCCAGGAGCAGTGTTTGTTTTGCACTGATGCGAGCAGTATTTTGATCCAACTGTGCGATGCAACCCCATGGAAGAGCTAATTCTCCTGCTGGCATGCGTTCCTACTCCTGCATACAAACACCTCATGGGATGAAGCCTAACGTATCCGCCTGTGAGCGAGCGGTGCGGTTTGCTACTGTGCTGAGGTGCAAAAATCCAGCCAGCCACCAAGGAAGACTCCATCCTTAGAGACACCTTCATAATTCTTGCACTGACAATAGAGAGCACCATCCACCACACTTAGCCTCGAACGTGGATGGACTAAACTTTTAGGATGAGGGAAGACAGAGATACACACGATGGATGTGCTAAGGTGTTGAAGTGTAACAGGTAACCGCTATCTTGCTCCAGCCCCTCCTGGGGGCCAGGACCTCCGTGGAGATCCTCACTTAGGACATTCCCTCCCTGCTTAAGACCTCTCTGGGTGACAGCGTAGCACTGACTCAAGGCTCTTTCCTCAGCATCCTCAGATATTGCCCAACAGGGATCACAGTGACATGGACATATGGCACTCATACGAACTCTGCCACCTCATCGACTCGCTTACGGGCACTTCTGCATCATGCTGAGCATTCACTGCCTTCAGCCCCTCTCTGCCAAGGGCTGATGTGCCTTGGCACGGATTCCTCCTCCAAGGTGAGTCTGGGGAATTTCCAAAGTCAGTTCAACAAGCGCTTGGGCTCCGTTTGCTATTTATAGTTTGACAACTGGGACAATGCCACCCAAGCATACCAGCTTCGCTTGCTCTGGCTAAACTCAAACCCAAACGATGGAATCCTGCACAACATACAGCAGCCTCAGAGCTGCCTAAATTCAGCACGCATTCATTCAGTGTTAGCAACTGCTGCTATATCTGGAAGACAGTTTCAAGGGAAGACAGAGCTCTCCAAGGCAGAGAAAGAAAACAAATCCTTTGCATACATTCTGCAGGACAGCACTGCTCTCCTAAACTTCCTCGGCTTGGTTTAACAAGACCCAAGTTTTTCTGCTAAAAAGTCAACATTAGCAGCGCTAGCAACTCACACCGCACCCCACCAGCCCTTGCACGCCTCCTGAACACTGTACATCCCCACGAAAGCTTCACGACACCGTCACGTCGTACAGCAAATGTACCAACTCAGACCTTCTTTGATTGACAAAATTACCCCTAACACACGTCAGGCCCAGCCCTGCTCTTCGAGGGAAGGCAATTCAGCAGAGCAGCCCGTATATGTCCAAAGAGGTGGGAGCGGGGTGGCCAGAAACAAACCACATATATTAAGGCACTAACAAAGGCAGGAAAACATTCCAGCCATTCAGCAAGGCTGCTAGGTTGCAAGCAGCAGGGGTTTCTGCAGTATTTTTAGGGCAGTCTCACAGTCAGAGCGGCAGACGAGAGACCAGCCGTGCCAGCCGGGAGCTGAACCGCGCGGGGCTCTCAAAGCCTCAGTCACAGAGGGCTGCTCAAGTCTGACACAAGCCAACCCAGCTGCAACCAGACCGTTCAAACTCAGCAAGGCCAGGACACGCTTCTCCGGCCGTCTGTCATCTCCCCCATTTTACCAACGACACAAAAGTCAGCGAAGAAGCTGCTAATAGGAAGCCGGCAAAGCCTGAACCAGGGAAGGATGCATTCATGCCTTCAGGGAGCATAGCAAGGCAATGAGACACAGACATCGGGGAGGACTCAGCAGCTCACAGGACTGACTCACCTACCCATCCTGTGCTGTCCCGTCCCTCTGTAGCAGAGAGCAGCTATGGGGCTGGATGGAGATCAAAAGGTAATAAATCAGATCAGAAGAACTAAGGTCTTGATGTTTGAACCAGAGATCGAGGAGGAGATTTGCGCACCTCCCCTGCGAGAGTCAGGCAACAGGGCAGAAGGAGCTGCCTTGTTTCGGAGCATTGCCAACACACTTGTTTGTTTTTTTCCCTGCCCAAGGTCCCAGCTGTTAAATACATGACTGCAGGATCTCCCAGACTCTCTTAAAAGAGCACGTATGCTATTGTGTCCCACTATTTGAACAGGAAAAAGCCTGAAAATCTGAGCCACAGACTCCAAATACACAAAAACTCCTTACTACTGACATTTTCTAACCTCATTTTTCTTTCAACGGTTTCTAAACAGCTAGGGTTTTGCAGCACTGGCTTTCAGCTTCCCAAGTTGTTCCTACCCCAGTGCCCCATGGTGGGAGAACTGTTTGGCTTAAGCCGTGTATCCCAAAGCCACTGGTGCGGCCACACGCATCCCTGGAGCCACCTGCCTCAAAAGACTTTAAGCAACCAGCCTCCCTTCCCAGCGCCAGATAAAACCTCGGTCTTTACTCCAATCCACAGCCCAGTGAAGTGTGAACACAGAAACCAGGGCCAGAGTTGACACACGCATGCTCCAGCCGCCGCAGGCCTGAATTCCCCATCTCTGCCAGAGGCACAAGACAAACCCAGACCCACAATCTCATGAGGACACGAAGTTTATCACTTTGCTAGCCCAGGTATAACACTGTGTCGCATTGAAACGCCTCTACCGGATCAGAACTGCACTGGACAGCACCCAGCACAAACCCAAAGCACAAGCCTCTCCCTGCCCTGGGGAGGTTCCCGTCTGAGCCCTAGCAGGATGCCCCAAAACTGTTTAATAAACTACAGGAAAAGACACACTCACATGCACTCGTGCAGCACCTCCACCTTCCTGCTGTCCCAGGACAAGATACGTGCCTGCAAAGACTGGTCCTAGCACTGGGACTTGTCCATTACCAAATGACGTGTCCACAAGGTTTAGGACCCTGTTCAGGACAGGTCTAACCTCATTACCACCCCACACGCTTACGCCTGCTGAGCTTCCAGCCTCGCTGCAAGCACTTTTGCTGCCATTTTCATGCTCCCACTTCCTGCTCACATCAGGCAGCCGAGTAGGAAGTGCTGAAATCCTCCGATCCTCACTGCAAACCAGGAAGCGCTGGAGATCTCCTGAGAAAGGCTGTGATTTCCAGGCTGCAAATCCTCTGCAAACATCTGGTCAGAGGTATCGCATCCGGACCCTCAGAGAGCGGGGCCCAACCTCCCCATCCTCCCAGAGCGTGCTGCTTTGACCGTCTGCTAGAACAAACACGGGGCAGAAACCACTTACAGATCATCCAGTTGGGCAAAAAATACTGCACAGTCCAAATCCTCGGGCCATTCTCTTCCCTTCCTCTCCCACGGCAAGCGACACCTCATCTCTCCTGCACACCCGCCACCGAGCCAAGTCCAGCGCGGGTGCGTATCTCAGCACCGCCTCTGCAGGAGCCTCCTGACGTCCCATTACTCGGCAGAGCCTCATAACATGCCCAAACCCCGGATAATACCTTTACCATGGAAAAAGGTGTGGGAAGATCTGCTTTTTGGGAGCCTGGGGATTGCCAGCAAAGGGCAAATCTTGGACGACTCACAGATCTGTGGGCTGCATTGGCTCATATGCTCAGTCTCAGACAGATCCAGGCTACTTGGGGTATTGACAGCTCTTTTCCCAGCACAGCTGCTCACATCCTTTCTCAACAAGGTATTTAGCAAGAAAGAGAGATGCCGTTTCAGTAAATACACCCAAGGAGGATGCAACCCAGCAGAGCTGTTAGTGCCGTTGCTCCTCTGCCCTTAAAGCCTCGCTTCCTGCAGGCGCCAGCTGGCCTTCAGAAGGGAAAGGCGACAGGATTAGAACAAAAACGTTCCAGCAAACAACAGGCTCGGGTTTACCATATCTAAACACCCGCTCTCGAAGGCGGCCACAGGTCTGCGGACCTTGTTTGACCCGCCGAATTGGGGACTCATGAGCCTGAAGTCTCTCTCTCGGCTCCAGCAGCTTGTCCGGGCTCACACCCACAGCCACACTCACACATTCGCGTGGGACACTGTTTCCTCCTGGGGTGGATCAGCTGCTCTCGAAGCCACCGGCACCTGATGCTTCCCTAGGCACCGGCACCAGCTCAGGCTCTCCGCTGTGGCCGGGGCCACCTGTGTGCCGGGCCATCGGATGCTCCCTCGCCCGGAACCTGGCACGCCACACGCCAGCTTGTGCTACATATGCCAATACCGAGGGCGAAAGCACTGCCAGCATCTCTCCATCGATACGGGGTGCACCACCACCCCCAGCCCAGCCCTGGCTGGAGGCTGTACACCCTGAGGCAGGTGCTGCAGGGCTCCAACACCCCCAGGAGTGAAACCACCACCACCCCCCCTGATCCAGACCAGCTAGCTCCCTGCTGCGGAGGGGGCTCGTCGATCCCGGTGCAACGCAGGGCCTGGCTTCAGGGCACCCCTTCACAGGAGCCTGCCAGCCCCAGGGGGCTTTGGGGAGCAGGGGACGCAAGGCCTGGGGAGGGGGGCGAGCAGAGCCCTTCGGGGGCTTGGCCGGGGCTGCCCCGGGGGTAGGCATCTTCCCCCTGCGAGCGTGGGGGAAATGGGGCCAGGCCTGGCCCAGGGGAGGCCCCTCCTGCACGGGGATGGGGGGTTCGGCCCGGGGGAGGTCTCTAACCCCCGCCGGCGAAGCGGGATCCGGCCCGAGGGAGGCCTCTTACCCCCCCGGGGATGGGGGGGCCCAGCCCGGGGGAGGCCTCTTACCCCCGCCGGGGGTGACAGACCCGCGCCCGCCCCAGGCCGCGGTGGAAACGTCCCCGCCGCCGCCGCCGCTCCGGTGCCTACCTCGGGCGGGGGCCGGGCTGAGGCCGGCGGCGGGGCCAGGCGGGGACAAAGGCGAGGCCGGTGCGTCCGCGGGTTCAGGCGGCGGCGGAGGCGGCGGAGCGGGGGGCGGCCCCCGGCCGGGCCGCGCTGGGCGGCGGGGCGCGGGGCGCCATGGGCTGGGCGGCGGGCGCGGGGCTCCGCTGGCGGCTCGGCTCCACCTGCGCCGCCGCCGCCGCACCGGAACCGGGCGGGGAGGAGCGGCCCGGCCCGGCCCGGCCCACGGCGCGTTGTCTGCGGGCGGCGCCGCCCCGCGGCCGCGGCCAATGGCGCCGCCGCCGCCCCCCGGGCTGGGCCGGGCCGGGCCGGGCCGAACCCGCGCCCGCCGCCGGCATCGCCCCCCGGGGCCGCCGAGCTGCGCCCGCGGGGCCGAACCGGGGCCGGAGCGGGTCCGCAGAGCTGGGAACCGGGGTGCACGCGTGGGGCAAGGGGGGGGGGGGTGCGTGCGCTTAGGACCAGCCTGGGTTCAAACCCTTAGGACCAGACTGGGGATTCAAGCACTTGGACCAACTTGGGGATCCTGCACCCGGGACCAGCCTGGGGCTCCCGCACTTCTGGGCGGAACCGGGATTCACCTGCTTGAGCCAAAACGGGGCTCCTTGAGCTGTCCTGCGCAGCCTGGCGTGGGTGTGCAGAGCTCCTCAGCCGGTCCCGTTGCACAGCTGGGCTGGGAGAGCACCTCCTGTGCACTGAGATCCCCACGGCCTCAGCCTTGCGCCAGATCCGGCCACTGCCGCTCATGGCGGTGCTGTGGGATGCTCCGTGGTGCCCGGCCACCGCTGCTCCCGCGGCCATCCAGGCCCCCCCAACAGCCTTCCCCGGTGCTCCTCCTGCGGTACCTGAGGCGCACACGTGCACGGGGCAGGTGCCATCGCAGAGTGCAGCAAGCTGATGCAGGGCAAAGAGAAAAGCATAATCTGTGCCACGAGGAAGAGCGGTGCAGAGCCCCAGCGATAGCACCCACCACCGAAATGCCTAAAAGCATTTGCAGGTGGCGGCTTTAGCTGCTGGGGCTGCTGCCCTTGGAGGGTGACTCAGTCTGAGCTGTGTTTTGCTTGGGCATGCGATGCCATCCATGGTTTACATGCTTGCTTCAAATGGAGACTATTTCAGTTTTGTCTTAACATCTTTTTTTTGTTTTTTTTAAACATCGCAAAGAGGTCACACAGCAAGGCGCTTGCTGAATTTAACCTCTGCGGGTTGAACGGCTCCTCCTCACCAACCATACCGTGTTTGGTCCTACCAAACTGATCCCGCTGAGATCAGTGAGCCGCAAGAGAAGCTTTGCTACATCTTATAAATCCCAGATACATAAGATGTAAGGGTCAGGCTGGTGACATGCGGGAACTTAAGAAACTCGCCTCTTGCAGCAAGAGCTCTTCGGTAAGAAGCTCTGCCGTTACCGCAGTTTTTTATCTCGCTTCCCAAACCTGCCGGCTTGGGCAGGGTGCTGCTCTTTGCTAAAGAGAGTTGCGTATGATTCACAGACACATTTAGAGAGGAAAACTAGGAATTGCACATTTAAAATCTCTTGCAGCTGGACCCTGAGCCCAGACTTACTCACTTAATTAAGTTTTGGAAAAGACTTTTCCACCGCGGATTTACTTACAAAATCTGAAATCCAGCAAAGTCTGCAGCGAGAGCGGTATGGCAGCGCGGAGGACGCAAAGCCGAGAACACAGGGCTGTCTTTGGCAGATTGGTGCCGTTTCCTGCCCATTTCCTTAGGACTCGGTCGCCAACGACAAGTTCTTTCAAGTGGCCGCATCATTTGGATTTGATGCATCCGGCTGGTAAAAATAAGGGTGGCTCCAGAAAGATATGGGATGTGCAAGCAGGAAGGAACCATGAAGCTTGCCAGCCTTTTCTAATGCTATTTATATTAGTCTTAAGTGTATTCTCTTTGAAAATTAAATGCTATTAATCCAGACTATTACGTGGATCACAGTCTGCCTTAAATTTAAGGAGCGTAGCAGCTCTTTAATTGAAGTTGAGCCAAACATTCCTTTTCAGAGCAGTACTTTCAGGTGCTCTAAAATCCGCATGAATATTTAGGTTGTCTTTCAAACATCCAGCATGTAGCATCCCGGTCAGGCTTCAGTACCTCCCACCTCTACGTCCCATTGGGACTGGGTGATGTTTTCTTTTTAAAAACGCCAGTCCTACAGCCACCCTGGGACAGGCAGATGTCTCAGGGCTTGGCGTGCTGGTGGGAAGGGGCCTCTGGATGCTCCAGTCCAGCCTTCTCCTCAGAGCAGCACCCTCCCCACCACCACAGCAGGGTGGTCATGGCTTTGCCTCGCTCAGGCTGGTCATCTCCAAGGATGGAGACCTTCCACCTCTCCGCCTGCCCACCCCAGGGCTGCGAAACATCTCCGCTTGTCCAGCCTGTACCAGCCAACCGCAAACTGTCCCAGCTGCCTTCTGTTGTATCCTGTGGCACCCCTGGGAATAGGCTGACTCTGCTGTCTTGTACTTGCCCTCAGGTTGCTGTAGGCTGTGGTCAGACCTCTCCTTCATCTCCTCTTCCCCACCCTAAAAGCAACCAGCTCCCCTCACCTGTCCTTGTAGCCCCCATGCTCTCGACCCTGACCATCTCAGCAGCTGTACTGCAAATGCAGTGACCATTAGAGCAAGACCCAAAACTCAGGTTGCTCACCCATGGGAGCACCCTCATCTCCAGGAGGAGGGAGCCGCATTCTCTCCTACCCAATAAATAACAGTATTATACAGAGCAGACCTGCTTCAGCAGGAGGGACCGCGAGCAGCTTGTTCCAGCAATTCCTCAGCTGTGGTTAGAAAGACCCAGGGCAGGTGGGAATACGGTTCAAATCCTTGTCGCTAGTAGCCAAACTTGACCCTGAGTCCCCTCCATCCTGGGTGAATGTCCAAGCCACCAAACTGCTGAGAAAAGGGGCAGCAAGGCCCTAACCTGAGGAGAGCTTTGCAATCCTAACTGGAGATAGGCGCTTCCGCATAGCCCCGAGTAAAACTCCTAAATTACATAAAATTGCAGGCTTGAGACACACCTTTCTCCTGCGTGTTTCCCAGTGACTCGCTCTGCTGTCGGGGCTCTCCCGTCACCCCGCTGTGGGAGCTCACCCACAGACCCTCCCAGGGAGGATCGGGGCCGGGCCGGGGCAGCTCCCGTTGCAGTCGGACACAACGGGATGAGGAGGGGATGAGCTGAGGGCAGGACAGCGGAAGCATCCCCACGCAATGCACGGTGGAGACCTAGCACCTCAAAGAAAGAAAACGAGCCAAATTCAGAGCAAAGGAGGTGGTGCTCAGGGGCTTCAAATCCCGCTCAAAGGCAGGGCGATATCACCCGAGATTTCCTTACTGACTGTGGGGTGAGCAGCCTGCGACAGCGGTTATTTGGCCGCAGCTCCTCTGCAAGAGGACAGCTGCACTTCCAGGAAATCCAGTGCGTGGGGGATTCTCTGACCACCGAATTACACTTCTCTTTTCCAAAGAAGAAATCACTTCAGATGCAGAGCAAAGCCCTGCCTTGTCCCAGAGCGAGGAGACCTGGAGGAGCCGCCGCTCAGCTGCAGCGCCCTGCATCTCCGGAGGTCAATCAGTGCAGATGCAGCGAGATATAAACACTGAAACACGAGTGGGCAGTGGCTGTGTTTTTGCTGAGCTATTTTGCTCACTCTTACAATACCAGAACAGAATATGGGAAGTTACATATCAAGCATGCATGCACGCACACAGGCTGGCACACGGTTGTAAGCCCCAGTTACCAAGCGGTTATTTTTGGCACTCTCTGAAGCTGGGAGGCTCAAACTGCAGCCGCTTACGGTGCATCTCACCTTTGGGGCTTTTTCTTTCCCTTTCATTTATGCCGGTTTTCTTCTGCATCGGCCTTTCCCTCCCTTTCATTTCCAAACTTTCAAAACCTCGTTGATCCACAGTTTCATCTTGGAAATACTTGGCGAAAGCTCCTCTGAGAAGATGCATGACCCTCAAACAGCACCTGATAGAGGTTCAGTCGGTAGTAAAGACAGAGGGAGGAGACAAAGGCTTTTTTACTAACTCATAATTACGGGGGTTACACTTAATGCCTCTCTGGTTTGGAAAGTAACACCGGAACAGAAGTGCTAGTCATTTAAGATGGTTGCAAATGAATCCCAAACTGAAGCCGGGGGAGATAACAGGGAAACCTCAGCGTCGGTGTCAGTGGAGGAAGCGAACCGGTGGGGGAAGAAGCATTGATATCCTCGATTTCGTGAGCTGCAAAAGCGCTGGCCATTTCCCAGGCTGATGAAGAAGCCAGCGCATGGCTGGGGGCTGCTGGAGGCTCAGAACCCCGCCGGGAAGGGGGTCCACGTGTGCGCCAGCCTGAGCTGCGCTTTGGGACCACGGGAGGACCACGCCGCAAAGCAAAGCGGGGACAAGAGGGACACAATGAGGAGTAAAGCCTCTCCGGCTGCGTGAGCAACGGGAAAGCAGGAATATGGGGTGGGTGAGCTGCCTTGACCCCGCTGGCGAGCACCAAGTGGACCCACAGACATCCCAGGGCTGCAAGGGCTCGCCTGAGCATCGCCCGCCCGGCTGGGGCGTCCGCATTTCGAGCCCACCCTGTCCTTGCCTCAGGCAGCCTCGTGGGGTGGGACGTTGATGTGCTCCCAGAGCCCCAACACCACCAGAATTGCCATGGCAATGTTTTTATGACTAACTGCTCATTCTGAGAACAGTCAATAACTTCACAACGTGAGTCCCAGCAGGCCCAACTCTGCATAAATTTGCATATTAGTCAGTGGAGCCAACCAAAGGTGTGATTGGTGGGGACCGTTCTCTATGGTTTGTGTTGGGCAGCAGCAGGAAAAAGGGTTTCATTCTCCCCATCTAGCTCTTTCCCCTGTTCAGTGCTCTAAATTCCCCTAAGTTCATCCTTCAAAAAGGCTCAAACACACTGGGAAGGGCGAGCTGGGGGTTGGTCCTCCCGAGCTCAGCCAGCCCCTTCGTTCCTGCAGATCGCTCCCCATTCCGGTGTAACCCATGGAAATCTACCCCGGGGCATCCTGGAGGAAGCTGGTGGTTTTTCTCTTACAAAATAACAGCTCAAATAAAAGGTTCGATTTGGGATGGGCTGGAAAACCAGCGTTTCTTTGGTCTTTGTATTCAGCTTCGAAATTTGTGATTTTTTTTTCCATGTTCACATTTTGAAAAAGCAGCAGCAGCAGCCTGGCTTCTCCCGTTAAAACCCCATTCAGAAATTACCGGCACACAAAGACTAAAACCCATCTCCAACAGCAAAGAGATCCCACCGAGACCTTCCTCCATCCAGATGGCCAAAGCTCAGACTGAAGTTATTGGGGAATTGAACCAGCCTTGGAGCCTGGGGTCAACTGAGATCATTCAACCAAGATTATTTTGGAAGTGCAGCCAGTATTTTTAGCCTGGAAAGCAAGGTGCCGCTTCCCTTTCTTAAGTCTCTCCTCCCTTACAGACCATTGCCAGCAAGGCTGTGGCTCTGCTGTGGCCGGGCGGGGGGACATGTGCAGAACCCGCTGCCGGTTGTGAAAGAAACGTGCTATTTTGATCGGCAGAGATGAATGCGCTTCACCCCCACGGGTTGTGCAACCCTCAGACTGCCGCTGAAGGAGACAAAGACGCCCAAGGCTGCCCGGGCTCGTCCGAGCTCCCCAGCAACCGGCTCACGGCAAGCAGGGAGGCTTCCCGCAGCATCCCCGCGCTGGCTCAGCCCCGATGCTCGGGGTGGAGGAAAGCCAGAAGACGGTTCTGGTCTGCCTGGGAGGGGGAAGGAGGGTGGGCAACGGTGGCGGTTCCCCACTGAAGCCCTTCCTCAGCAGCCGGGCGTGCTTTTCTAGTTCCCACCCATCACACCATACTCCCAAGTCACGCAGCAAGCCAGAGAGCTGGAAAACGCGAGGGTAAGGCTGGGAACGTCTCCAGGGCTGGGGGTGCACTCCTGGCCCCCCAAATGGCAGGAGCCACAAGGCTGGGCATATGCCCCGGGAAGACCTGTGCGTGGGGGGCACAGGCAGCCCTATTCTCGGCAGCTCTCCCAGCCTCCGTCCCCCATACAGGGGCATCTCGGAGACCCCCGGCTGCCACCTCCTGCCCGCCCGAGCTCAGGACCGCCACGCTCCCCTTCCCACGCCTGCTGCCTCTCTGCCCGCTGCAAGCGGGAACATCTGGAACAGCAAGAGGCCGTGTAGGTGGTGGCTGCGGCAGGTGATGAGTGACTGCGGTTTCGATCAGACGAGAGCAACGCTCCCCGGAGGAGAGCGTCCTCTGACGTGCACTCAGCTCCCCGGCCCGCCCCGGTTTATGGAGCCACGCTGGGAACCTGGGCTGCAGCCAGCTTTCTCCTGGCACAGGGCTGCCCTAACTGGAGCCCTGGGAACAGAAAGCTCCCTGGTGTCTCCGTGGTGGTGTGCAGTGGCGACCGGGCAAACACCTGGCTGTTGCTGGCATCGGGAGGGCTGTGTTCAAGCGTGGGGATCCTGCTGATCGTTCAGAAGAACCTGGTAAAGTTAGGGACACAGCAGTCAGCATTCCCCCCCTGGGACTGATTGCATCCTCATGGCTCCATAATTACCTGAGCAGAACAAGGGTTGAGTGAGCATAAGAGGGGAGTGCACAGAGCTGCAGGTGGGACCCACAGCCCAGCCTCCTCTCCCCCTGGCTTTGTGCTGATCTGCGTCCTCCTCCTTCCATCCACAAACTTGCCATCCCAAAAACATAGCTCCTTCCACCTGCCTGTCCTGCAACCACAAAGCTCTGCTCTCATTAGGGCTGGTCCAGGGCTGTGCATGGTCTGGGCCTCCTGGGTCGCCTGTGGGCCTCACAAAATACGAAAAAAAAAAATAAAAAATGAAGGTTTCTCCTCCTTTCCAGAGGAAAATGGGGTTGTGCTTGTTTCAGATATATTTTGGCCTCCCTGGGCTGCAGCAGGAACTCACAGTCTGGCAGTAGGATGCTTTAGCCTCATTATAAAATGCTGAAAATCACCGTTTGCTCCCACTCAGTAGCTGCTGATCTCCTGCTAATGCTCCAGCACGCAGCATCTGCTCCAAGCATGCCCTTATCTTCCACCTACCAACCAAGGCAGGGACATTACCTACCCCACCGGGGTGCGCGGCAGGGGAGATAAAGCTGCCTCTGCTCCCCAAATCTGCACGAGCCCTGTCATGCCAGAGCGGGGCCACGGCTAACACGGCACCCAAGGCAGCATGTCTCGGCCCTGGTAGGTTTGGAGATGCGATTGAAAAGGAAACCTGCTCCGTTTCCTCAAATCCTATCTAAAAACCTCCCTCCTGCTGGCCTCAGCTCCAGCCTCACGCCAGTGACACCGGAGAGCCCTGCACGGCGCTACCCGGCATCCCTCTGCAAACGGCTTGACCAAAGCCACCCGCAGCTGCAAATGCAGCGGGGAGCCTGCTTGGTGCACAAGCAGGGATTAAAGCATTCCTCCCAACCCCTACCTTTCAATCACAGGCTTTCTCTTTCCCCCCATCCCATTTCTTCTCTGCTGGGGATTGAATTTGGGATGCTTGGGAGGGTTTGAGGCCAACCCGTTGAGCCTGCCAGCAGCAGCGGGACTGGCTGACCCAGCAAGCAGGTGGGTGAGTTGCTGACTCGGGCACAAGAGTGCTTGATGCCTTTTTTATTTGCTGATGTAGGATACGAGAGCAGCAGCTCACACCCTGCGTTGGGCAACGCGCAGCTGGGCTGGGAAGGAGGCGGCGAGCGGGGCTTTGGGTAAACAGGCGGTGGGCGATCGATCGGGTCTTCGGGATGCGTCCTGGGCACCGAAGGGTTTGCGTTTCGTATCTCAGGGTCTTAGCTATACAAGTGAAGGAAGCGGGGCCAGACCAGGGGCTGAGCAGGTCCTGGCCACACTGGGCAAGTGTTAGCCCACTCCCAGTGCAATTTTGGCCCCAGTTGCATCCTGCCTGGAAACGCCGGGCACGGCTGGAGCAGCTCGGCAGAGCTGCTGCTCAGCATTTAAACTTCTTGACTTCCATTCAGTAAATGTAAAACTATTCATATTTAAATGCAAAATGCTGGGAGCGTGCAGACACTCTACATACAGGAACTTGTATAATAAATAGTTTTTTTCCTCCACAGGCTCTTGTCTTGCACCACCGTGGTGGGTGCACCCTCTGTACAGATTCAACTGGGACTCGGGCTCCGAGGACCGTCAGAGACCTCACAGCACCCATCAGACAGCCGAAGTGGCAGAAGCCCTCAAAGTCGGCCACCAGCCAACCCCTTTCCCCACAAGCCCCGTCCTCTGCCTGTGCTTTTAACTGAACAATGACATTTGCTTGGCAGCCCAGAAGTTTGTTTTAAATAGACACTCCTTGAATAAGACCGACAAAAATACCTTCACCGTCCTGCTGCTGAGCATGAAACCACAGCGCAGTAAAGAGGAACCATCGACTTTAAAAAAAAAAAATTAAAAAACGAAAAATAATCACACTTCTGCCTGCCTGTTCCACCCTCCCGTTGTTGTTAGCGCTGCCGCGCATTGCGCAAAGCGAACGGCAATTAGAGGGAAGGGGCGATGCCGGTGGGTGGGTTTGCTCCAGGTCTGCAGCCCCGGGGCGCAGCACAGTCCTGCGGCCACCTTCCCCTGCTGCTCTTGTGGGGCTTTCGTACAGCCCCAGGGAAGAGAAAAACATTTGTTTTAAAAACAGGAAAATGTGATTGTAAAACCACAACAATGGGCTGGGGAAGGAGCCGGAGCAGCTCTGAATTTAGCTTTCGAAACAGCCTTCGAGTTGACTAAATGTTTCTGTAGCAAACCCCGTCCGCAGCCCTGCGCCGCACGCCCTCTCCTGACTCTGGGAACAAACGCAGTAACTCGGTGCCTTCGTTGTTCCCCTTATAGCCGGGTGCCAAATCCGCACCTCCAATTTCAAGCCTCTCCGATGGGATTTGCAGGCACAGAGACAACCTGGTGGGTTCCTCACTGCACGTTCCCCGTGAAGCAAGGCACAGCCCAACTTATACGGGAGTTTCTATAGACCTCTGCCTTTTTAATATATCCTTAAAAGCAACTCCAATGGGGCAATCACATGAAAGCCCATCGCATGTATACGTCGACCGCTACCTGCTCTTCCTTGCCTTTTTCATTAGAGAAGCTCAGGCCAAACAGTTTCACAGAAAGGGGCCACATAAGTTTACAGCAGTTTGCAAATGTCACCACCTGAGTGACTGGAAATTGTTTATTTCCCTTTAAAATGCCCAGAGGATTTGTATCCAGATAAAGAAATAATAGCCGGCAAAGCTGTGTTTTCCTAAACGCCAGGAGAATGAACAAAAGCCTCTGGCACGCTCAGCGCGCTGAGCTGCTGGGCACGTTGGCATCAGAGGCTGTAACCCCCCCGTTACGGCACAACCTCCTTGGCCACCGGTCCAGAGTCCGCCCTGGGTCCCCACTGCCAGCCTGTCCCGCACCTACAGCAAAAAAATGGCTCCTCTTCTACCCTCGGGGTGGGTTTGGGGACCACCCGAGCATCCTGCGCTCTAAAGGTTAAAGCCTTAAAGGCTTGCTCGGGGGTTAAAGCCAGCCGGGAAGGGTTCGGGGTCCTACTGCTGCGGGTCCTGCCCTTCCCACCTCCCCTGGCCCCTGCCACCCACGTGCCCCCTGCAAAAGGCTGGGGCCAGGGGGTTCCCCAGCAGAGAGGGGGTTTGGGTGGCTCACTGGGCTCTGCGGGTGCCTTTTCTTCTCCAAACCCTTCAGGCATATAAAGCAGATCTTTGACTATCGGGGCACAAAAAAAAAAAAAAAAGACAGTTGCACCTCATCTTAAAGCTCTTCAGAGCCAGCCTGGGCACAGGAACCACCCGAGTTTACTTAAACTTGGCAGCGACTGCTAAAAGAGAAGTGGCAGGTTCTTAACCTGGCCCAGGCAGTTGTGATTTTCTCATCAAACCAGTTAGAAAAAGGAAATATTGATCTGAAGCTAGCAGCTTGCCATAGGGTGGCTGATAGAAAACACAACCAAACTGACCTAGGAAGGCAACTTTCCATGGGCACCGTATCAGTCACACAAGTGAAAAACCACACGTGAAATCCCTGGGCAGAGCAGGTACACTTCATCTCCAAAATAGCCCAGATGACTCATGCCCTAGAAAAGCTGTTCCCCTCCATCGACTTTGAAGTGATGCTCAGGTGAAGACATCTAAAGGTAGGTGAGATGAATTCACTCCTTCAGGAAAGTCCCACTGTCAAATCTACATGCTCGGCTTCTCCAAAGCCTAACACACCTCTGAAGGCACAAGGACGGACCCTGGCTCTGGCACATGCCCTCGAAGAAGGGTGGTAAAACATCACAGCAGGTCAGTAAATATTCAGAGTCCGTATCTCCTGCCGTGTAATGAGAGGCTGAAGAGCATTGTGTGCATCCAGGGGAAGGTTACGGGATGAAGGAACTGCTGTCAGAGGATAGCAGTTGCCCCCCCTGCAAGGGGCAATATTTCTCAGTGCAGAAGGCTCTTTCTTGTCCAACAGCAGAGCAAGATCCAAATGGAGATAAACAGATTTCAATGAGAAATAAGGAGCATTTAAGGGATGTTATAATCCATCCGGGGGCAAGGTAGTTTCTCCACCAGTTCAACAGCTTGAATCAATACCTGCTCTCTTATTAATAAGAATGCGGAGCTCGCCCAAGCACTCCAGTCCTGGGATAGGAAAGACTGTGAGATTGGATTGGACTAGAAAGGAAAGACCAATATGTTTTAAAGCTTCATGACAGCAACCGCACCGTCCCCTTCCTGGACAGGGTCTACCTGAATGGCCAGAGAGCCGTCTCCAGACTTAGCAAAGCAGCCGCGCCACCAGACTAGGCGGGTCTGCAGGGGAAGGTGGATTCCTGCCTTTCAAAAGGGCTCAGAAAACACACCAGGAACGACTGTGCTGGTAAATCTTTCCATCCAGCAAGCTATGACCTCAGCTCCCAGCCTGCCTGCAGAGGCCGGAGGCAACGCTCAAGTCCTTGGTGCCGATTCACCAGCGAACACGTCGGCAGCGCAAACAGACGACGTGGAACAGATTGTATCATGCTCAGAGCTTGCTGGGAGAGACACACTGAGAAAGCCAGGAGCTGGACACCCTGATGGTCAAGGAGGTAGGTGGGAGGAGGACGTGCCAGCTGCTGCCAGCAGATGGGTTGAGATGCGAGAGCATAAGCAGCAAAGTTCCTACTATGGCCAGAAGAGTTGTCAGGGGATCATAGGATAATTCAAGTTGGAAGGGACTTCTGGAAGTCTCTAGTTCAACCTCCTGCTTGAAACATGGACAGCTATGAGATCAGAGTAGGTTGCTTGGGGCTTTGGTCTTGAAAGGCTCAAGGATGGAGCCCACACAACCTATTCCAATGCTCGGCCATCCTCACAGGGAAAAAGTTCCTCCTCGTATCCAGCCAGAACCGCTCTTATTTCAATTCATGCTCATTGCTCCTCCTGCCACGCACCATGGCGAAGAGCCTGGCTGCAGCCACGCAGCGCAGGGACCCAGAGCATCACTGCTACGACTGACACCGGGTCACTCCCTGTAGCATAACCTAATCCGAGGATCTGAAAGCATCTTCCAAAAGCGGGTCAGGCGCCTCACCTGCAGGACCCAAGGCAGACACAGTGCCACCAAGTGGACACAGATGCCCTTGCAAGTGGCTCAGAAACATCCAGAGCTCACGGTCCCTGTCAGAGAACGTGAAGAGAAGTGCCTGATCCAAGATTAATTCAGCAAGGCAGATAAACCCAGCAGCTCCTGACAGCCTGGGTACCCCAGGGGTTGCTTTCGCCCAACCAGTCCACCTTCTGAAGCCCGTTTGGCCACCAGCTCTCCTCCTCTTCTCCCCCAAGTCCCACAAGGTCTGACAGCAAAACTTCTGTCAGTGCTTCAGCACCTCTGAAAGCCACAGTGGAGCCCAAACTGGCCTCTGACAACTGCAGAACGAGCACATTCGGAGAACTAAAGAGACCAAAAAGAGGCAAATATAAAGAGTTGTGAGGATGGAGATGTCTAAAGCCCCTGGGAAAGGATGCGTCCAAAGGCTGCTGAGCAGCCACATCCTACCCACAGCCTGGCCAGTCCTGGTGGCTTCTGCTTTTACCTGACCCAGATGTCCCTTGTGAGGGAGACTGTTGAGAAGAACAGCTCAGGCTGGCCAACACGGCACTGCCAGCGAGCCTCCTGGCATCACGAGCTCCCCGGGACCGCCACAAGTGGGGCCGAGGTGGCAGCCCCACCAGCAGCCTCACTGCAGAAGTGGCCAGACCTCCAAGCAAAGGGGAGTTTTCCTCTCAGGCTGAGGTCATGTTTCCATTTAATGCTCAGCAGCACTGCTGGCAGCCTTTCCACGGCCTCCCAGCCCTCTGGATGCCACGGCAGATGGGCCAGGTCTGCCAGGGACTCCCCAGCCGGCTCACAGCCTGCTCCAGGCTGCCTCCTTGGCTCAGCCCTCCCTTCTTCCAAGACAAGCCCATGTCACTGCCATCCCAAAGGAGACCTTCTCTGCTGTGGCATTGCTCAAAGTCGCTTCCAGCAGTGGTGGAAAGTGGGTGCGAAGGCAAAATCTCTGAGCGTGGGGACATCTCTTATGGCTTGGTTTTCCTCCTGGAGCTGGCACCTGGACCAGCCGTGGTAGGATCAGGGAGGATTTCTGGGTGCAGCTACACAAAGTGCTCTGGAGGTGCCGGTGAAACCCCCCTGTGATGGGGTAGGATGGAGGCAGATGCCAGCAGGTCCAAGGATGTCTAGATGAGCAACCCAGTGTTGCTCATACCACAGATCACAGAAATCCCAAGAGAGTGAGGGGACAACCCAAGACGTGCGTGTCCCCTGGCCCAGGGCTGGCAGGGAAGGTGGCCAGGAGACAGCTGAGGCTGCTCTGCAGCGGCTGGCAGGGACCCAAGCCTGCCTCTGGCCAGCTCCCTTCCTCCAGAGAGTTTCCGGGACAGACATTAACACTTTGCTGGCTAAGCCGTGGCTTCGGTTGTGGTCGATGGCATCTTTGAAACGGAGCTAATAACTCTGATGGGTTTTTATCTTACAAGAGGGGTACATAAAAGTTGGAGGAAGGAGGCTCTGGGAGAGGCATCACAGCCAAACGCCTATGAATTTTTCTTGGGAGAGACATCAGCTGGATCCCACCAAAGAGCTCCTCATCATTCACATCAGCCTCTTCAAGGGCCACCTTCCCTTACGAGACAAACCACTGAGGTCTCAGCCCAGCTCAGAGTTGCTCGCCTTGGGAGCAGCTCCTGGGCTACAGCCCCACGCTGCCTACTCACCCTTCCCACCGCTGCTGCCCGCACCCTGAGCCCTTTGTAGCCTCTTCAGCTTTGACTCAGGGTCCGTTTCCTCTCCACCTCCTCTCGCCGAGAACCGAAGGTTTCTTTTCCTCTCCTACAGAGCTATCCCAAAAACAAGGAGCAGAAAACCCTGCCCATGCACGCTCCCATTTCCAGCACACATCCCTGTAGCTGCCTGGATTTTCTCTCCCAAACTTCTCTGCTGCAGTTGCCCACGATGGATATGAACATTTCCAACAGAGCTATTTTTAAAAGCCAATGCTTATACAATAAGCAGTCTAGTTTGAGGTTTCATTGAGCAACGTTTCAGCACATTGTGGTCCCCATTACACGGGTGCTGCCCTCGCGTGAGCTTTGAACATGACACTTGACAATTTTTAAGGCTTCCTTTTAACAATTGTAACCTCACCATCCCCATGACTGCACGATTACTCATCCTTCAGATTCAAAGTAATCGGTTGGTAATCATCCTGTTTTGGTTTAAAAAAAGGCCCCCCCCCCCCTCCTCCCAACCTCCTAATAATAAGATGTGGCTCATTCTTTGCCATTGCCACAGGGGTTTGGCTCTGCCTGCGATTGCAGGGCGAGGAGCTGGGTTCGCCAGTGAGGCTTTTTCTAAACACCAAGAACAGTTTATCCAAACCCATCATTTCCCAGGAAACACGGAGAAAGACCAGGTGAACGCGGGCTGGGCATAAAGTTCTGAAATTACCGCCAAAAGAGCTTTTATTTGTCAAGTCTGCACCTTTTCAGGTTTTCTTTGCCCAATGTCAGCTCAAAGCTCTAAGCTCATGCTTGGCCCTAGAAGGGCTTTCTCTGACACGTGGGATATCAGCCCGTCAAGAAACAGTAAGAGAGACCTTTTATCCTTTTTATCCTACCAGTTAGGATCTCTCAGGTTTTCGATACAGAGCTCACAAACACCCATGGTAAGAATGACCCCATCCGTGTGGTGTAAGCTTTAACCACCGGGCTTCCTCGCTTTACTTCTGTAAGTCAAGTGGTTTAAACAACACTAAGTACAACAGCCTAGCCACTGTGCATGGCTCTGCCTTCAACTGCCCTGTGACTTAACCCTCTTCAGCATGCAGAATAGGTAAATTCCGCTTCTTTTAGGTATTTTCAGTCATTAGTTAAAGGCATTTGCAGTTTTCCTCCCTGAGGAGGCAGCAGCTCTGCCGTGGGTGCCTGTGCTCTCTCCTGCTGCGTGAAGCCTTCCCGGCCGCTTCTTATCAGCTCCCCGTTTGCATTTTCACAGTCCCATCCCTGGACTTCTCATTTTTTCCTTATTTTTCTCATCTCAGGCTGTCACTCATGGGCTGCTCGCCCAGTGGCATTGCCTCAATTCCCCACCAAAGCCCAAGACCCGGCCAGTTCTCTCTTGTCCCCGCTCAGAGTTTTACTGCTTGAATCAAGACACACACCCCCAAGGGTTTTTTCCCGCCAAGGTCTCATCTCTGGTCCCCATTACAGTCTGGCCATGAACTACAGAGTCCACAAGGCCTCCAGAATTGCCCATCGGGCTCAGCACAATCCAAACTGTTATAAATGCCACAAAAGAGCCTCATTTTTGAGTTCTTACCTGAAACTAATATCCTTCAAAAGTTTCAGTCCTTCTAGGACTGCGCTGTTATCTAAGAGTTTGCACCAGCATCCGATAACTCAAGTGCAGCCTGTTAAAAAAGCTTATGACCTCTAATACAAAAGGATTTTAAGCAGCTACCTCTCGCTCATTTTGTCCCTGCAGCTTTCCTTGAAGCCTTCAATTACCCTGGAGCATCCTCAGTGGCTTGGTGCACTTTGGCACCTGCCTTGCAAGCATCTCCAGCTGCTTTTCTCACTCAGTTCCTTCCCTCTCTCCTCCAAAGAAGCATTCGGCCTCACTGCCGTAGGCGGGGAACAAAGACAACCCTGAACCAGAGCTCGTAACTGATGAAGCTTTAATACAAGAGGAAAGCAACAGAGGAAAGAGTGGGTGAAAGAGGAGAGGGTCTGCTGCATCTCTCTCCTGCTCCTTGCTAACCGACTCCAATTGGCTCTAATTAGCACTAATTGTTGACCACAATCAGGTGGTGCCACCTCCAGCTGCAGAGAACAGCCCTGAAGGTGCTGCCTTGGCCTGGAAGTGGTTGTAGGAAGCCTGGGATTGAAACCCCTCCTGCTGCACGGGGTCTATGAAGTTCCTTCACTTTCTTCCCCACTTCTCAACAACGTCCCATCACGTGTAGGGCTCAATTTTCCTTAGTGCTGTGTCCTCTCGCTCTTCTTTCTTTCTCACTATCCCCTGCTGTCCTGGTTTCGGCTGGGATAGAGTTAATTTTCTTCCTCGTAGCTGGTACAGTGCTGTGTGTTGGATTTAGCATGAGAATAATGTGATAACACACCGATGTTTTAGTTGTTGCTGAGCAGTGCTTACACTAAGTCAAGGAGTTTTCAGCTTCCCATGCTCTGCCAGCGAGGAGGTGCACAAGAAGCTGGGAGGGGGCACAGCCAGGACAGCTGACCCAAACTGGCCAAAGGGACATTCCATACCATGGGACGTCATGCTCAGTACATAAACTGGGGGGACTTGGCTGGGGGGCGGTGACCGCCGCTCGGGGACTGGCTGGGCATCAGTCGGCACGTGGTAAGCGGTTGCATCACTTATTTTTCCTGGGTTTTGTTCCTCTCTTTCTCTCATTGTTTTCCTTTTCATTACAATTTATTATTATTATTATTATTATTATTATTATTATTATTATTATTATTATTATTCAATTATTAAACTGTTCTTATCTCAATCCATGAGTTTTCTCACTTTTGCTCTTCCAATTCTCTCCCCCATCCCACCAGGGGAGGAGAGTGAGCAAGCGGCTGGGTGGTGCTTGGTTGCTGACTGGGGTTAAACCACGACACCCTCAAAGCCAGGGGACAGGGTGCTTGAAACACACTTGCTGTGCTGCCAAGCTCAACCATCCAAAAGTCACGTCAGATGCCTATAGATCGTGAGATTTAGCTTTAAGGGGCCTGATGCTTTAAAAGTGCCAGCTCTTCCAATTTGCGTCCTGTTTTCTGAAACATCTAGGGCACCCTGAGCACGTGCTCGGCTTTCTTTACAGCCCAGAGAAGCAAAACCAGTTGGTTTTAGTTGGAAATTCCCAGGCTGGAGTGTGGGAGCGTTACACCAATTTCAGCACTTTTGAGGTAAGACAAAGCTCAACAAGTTCTTCCATCACAGCTTCCCTCCTCCTAACCATGGCGTCATGACCTGCACATTTCTATCTTGATGCAATTTCCCAACCTATTCACAGAAAGAGAGCAAGAAAGTACCAGGGGGTGGCAAGAGAAGAGAGAAGAGCTGTAATACCTGTCTTGGGATGAAGAAAGTGGAGAGATGCTCCCCATGTCCTGGCTCCAGTCACTTGGTCCAGGCCAGGGCTCTGCAAGGCGAATACTGATGTATGGAGAATAAGTCATTCATGTAATGTAAGCAAATGCTGCAGCTATCGTATATCATCGTGGTTCAGCACCACAGAGCTAGAGTCCCAGGTTAGCTCATGTCCAATAAAGCCATCCACGCCGTGGGTCACACAGCAACGCGGTGTCCACAGTGCAGCGCACACAGGAGGGTCCTGAGGAGCAGCAATGACAACTTCATGCTTTGAAGGTGAAAACCTGTAACTGAGCATCTAGCCTGGAAGAAGGAGAGCTCTGGTGTCCCACAAGAGCCAGTGCTGCTTTTTAGCATGCTAAACCTAACGCAATGCCTGCCTTTCTCGCCTGAAAGAGGGGACCTATCCCCACCTGCTAGGAGATTTTCGTGTGCTGTATGGTGAGCAACCGATGGTGAACATGAGCAAGAACTACCCGTGATGGCCCTTCCCTTCCTGGCTGATGTCCACCAGGAGATGCTCTGTATTAAGCCCTTTACTACGGCCCATCCATCAGAGCATCTCTCAGCTACTTAAGATACAAGAGGCTGTACCAGCTGAGGGGATGGAGATGCTGACCGAGGGCTATCCAGGCAAGAGCAGTCAGGAATAACACAGCACGCACCACACCAAAACGGGTCAACCGGACTAAAAATCCCTAACTCCCTGCGTGCTCTTGGGCAGGGTACGGTCTGGGTCACAAGGCGCCAGAGCTACGAACACCGTACGCACCGACTGTATTTCCTCATAAACACTACCCAGGCTCTTGAGCAGGCTGGCAGCTCGCTCAGCAGTAACCAAGATGCAAACGCACGCTTTAACAACCGATCGGAGCCTCCTCTTCTCCGTGCCTCGCCATTCACTCGCCTCCACCTCCACGTCTCCTCGTCCTCCCGAGCAGCTCAGGCCAGGGGGTGCCTAAAACCACCCATGCAGCGATGGTGGCAATCACAGCAACACGACAGGGATGTTCAGCAAAGAGCAGAGGATAAAGAAAGCCCAAAGACACATTTAAACACAAAAGATGGGTGGGATGAGAGTAGCCCGGAAAGGACGAGAGTACCTTTGTTGTCAGTGCTCATCTGCCCGGTCAGAGCTGCCTGCTGCCCTTTAGGTTTCTGTCTCTCTTTTGCCCCAGTGCATGTGACAGTCCCTAGGCAGAGCAGCTCTTTAGTGTGGTCTGCACCGTGTGTGGCGAGGAGCCCGAGCCCTGCTCTCTAGCTTTCTTCTCGGTGCAGTTTCCATGCTCGGTTTCAGAATGACGACCTCTGATGCTGCGCTGCCTCGGGCAGCAGCTCACTCTCTCGCACAAGTGGGTTTATCTCGCATCCTTTCATTTTAGTCTCACACCCAGCTGGGGGCCAACCGGTTTCAAAATAAAATGAAGCTGCCAGAAGCTCTTGGGACTCTATCAACCTTTTGCAAACACTTTGAGCCGTCGCAGAAAATGGCCTGTTTCCATGAATGCTCCTGCTGGCATAATTGGTCACCCGGGGATTCCCGGACAATGAATATCCCAGGACCAGATGCAGCAAGATGCCCAGTTTTATATCTGGGTGGTGCGGGGAGACTAAAATTGGAGCAGCTTCAGAGCCACCCACACTCACCCCGGAAGGGAAAAATTCCTCCCTTTGAGAATTTACAACCTAAAGCTCAGATTTCCAAATGGCAGCAGACACCCACGCGAACGAAGGGCCTGTCCCAATTAACAAGGCAGACGAAAAGAGAAAGGAGACGCTGTCTCCTCCTGTCCCCCGTTCTGCAAGCAGGGCGAGCCGATGCCCAGGCAGGTAATGGGCTTGCTCAAGGGCACCAGGGGAGTCTGTAACAAAAGCAGGAATTGCCCCAACCCTCCGTTCAGCATCTCAGAGCACCAATATCGTCCTCCCTGTGCTTGGCAGCCTCCGAGTGCAATATTTGCTCTGAGCCGGCTGTTTCCGCAGTCATCCCTGCCGGGCTACGGCTCTGCTTCTGCACTGGTCGAGAGCAGATGGAGGAGCCTGGTCCTCCACTGAGCAAATGAAGCTTTTTACATGGGCGGTTGTCGATGGGAAGGCCTGGAGGTATTGCTGCTGCCGTAGCAGCGAGACAGCCCGTGGTGGGACTCCAAGAAGGAGGCCAAGAACAAGAGGACGAGTTCACAAACTATCGTCATTTGAAATAGCTGGAGGCAGAGAACCTGGACTGGTTCTTCTGCTGGGAAGGACACCGTGGCTCAGACAATGTAACAGTGTCTTTCCCCCACCATGCTGGTGGAAATTAGTTTTCTCCCTGTAATTGTCCTTCTGTTCACAAATCGCTAATGTGCGCTTTTAGTCTAAATAACTTTTATTTTAGGTTAAAGGCAAATGGCAAATCAGGAGAGAGCCCGAGTGAAGTTTCCATGAGGCAGAAGACTTCTGTCTGTCTCCCCTGCCATGAAATGAATTGACTCCCACTAAGTGATAGCTCTTACCTAGGAAGGACCACGGGACTGGAAGTGGTCCCCAGGGCCATTAAGTCCAGGGCCAACGTCTACATGAGCTAAGTAACATGGTGCAAAATTGTCCACAGCAGTCCGCTCCCTCCGTCTGCACTCCTGGAATATTCCCCACTGCTGTATTTATTGCTTAAGATCAAAAGCCACCAACTATAACTCGGTACACGAAGAGAGCAGGAGAAATTGAGGGCACACGCAGCACTGTAGACACCATTATTTTGAGAGGGGCTACAACTAGCAAGGAAAAGTGGGCAGCCCCCTGGGTAAAGCTCAGGAAGACCCAAATCCCACACTGCCTCTGAGAGAACTCAGGGATTCACTCTCATGACTAAGGTAACCTGAGCCATATAATTTTCCTTCGCTTTACATCGTCAAGGTATCAGGCATGCAAGAGGCAGATAAAAGAGTAGATGTTCCCCAACAGAAAAAGTTTATAAGAAATATAGGGTCAAATTATCTTCTTATGCAACACCCCTGCAACTTATAAAATCTAAAGCTGTAGGACATAAATCAACCACTAACTGCCTGGGGTTAAAGAGAAACTTCCTCTTGTAGCAACCTGTTGCGTAAGTGCCTTTTAACGGGAGCTCCTATCTTCTGAAATCTCTGGTAGAGGGAGGTTGACTGGACTGTAGGGCTGTTGGGCGTAGTCTTCACGATCCTTTCTGTGCCCTTTTGCTCTGATCCATCTTATTGTCTCTTCCTCAAGCCGGCGAGCGTCGAGGATGAGGTGCAAAGCCTCTGCTTTTCGCTGGGGCTACCGCAACCCGCAGCTCAGCTCAAGCTGAGGTTGGTCCCACCACCATCGCGTCCCCATTTTCTGAGCCCCGCTCTAAGGACCAGGCACTTTAGCACCTTCCCCTTCCCTAACTCTGACTCAGGTCCTGGAAAATTTCATAAGGGATTAGTGAGCGCCGTTGACTCTTTTTCACGTGCAATCTGTTCCTGCCGGCCACTTTGTTGGTGCTGTGCTGGAGAAAGGCTGGAAAAAGGCTCTCGGGTCAGGCACTTGCTTACCCTGGGGGTGCAAGTGAGAAACCACAGCGGGACCCCACTTGGAAACGCACAACAGCGTTACTGAGACCACCCTGCGGCTGCCACCGCTCCACTGTCCATGGGGAGCTGAGCGGTGCCGCAGGGGCTGGTTCCCCCCAGCTATTGTGAGCGTTTGCTAGTGGGGGGTCCCAGTGGGAGACGTCTTCCCAGTACAGGCTTGAGATGAGAAGTAGCAGCTTGTGCCGCTCCCTGAGGCTGTTCAGCATCCCCTGGAGCCGGCCGCGATGACACATGCCCACCCAGCTGCTGAACACCGGCTCCAGGTCCAGAGCCGGCCAGCAAAGTCCCCATCCTCATGGAGGCTGTTCCTGCTTTGCTCCCCATCCTCCGTGGCTTCCCCCAGCCCATCAGCAGGCTAAACTGATTTCCACCAGCCATTTCTGGCTGAAATTTGGTTTGTTTGTATTTTAACCCTTGCCTTACTCCCCTCTCCCACTAAATAATCCAGAAACAAAGAGAAATCACTGCAAGTGGCAGCCATCAGCCTTTGTGGCACCATGTTACGCCAGAAAAACCCCGCGGGGGTAGGGGAAGCTGGTGCTTTCAGTGCCCCTCCGCCTGCTGCTCCCCCCGTGCCATGGGATGTGTGAGAGCTCGGTGCCGGGTCTGGTGTTAACACGCTGTTTGTTTGGTGACTGTTCTGCTACGGTTATTTTTAGCCGGTGACGCCTGGGGTATTTCGCTTCAGGATGTCCGGTCTGAGCCTCTTTCTGGGAATCCCATGTTCTCTAATTGTAAACAGCCCCATTCAGTTGCTCGCAAGCGCGAGAGGCCCCGACTTATGCAGCGGGGCTGTCAGGTGTGAGTCAAACAGGAAGCCGCTGCTGCGCAGGCAAGCGAGGTATTAGCCATGAAAAAGTGCCCTCGATTAACTCGTGGGTCCTGGTCCCACAGCCCACCCCTGGCCAAGCCGATTTAGCCGGGCGGTGCGAGGCTGGGGCGTTCAGGATACTGCCCGTGGGATGCTGCCCGCGCTGGGTTTTGGCTCTGCACCTCCTCCACATCAAGGTTTATTTGGAGGCTCGGTGTTGCCTGTGCCATCCCTTCTGAAAAACGAGGCTTGGGTAATTTTGAGGCCCCAGCCGCTGGTTTTGAAAATGTTGTCACTGTGGGAAAAGGGCTCCAGAGCATCGGAAACCTCCTTGTGCGCAGACGCGTCGCTTCAGGGACACGAAGGCATTGGGGTCTGGATGGTGCCGGGAGTCTCTGGGTGCCTGGGATGGGACTCAGGAGGGGAAAGGCTGGAGCCAGTGGATGGTTTCAGTCCTGTCCCCCTCCCCGTGGGGCTGAGACAAGGCACTCCATCAACCTAACCTCAGAAACCCTGCAACCGAGTGATTTGATCTTTTGCTAAAAGCAGCAGCATGCTGCTGCCCTTGTGCACTATAACCAGCCTGGGGTGACTCAAACACATCTCCCATGTGTCTCAATGCCAGGGCAGAGGCTGCAGCTAAGTCTCCATCACCCCCAGTGAAGCTGGTACCGGGCAGAGGGCAACACAGGGTCTGGGTGACCAAGATGAGCCTCTAACCCTGTGAAAACCTGGGCCGGTGCCTTGATGATTGTCAAGAGACAGTGGAAAGGCAAAGGACATAAAGACAGTGTCCCATGCCTTTATGTTCAGGCATCACTGGATGATGCACATCAACAGAGGTCCTAAAAGCGGCACCAAAAAGGTACCGTTTCTGTTCCCAGCGGCGTGGGTCAGCCCTCCCCGCCGCATGGTGCCGGCGGGCTCCGAGCACCCAGGTTGGACACATGGGTCCAAACAGCGGTAATGACACAGTAACTCCCACTCTCCTCCCTTTACAGCTGCTATAAAGGTCACAAATGTTAGCGATGTAACGGCAGTCACAAGCGCTCTGTTTATCCCATTAGCAGTTTATCCCTATTTTCCACCCCCTTACGTTTGGGAACCCAAAAAAACCTTGCACCAGTAGTTTTGTTCATACAATCAAACTTTACCAGTGCTTGTTCAGCTGAAAGAACCTGGGACCCCTCCGGCATTTCCAGAGCATGGACTTTGCTACCTGCAACCCCCCCTGCACGTGGGAGCCCAGCTGCCTGGAGAACAGGGACAGCGAAATCCTCGGGGACAGCGAAATCCTCACTTGTGCTTCTCTAAAATCCAAGGATTACAGAGCTTAAGTTATGCAACCTCTGCATCAGAAGCAATTTTTTTGCATGTGGTAGAAAAGTTGGGGCGACGCCTGACCGGCCCTGCGAGGTGCAGTTGCATCCCAGGCAGCTGGGATGCCAGCAGAGGCTGGTGCCTTGCAGCCACGCAGGTCCGCTCAGGACACCCGTGCTCCGCTGCCATCCCCACCGCTCACTCCTCCCCTGCTACCCCTTCGCGTGAGCTCAAAATACGAGTAGGAATTGAGCCAGGTTAGAAAATAACTCCTTCATGGCCGAGGCACGATGGATTAATGGCAGAGAGTAATGTTTTCAAAAGGGGCTGAGGGTAGGATGCTGCAAAGTATCTAAATCTGGTAGGAACATGAGTCATATTGAGCATCCATAGGGACTGCGGCTTCCAAGGCACCTCGGCACGTAGAAAAAGTTCCCCAGAACGGCCCGTGCGTGGAGCAGCGTTGCCAGCACCAGTGAAGTAGGGCATGTGCATAGTTGTGCCCATCTCTTATCTGACTCATTTCAGTGTCTCAGGGGAAACCCTGGCATTGATAAACAGCTCTCTGCTCCCTGCCTCCGCATTTACTAACCGAAATCTGGAGTCTATTTTTAACCCCGAAACACCCACTGCAAGCAGGGGGGAGCCTGCAGCGTGGTGCAGTGGCCGGCCGGCACCATCAGGTCGGGACCGTGTCACTGCCAGCCCGTCTCTGAGTCTGAGCTGGCTCGTGCTGTTGTTTACCAGGGTAATTTGACTGTGGCATTGGCAAGTTATCAAGCAAAGTGAGACCAAAACAAGTCACGCAGGCAATTTCCATGCTCGGTGCCGGCACCGTGCCCCCGGATGGGGTATGCAAAACCAAAAGGCTCCAACTTTTTATTTTCCAGCACATCCCCTGAATGAGCGTGCCGTTTAACCGGCTCATCACCGCTGTTTTCTGGGGGACTGGTTCAAGGGGACAGCGCGGCAGAGGGGCGAGCGAGCTGGAAAAAGCCCCCAGGTTCGCGATGAGCTTGCACTAGGGAGCGGAAACCAGATTCAGGCCGTGCCGCTGTTTGAGGGTCATTTTCTTCTTGGTATTTACTTCCCTTGTGCTCAGGGCTGCGATGTACGTGGGCACACACCAATCAGGACTACTGCAAACATGCACAGCGGTGCACGTGTGTGCAGACAAACACATGCCCGCGTGCACCGCCCGGCGCAGCAACATGAAATGGCGAGACCTTGAGGCTCTTTGGGTCTCAGACTCTCACGTTACAGCTCGTCTGCCCGGAGACGCTCAGCCGCTCTGTCTGGAAACAGCAAGAGAAGCAGCATTTTCGTTTCCCAGCCAAAGTGAGAGCAGGAAGGGCAGGGGAAAGACAAACCGTGTCAAAGCCCAAGCTGCTGCAGAGCCGTTGCATCTGAGGTGACGCACGTCCGAGCCCGGGTGACGATCTGAGGGCTGGCCCTGCCGCAAATTTGGAAGGGAAGTTGAAGCCGGGGTTGGCAAAGCCACTGGCTGCTTCAGGTGTTCATGGGAGCTTTTTACGGTCCTTCTGCCTGGAGGGAGCGGATCCAGCCTGGCTTTGTGGTCAGGGCAGGACACTTTGTGCTTTCTCTGGCCTGGTTTTGGAGGATCCGGGGGTAAGGCTTCCAGCTCTCCCTCGGGGAAACACCTCCACTCCCAAACATTGCAGGAGAGAAGAGAGTCTGGTTGTAATTCCTGCCTAAACAAAGGCTGCCTTTAACAGCAGCGTCCCATCCCTGCCACGGGACGACACCTGACGTTTCCTTTCCAAAGCCCCCACACCGTCTGCGAGGTCTTTGGTAATCATCAATTCAGGGGCAGTTTTTCCTGGCTTTAGGAAAATTTCTGTGGCCAAGACTCCCAAATGCCTTTGCTTTTCTCCCTGCACATCGCAGCCCCTCCAAAGGCAGCATGAGCCTGCAGCTCAGGTGGGAGATGCATTTGATCACCTCTGACTACTCCACCTGACCAGGAGCCCCTAGGGACCATTTTCTCCCATTTTCCCCCTCTGCTCAGAGCCTCATCCAGACTTTCTGCCTTCTCTCCGGGCACTGGCTTAAATGCTTCAGGTTGCCTCTCCTCCGGGGCATTTCAGACCAAAGCAGAAAGCTCAGCAGCCCAGAAATAACTCAGGAGACATAAATCAGCCTTGCAACCCCAAGAAATAGGTCCCCATTTCCCCATCGGAGAGGCCACCGGGGAGTCACACGCCAGGCGGCCCGCAGTGAGGGTGGGTTGTGCGCCCTGTCCCCAGGCTGCGGTTCCTGCTCCGGCTGTTTCTGCTCCATTGCAGAGATGTACTATAAAACCTTCATTTCCTGACACACATGGGATGAGGCCAAGGGGTCGTGTTTTGGACAACCTGGCTTTTCCATGGCAACCGGCAATGATGTCACCGACATGCAATGATCGGAAGGGGCCTGGGGAATGGAGAGCTCTCCAGGAACGGGGCGGGAGAGGAGGCTGAGATGGCGGGGGACGCGCTCGCCGAGGGCCGGGGCCGTGTGAGAGCAGCCCGGGCAGTGTTTTCCTTGGATGGCCCCGAGCACAAGCCGTGGCCAAAGTGCACAGAGGCTGGAGCCCGGCGCAGTGGCTGTAGCAGAGACCATCCTGCCCTCTCCTTCCTCCAGCTCCCATCCCTCTGTGCATCCCCCCAGCGTTTCATATCCCTGCGGCCAAACGGCCCCAGCCAGCTGCTCTTACACAACACTGGCTAAAACATCTGACCATCTTCTCTCCCGTGCACGGGCATTTGCAGGATTAATCCCCCCCTGCCCTTCGCCTCCGGGGCTCTGAGCTGTCCTGCTCCTCCTTCCCCTGCCATTTCTCTCCCCGCTTTGTTCCGACAGCCGCTCTTCTTCCCGTCACAAATTCCCTCCCTGCAGGGGAGCCCCTTTACGACAGCAAAATAATTAAAAACTTGGCCAGACAAGTATGCGCGGCCCTGACGGTCGGCATCTGTCGCCGTGGGGCAGTTTGAAAGCTCTCATGCAGCGGTGTCCGTCTGTCTGTCCGGGCTTCCCGTGGCTGAAGCCATCTGATACCGCAGTGCTTCACCTCTGGGCATCGTGCTGCAGTGAAGCCCTCTCTGGGTTAGCTCCTAGATGCTACCAGGATAAACACACTGAGTAAAAACATCCCCGTGTGCATAGAGCTACCAAGGAACCGCTGTTCTGCCTGTTTGTGATATGACAGAAAATCCTAAGCATCTCTTTTCCACCCCAGAAGCACCGACGCAGGTATGACGCATCGGCTCTAACCCCATCCCTGACTCCTGCTTCATGGGACTGACCCGGACACGCCGTTGTAGCCAAGGAGGGAACAAGGCCGGTGGGGTATTGCAGAGAGGAGAAATGAGCTGCCTGCACTTACAGAGCAGCTGGGAAATGCCATCCATTTCAGCCACGGTGGGCAGAGACGGAGAAGAGCAATCTATCACAGATTTAATTGGTAATAAAATTTTCACCTGCGGCATCCTCAGAGTATTCATCTGCCCAAAGGTCCTTCTAGCACAGCAAGCACATAAGCAGGCAAACCCGGCAGATTTGATCCAGGTCTCAGTTTTAACTCCTTGCTCTTGTGCTGAGTCTTTATGTGATACTGGACAAGTCATTTAAATGACCCGTTACAAATACACCTTCCTCAACAGTAAATGAAATAGTGTCCCGTAAAAAAACCCAAAAAAACCAAACCCACAAACATTTCACTGCAAGGCACACGTCAACAAAACAGCAGTTAGAGACCAGTGAGACCTGCAAAGAAATCGGGTGCTTGTGGACGTGGATCTGCACTGAGTGGGGTCCACAAAAGCACGAGGAAGAGACACTTGTGCTGCCCGTGGTAACACATGCTATTGTCAAATAACTGCCAAAACAAAACATGTTCAGTAGCGGGAGGCTTGGCGGCGGCGTGAAGACAGCACAGCAACTGTCTTCCCTGTGTTTTGGAGCTCACCAAAAGATTTCAGCCTAAACGGAACCATTTTCAGCAAATAGCATCATCCAGCACGCTCAGCCCGGCGCGTGTTGACTCAGGGCTGTCTCTACACATCCTTCCTACGGAGACCCAACACCACCAGCACCACTTGGGGGGGGGGGGGGGGAAGAAAAGAGAAAACAAAACAACAACACGAAAGACTTTCCAAAAGTGTTGCATGAAAAGTGAACACTCAGCAGAGCGAGGTTTCCTGCGCAGTGAGAGTTGGCCAGCGAACGAACAGGAAATCACTGCTTCCTGCCTGCAGAGGAAGCGCCTATCTAATGCCTGCGATCAAAAACAAACAGCACTTCAATTAAACAAACAAAGGACCTAAAACTTCAACAGCTCACAGCCTGGGTCAGCTCCAGCGGCAGGGAAACGCATCCAAAAATAAGAGGCTTGTAACCTTGAACAAGGCCCTCATCCTCTTCCCCTTGCAGCGCGCGCGCGCTGCATGGGCAGAAAGCAGAAGGGATTAGGCAACCTCCTGGCCACAGCCCTGGGAGGGGGCTGCCATCCCAGGAACCGGCCGCGCCGCCCCGGGGAAGGGGGAACGGTGGCCTCCAGAGACGTCCCCGACTCCTGGGTTTGGTGAAGGACCACTGCCAACAGCCAGAGCTGCGTCTGAGCTCAGCCCCACACATCCCCAGCGCCCGATGCCGCAGGTGAGGCAGGAATCCCAACGTCATTAAAAAAACCTTCTGCTCCAGCCTTACGGCTCCGAAGAGAAGTTTGAGAAGCATTTGCACAAGGACAGCAGCAGTAGCCCTGTGTCTTCTGACCCTCTGCAGATGGGAACCGACCTCGCATCTCCCGCAGCATTAGGGGCCGTTTAAATCACTAAGCTGGCAGATAGCACCTCAGTCCTGCCCCAGACTCATCTCAGATGCCTGTGACTTCGTATGGCTTTAAGCCAGGTCCCTGCGTCTGGTCTCTGCTTGTCTCAGTTTTGGTTTGAGATTTAGTTTCATGTATAGGAATGTTTCCTTTCTGATCTGCTACAGAGGGTTTTTTTGTTGTTGTTCTAACACAGATTCACTTGTCTTAAAAATAACGAATTCAGGAAGCGTGAAGAGGGATCCTTTCTTATTACATCTGAACAGAGCAGGATTTATAGTCCCTGGACTATAAATCATTCCCAGGAGTCGCACAGAACTATGATCTTGAGCCTCTCATGATTTCAGGGCTTCACCTCCAGTAAAGGGGCCAGAGGATGCTGAGGGCTGTGGAATGCCCAGGAATCTCGCAGTGTTTTCCAACTTGCTCAACACCTTTTGTCTAGACAAATCACAGTGAAGAGAGAGAGAGATCCGAAATGTCAGCAGGATTCCACAGCCAGGTCCTCCCCGTCCCGGTGTGTGCTGTCAGCGCTCAGATCAGCCACTGCGCCTGGGAGAAGCGGAGTCTGCTGCAGAATTTATCGAGTGAGCTATAGGGCCTGGGTCTCACCGAATGAATGACCAACACTGAACACGTGCCGTTTACCAGATTTAAAGCACAGGCACAAAGAGATGGAGGAAGTAGTTTTGCTTCAAACCCAAAGCCTCAGGATGTCTTCAACTCAAAATCCATCTCTGGAAAGCTGTATTCCCTTCAAAGCCGCGCTCTCTCCCCAAAACCCAGAACGAGCCCTTTCCTCCCCTGTGAGACTACCCGCCTGCTTACAGGTCCTCCAGCCTGGTGCCCAACCGCCCAGCCTGCTGTCCCTCCAGCCCGGGGTCCTCCAGGCTGAGCCCCAACGCTCCGGCATTGCTCATTCTGCACATGTCCGGTGCTCTGGGCTTTTCCAAAGCCAGGCTGGCTGGAAAAACTGCTCTCCCAGCATGAAAGCGAGCACAGAAAAAAAAAGAGAAACAAAAAGGCCAGGGCTGTCCTGGGACTTTGTGTTTGAAAGGGAGCGCTTTTCTCCGTCTCACTGAGCGTGCTTGACGACGTGGTGAGAAATATGGTTCAAGAACAAAGGACAGCAAGCAGTTACCAGGGAGGAGCAGGCTGGCGTGAAAAAAAAAAAGGCTGAAGCAGGCTGAACCGCAGTGTTACCTGTCTCCCAGCCTGCTGGGGACTAGCAGAAGCCACAGACTGGCAGCCCAGGGTTGCAGCAGCGCCAGAGGGACCTGGTGACCTTAGAGAGAGGCTCCGTCTCCTCCTATTCCACCCTCCCTTCCAGGGGTGGAAGCTGCAGCACCTCGAGTCCCGTCACACTCGCTCTGCTGTAGGTTTGCACCAGTGCTGCAGAGCTCAGGATGGGTTTTACAGACCCGCACGTCTGTGAAGACACGTGCCAGACACGGCACAAAGCAGAGCACAATGATGATTATTTTTTTTTCTTCTCCAGTGCATTTTGCATTTGAAGGATGCCAAGGCAGCAGCAAACTAGATCTGACTACGGGCTGATGGAATAACTATTCCAGAGTCACCGATAGCCCTGCAATGGTCTTGGACAGCAGATTTCAAGGATGGGAGAATGTGTGTGGCCACAAGGGTCTTCCTGTGTGGCCACCACACAAAACCCCATTCTTCAGCAGTTTGTCTGGTGATATCGTAACCATCAGGTGCAGCCATCACAAATTTGCTAAATGCTTGCAGCTCAGGCAAGATTTTTTTTTGCCTCACCCGCCTGGTTTGTTCGGGGGGGGGGGGGGGGGGGGGGGGGGAAGGTTTACCTGTTTCCTGGCATTATAGCTGCTCACTGGTTTTATTTGCTTTTAAAGTAAACTTCTTGATGAATTAACCAAGCCCAATTAATACATATTTAAAGCGCATCTTCCTGATGACACAAACAATGCATGGCTGTGTCTGTCCGGGAGAGATAGCAAGGGGTAAGTGTCACTGGAAATAAGGTCACAGCGGGGTACCTGTCACTTCCTATCCCTGCGCGCCATGAGGGTGGTCAAACACATCGTATCACCTCAATCCCAATTTCCCAACTGTTCCAGGTGGCCATTTCCAAGCGCTTTGTCCCAGTTTCCCTCCACTGTGTGACAGCCCCCACCGAGCGACCCCAAGCTCAGCTTCACCAAGGGAACGGGGCCATAAAGCCAGGACGATGGGTGCCAAAAAAAAGTCTCTTACAGTCTGTCAAGATGCCAAGAAGGTACCTCAAGTGGGACAAGTGCCTACAGAGCAGCGCTGCCGCCCCACCGGTCCCTCCCGCCTTTGCCCAGTCGCCTGCTGCTGTGACACTGGGGCTGTCAGAGGGAACGGCTGGGGCAGGGCGCAGCGCCGGTGATGGCAGCAGCCGCCGCGCCTTGCCAAAACATCCCAGCGGGGACAATAAGTGAGGGCCAAGCACCAGGACACGGTCTGAATACAGAGCTCCTGTGCTGAAGGAACGGCCTCCCTGGACGTTTGCACTCTGAAAGCTCTCGTCTGAGTCTTTTTAAACAATGTCTGGTCCTTTCTACTGCAGAATTGCAGCCCTGGCCTGGCGGATAAAAGGGTTGCTGATGCTGTTCCATCCCTTGCTGGAAAATACATGCAACATCCCTGGAAAGTTGATTGCTAATATGGAAATGCTGGCCAATTTCCTCATTGTGTAAGTGCCAAGAACACAGATGAGCTCCTGGAGGCTGCTACGGAGGGGACTATGGGCACAGAGGTGGGGAAGACTTTCAGTGGCAGAAGTGGCAGTAAAGTTCTCATCTCCTCCTGAAAAATCAAGGGAACACAATTATGCATCCGAAAAGCTCCATTAAATCTGAAGGTTTCATCTCATTTATATTAACACATGTCAGCTCCTGCTGGAAAAGTGCCTGTCCCAGGCAGTAGCACAACAGCTTTGGAGGTTTCCTCCTGCCGCAGATCTGAGATCTGTTCAATATCAAGTCTGGAGATGCTCATTTCACCTCCCTCATTCTGCTACTTTAAAGCCCAATTTTATCCAAACTCCTTCAACTTAGTCAACGGGATTTAAGGTGAACGTGACTGCTTCCCTAATGTTGATAGGCTCTGATCCTCCCTGGAGTAATCCTGTTCACGTCCATCTAGCCTAGTGTCCGTTCCTGAGCCATCTCTAACTGCAACTCCTAGTCCATTTTCAGAGATACCAGAGTGCCGCCCAAAGTTGCTGGATTTAGTAGAGGTCTCTGGCTAAGAGCAAATGGCACAAATACAGCTGCACTGGGATGAAGGGAAAACACCTGATGTTGTGTTGGACTAGAAATGTGATTTTAAGGAGAGAAAAGCTCAAAAAAAAAATATATCTAGCCTACTCTGACTTTCTGCACAACGGACTACACAGGCTCTCTAGATGATTTTTGCACAAGTTACAAGTTCTGCAGGTCTCCTAGAAAACTTCCAGCCATGTTTTGAACAGTTTATATGTTGCAGAATACAGGACAACTTTTACGTTGTTTATAGCATAAGAACACACCATGCTGCAACAGCTACCTGAACCGATGCAGAACCCCAGATGGTCTCAGTAATGCTTTAATGAGTAATAAAAGTGTTCTTTTATACCTTCTTTGATCGTTCCCCGTTTATAAGGCCCAAGATCACGCTTGGTTTTTCAACTGCCATATTATACCAGAAACAGTACCAGCAGGTTTCTTCCTTCAAAGCCTCCTATAGCCTCTTCAAGCGTTGCTTCCTAAAATACAGCTCCCCATTGCAACTATGCCCTATTTCCATGCCGGGCAGCATCAACATTCCTGTTTTCCAGAAGAATCAACTCCAGTCAGATTAAAACATAGTAAGGACACAGCTGTTAATTTTATCTGCCTAGGTATCACATTGGGCCTTATGGGAGAAGTGGGGCACGTCCTCCTGATTGCCCAGATGGTGGCCAAATCCCGTCCAGAGTCCGTTTCCTAGAATAGATCCAGCAGTCAGCACCTGACCTACTTTCTCTGTTCTCAGCTGTAGTCTTCCAGTGTTTTCTAACACAAAAATCACATTGTTTACACGTGCCCAGGTTTACCCTGTTAATCTGAATTTCCCTTTATCAGCTGTCTTTCCTCTGTCTGTTTTTCCTGTCTTTTCCATGCGCAAGTCATCAGCTGCTTCTCCTAAAGCCCCTACCGGAAGGATTCAACTTATCCAGATTAGAAGCGCACATCAAATATCTACTTTTAGCTGAGATGAACAGTGCCCAGAAGAGCTGCCTCCTGCCCTCTGCCTGCAAAGGGAGCCAAGCCTGAGCAGCTCAGCTGGGCTCGTCCACCTTAACTTGCATGAATTCCACCTGACAAGCCCATACATGGGATGAAGGAGACCAATAAAGCCATTGGAAACCTTCCTAATGGTAGTTATCCCAGACTTTCTTTCCTGCTCTAGGGCAGAAGACAGAAATTTGGGAAACTCACCTGAAATAAAGCTTTTAGGAGAATTTATCTGAGGATCAGTCATTATGGCGTGGAGGCTTGCTGGGGACTTTCAGGGACCAATCTTCTCCATGCCCCATCCCAAGGACCTCAGATACCCTGTGGTATTTCCTAGACTAGGATACTATTTCCTATGAATCGTATTTCAGCGCAGACAGCAGATACTGGAGACAGATGGAAATGAAGAGGAGAAACTCCAAGGGGGGGTACCGAGACATGGGGTCATCAGATAACAGCATCTGGGCTGTATTTAGTTGCATGCAATCGACTCCTCAACCTGGGAGTCATCCCACTTCACGGTGTCTTTGGCAGTGAAGCCTCAAGGACTTCCCACCAAGGCCATTTGATCCCACCAGCACGTCGCAGCTCACGGCCCCTCTCAGTGGCAGCACTACTGTCGCTTGTGGCCTTGTATTGTTAACCAGATCACTGAGCTAACACCGAGCAACTGAGGTTAAAAATAAACCCTTAGGGCCCGGTTTAACGACACTGACGTTGAACTCGTGCGATTACAGAAGTGAAGGGGCAGCTGAGAGATGGGAAAAGCGGCAGAACTACTGGAGCACCTTCCCTCCCCAAAGCAGCTACTGCTACATCTCGCCAGTTTTCCCTCCTCTGCTTTTTCAAACTCGGGTGGTTACCAGTCTAAGGAACATGCCGTAACACAGCAACGTTTCTCTTAAGCACGCAGCATTTCCCGTTTGCCGAAGTACATCTAGTACCACTGTCCTCAGCCCATATCGTACTGCAGGTTCCCGCACCGCCATGCGGCCCATATGCACCACCTATACCATGCATCACCAGCAGTTTTCCCCCAGTTCCCCTAAGTAACATGAAGGTAGGGAACGCATTGCAAGTTATTCAGCAAATAGAGGAGCCGATACAAGTGAGAGAGGGGACTTTTTGACCTCGGACATCCTTCAGAGTCACGGGCCCTTCTCCTTTGTTCCCATTGTCACCTCGGCACTGCAAGCAAAATAAGTTTGCATCAACGGTGGGGGCAAAGAGAGGGACTGCTACACCAGTGAGTACATCAGAGCATGCGAAAGCTCAGGGAATGCAAACACCTTGAAAGGAAGATTTCATGAGATGAGCGTATTTTAGCTGTTTGCAAAGGCCTGCCAGAAAGAGCAGCGGGGAAGTGCCAGGAACACAGAGCTGTTTTGGTGCACATCGAACGGAGCAAGTGTCCTGGGAAGCTGCTCTGGAGGAGGAGCTGGCAGGTTTACAATGTGCTTTTTTGCAGCGTGCAATCCCTTGGGAAGATCTTAAAGATTTATCTGGGATAGGCCTTCTTGTCCATCACAGTCTCCCACATGAATCGGTTACAGTTTCCTGGCAGGGTAAGACTGGGACCCCGTATTGGAAGTTGCACGTTAGGCAGCAGCTTCGTCACTTGTCCTGAATTCCATTAATTAATGCACATCACACCGCTGCTGAGATGTCCTGGATTTTGCCTCCTGCTTTTTGTGCACGAAACAATTTAAAACAGATCACTCAGGCAAAACTAGACTCCAGATAACACTCTTTACAAGAACACCACACACTGCGCCTCTGCCTGCTTTCTGCGGTCCCCAGCACGGACCGCAGTGAGCCCCACCGGCCACTCTCTGCCTGGGACGCAGCGGTTGCGAGTCATCAATCCCCTGCGCTGAGCAGAAGTTCCCCTGTGCTCCAGCCCATCTCTCGCTTCGCCATTTAAAACAGACTGGAAAATTCCTACGAGGCTGTTGAAGGCAAGAGAGCAGAAATGCCAGGGGCACCGGCAGGAAGGTCTGCAGCATCGGCACGACGCAGCCCTCGCCTCTGAAACCAAGCGCCCCTGGATCGTGGAGGTGTCTCCCACCCGGTGCCTTTACAAGCTTCTCTTTTAGTGTCACCCCTGGACTGCACAGCCCCAAAGCTGCGGGGGAGATCTCCCTCCCGCAGCCCAGCTCAGAGTCATGCTTGATTGCATCATATTTATTTTTCTTTGCCTTTGAGATCAGGATTCCTCCCACCTTGCTGAGAGCCAGGTTTTGCCCAGTCTCACAAGGAGGGGAGCCAGCGGGTGACCCACACCCAGGCACACAGCTGGGTGGCAAAGCCTTCTCCAGTGCGCGTGTCCGATGGGGACAGCGTTAGCGCTTTCTCGGGCGGCGCTGGTTGGGTTTCGAAAGTTTTAACATTTACAGCATCTGCTCTTGTGCTATTTGATACCTCCGCAGCCCGAGAGCGGCGAGCGGAGGACCCCGGCGCTGCGGGGACGGACACGAGCACCCACCGGGAACGGCCGCATTTGCAGATGCAGTGACCGGCAGAGTCACTAGCAGGCTACTCACCCTGGCTTTGTCCTTGCATCCAGAGGAATTAAAGCCCTTGGAGATGAGGTCTCATTGTTCAAGATGTGCTTGAGGGAGGCAGCTGCTTTCTTTATATCTCAAGATTCACTAAAGTTCAGGAAGAGAGAGAGAAAGAGAGGGGACGGCAAAAGGGGAGGGACTGAGAGAAGGGCCCAGAGGCCGTATAGAATGACAATGGAAGGAAATGCTTTATCAAACCTAGAAAGCCAACCCTGTCCTGGGAACACAGAGGGAGAAAAAAAAAAAACTTGCAGAAGAAAAGCGAGTTCAGCTGCCCTGGGTTCCTCCCTTGGCAGCACAAGCCCTCCTCCCCCAGCCCCTCTCTCCCAAACACAATGCAAGCCGGTGAAAGCCGTCAGGCTCAAACACTTTTTTTTTCATTAAACAGAGAGAAGTTTCAGTTCTTTTGGGGGGGGGGGGGGGGGGGGGGGAACCAAAAATTCCAACAACCAAACCCTGCCCGGGAATGGGAATGTGACGCTCTTCCCCCTCCCCCGGCTCCAGCCTTCCAAGTTTCTATGAGTCAAACGTTTGCAATGTGTTACCGAAATGTTACCAAGCTGGAATGCAGCATCTGAGAGGGTTTAGCTAATAAAACTTTTGTTTGTTGGCTGGGAGAAAGTGTCACCGGCAGAGAATTCGGTGGTTGTTCTTCTTCTTCCTTTTGTTTTTCCCATCTATGTCTTATCCGGCGAGGGTTAACTGGTTGTGCAATGCTGACACCCTACGAGGGTGGCATTAACCCAGCGCTCCTGTCCCAAATGGAAAGGGAAATTGCACTGTTAAGCAAGAGACCAACGGAAAGAGTCAATCTGATAGAGCAGGTGGGAAACAGAGGGCCAGAGAAATTAAATTGTACAGACAACCTAGGGCACAGCTAGGGACAGACCTCAGCTACCGAAGCACGACTTCGCAGACACAGGCTTTGAGATTTTGGGGGTCAGAAAAGCACTATTTCCTCATCTGACAGTCCTCAGGTTTGTCCCAAGGAGCTTTCATCCGAGACAACCAGTTACTGGGCCCAAAGTCTACAGTGTTTTCTAGAAGCATCTGCTCCGGATTTGCACACATCGAGCTTCTCAATTTTTTCCTCAATAATTTAACAGCCTAACAAGGAACACTTTCTCAATGATGTTAAGTCACCACCAAAACCAGTGTCTTTTTTTCTTGTTTGCGCCTGGCTTTAACCCCTGGAAATTGATTATTGTTATGCATTTTATCACTTTCAAATCTAGTCGAATCCAGTATTTTCTAGTGTCGCTAAACACAGCGGAATAACGGATTGAGAGGCTGTTGAGTTTTGATGTACTGAACAGATTAAGTCCCTTCAATAGCTTGCTGCAAGCCATGCTCCCTCCTGTTCCCACTCCTGTGGGACGAGCTGATCTCTGCCCTGCCCGAAGCCATCCTTCCTTTCAAGGATTTGTCTAGGGAAAAACATACAGATCTCGAACACGAAGTCAGCTGCAATCAGGAAAAAAGGTCCAATCTGAGGATTTTATTCTGAATTTGTTCAGAAAAGTTAAGCCAGCTGCACTCTAAGGTGCTAAACACTGTTATAATGCTGGGTAAAAGTTTCAGAAGCACAGAACTCATTTAGGTGGCTATATCTAATTTTCACTAAAAAGTTTTTGGCACTTACAAAGAAAAGTTATGGGAGCTGAAGAGAGAGCTTCCTCTCCGGTCACTCGAGAGAAGCTCTCCAGGGTGAGATTCCGTTGTATGCCTGTTCTTAGCTCCATTCCCACTGCTGTCTCCCCAGTCCTCGAGGATCTTGGCCACATCATTACCTGCCCTTCACTCCTCAGTCCTCCTCCTTGAGGAGGAGCCACTGGTGTTTGTGCAGGAGGCCAGTGAGGCCTCCTACATGCTGAGGGACACAGATGTGGCATCTTCCAGTAGGTCCGTAGGGGAATTCGGGCCATAGCACAGTAGTTTTGCAGCTCTGAGCTTTTGAGCATCTCACTCTCATGGTGGGAGCACAGCCTAGTCCAAGAAGAGTGCATGAGGATGACGAGTGCAAGAAGGAAAGCAGGAGAGTAGGGGAGAAGCTGAGGGACTGTCCCTCTTCAGTGCTTGCAAGCCTTAGTCTTTCCAGGAGGTGGCTCCTTCCACCTGGGATTCCTAGCCCCAAACCACTTCCAAGGCTTGTAGCCTTCACCCTTCTGAAGGACCTTGTTTTCAGGGTTCAGGCTCCAGGAGGAAGATAGTAACGCTCTTCCTGCCTCACCCATTGCCACCCCAAGTGTCCCTTTCAATAATAGCAGTTGGCCTAACATAAGGAGGCCTGGCTTCAGGTTTTGCCTCTGTCTGAGGGAAGGAAAATCTCCATCAGCCAGGAGAATCCTCCCAGGAGCCTTGCAAAGGGATGGACTCCACCTCTTCCGCTGAAGTTGCCCTGCTTTGTGCAAGACACCACACAAAGCACGCAAATTCTCCCGAGAGTGGAGTTTGGGCTCCCTGCCCTGCTCCTGGATTGGAGAATCATAGTCAACCTGTCCTGGCTATTTCCAGCCCAAGCACAAATTATCCTTTAACGCCAACTGGAGCAGTGTCAGTAGAAAAGAGGGAGCATGGTGGCCCTTCTCCCACCTCTAAAAAATCAAGCGATGCCAGTCCTGCGCGAGCAGGTAGATGTGAATTTCTGAGACTAGAAACAGCTGAAGTCTTCTCAAAAGCAAAAGTTTAGTTTCGCTGTCACAAAGATGAGAGAGAAAAATCGCTTATTTGTCCTCACAATTGGCAGCAGCAAAAATTCACATTCATGGCAACAGCAGGGCAAGTTCTGGAAGGGGGCTGGGAGGGATCCATCAGACTGCAGAAAGCCACGACTGAGGGCTGCTTTCTCCCCCAAGTGACAAGTCACATCCTGGGGTGTCCCAGGCAGTCCCGTCCAGGTAAAAAACTGTTCTTGGGATTTTTCTGTTCTCAGATAAAAGAACCTGATATCCCGACAGAGGAAAAAAGGAAAAATAAAAATAAAGATCATGGGGAAAGCTCTGAGGGGAAAGGAAATGGCGGTGGTAGAGATGTGCTTAGGAGAGAGTTTGACAATCGGCCACGCAGAATGGAGTGCCCCCAAACAGGGTCACTCCTGCTCCGGGTCTGAGCCAAGTTGTTATAACAAGTTACAAACTTTTACCTAGTTGGACATTTGCATCATTTGCACGTTAGGTGTAAGGACACAGAAGGAACTGCCAAAAGCAGAGTTGTTTAAAGGCCAGGCAGAGATAAGAGATACTGCCTTGTTTAACAAAGAGACATTTCCATATCTAAGGAAGTGAGGCAATCCTGTCTAATTAAGAAGACTGACCAAAGTCTCCCAGGAGGAAGAAAGAGGGTGAAAGATTAAAATCTTTGTGTTTCAAAGGCGGAGGAGACCAGCCAGGAAAGCTCATGTTCTGCCAACTGGAGAACCCAAAAGATGTTGTGTGGCAGCTTGAGCACTGGAAGTGGTTATGATGGTGGATCTAAGGAGGTTCCTGAAGGTGTTCATGATGGGAGGTGTGTCTGAAGGGTTTGGGATGGCCACCCAAAAGAAGTTCTGTCTCTATCAGAGGCACCTGAGGCCAAAGGCAAGCTCTGAACACTACCCTGCAGGACAGTCAGACAGTCAGCTGGATAGGAGAGAGAAGGATTTTGTGCACGTCTGCACCCCAGCAGCCAGAGGGAGCATTTCCCACAGTTGCTGGTTGGAAGGACCCTCGTCCGAGGACCTGAGGTGCACGTAGCTGCTTTGGCACAGGAGCAGTTGGAGTTTCCTGGAAGGGTCAGTTCTGCCCTGAAAGAAGAACACGGGCAGTCAAGGAGAGCAGGAGGAAACAGAGGCCTTATAGAGCTTTTGGGGTAGACCAGCTGCGGTACGCGTGTGCACATGGGGACTGTGAGCACATATAGACACCCCCTTATGGCAAGCGTGGGTGGTGGGTTCATGCTGTAGAAGGAGTTGGAAAGTGGCACCCAGTGGACTTCGAGGTGGGAATGCAGAGACCCAGGAATGGAGCAGGCAGTGAGCAGGGCTTTCAGAACCCATGCCGTGACCCATCTTCTGAAGGAAAGCATATGCCTAGCTCCTTTGAACTTCCGCAGTTGTGCAAATGCTAAGCCCCAGTGCTCTAATCTGTGCTGGCATTTTCCAAGAGCACTTCTTCAAGGCTTTATCATGAAAAAAACCAAACCTCTACGCATTCCAGTGGGCTCCTGAAATCCCTAGCTATGTACATAGCTCCCTCAAAGGAAAGCCTTCACGTAGTCCACAAGCGCTTATTCGCCATTCACGCAGCTGCCTTGTGGGTACGCCCTGCTGCATTTAAAGATGTACACGGAGAGGAGGAATTTCAAAATTTCAGGGGAACTGTAGGCTAGCACAGAGGAATGTAAAGACATACATGGAGAATGCTCACACCATGTGGGAACGATGTTCCAGGACACTCCCAGAAGATGCTGTGCCCATGCACAGGCATCCTGCAAGCTTTCTGCAAACTTGCAATCTGCACAGCAGATTGCTTTGGGGCCGGGAATGAAATAGCTCTGGCAGACCTACTTTGGCCTTGTTCTGTGCTATCCCTCTTTTCTGCAGAAGATGGTCCCAGTTAAGCCTCCTCTCAGACTGTACCTGACATTGACAGTCCCCTTCCTGAGCCCTGTGTGGCCCAGCACACCACATGCGGTGGCTCAGCATGGACTAACCTGTGCAGTTCTCCTACAGTGCAAGATTTCCCCTTGCTGCCATCCCCCGGTGCTGGTACAGCAGCCCAGTAAAGAAGTCCCAATGTCCTCATCAGTGGGAGATTTGGGGGCACGGCAGAAAGGCGTGGTGGCATGGCCATGCCACATTGCCCTCTGGGGTTGTGTGGCAGAAGACCTGAGCAGCTCCAGGGGCAGTGTTTGTTGGCAGATGCCGTGACATCTGCCAGCACTGGCTTCTCCCCTGCTGTCCTCTCAAGTGCGGCATGGTCACATCAGTGTGGATATGTGGAGTTCGTTTAGGGTTGGGAAAGCTGAGGCAGCGTAGAGAGGAGAGGAGGGGTTCTTTAAATTGCATAGATACAGCCAGGTATTTCAGCAGCCTTGTCGGCTAGAAACTACTCAAAGGATGAATAGTATTCTGTTCATATGCTGGAAAACTACAGGCTGCTATTTCTGTAACTAATGAGGCTGGAGCAGGTCTGAGATGGTGTTTAGGAGCATAAAGAAGCAGATAGATTTTCAAAAATCTTTGGGTAATAAGCAGTATGAGCTTTGCTGAAAATCCTGCTAGGTGCCTGTCACTCTGTGTTGAACATGCCTTCAGCACCTCGTCTTTTCCAGTCAAAGCACGAAGACCTAAGCTGTGCTGCTGGGTCCCAGGGTCTTGAGCTAAGTCAGATGCACCCCACCAGCCCTGGCATGCTTACGAGAGCTCGGCCTTTGCTTCCAGCAGCCACGAGCCTGCTCTCGCATCACCCAAGATCCACCTCCCTGCCTGAAAGGTGAGTGGAGAGCGGGACTGCCAGAATTGTCCTTGGACGCTAAGCAGGCCATCAGTGGCTTAAAAGCTGGAGGAGCAGCAGCGTGGGTGCAGGCGGTGGATGTGCGAGGCAGGGGGAGGAGAGCTGCCTGGAGCCACATCTCTCCATAGAAGGCAGGAAACGAGCAGGTTTGTTTCTTCAGGAGGAGAAGAGTTATGTCTGCAAGGCACGCCGGCTAAAAATACTCCGAGCTGTTGAGGACCAGGGCGTACGAGAGAGGTTGCTTGGGAGAGCATGCCACAGGGTGCTGGTGCCCTGGGTCTGAAGGAAAGGCGGCGATGCCACATGTGTGGCACTGTGGCCTTCCTTACAGCCTCTGCAGGGGAGACCCTGGGGTGATGTTCAGCAAACCCAAGGGGCAGGATTGGGGCATCCGAGACCCACAAAACTGGATGCTCTCCGAATCCTGCCCAGGTACTTTGGCCCTTGTTTTAGGCTCTGAAGTGAACACAGCAGCCTGGCTCAGCCTATTTGTTAATAGTTAGTACACAAAGCAATCTGAACCCCAGCTACGCTCTGCAGGTTCTTCACATCAATATTGTGATTGTGCAGGGAACAGAGACATGAGCCGCCCCCAGGCGGGTCACCCCAGGGGGACTCGGTGCCCCTGCACAGCACAGAGCAGCACTCAACACAGGGACACCAATGAGGCTAAAACCCCTCAGGAAAGGGGACAGCTGTACCCAGTCTCTGTCCACGTGACAAACAGGCAAGACATCCAACACCAAGAACATTTTGGACACCTGGCATGAAATAGGTAGGGGACACAGACTGACAGACCCTCACACCTCTAACCCCAGAGTAGACCTTCCCACCGGGATGCACTTCTTGACTGAGAGCAACTCTAACAACTGTATTCCTCCTGGGGTGTTTCTGTTAGCAACTGTTCAGCCACCACAAGCCCCGGTGAAGAACAAGGGCCAGGTTAAACTCACCCATTCTCCTGGCTCTGAGCTTCTAAGGATGGAGACGGTGGCACATCAGCATGCACGATGCCCCTCCACGGCACACCAGCATCTCCCTGGAGACCTCATCCAACAGCAGACCTGCTTGAATCATTTCACATCTTCTTGAGCTTCAGCTAGCAAAAAGGCATTTCAAATAATTTTTCCCCTTTTGAAAAGGCTGGTCCCTTGTGGACGACTCCACAGCAAGGGCGTGAGGAGGAACTTGCCTGGCCTCAGTCCCAGTAAATCACAGTTCAAAGACAGCTGAACTCCATTTTGTGATTATTAACCCCAGCCCTGCTCCATTTGTTTGGCCTGTCTGAGGCTATATATAGTGATGGGAGCAGGCATGGCTAGCGGAGAATTGTGTGCAGCTGTTAAGCACAGCCCCCACCTTTCCAAAAAAATTATAAAAAAAAAAAAAAAAAAAAAAATATCCAGCAAAACAGGAAGACTATGGCTGGGAAATGAGAAGCAGCTGTGAAGAGGAGGGATGAGATGTCATACAGGGAGGCCTGACTTCAAAACTTGCAGGAAATGTATGAGAAATTTCACAGCCACTTTTCTAATCCATCATCCCACCCGTGTCCCGCAGTGGCCCTTGGCTGCGGTAGCAGGCTGTGAGTGCCAGAGGTAGGAGCATCTCCAGGGTGGACTCAGCAGGAAGACCTACGAAAATGGCTGTTTGTTCTCATATTGCCATCAACAATGTCTTGCTGTGCCTTCGTGACAGATCCTAATCACTACAGATAGATTGAATGCCAAGAACAGGCAGGTGCTGAACCAAGGGAGCTCCAGTATTGATTCTGTGCATACCTGGTAATGAAACGCTTAGAACAGTAGTGGTGAAAAACTCTGAACATAACACATATCTAATATGCAACCTAGGTGCTAAGGGAGTGAAGGAGAGGACCAGGATGAAAAAGGAGAGGTGGAGAAACGCGGAGGTGCCTTGCTGAGACCACTGTCCTCTTCCCGCACTCTCACGAGCCAGAGGCCTCTCGGCATAGATCAGCAGAAGATGCTGCTGTTCCTCATCGTGCTTCATTTTGGAGCTGCCAAAGAGGTATACACCAGGCCAGGTGATGCTGCATTAGCAGTCTGCACACAAAAGCTTCCCTTTGGCCTCTGCATCGGCCTGAAAAAACACCTAATGATTAAAAAGAAATGCTTATAATAGCATCCAGGGCTCTGAACTTTTCGTGTCGGGCATAGGAAGGTTGCTTCTCAGTGTGCACATGCAGCAAAAACCTGCTGGAGCTGTAGATGCATTTAGTTTGGATAGACCCTGCTCTTACATCGGTGCTGGCATTTTTACAGAAGTATAACCTGCCTGGCTTTCGCTGGGTGCATGTTTCCTGAGGCATTTGTACCATTTAATATCAATTTATTTAAACTGATCGTTTTCCCCTCTGGACTTTCCCTAGGCAGATATTTCCACAGTCAAGCGTATCTCACTGCAAAACAGCTTTTATCTGACTCAGTCATGTTTCCCCGGGCACATGCTTGCTCCTGTCCTCTTTCCATCAACGTACAGATAGACAATCCCTGTCTCCTGTGACAACAAATTGCAATAAAGGAGCCTCACAGACTTGAGCCTGAACCCCCTTAGCCGGGGGCACGACGAGGTGGCCATCCCTCCTAGATGGACTTATTCCACGTTCATGGAGGAGTTCAGAGGTGGAAAGAGCATCGTGGGGGAGGAAAGACCCTCCCTCTCCAAGGGAGGCTGACTTGCTCTGAAGACCTGGTACCAGCTAGCGTGGTACTGGCACGGAGGAGACTCATTGCTGGCCACTAATCTCTTGGCTCTTCATCAGTTTTTTTTCCCTGGCTATAACGGCAGCTCTGGCAACAGCCCCTTGCACCTGAACTGCTGCTCTGGCAGATGGTGCATCAGTTTAACGTTTCATCTGAAGACAAAGCTCAGGGAGGGGAATGCAAATGCTCAACTCATCCCCTATTTTGGATACAGATGTCAGTGTATCAGCTGGTCAGGTGAACCCAGATGCGTGTGTTTACCTGGAAAGCTTTTCTTTCACTTCACGGCAGGTGGTGTCTGGGGTATGTTCCTGGTGTTACCCAAGAGCCTGTAAACTTGCTCTTCCACCCTTGCTCGTAGCTTCCTGTTTGCCAGGAGAGTTTAGGGTGAGAACAGCCTGATTCAGTCTGTTGTCGTGCAGCACAGCCTCCTCTTGAGCAAGGGAGAGGAAGGCTGCCTTCATTCAAGCTGTGGTTTCAGCAGCTGCTGGCACCAGGCACCCCGCAGTCAGGTGTGCTGCTCTCGAGCGACCGCACAGGGCTGATTCGGTGAGAAGGAGAAGACGGGGGAGCTGAGATCAAGGTGTTCATCTGCAAAGGAAGGAGCTTCCAACCGAAGTGCTGCCTGTGTGGTAGGCTTGTGGCTAGCTAGTTCACCCCTCCCTGTCAAGGCTCAGAGAGCTTCAAACTCGACCTGACGCTCTTGTTCTGCACCTGCGGCCGCTGAACCACTCACCCGATGGAGGGGTCTCTTTTTCTTCTTTTCAGTGAAACCCAGGCAAAGGTCTGGGATGAAAACGGGAGACCGGTATCTCTCTTTAGAACACGTCTCAGGCTTACCATATATTTCACTCTTCCAGGATGATAGGAAGTGTCCGTCTCCCTCCCATGGGCCCTAGGGAAAGGGTGCTGCAGTGTGCAGCAGATGTGCAGCCCACATCTCTAGCCAGGACCCCAGTGACCTGCTTCGAGTCTCCAAGTCCAGGTGATTTTCCTAAAGAGGAAGGGATGAGCAGAACACTCAGAAAAGCCACCCACCCCAGGCAAGCATGTTTCATGCTCTTTGAGCTGTTCACTCCATCCCTCTTAATGTGCTGCTCAGACACAGCACAGAGCAGTTCATTGGAAAACAACCCAGAGAAGCTAATTCAGGCATGAGAGCTGCCAGGAATTCCTGAAAATTACCCCCTTCACACTCAGTTTTGCCCCTGGCTTTGTTGTGCCAGCTTTAAGCCAAGTGCTGTGTCCCATCGGAGCTGCTCAGTCCAACATGCCGGAGAACAATGCTTCTCAAGCTTTCTTCTACCAGCAACCTCTGCTCTCACCAAACCATTGTGCCAACCCCATCATAAATTACTGCTCCAAAAATGACTAATTCCTCTTGTGAAACCGGGATAATGGGGACTCTCCCGAGCATCTTCATCACCCACAGGGGAAGCTTCATGCCTGTAGGGTCACTGGATGGCTTGGTAATGGGACGTTTCTCTTTTGAAACCTCAAGTCCTGTACCATGTACTCTCTGCAGAGGGGGCATTAAAACTTCTCTCCCTGTTCTGCCTGCTTCAGTAACGGGCGTTTTTCCGGCTTCCTCTGAGTCCTGAGAGCTGCCACATGGGCACAGGCATCTAGTGGGATGCAGAAAATATAGGACAAAACCTGGGTGGTAACAGGATTGTGGACACAACAGAAGGAGTGAGAGGGCAGAGAAAGGGAAGGCTCTCGGGAGAGGCCTCCATGAGGTCCTGCTGGACCCGCTGTCCCCTGAGAGACACTGGTTTTGATCACTCACAGATTGAAATCTGACCATTAATAGCTCATATTTTCCCTATCAACCACCACTTCTTCAGGGCTCATTTTCTGCCAGCTGCTCTTCACCCATCTCAGGCCCTTGGAGAGCCGGGACAGTGGCACAGACCTTGAGAAACTCTGGCTCTGTGCAAATGCATTTGAAACCCAGAACTTCTTTTCCGGTCCCCAATTTGCACCAGCCAGTAGGGATTTAACCCCTTGTTGTTTTGTCGCTTCCACCTCCATCCTGTGTGCAGGCAGGAGAGGGAGAATGGGGGGAGAGCGTCTTGATTGATTGTGCAAATCCCTAGTCAGGAGAAGAAGTCTGATTTACTGAGGCCAGAGGTACTAAAGAGCCCGGACAGGAATTTGCACTAAACCTTTGACACACAAGACATTTCCCTTTCTGGCCAAGACAAACAAAGGAAGGAAGTGTCTGGGACTTTTAAAGCGACCTAGTGGAGACAGGTAAGGGCAGATAAGGGCTGAAGGAAGAGTGGGTTGGGTAAGGGAAGTATCTAGTTTTAAAGATTTGTTTGAGTCCTTAGTATTCTGCAAATCAGACTTCGAGGAGGCGAAGCTGCCTGGGGAAGAACTGCTTGCAGTGGGAGAAACAGGCTAAACATCCCTGAAGTGCTGAGCACAGGGTTTCTATTCGCCCTCCACTTTTTCTCTTTTTCCACATACTTTGCAAAGTTCTCTGTGTCCAATGCTTATCCCATGACTAAGGCTTACAGGATTTCGATACTCTTTAGCTGACCACCATCAGGCTCTGTAAAGTCTCCTGTCAAACGATGCTGGGCTCAGGTGTCTGGGTGATGTCTGCCTGTACCGTTCCTGTCGGATCCTACAATTTCTCAGCCTTATTGCTCGGTGTAAAAGATTATTTGCCCCTTTCCAGCACCTGTTCAGATCCTCTAATAAAAAGAACAGCTGGAGCTGTTCCTGCCCTGCAAAAGGGAGAAAAACACTATGTGATGGAGGGATTGAAAAAAAAAAACCACCACATGATTAATGGAAGGATCAGCTCTTCGTTAATGCTGTTCTCTGTCCCCCTGCCACTTGTATGGGGGACGCAGAGGATCCTCATGTTTCTAGTGCTGGGAATGGGACCAGCAAGGAGTCTCCTGTGGGGCAGCAGTCAGGATGAGGCCTGGCTCCTCCTTCGCCACGGCATCTCTGCCTGACTCCGAGAGGGCATCCTGCACCATCGGCTGCTATGGGAAGCCAGGCATCTCTCCAGCCTGGAAGCAAAAAATCAGTACCTTTCCCAATTTAACGTCACTGATTCCTCATCTCTGCAGCAAACGATTGCTAGAAGACTGTCCCTGCTGGCAGACTTAAAATGCAAGGGTTAACCTTGCCTGTATAGGGTTAGTTTTCCTCTCAGGGTTCCAGTTTCTCCTTGGAGTCACCTGTGTGGTGACTCCACAGGTCCCCTGCATGAATCCTTCCATTAACATTTCGCTCTTTGACCTCAACTCTTTCCATTCTCCACAAAATTGCTCCAGTTTCTTTTTAACCCTTTTTCTCACTCAGGATGCAACACAGCAATATCGAGTCGCAGCATGGGGAGGCTGCTGACGTTTCTCTCCACAGTACCGCAAAACACAGTATGGATGGAGGATATATTTTGGCAAGATCCAGGGGCCAGAGGGAGCAGGAAGGTCCTCAGTGCTGTGCCCACAGCAATCCCATGCCACAGAGTCACAGATCCTGCTCCTTGGTCTTATTCTGTTGGGGTATTTTGCATGCGGTGAGTCATTAAATAAAATGCCTGTCCAGGGACCCCAGGGCTGCCAGGGTTGGGACAGGCACTCTGCTGAGGTTCCTCCGCATGTCCAGTCCAAGATCATGAAAACAAAGCTGCTGCTTTCTGGGTTATTTATAAAGCAAGCTGGACAAATAAACTTTTCCTACCCAGAATGGTCAAGGTTATGAATCCATAGTTCTCCTTTCCTATGGGGACCTTGTTTGTGACTCATTCCCAGCAGCCGCTTGGGGGCTTCCAGTCCATGAGCTGGAAGCGATGAGCCTTTCAAAGCGAGGAATGGCTTGGCAGAGGCAGCTGAAGGCTCCCTGCAAGGACTGAGCCCGGTCCACCGTCGTTTGTTGCTATTAAGCAAAGACCTGCACAGAAAAGCCATCTGTAATGCAAGCAAATTCTTTTAAAACCCCAGAAAATTGGTTGGAGCACCATCTTGAGGCAGTTTCTGGAAGCTGTGGGCAGACCATCTCTTGTAACACATTTCACTGGGCTGGGGAGGATGAAGATGTGGGTGTCCCTCTGTGAGCAGTGCTTGAGGTGACACGCACACATCATCGGGGAGCACCGCGCAGCCTCCGGACTGCAGCTGGATCCAGCCCGGCTGAAGAGCTCCCATCCCACCAATAACAACCAGGATACAGCATGACCTTGCGATTGAAGGTCTTTGAATAGCAGGTCATTATCCTATTCTCCCCTTCTTCAGCCGGGTACCTTTGGACAAAGTCTCTGTTACTGGATACTCTGCCATGTCATCAGCTAATCTGGCAGGTGGCCCCGACATGAGGTTTTGCCACAGTCAGTCTCTCCTCTGTCCCTAGAAGCCAGGAGGGAGTCCCTTGAGTCATACTTTTTTCCTCTGCTGACTCTAATCTGTGCATTTATGTCATCTGTGTCCATGGTGTAACTTCTTGCCTATGTTTCTCTGCTCTTCATTAGTGCTTGTCGCTGGAGCGCAGGTGGGTCCACCTGAGATTAGGAAATGCTTCTCCGTCACTTTTCCAGAAATACTTGGTTTGTTATTACTGTGCTTGAGTTGTTATCGATTGTTGTAAGATTTTCTTTCAAGAACCAGGCTGCCTAAGAGTCTGCCTGTATCTTCTGCTGGTTTTGACCACAACTTTGTTATCCCACTATATCTTTTTGATAGTATTTGGATAGTGCAGAGTGCTGCTTCTGTTTGCTCTCTGAAAGTGGAGACTATTATATTTTTTAATTCTGCTGATGCTGAAAAGAGCTGCGATTTCTAAAAAGTGATCTTGTGCCGGCCCTGACATGTTTCACAACTCAACACCAAGCAAACTGGGCTCTGCAGCCTTCAGTGAAGAGGCTGGAATTGGTTTTTTTTGCAGGGATTTACTTTCTGTAATCTGACCATTTGGGTTGTTCACAAAGATGACTTGATTTTTCAATACGCGCAAGTCCGTGATCAGCTTTCTCCACGGCTGATCAAGGTTTCCTGCACAATGAGTCAACTCTTTGTTGCCAATTCCTGAGGAATTCTTACCAAACACTGCACAGGCTTAGAAAACCTTTAGCCTCGCTGCGTGTGTCCTAAGCTCCAAGGCCGCTTTGGGGATGCTCACCCTTGGCAGCAGTGGGTTAACAGCTCAGGGCGTATGTTTAAGGGTGATGCATCTTGAAGTGTTGTTTTTCTCTAGATGTCCTACGCTCACAATATTAAATAGTTCCTTCCCCTTTGGCCCTGGAGGCTGTTCTGAAAGCTGGAAGCCCAGTGTCTGTTTGAGCAGGGCCCCTCTATCACCAGAATCTGCTTATCTGCAGCTCAAAGGAAATTCTGCTTGGCTGATGTGTTCCAGCTCCGGATGAAACGCCTCCTGCCTGCACACGCGGAGAGTTTCATAAGCGAGGGGCTGAGATGCTGTGAGCTGCTGCGAGGCTGCTTCTCAGGAACTCCGTCTGTGAAAATAATCAGGGGTTCTCATTTCACGCCGTCAGCAATTGCGGGGCCAAAGTCGCCGCTGGGATCATCCGAGCGCCACGGGACTCGTTCAAAGCCTTTAGGGCAAGAGGTTTCAGGACTTCAGCGCTTTAGAGAGAGGGGGTTGAGGGACTCGATAAATACTTACATGGGGAGCAATGTCTCGAAAATGAAACATCAAATAAAATCCCATCGAATGAAATCTGATCACAAGGACCGAATTAAGCCACTAGAAAGTCTGGGCAGGTTTAAGAGCTCACGTCTGTTGAAAAGGGGGTGTTTTGTATTTTCAAGTGTCTTCGCATCACCTAACGGCATGCCTCAGGGCACAGAGTGTGCTCTTGATGCCGTGCTAAAAATAAACCACTCGGGAAGGCTCTGACAGCCTTCTCCGTACTTCAGGTACTTTGAACTGAAAAAGGAAAAAAACACGTAAGAGAAAGTCTTTGTGGGCCACCTGGGTGCCACGTGACCCTGGAGAAGAGTTTGGCCAAGCAGCAGACAGCAGATACAAAGCCAGTGTCCACCGTGGCTGTATCAAGTTGTGTCCCCAAATGTGGGCTACAAAGATGCTATAAACAACACGAGTACCACACGTTTCTTCTTGTTTAATTCAACATGTATTTGAAGCCACTAAAACAGCCGGTGGGATGGTACTGGCAGATATACGGAGCACCGCGTCTTTGCCATGCACCAGTGACAGTTGTTGGCTGAGATATGTCCTGGATGAGAACGAGCGGAGGAAGCAGCAGCGAAGCTTCCAGGAGATGCTGTTGTGAGCGGCTGAAAGCACGTGGGAAAACCTGCCGTCCTGGTGAGATGTCTCATACCGGATTAGGCCATTGGACTTGTCTGGGTGAGAAACGGCCAACTTCAGCTCCACTGGATAGAGAAGTGAGCAGGGAGCTGTCTTCTCACTGGGTGGAAATTATAGCTTATATAAAACAATTTCACCTCTGTCACTTGGTTTCCTGAAAGCTGATGGAGGAAGAGTCAGAATTAGGGAGCGATAGAGTTTGTTTTCTTTTTCTAGATGACACTGTATATTTTTATTCTCCCCCTTCTTTTTTTTTGTGGTTAGATAAAAGTTAGGACAAAAAGACTTTGCTGAATTGGCTCCAAGTTAAAGCCCAAGAAAACAAGCTTCAACCTTCAAGGCTGAGAGGTTCAGTGGGTTGTCAAACCCAGTTTTTCTCGCACAGGAAATCACATCATGTAACATCTTGTTTGTGACTTTGGCCAAGGGTAAAATCCTTCTCAGCAAGGGTGTACTGACATTTCAGAGAGTTAAGTCCCAAGAGAAACACAGCGTTTGAAGGCACAGAGATTTTTGAGGAACAAACAATACAGCGGAGATCTGTTTGCAGAAATATCCAGGCTCCGTTTGAGCTATTTCTTCATGAATTAACAGTTTTAGAAGCAGCTTTCTGTCTGTAGCCACTTTGCACTACATTTTTCTTATCTTTAATTAGTTAAAATTCCTGACAGCTTCTTGTTTCAAGGTGTATTTTAGTTTCCTGCTTGCAAAAAAAAAAAAAAAGTAGTAATTTTTTTAGTTTCACAGCAATTAAAATTACATTCTTTTCCAAAATATCTACAGAAGCCTCCATCAGTAGAGGTGAGAGAGAAATATCCTCCTGCCCAATCAAGGACCAGTTACATCCTTCCCGACCCATTTCTTTAACCTGCTCTTAAAAACTTGCTTTACTTCTATCCTTCCACTTTGCAAGGAAACCACTGAAATTTCTCCTCTGCACAGGGCTCGTCACTCAGTCTTGGATCCACCCTGGAGTGATTTTATCTGAACTGTGTTTCTTTAGCTTGCTCATGTACCATGTGGAACAGTGTCAAAAGCCATAAAACTCTATTTACTGCCTCTTCTTGGAGTGCAGCACTCATAACATCATTGTCGAAGTAAATTATCTTAGCTTGGGATGGTTGGATCTTGCCAAATTAGTATTGCCTGTTACTCATTTTCTTTGGTGTTCTTCTTTAGGTGCTGACAAATAACGTGTTTAACTGCTTGTTCCACTGTTTTCCCAGATCCCAACACCACATAATTCTCTCCTGATCTTCACTCTCCTTTTTAAGAGAAACCTTTGGCATTTTTCTTGACCGTTTTCCATCCTCCCCAGGTTAGTGGAGGCTCCCTTCTCAGCTTTTTCCCACCTGTTGAGTGAATTTAATCTTGCCCAGATAACCTGAAAGTATATAATGTACGTAAGTGCTTTCTAGCCTGTTCTTTCCTTACTGTATTAAGATTCCTTCCCTCTTTACCACTCACGTCAATTATGATGCTTATCTGATCAATCACCCTTTGAAGTTAGACTGACATATTTCGACCTTCTTGGCATTACCCGCTATTAGCTTCTTCTCTTGAGAAAGACTTAGATCTGCTGTTTCCTTGGTCTCTCCTCTCCACGTACAGAAATTTCTTTGTTACTTACCAGTGAAATAATCTCCTACCCAAGGAAGAATCCAAGGAATTGTAGAATCAGCTATGGTTCATCTCGGATACACCCGGAATAATAGCTTGTCCTGAACTGATTAGTCACAGATGTCCGACGGCCCTTTTATTTTGTTTCCGTAGGACTTTCTATAAGCTCAGCCACATTTTGGAACTTTTACATTCTTTAAACCCATGCAAAGCACCTAAACATTTCACTGGGGAGGATCTTCTCGCCTACTCTTACCCACAGCTGCTGTTAACTAGTCTAAGTGTACCATGTTCTAGTTGTTTCTAAATTGTGCAGGAAACAGATTCGTCCTTCAATATCTATATTATTTTAATTAACACATTGTTTAAATCATCCACTGACTATTATTCATTCTTTCTACACGTTATGTTGGGTTGTCATCACTTCAGCTTCTCTTCTTTTCCCATTGCTCTCTGAGAGTTTGGCTCAGAACTTTGCATATTACTGCTGCAATCTTATCAAAATCTTAACACCACGATTTCTCGTTACTTTTACGCCACGATAGTAGGACCACGTGCCTTTGGACCAGCAGTTGGCTGCTGGAATCAGAGGATCTGATTTTCTCTCATGCTCTGGCTTTCATTAGTTAACAACCCTGCACATCCCACGGATCCTCTTGTACCCCTTCCTGTGGTCTGGAACTGGGATTCAGCCCCAGCCCTTTTGCCAGAGTTAGGGCCATTTGCTGCCTCCTTCGGCAGCCACGAACGCTCTCAACACAGGAGGCTGCCAGTCCTGGTCATCTCAAATGCAAGTCACTGCTCACCTCAGCAGCTCTGCTGTCCCACTCCCTCTGCTGACCTGCAACGCACTCCAAATCCAGAAAACAAGGAGAGACACCCCCCACCATAGCCACAGAAGACAGATTCCAAATCCAGTGAGAGAAATACAGAATTAGAAAAATAGTTGGTTTGGAATAAAGAAGGCTGGAACATTGTGTCCCCTGCCCCAGGCGGTCCTTGCTGTGGGAAGAGTTAGGACCCGATAGGAACTGAGATTTCTGCAATGCCTCGGCTTCTGAGAAGTGTAGGATTTGGTCTTACTTCTGAGCTATTGCAGCCAGCTGTCTTCCCCACATGTCCTTCTCCCACCTCCTCATCAATCGTTTCTAAAGAACGAACCAGACACACTCTCCATGCCCCTATTACACTCCCAGCTGAACCATCCTCAGTCCCCTTGAACGATACGAGTGGGTCCTGGCCATTCCCACCCCTGGAAAAACCTCTGCTCCCCAAAGCTCACATTCTTCACTAGCATTGAGCCATCTGAATTAAGCGCCAGCTACTGCACGCAGCACAAGGAGCACGTCAGTAAAAGCCACTTTCGGCTTTTACTGCCCGTGCTTGCAAGGTAGCTCTGCACTACCCTGTCCTGGGAGATGGCACGAAGGCTACAGCCCCTTGCGGGGAACGAGCTGGGTCAAAATGGAGGAGGAATTGTTAATAGCTCTCTGGATCTGAACTATTCTGCGTGCTTACAGCGGGGCAGGGTTTTTGCTGCTCTCCGTTGCCAAGCTGCCTGCCCTAGATCAGACCCTGGTGCTCTGGAGTTTCCCAGCCTTGCTGAGTAGCAAATGCTCTGGGCTTATCACAGCATCAGAGCAGTTGGAAGACAGTTGAGTGTCTCTCTAAGTGCCGATGGAAGGGAAGGCTTTGCTCTTGGAGATAAGAAGCCCTCCCTGAGGAGCCAGGGGAGTTCGTTGGTATCAGAGCGTCTTCCAGCACTTTGCAGATGTACCCTTTGTACGTGCGAGATGGTGAGGCGGTCACGTAGACAGCAGACATTGAGGGCTGTGTTTTTGAGGTCAGTTAACTGAACCCCTCACTATCATCTATTTTCTTTTCCCTAGAATTATTTTTCTCTTGTTGATCAAGCCTTTGCGGTGACCTCATTGGCTCACCAAGCTGTAAACAGACAGTCAAATCCTCGTATTTTTGGAGATAGATTAATTCAGGAGAGATAGGCACTTCAGGAAGGTATTTCAGCCTAAGATTTTGAAATGCTTAACAGCTCCCTTTTTCTGCTCTCTGTGCATGCTTGAGAAGCTGCCCAGCTCTTGCTGCAGGTTATAGAAGACACAGTTTCGTAAGCATCCCCTGTCCAGTTTGGGGAGAACCAGGAGCGTCTGGAGTGAAACTACTCACTGCCATCTCCAGATGACGCATCCCTGCATCATCCCATGGCAGCAAATCCAGTCTCTGGTGGTTACATCTCATCTGACGCGCATGTATCAGTAAAGCAGAATGTCTAGGCCGCCTTTATCTGGAGGAATTCAATAGATCTAATTTCCAGTATCAAGTAATTCGGGTGAGTGTAAGAATCAGGGCATGCACGGAGAGGCTGTTCTCTGCTGTACATTCAAAGCACTTGAAAACAAGGAAGTCAAATATTTTGGTGAGGCAGAGGCTGTTTTTACACAATGTTGCTCTCACAGTTTCAGTATATATTATATGGAAAACATATTTCCTTTTTCATTTTAAACTGGCTGCCCAGTCATTTTCTTGGGCCTTTCATAGCTCAATTGTGCAGAAGGATGAATGCCCTCCCCAGGCAGCCCACGCTCTCTAAGGTCCTGGTCTGTTTTCCCTCCCTGTTTACACCCAAGGGAAACTGCCACGTTTCCAAATATAGGTCTTTTCATCCAAATAAGGGGGCGGGGAGGGAAATCGGAATATTGTTAAAAAATAATCCAGCTGCAAAGCAGAAATCTAAAAGTGGTGCAAAAGCATAGCTGCTTACTCACAGGCTGGAGAGAGAATGGCAATGCAGACACCCCCACCTCCTGTCTTACAGCTCATTGATGGAAATCCTCTGCCATCTGCTGGTACAAATTACTAACGCAAAGTCTGTGTTTAGAAGCAATTGCCTTATACCGTAGGAGAAAATAGGCATCTTTGAAGTATGTAAGCCCTTGTCTAGGAGAAAGGTTACCTATTTTGGTCTAGTAAAAGATACTGCAAACCTCTGCCTATCCTCTAGCTTCTGAGCAGGTGGGGGACCACAGGCTTTTGGCTGCATAGCTCTTGGCCGGGGATTTGTCCAGTGACCAAAGCTGTATGAATCAAATGCCTCTGTGCAAGTACTGACACACTGGCAAAACTCTGCTTTTGCCACCGTCTTTCCCTGGAGGAGCGTGTACATCCACATGCAGAACTGCAAGTAGCGCAGCCTGGAGCAGCAGAGTCAATACGATCTGAAAAGGTGCAACAGAAACTAAAACGACCTTTTTATTGCCTGTCTTCTTACTCATAGAAGCCTCACCTGTATTTCAATGCCAATAAGGAAGTTAAGTGCTATTAACAAGAGAAAGGTTTTAAATATTCAGCTAGGACTCAAACTTTGTCAGGGAAATCCTGCTGCCACACTTCAATGTATTTTTAGTTTCGGCCTTTGCTACGCAGCTGAATCTCCTTGAAATGTCCTAACCCCGCAGGCACTGTTTTCAGGAGAACAGCATTTCCAGGCCCTGTCTTTCCTGCTTCATGTTGCAGACCACTGTGGGGGCTCAGAGCCCCCCCGTTGTGTCCAAGAAGAATCAGGCTAAGAGTCTGGATTTTTGTTCTTCCTTTTCCGGCTTGATGAAGGACTCTGAACCTGCTGGCCTGTCTGCATTTCCTAACCAGTTCATTTGGTCCTATAAAGATTATTTATTCCTACAGACCATGCCACATCTCTAACTCGTAGAATATCACAAGTACAATAGCTATTACAAAGGAAGACAGCCAGGGCTCAGCCGTAGTCTTGCCCCGTGACAGCAGCAGACTGCTGTGGGTAAAGGAACAAACAAGAGAAAGAAAAGCAGATTCATTTCCAAGGCATGGAGGGGGTTAGAGTAGCAAGCAGGTTCAAGCCTTCTCCGTTCCTGAGTAGGCAGCAGAGGAACTTTATGACAGACGAGTGTTTTTCCAAACTCAGGAAATGTCTGGGCCAATAAACCAGGATTTCCTTTCAATCAGCTCAGAGAATTCGATCAGCGTTATTTCATAGAATGATTTGGGTTGGAAGAGACCTTAAAGATCATCTAGTTCCAACCCCCCCTGCCACGGGCAGGGACACCTTCCGCTAGACCAGGTTGCTCAAAGCCCCATCCAACCTGGGCTCGGAACACTTCCAGGGATGGGGCATCCACAACTTCTCTGGGCAACCTGTGCCAGTGCCTCACCACCCTCACAGGGAAGAATTTCTTCCTTATATCTAATCTAAATCTCCCCTCCTTCAGTTTAAAGCCGTTACCCCTTGTCCTATCGCTACAGGCCCCTGTAAAAAGTCCCTCTCCAGCTTTCTTGTAGGCCCCTTCAGGTACTGGAAGGCTGCTGTAAGGTCTCCCCGGAGCCTTCTCTTCTCCAGGCTGAACAACCCCGGCTCTCTCAGCCTGTCTTCAGAGGAGAGGTGCTCCAGCCCTCTGATCACCTTTGTGGCCCTCCTCTGAACCCCCTCCCAACAGGCCCATGTCCTTCTTATGTTGGGGGCCCCAGAGCTGAACGCAGTACCTCCAGGTGGGGTCTCAAGAGAGCAGAGTAGAGGGGGAGAATCACCTCCCTCGACCTGCTGGCCACGCTTCTTTTGATGCGGCCCAGGATATGGTTGGCCTTCTGGGCTGCAAGCGCACATTGCCAGGTCATGTTGAGCTTCTCGTCAACCAACGCCCCCAAGTCCTTCTCCTCGGGGCTGCTCTCAATCCATTCTCCACCCAGCCTGTATTTGGGCTTGGGATTGTCCCGACCCAGGTGCAGGACCTTGCACTTGGCCTTGTTGAACTTCATGAGGTTCGCACGGGCCCACCTCTCAAGCCTGTCAAGGTCCCTCTGGATGGCATCGCTTCCCTCCAGCGCGTCGACCGCACCACACAGCTTGGTGTCATTGGCAAACTTGCCAAGGGTGCACTCAATCCCATTGTCCATGTCGCCAACAAAGATGTTAAACAGCGCTGGTCCCAGTACCGACCCCTGAGGAACACCACTTGTCACTGGTCTCCGCTTGGACGTCGAGCCGTTGACTGCAACTCTGAGTGCGACCAGCCAGCCAATTCCTTATCCACCGAGTGGTCCGTCAAATCCATATCTCTGCAGTTTAGAGATAAGGATGTCATGTGGGATAGCGCCAAATGCTTTACACAAGTCCAGGTAGATACCATCAGTTGCTCTTCCCTTATCCACCAATGCTGTAACCCCGTCATAGAAGGCCACCAAATTTGTAAGGCACGATTTGCCCTCAGTGAAGCCATGTTGGCTGTCACCAATCACCTCCTTATTTTCCATGTGCCTGAGCATAGTTTCCAGGAGGATCTGCTCCATGATCTTGCTGGGCACAGAGGTGAGACTGACTGGCCTGTAGTTCCCCGGGTCTTCCTTTTTTCCCTTTTTAAAAATGGGGGTTATGTTTCCCCTTTTCCAGTCAGTGGGAACTTCACCGGACTGCCACGACTTCTCAAATATGATGGATAGTGGCTTAGCAACTTCATCCATCAGTTCCTTCAGGACCCGTGGATGCATCTCATCAGGTACCATGGACTTGTGCACCTTCAGGTTCTTTAGATAGTCTCAAACTTGATCTTCTCCTGCAGTGGGTGGTTCTTCATTCTGCCAGTCCCCGCCTTTGCCTTCTGTGACTTGGGTGGTGAGGCTCGAGCGCTTGCCGGTGAAGACTGAAACAAAAAATTCATTGAGTGCCTCAGCTTTCTCCATATCCCAGGTAACCGTGTCTCCCATTTCCCTCCAGAGAGGGCCCACATTTTCCCTAGTCTTCCTTTTGTCGTCAATGTACCTGTAGAAGCTTTTCTTATTGCCCTTAACGTTCCTGGCCAGATTTAATTCTGTCAGGGCTTTAGCTTTCCTAACCTGATCCCTGGCTGCTCGGACAATTTCTCTGTGTTCCTCCCAGGCTCCCTGCCCTTGCTTCCACCCTCTGTAGGCTTCCTTTTTGTGTTTGAGTGTGTCCAGGAGCTCCTTGTTCATCCACGCAGGCCTCCTGGCGGTTTTGCCTGACTTCCTCTTTGTTGGGATGCATCGCTCCTGAGCTTGGAGGAGGTGATCCTTGAATATTACCCGACTTTCTTGGGCCCCTCTTCCCTCCAGGGCTTTGTCCCATGGCACTCTGCCAAGCAGATCCCTGAAGAGGCCAAAGTCTGCTCTCCTGAAGCCCAGGGTAGTGAGCTTGCTGCGCGCCCTCCTCGGTGCCCTAAGGATCTTGAACTCCACCATTTCATGGTCACTACAGCCCAGGCTGCCCTTGAGCTTCACTTTCCCCACCAGCCCCTCCTTGTTGGTGAGAACAAGGTCCAGCATAGCACCTCACCTCGTTGGCTCCTTTACCACTTGGGGAAGGAATTCATCATCAATGCATTCCAGGAAGCTCCCGGATTGCTTATGCCCTGCTGTGTTGTCCCTCCAGCAGGTATCAGGGTGGTTGAAGTCCCCCGTGAGGACCAGGGCTTGTGAGCGTGAGGCTGCTCTTATCTATCTATAGAGGGCCTCATCCGCTTGGTCTTCCTGGTCAGGTGGAAGCCAACAGACAGGGTCTTCTGTAGCAGACCCCCACCGTAATGTCACCTGTCCCCGCCTTCCCTTTAATCCTGACCCATAAGCTCTCAGTCGGCTCCTCATCCATCCCTGGGCAGAGCTCTGTGCACTCCAGCTGGTCATTGACATAGAGGGTGACACCCCCTCCTCATCTCCCCTGCCTGTCCTTCCTAAAGAGCCTGTATCCCTCCATCCCAGCACTCCAGTCACAGGAGCCATCCCACCACGTCTCCGTGATGCCAGTAAGTTCAGAGGCGTGCGCACGTCTCTAAGTCCTCTTGTTTATTCCCCATGCTACGTGCGTTTGCATAGAGGCATTTAAGTTGGGCCCCCGATGAAGCTGACACTGGCTGGAGTTCCTTTGTGCTGCTCTTCGGGTGCTCTCCTGCTGACCTGTGATCCTTCTCCGGGCTCTGGGCATCTATTGATGTAAAACCTATTTCCATCTATTTGGTGTAAAATAACTATTTTCAAGCTATCTCCAAAGCTATTTGTATTTTTCTTCTCTGCATCTTATTGCACCCTTTTTGCTGTTCCTTCCCACCGTTTCTCTTTCACAACCCCAAGCCTTGCCTGCACTTCCTGTTTGGCTGGGTGGTTAGCAATTTTCTCATTTGCTGTTATTTTTGACGTCCATCCAAGGTTTGTATGATATTAATAGCTATTTCACAGAACCGTAATCTTCCTCAAACCAGTCCTAATATTAGCAGGAGAAAGAGCCAAGAACCACTGCCGGGGCCCGAGGGATTTGAGCTCTGAATTTCTCCTCCGTTCTGCCAGCGCTGCCCACAGCCCAGCTCAGCCCCTGCTCCAGGGAGCCAAAACATCTGTCCGTCACCCAACTCACACAGCCCCGTCCTGGCCACGGAGAAGCAGCTTGTGCAAGCCAAAGCACACAGAAAGAAGATGCTTACGTGAGGATTCAAGAATTAGAACTTGTTGGTAGTCTAATTAATGCCTCAGTCTAATCAAGAAAGAGCAATCACTCACCATTCATCCAGTTACAGCAGTGCTAACAACTAATATCCAAATCACTCCCTTTCTATTAAAGGTTGTCAGTAATAGGAAAAAAAATAAACGCAGTAGACAAAAGTATCTACCCCATTCCTCTAATGACAAATTCTCCCTGCTTCCTTTGCGTTGCTGCGGTGACTCATCAGCGTCCTGAGGGGGGAAAGTGGCATTGATAGGTTTTTCCTTTCTTCTTGGCTGGGAGGAATATGATGAGGTCGATGGTTTCTTCCTCCTCAAGTTTAGGGTCTACTTGGTGCTATTTTTTTTTGTTTTTAAATGAATTTTCTATTACTCTCTATACTTGAATCTGTCTTCACAGAGCTGCAACTCCATATTACAGCCAGATATACTATGCATCCTGTGTTTTACCTATATTTTTTCTGTTGCCCCCAAGACCGGTTTCTGTCACCTGCCAAAACTGTGTTTTTCATTGATCAGTAATGGATCACTGATGAGTTGCCAATAGCCCTGGGGCCATCCTCTGCTCGGTGACTGCAGGCTGACCCTTTGTTAGCACTACCCGCTCCTTAAGGAAATACATCAGCTTTATCACGGGCACAGCCATCATCCCTCAGTTACACAAAACTATGCAAATTCAATCACTAAAAATCAATCAGGTAACAGCCGCCTTGTTGCTGGGCAGTTGCCGTTACAGGTAAACGAGCTAAAACTACAGCAAAGTTTCAGGCAGGTCAGGGCAGATCCAGACAAAACCAAACCGACAAGCCCCAGTGCCAAGGTCTGACAGTCACACGGAGCCTTTGGCCTTTTAACGACAACGGCAACGCCGTATTTACATTCTGTAGCCCAGTATCTTTCTCTGTCACCTTAGCCCTGTTGCTTTCTAAAAGCTCTAATGCTAACAAAGCCCTTTTCAGTGGGGAGAAGGTCTCCAGGGGCGAGATCAGATCCTGCTGCTCTGACCGCTGGGTTTCCTTTCTTGTTTATCCAGACCCCAGTCCCATTTTGTGAAGGGAAGGCAGTGGCTTCAAGACAGGGAGACCAGGACACTTTCTTTCCTGATTTAAGCTTTTCTTTTTCAGTTTTGCTTCCTCTGAGACAAATTGTTTAATCAGACCCTGCCCAGAAGGAAGTCCTTTCTCTGTTTAAGGACCAGGCAGTAAATTAGACTGTACTGCCCAGTGTATCTGCTGCAGTGTGGAAGAGGCACAGCCTGAGCCATTGCTCCCTGACGGTGACACTACACCCACAGCAAAAGCTAGTAAGTGCACAGCATCCATTCTTGTAGCGGCTCCCAGAAAGAGTGGCTTTGGGTTGACAAGGCTCAGCACAGTGTCCTTGCTCAGAACCCCAGAATGGTTGAGGTTGGACGGGATCCAGCCTCCACCTTCTCTGCCAAGCCTTGGCCAAGTGCTATAAGATACAGTGGCTTAACGCAAAGAAGGAAGACAAGAATAATATATTGGAGGCAGCCATCAAAGACCTCAAGCGAATTCTTCAGAAACATCCAGACCTTGACCTTGTCTTTGTAAAGCTGCAATTAGCAGAGTTCTATGGCGCAAAAGACCCAGCACAGGAAGAGAAGGTCTACAAAGAGCTGCAGGAGAGAAAGGACACTGTGAGCCCCAAAGGTCATCAAACCCTTAGTCTCTACTGGGGAAAGTTCTTCCTCTACAAGAAGAAATCACTTCATGAAGCAGAAGCAAAAGCAAGGTTTATGGATGGTTACAAAATTCCCATGCTGACAGAAGAGAGGAAGGAGTGCGCACAAAGGCCGACAGAGATGCCACAGTGGCAATGCTGATGCTATCCACCGCTTCATCCAAGAGACCAACTGCCACTTGGCCACAGAATTTGCTGGTGGTGGGAGCCCCAGTCTGGAGAAAGCAGGGTATCCTTTTTGCAAAGCTAGAAGGCATCAAGGGCTAGTGTCTGTCTTCCAACAGCAGGCCCATCACCTCATATAGATACGAGGGTTCTGTCAGCTTCTCGGACCATCCCCATTGCTCATCCCTTAAATACAGGCCTACCCACAGATAATTGACTGCCCAAAATGTACACACCCTGCCCTCAGTCCTGCTTCTCCGAGCAGAGGGAATGAAAACAGAAGGTGAAGAATCTGGCTTACGGGGTCTAAGCACAGTCCTTTGCAGGTGTAGACTTGTGTCATGCCCCTGGAGTTGCTGTAGATCAGAACTAAGTGCTGATTAGGGTAGCGTGAGAAATTAACTCCCTCCAATTATCAGAATTCTATCATTTGCAACAAATAAGAAGGTGGCCTCCTCCATAAGATCACTAACTGCTGAGGGGTCTTGATGAGGGTGAAGCACTTGCATACAAGACAGATGTGGTCTCTGGCCTGTCCAATTGCATTAAATGCAAACAGAGCAAGAGCTGGCTGCTGATTAAGGAGCATATAGTTGTGACTGTATCTGCGTTAATCCTTTGAAGTGTGTGTGCACTTGCCCCTGCCTGAACATAAACAGGGGTTTGCTTTCCTGCACTGGTACCCACTCAAGTATGTTGTTCCTAGTAATTCCTCTTATCGCTGTTTCTGGGGCCAGTGAGGCTTTTAATGTTCTTTGATCAATAAATATTTCAAATTCTTTTCCACATGATTTCTCCTGTGCAACAGCTGGTGTCTCCTTGCAGCCTAAAGCAACCAGAGCATGGACTGCCAGAGACACGCCCTTTCTTCAGTTTTCACTATCCATTCCCCGCAGGCTCATGTTAGGTACGGCTCTTTCTCTGCCGTGTCCTATCTACTTGCATCATCCCACTGTGGAACTTGTGTCCTTCCCTGCAGGAACGGGTGGGCACACACCACCCCCCCCCATCCCAGCACTGCAGCCACGTTTCCAAGCACTGGCAGGGCCACCTCTGTGCCCAGCAGTAAGCAAGTGGTGGCTTGCTAGGGCGTCCCCAAGCCCCATCTGTCCCCACAGAGTGGAGCCATGGGGACCAGGGTAGATGTCCCCCAGTTTCTGCTCCAACAAGGCACAGGCAAGGACCCAGTGTGGGAGAGGATGCTCCAGAAAAGGACCAAGCCAAGTGTGTCCGAGACACAGGATTTGGGGAACATACCTTAGTGCCCCCCACACACACATCTGGTGTGCATGAAAACACCAGAGGCCAGAAACACCCACCTGCCCTGGGGCCCCAGCCCCACTGAAGCAGCAGCCCCCAGATGCCCCATCTCCTGCAGTGGGTCAGAGCTAGGGTGCAGACACAGCAGGAGAGGACTTCACCCTCCAGACCCTGCAACCAAGGGGAAGAGAGACAACCCAGGCCACCACGTTCAGCCCAGGCTATTTCACCTCCCGATACAATGTTGGGGACCAAAACTGTTCTTCTCCTTCCTCCTCTGGACCCATGAGCCACAGCCCAGTGCATGATCCCACACCCCAGCAGCAAAGCCTGCCAGGTTCATTAATGCTTGGGGCAGGAGCTCCTCGAGCACAGCACCTCAGCATCACAACCTCCTGTAATGCTACACAGGCCCTGGTTAAAATTCTATAGCACAAGTAGAAAGCATTAGCCAGAGTACAGAATCATAGGTCACATAAACATCATGATTTACTTAACTGCACAGATCAGGACAGTTTTCCAGAGCTCAATAAAAACAGCCACTTTTTAAACTTCTGTACGTGTTCCACAAGTCTTTTCACACAGCACTGAGCAAGGTCACCATATCCCAATTTGGGAAAGCAGGGACTCCCAAAAGCAAGGGTGCTATTAAGCTACCCTCATTCCCCTCACCAGTATGAGCAGCACTAGTAATTCATTTAGACTACCCAGGAATCCTTTGGGTTTGCATCTACGGACAGTCCTCTACAAAGTTTTCCCCTTGGAAACACAGTTCTCGGGAAACATTTCTTTAGAAAAAAGTCACAGTCCCTCCGGCAGTTAAACAGAGCTGTTTTGCCCACGAGACAAATGCAACACTGCCATCCTCAGGATTACAGGCTGCACGACCACAGCGCAAGTCAAGAGTTACAGACCCGCGTGCGGATTCTGACAGAGTTCAACTGGGGTGTCACTGCTGTGTGAAGAACAACCTATGGAGTTTTTCAAAAAACACAAACAAACCCTTACGATCCTTGTATGACTGTTCCACTTCATAGGGGTAGAAGACTGGATGCTATTGAGAAGTGTCACTGAGTTCCTCTAGCAGTTTTTTTTTTATTAACACTTTGAACAAATCCTGCTAGTTACTGTCTTCACCAATACTAAATTCAGCACAGCATTAGCTAATAAAAATACATTGCACAATAAAATCCCATTAAAAGTCTCAGTTAAGCTGAAAGTTAAAAGGAAAAAAGATCTTATTACATAAGCTGCCAAGGGCCACGGAGAGGACTTGCTTTTACTGTACTTATGCATGTTGGTGTGCAAATGCTAGGATGATGCTAACTCCCAGGTCCACTTCACTTCAGCATAGGAGAGGCAAAGAAGTTGCCCTGATGCCCAAGCTGGGTTGTTGACTTGCTTTTGCTCCCAAATCTAGTTCAAGAGAAGTAGAAAATATCAGTTTTGGATTTGGGATATAGAGGTCTAACACCATCCCCTTCCCAGGGGTCATTCACCCGAATTTTACCCACCTCCCAAACAAAGCGTTTCTCTCCCTACCGTAAGATGACACTCGTTTAACCATTATGCAGCTTGCGCTGTTACTACAGCACTGATTAAGTGAGAGCTGACTGAGTAGTGAGTCCAGGCTGTTCCCAGAACTGGGTCCAAAAGTCTATTTTTAGTTCTCCTTGAACACCCGAACCACCTGCAGTCAACCCAACATCTCCATGATAACCCCCATTGGCACTTACTTGGGGGTGGTTTTGCTGAAGGTAGACCGGACCCTCTGGGACAGGGAGCTAGATGATGGCGTCTTGGAGAGCTGCTGTTCCGGAGTAGTGAGGGGGCCAAGCATGCTCACTGTCAAAAAAGAGGCAGCGAAGTGAGCAACATGAGGACAGCTGAAGTTTTCATTGCCATGTAAGGAACATTAGACATTCCCTAGCATCTGTCAAAAATACTAGACAAATCTGGTATTTCCTGGCACGCTTTTCTTCCCTCTTCCTCCATAAAGCGTGCAGGAATGGCTAGCTCCAACAGTCTCACAAGCAGCTTTGATTAAGGGTCGTTATTTTTAATACAGCAGCTGCACAGCCAGTGGAGCAGAACCCAGGGGTTACCTTTAACATCTGGTGTCTGTGGAGTGGAGTAGGCATTGACGTTCTCAATTATGTGCGCTGGGTCAATGTTTTCTTGATCCACCATCATCAGCTGGCTCCAGTAGTCCATAGGCAGCAGCAGAAGGCGCTCCACTACCTACAGAGACACCCAGCACACAGCTTTGACACAGTGACACCAGACAGGCATCGCCTCAGCTCCCTCCAGCAATTCATTTGAATTCTTTAAGTGGGATGGATACATTCACCCAAGTCAGACCTTTCTGCTGACCTACCTTGGGCTGCCGCTTAGTGTCTTGTAGGAGTGTCATAGGGTCAGGATCAGGTACCGCATGGGCAACAATTGTGGGGCCAAAGACTTTGGCCAAGTTGGTAATGTCCATTTTAGTCTCCGGGCTCTGAGCCACCCTGTATTAAAAAAATTATTAAGAAAGAGAGAATGTAGCTTCTCCCCTTCACTTGTCATGCAACTCCCTCATCCCACACACACTTCAGCCTCTGAATAAGCAGGTTTTTTCCAGAATGAAGATTTTATGCTCACAAGCAGTAACAAGAGCCAATTAGAGAAAGCGCCAGTGGCGACATCCCCCTTTCAGAACTACCAGTCCATCTGAACATACCTCTGCAGGTGGATCATGAGGAAAGCTAGGGTGTCCCTATTGGCCTGAGGAAGTTCACCAACTGCTTGGTACATAGCAGCGACACTGTTGTCCTCATCCAAGATTTCTTGGGGGGGGCAAAATAAAAATTAAAAAATACGTTTAGACCTCAGAAAGTGGTCCCAGAGGCACAGCTGTAACAGTCCCCTCACAGTAAGAGCTAGCCTGAGAAACAAGGAAGCCATAAACTTCACATGCCGTTGTAATAATTTTGTATCCCGCCCAAGCACTAGAACTTGTTTATTTCTTCTTCCAAAACAGTACAGCAGAAGAGAGATCTTCCCATCACCAACACAGCTGCAAGCATGAGGGCTCCACAGAGCACTGCAGTCTGCCAGTTCACGCGACAGCTAAACCTGTGACCATCAAGCCTAGGGAAAGAGTTGGAGATGTCATTTAGTAACTCCTTACCTGCAGCTTCCATAAAAGTCTTGTTTAACCGGAAAGTGAGAAGGGGTTCTTTCAGGCTGCGTAGAAAGTCCTTGAGAAGGCCACAGATAGCATGGATATCATCCACTTTACTGAGCAAAGGAATATTTTTTGCTCTAAGAAACTTCTCTTTCAGTTCCCTCACTGTCTTGTCACAGCCAGATATCCTGTAAAGGCCCGTCTGTTAACAGAAACCATTGCTTAGAAGCAAAATATCAACTGCAGGCATAAAGCTGACGTTCTTCCGCTCCCACTTTCTCTCCACACCTGAGCACTGTACGCAGACACCATTGCTCAGAGTCACCCACTGAGCAACACTATACACACCATGAATAAGAGGTATTTGGGTTAACAATTTGTTTCCCTAACACCACGACCCATTTCATTAGCGCTGTTCCACACCTCATTTTCTTTTTACCTCATGCAGCCCTCGCTGCTCGATCTCATTAACGCAGTGCACTATGATGGAAGGGATCATTGGCGGAGTAGAAGGGACAAAGTCCATCAAGGTGCCCTAAGAGGCAGAAAGGGGGAGGGGAAAAAAAAGTATTGAAAAAGAGATACCCAGTCTTCAAGACACGGAAAATACTCTCTCAGGAATTCACAGTGATGTCTGGGCTTAAAATACAAGCATTGTTTCTTCTTCATCAGCCCAGAGAAGAGCAGCACTACATCCATCAGCACAATGCTGCAGGATTGCTTACCCAGAGCTGCCATGTTCACAACTCAACACCCTCCTAACATTGCATCTCTACCACCCACTACCCTGGTTACTGAATGATAGATTAGCAAGCTCGTTTGCATTTTATTATGCAGCTCTGAGCAACAGCTCTTCTGTAGAAGGCAGACTTGTTGGAGCCTAAGCACATTCTAACTCTAACCAAATGTTAGCTCACTCGCGTTGGCAGCTGTACTGCCCCGAGCTCGCCCTACAGGCTTACCTCTCCAATTCTGACAGGAGTCCCTGTCAAGGTGGGGATACAGGGAAGAGGACAGCGGTCCCGACACTCTGGATGAGTGACCACACGGCAGTCTCTGCACTTCAGAGAGATTTTTCCAAATTTTACTCTCTTTCCACATGGAACACATGATTCTGGCTTGATAACCTAATGATTCAGAGCATACAGATGGGAAGAGATTAGTGCAATGTAGTAACTCAGGAGGACTTAAACTGGATAACCATATAGGATAACATATTCCCTGATCCATGCAGGTAACCGGTACAGTTAATATTGACTTGAGACATAATGGCTGGTAGCCTCTTACCAATAGCTTGACAACACACACATTTAAAATGGAAGGAGATGCTTTTTCAAGTTCTTCCTGTCTGTAGGCCTACCGTCTTTGAAACAAATTCATGCAGCCTCACTCCCCCATTGTTCTGCGGGGTGCCAGAGCCATCAGTCTCCGATTTGGATTCCAGCTGCTTACTGCCCACGCTTGACTCGCTGCTCCAAGGCTGCAAAGGACCTGAAAGACAGAAGAGGAGGAGTGTTGACTGAATGGAATCACACCCCTGCGTAACCTTTGCTTCAAAGCAAGTGCATTATAAACCACAGGCAGCTGCCTGGGTCCTGGGGGGAGGTAAATGTTACATTTCAGGATAGCCTCCGGCCTACAGAGTAGTTGCTTCAGGACTAGGACAAGCAGAGACGTGACACCTACCACTCTTCCTCCGGCTTCTCAGACTATAAGGCACAGTCTGGATAGTAGAGATAGCTTCAATTGGGCCGCCATCGTTGGGGACCATGAGAGTTGTCTTTGCTACTATGGATTCATTTCCCTGTAATAAGAAATATACAGTTAGTGACAGCGATACTGACAGGACATGGGATTTTCTAGTTTGTTGGCCCTAGAAACAGGTGTGCAATATGACCAGCTACAATGCACACAAACCCAGCTGGAACCAACCACCATACCTGATCCACTGTGGAGCCAATTGATCTGGTTTTCTTCTGAGGACCTGGTGGGCCTTCAATGAACTGCCTGGAAGACCGCTGGAAAGATACAGTATACTTTTGTCTGAGGCAGGTATGCTGTTAACTTGGCGTTATATTTGTTCAGTATAACTAGAAGGACTGAACAATTGTACACACACACCGTAGATACATTAAGTTCTTCCACGGTACCTGTTCTTTATGGCAACCCTGAAGAGCATCAGGCGGCCTCAATATACTGCTCTTTCAAATAATTTTCCTAGCCAGCTTTATAATCCAATTCAGAGAAAAGAAAAAAAGAAAAAAGGGACAACTAAGTGAATCCCAGACTCTTCCCAACTCTGCTAGTGATGATTTCAGGCTGTCCTTTCCCACCTGTGCCCACTGCATACTAACAGCAGACCAGAACAAGCACAAGCTCCTTTACAGAACAGAAATATATTAACTTCCTACACTATTTTCCCTAATCTGGTAGCTGTCAATAATCTTCAAGTGCTTTCTTGCAAACTCTAGGCCATAACAGAACAAGATATGCGGAACTCCACTCCAGTCATTTTCAGTAGACAAACAACGACATCAGAATTAACTTTCAATCTAAATCCACACAGCAGGTCTGAATTATAGTAGAAGCACATTCATCTGAAGTTTGATTGTGATTAGTAGCTCAGACATCATTATAGGTGGCTGTGAGACGACAGATGGTGACATTGTGTCAGCTAAGGCTAACAATGGAATCTATTTGAAGGGGAAGAATTGAACATACCCGCTTCTCTCTCCTTTTCAGTCTGACAGCTTTCACCACAGAGGAATCCCAGTCCTGTGGGAAATACACAACGCTGGTTAGCTCAGTGTAAATACCATACAGCCTCTGGCCAGGACTTTCATTAAGTTTTAGCCAATAGCACATCAGAGAAATGCAAATCAGCTCTACCAGTTTAATACCAGAGTAATCTAAACACAAGGGGTCTCTAGAGATTACCCCACACCCCTAAGGTTTTACAGTGGAAGAAAACTTTAGAACTTGGTGTTACATTACCAGTGACTCATCAGTCTTGTCAAAGCTGATGTCTGACAGAATTGAGCCAGATTCATCTATTGTAGACAGCCTAAAAATCAAAAATTAGAAGAAACTCATATCAGTTTGGCTTTCAGTCAGCAATGGTTCCAGAACAATCTTACTGACTCAGAAGAGCTGTATTTCAAACTGGAATAAGAAGTAAGACTCTGTTGATATGGGTGCAGCAGGTATCACAGAGGTACACGGCTAGATTGATATCTGACACTTACGTTGCTCAGACATATGGTGCCTACCTTTTGTTGCCTGAACCCCCTAGAGAAACCTGTGGCCTGTTAAGAAAGGCGAGGGCAGACTTCTGTTCTTCACTCAGCTGAATACTCCCAGATGCATCACACATGAGCAGCTCTCGAATCAGTTGTATTTGCCGCTCCTGAAAAGGTAGATAATATCAGAAGCTGCCACAGGACAAACTGCATTTAATTACTGTATGAACCAATCTGAAGTGTTCGAGATACCACACAGATAGGCTCTCAGAACTTGTGTCAATAGACTGCTAATGGCTGCAAAGCCCCTGCTCTGACAGGTAATGGCAGCTCAGCTCCAAACAGCAGCCCGTCGCCTTTTTCCAGATCAAAGCAGAAGGCTACTACAAGGAGCCAAGCCAATCTGTTGTTGTTGAGATTTTTCCTCCCCAGGAAAAAAGTTATCATGAGTGCCAGTCCTTATTTTCCATAGATCAATGCAGTTTAATCACCTTGTCTCCACACTCTAAAGAGCTAACTAGTAATAAAGGAATTACTCACCAGCTTTTCACAGTCCGTTTCAGCTTTTTGCCTTCGTTTGATCTCCACATCCACTTGATTGCGAGCATGTTTCAGCTTGACATCCAAAGCACTACGTTCAGCTTCAGTTTTCATGAGAAGATCTTTGTACCTGCCAAGCTCATGCTCCGTTTTCTGCAATTTTCTCCGATACTCTTCAAAGTTCTTTGCTAACTGAATAAACTCTGGAGAGAAGACATACACACCTTTAGCTACCCAGGCAAGCAGACGAGACGCAGCAGCCCTCCTTTCACCGACAGTAGATATCTATTAATATAACCTGCTCCTGACTGAAGAGTGGAGAAGCCGGCCTTTCGGCAAACCCACCTACACTCTAGATGTTCATGAGATCTTGCAGTTTTTCAGACCAAGTCGCTCATGTCAGCATCAACCAGAAGGGCTAGAACATGAGACCCTGTGTGGATGAAATCAGCTTGCTACAAGCAGAATGTGGCCCTGCCTGTGACCTCATATTTCTTGACAATGAAAAAACCCTCAAATCTGACTACCCGTAGCAGTCTTATTACCTATAACATCATCGACAGATTCTTCAATAACAACTAATAATGTTTGTTTGCATGTTTATATTCTTACAGCAAACACAGCACAACCCACTTCAGAAACAGAACTTACGGCATTCATTTCCTTCACTTAAAACTTCAGCCTGGCGCATAAGCTGATCATACAGACTCCGTAAGTTCAGCATTGCAGTTTCCATCTTCCTGCCAAGAAACCAGAGCTAAATAAACAGCCCAGCCCTTTCTTCCCACCTCCAAACAGAAAATGTGTTACCAGCCCAAAGAAAAGAGAATCCGCTTCAGAATTAATGATTTTTTTTTTTTAAGGCGAGTTTTAGAAGCTGCACAAACAAAAATACGTTAAGAGTTATGTTCTATGGAGATATATGCATCTAAGTTCTTTCCTAGGGAATGAAGATCCTCACCCCTCCACAGTTTATGGATAGCAGAGCCATAAAGAGAGGCAGTATAGCTCCCCACCTTATTGCTTCAAATAATCTCCAGTATACTACAGAGGCTCAGAATCCAAGGGAAGACAAGGGATCCCAAATCATTCTCCTTCTGGAAGGCTGCAGAACACGGCTCATGCCCTGTCTACAAATAACTTGGTACTATATAGGCCACTAAAAATCTGCAAGTTTTCAGAGCTTTGTAAGATAAAAATAGGAGCAACGTTCTGGGGAATTTTAATACAGTTTTAAATTTAGCTGCATTTTAAGTTACAGCTCCTACTGCAAATAGCTATTAAAATTCAGACAGTCAGCACATTTTCCTCAAACAGTAGCAACAATGGCATAAACAGAAGCAATGAAGAGGAAAGTCTCCAACTCAGCAACACAGAAATTACTTCGCTAATGCAAGAGGTTGCTGGGGCACACAGGACAGCCTTGACTAATAAATTAGCACTAGAAGCAGGTGCAGACATAGTTGGGAGAGGTGCCAGGAGACAGTACAACACACCAGCTTAACCCTTAGGAGGCGACCGTGGAAAGCTTTGAAGTACTCTATTCACAGTTACAGACTCCACAGACACACAGGTATCTCGGAACTTTCTATATTACGTGGACTACAAGGTGTTGAAAAGCTCGCTACTAAGACCCTCCTCTCTTCCTTGTAGTCTGCTTAATTCACGGCAAGGGGCACTTCAATAGCTTCGCGCCTTGATTACCAGCACCACGATCATTAGCCCCGCGCCCAACTCGACGGCAGAAGCTGGGGAAGGCCAAGGACCAAGGCCAGCCCGTAAAGCGCCCGCCGCCGCCGCCCCCCGAGGCGCGACCCCTGCCTGGGTGGCAGCGAGGGAAAAGGCCTCTGAGGAAACCGGCGCCGGGCCCGCCCAGGGCGCCGGCCCGCGCTGCGCCAGGAAGGCTGCTCCCCTCGGCCGGTGAGGGGGGCCCCGCGGCCTGGGCGAGATCCGGTAGCGAGGGCCCGCGGCCTAGGCCCGGTACCGGGGGGGCCCGGTACCGGGGGGGCCCCACCGCTTTCCCTCAGCCACCCTCACGCTCCCGCGCACTCACCTGGGCCGCCGGCCCGGCGCGAGCTCCGGCTCCGACTCCAACCGCCCAGCCTAACCGCCCCGCACTCCGGTTTGAATCCCTGCTGCCAGCCAATCCCAGCGTGCTCCCCACCCTCCCGGCCTCTCATTGGCTCTGTTCACTGAGCGTCTGAAGCCAAGCTGGCGCCATGTCTGTTGAGGGCGTGGCCTCTCTGCTCCACTCCCCGGCGCGAGGGCGGCCGGGGGCCCGAACGGCCGCGTGCTGAAGCCGGCCGGGCGCCATATTTACTGTTGGTTGCTGGCTCCAGCCCGTGTTGCTTAGCAACAGAGCGGGCCGGCGACGCCGGCAGGGCCTAGGCCCCCCCGAAACCGAGGGCAGCTTCTTCCCTGAGGGCCCAAGCGCAGCCGTTGGCACCGGAGGGGCTGTTTTGGGGAGAAAAAACTGCTCTCAGGCCGAGCCCCGGTTGCGATTTTAAGCAACGCCTAAGCCCACCCCCGCACTGGTTCTGCAGAGCGCAGTAAGGCCCGTGCAAGGTGCTGGGTGCGACCCACAGCAGGTTCAGAGCGGTGATACTTCACCGGGAGGCCGTTTATTACGTGTTCTCGCTTGAGAAATGATGCCTCGACTGATTTTTGTCTTTGAAACCTTGCTCTGAGTAACAGCCGGCAATCTGTCCCCCGTGCCAAAAGGCGAAACCCCATTGCAAGCCACGTACAAGCCTTCCATTCGCAGACATTTAACATGCAAACCGATAAAGCACAAACCAAAACCCAACAATTACAAGAAGCGAAATCACATAATCATAAAATAACAATGCGTTTTAATCTTTTAAATCTGAAACAAAACAGCGGGTAATTGAAGAATGGATATTAGCAATTAGAAAGCGGAACTAAATGCTTAAAATTGCTAAGTGGAAAAGTGAGTTCGTAAAGCAGATTGCTCTCTCACATCCAGCTGCTTTTCAGAACTGCTTTATTTAGGTTATATAGTCTGCTTTAACTTAATTAATAATAATTAATTCATAATAGATTGTAAAAAGCCTCAAGGTCCTCTGAAAAGTAAACATTAATGAGGCTTCCTTGAGGAAGACAGTCAAAATTTTATACATTTTATAGGGGAACGGAGGCCCAGAAGAGACACGACTCACCCTCTGAGTCAGTGGTGAAGCAAAAGAAAGGCACTGACCTCGATATTTGACCTCGTGGCACGGAAAATCATCCACAAGCCCAGTTTGCCCCAGTCTGGAAAGCAAGTTGAAGGCTGATGGTTACGCCTGGCTCTGCTGAGAGCCTCCTGTGCGTGCACATCCCATCCTGGCACCTCTTGCACACCCATTTCTGAGGAGGTTCAGCTGTTTCGCTGTCAGCCCCCGGGCCTCCTGCAGCTCCTGCCTGTAATTAAATCTTCACAGCTAAGATGTCTCTATCGGCAGATCATATTTATAGGCAGGCGAGTTGTTTTAGTGTCATTCTTAAGAATTAAGGAGGCTTTTGCTCATAAGCAAATTCTCTTCTCTTTTAAATTGTCATCCGCAATCTCGTGCCCATAAAAAGGCACATTATTTTAGATTATTGCCCCCATGGTGCTTGTAGTGAGTTACTGCGTTAGGTACTGGGTTTCAGTGTTAAGCAAATTAGATTTCTTCCATATGCGTTCAGATGTCGTACTTCCAAATCCTCCTCTGAAACATGATGGGTGAGAGCTCCAAGGGCATCAGGAACCAAAAAAAGTCACCAGTACCCCAAAAAAGCTTCTCGGAAACCCCCTCGCCTGCTGCTACGATGTGGACATGGCAAATGGGCCATGTCCTACGGCACACGCCACTTGCTTGGTCCCAGCCCCGGTCCCTAAAAGCTTTGTAGTTTTTCTTCCTCCTTCTTGACTGATGCATGATGAGAGCAGAGAGGTCAGAAGTACCTTTCATATATAGCTTTATTTCAAGGGAGAAGAAAAGGCGAAAGGATTGAGGGCCTTTTCAGGAGCTGCCTTATTGCAAAGTAATTATATTCTCTTTTGTTTGTGTCGGGGAGGGGAGGGAGAAGCCTTGAAATGTCTCATCTGGGAAACCGTTAATAGAATTTATGCTAATTTGATGATTCCGGCGATTACTGGCGGAAGCACTTCACATTTTCAGGCAGCAGAAGTTCTCCTCCAGTTCCTCCTGGAGTCTCGCTCCGTTTGGTCTTTAGCCCGTTTGCCTCCTCTAGCCGCCGGAGACTCCCTTGCTGGGCAGGGCTTGCGGACCCCATGATGTGGCCGGGATTTTTGCTCATGATGATGCTGATGGGCTCACTGGTGACCCCATGCCTTGATCTTTTTGGGGCAGGATGCAAAGAAATCTGCCCTGGTGCCTTGCTGTGCTAGCAAGCAGCCCTGCAGTTACAAACCTTTCCCTCCCAGCCTCATCCTCTGGTGGAGCTTCGCAAACACAAATCTCTGCCTGGCTCCTGCCTAATTAACTCCAGAATTGCAAACCCATTTGTGCAGCTTTGTGCTCAGGGAAAACCTTTATTAAGTTCCTTTTAATCCAAAACCAGTTAGAACATGATGATCTTCATGAACAGTCATTCAAAAAAAAAGGGGGAAAGACAGCGGAACTAGAACCTTTAAGACAGAAACCTTTCTCCAGGGGGAGAAAAAAAACCCCGAAAAAATTCTCTTAGGTGCATTTCTCTTGCTGCGCTAATACAGCACTGGTTTCAAAACGGAATGATTCAGTAGCGTGAGGAAAATACCTGGCAGGCTGAGCGGGGAGGGCAGCCTGGGTTTAGCCGGACGAAGCTGGACATTTTGGGGAATTAATTTCTAATTTCTCACGCCTGGCCCGAGCCGCAGGCCGGCAGATGGCATCACGCTCATGCCGTTGGGTGGGAGCAGGAGCTGCGAGGCCTCAGCCATCACTCGGCTGTGCAAAATACTGCTCAGCGTGTCGCCCGTGCGGTCTGCGAGGAGGGTACCAAAGGAGCCGCGTTTGCGCCGTCGGCCCGAACGACGAACCAGGTTTATCTGTGATCTCCTGCCTGTGTGAACCCCGGATAATTCCTCCAGCGGTGACTGGCATCAGGGTAAAGAGCACTTGGATGGGATCAGCCAAGCCTGTCTGCAGCGACATGCGGTCCATCCTCTCTGCTCCTCGTAGCGAAACGGTGCATTAGCGTCAGCAGAGAAGCCACGGCCTTATCTTGAACTCGTTAAAAAACAATGGGAGTCTCTATTGCCTTCATCTGGCTTTTAATGAATGACCTCTTGTCACCGGGAGCTGCGTGCAGTGACAAAGGACCTTTGTGGGCTGATATTTATGATTTCACTTAAGTCAGGGAGTAAGCTAAGGGAGAGGGCTGGAAAATAAGAGCTGAGCTGATGTTTCCTGCTTTAAACTCAAGGGATCTTTATCTAGTTTTTGTATTAATACAGTTGTCATCTCTTAAATATTTAAGCAACTCGCAGCCGTGAATGCTCCCATGCTGGAAGGACACGCAGGTCACGCTCGGTGGCAGGGCAGGGAACGACTCCTGCTCTCGAGACCCACACATTCCTCTGGGCCCTAACACTGCAGCGAGGGGAAGGTTTTGCATTTTCCTAGTGCCCCCCCAAAATTGCACACACATCAAGCATGCCGAGCCCTGCTGTGAGAGCCCGCGACCTGCTTGCAGGGGGCCGGTGTGCAGCCCCAGGCTCAGCGCAGCCACTGGGTCCGAACACCCCTCCCCGCACCAGCAACTTGCCAACACTGATAAATTTTTCCTTTTCCTTCGGCAGGCCTCGGCGGCGGATTAAGCAGCTGGGAGTCTAGAGTGAGAGTGCATCCCCTCTCCTTTGCCATGCAAACAGAGAAAATTAATCTTCCAGCTTTCTCTGATATTTGGGCTGAATTACAAGCTGGGAGTGGAGATAAAGCGCGGGCAAAAGGAAGGTACAGGTACAGCGGAGAGCCGGGCTGCCTGGCATAGGCCTTTGTCCATGCAGATAACGGCTCTCCTCCCTGTGTCATGCATAATTCACCAGCACTGCCTCCCTCCGTCCCGGTCATCCCACTCTCTGCTTTCACTGCTCTTCTCCTACAGAAACTGGAAGTCTTCCGTCCAAGCGAGCCTGTGCGTGATGGCTGCATGTGTGGGTGCAGAAGCACACTCATGCATGGGGAGCAAGCACACATCTGCCCAGAGACACAGCAGCAACGTGCAAATCTCAGCTGCAGCGTAGCTCTCTTTGCAGGTTTGCCCTGGGACGAGGCACGGGGACATTGTCCCCTCTGCCCGGAGGCTGACGGAGCCGGGGTACAACGCTGCTGCAGCCTGTGCTGGGACGGGGACCGGTGTCCTGCACGCAGCCCGGCAATACCCGACACCAATCCAGCCAAGCCAAACCAAACCAGCACATCAACTTCTGCAAGGAAGGATGTGCTTTTGTATGCCCATCACATTTCAGCTTCGCTAACCATGCTATCTGCCTAAATCCATCTGATGTTATAGTTGGATAGAGGTTACATCCTTTGGGATACCAACCCCAGCATTAACAGACACCAGCTGCATTTTATTTGGTCGATCCGGCGGCTTCTCTCTACTGTTCTTGACAGAACTGTGCCACACAGAGCGGAAAAGCCATGGAGGTTTTCCATAGCCGCCAAGAGTTTCTTTCCCAGAACAAAGCAGAAATAACCCCGGTCACTCCCAGCCAAACAGAGAACATAGACACCTGCTTAATTATTTTTGCTTTGTAAATGAAAGCAGTGCCGTGAGTTTAATAACCACTGCTCGGGAGTAATTGGGGCGATTATTGTATGGCCCAGGGGGAAAATTGCAGCTTGTTATCTCCAGGGAGTAGCATTAGGATCCAGCAGATAATCAGAGGGTTATTTGTTGCACTTTAGATGACATTTCTTACGGATTTAGAAGTGATAGTGATCAAACTGTGTTGTCACAGCCACCCTCGAACTGGGGAATCCAGAGACCTGTGAGGTAAATAGCATCCGAAGCTGCCTGGGACGGCTGCTCTTCCAGCAGGACAGCACAAATAACAGACATACGTGCCACATTTGAGCTCAAATACTTCCAGATCTGAGCGTCACTCATCTCTTTTTTAATTTGATCTTCTCATAAGAGAGATGACACTCAGGATGCTGCATGAGAGGATGCAAAGGGGGGATATCAGCTCTAACAGATGCTGCCAACCAGATCTATATGCAGCGATAAGGTTGCCTGAGACCTTCCCTCCTCTGTTTCTCCCTCGTCACTCCAATCGATAGCCTCTGCCTGTCCTCTCGCCTACAGCAGCCCTGAAATTTGAGGCTCGGTCAGGAGCAACGCTCACACATTGCTGCAGCATCAGGACTTTTGTCTGCGTGGTCTCACGGAGACCACCAGCGCTGGGCATCCTCCCCATGCATTCCACAATCGCTCCCCATCGCACAGCTGAGCAGCTCTCATCGGTGTTGCACTCTCTACAAGACATTTGTGCACCGTCAGGTAGCACCTTTCAGCTTCTGGAAGGTTTCTGGGCCTGGGGAGCCAGTTCCAGCAAACCCAGACACAGTGGGTGGGCAAGATGCAGCACAGCTCCCAGCGATGCCTCTCAAACACTAGCCCTTCTCTTGGCACCCCAAATTGTGCTCATCCAGCCTGGCCACAGGGGTAGAAGGAGGATTTTTAGCAAGGCTAAGCCCAGTCAGAGCTTCTGGTGGTCTCTCTTTTGTAGGTTTGCTGCACAGGAGTGTCCCCAAATCCTGGTTTGGGCTCTGCTCCCAGGGACGGGCTCGTGGATGACACAGTGGCACCTCAGCACCCGCACGACACCAGCGAAGAGGATCCTGCCAGGCCCGGGAGAGCGCTGAGCCAAGGCAGGCTCCGCTGTTGATCCCCCAGTCAATGACAATTCAAGGCCTGGAAATGACAGTGTCCTTTCTTAGTCCTCAGTTCCCACCCAAGGCTGGGCACGGGGAGGAGGGAGCTCACTCAGAGGTTTAGCAATAATCTGAAGCAGGAGCAGAGGCGGGAAGAGCCTCTCTTGCAGCAGGTGGGTTGTTTAACAAATTGGAGACATAACGAGACAAAAGGTACAGAGGAAGGAGATCTGGCGGGACTGGACCTTTATCTCCAGCATGTTGGCAGCCAAATCTTTGTGCAATATTTATCAAGGGTGAACGGGCAGGAGAATTGGCAGTCAATGCATAAGTGAGGAATTAAAGCCACTGCCATCCTTATCTTCCAGGCAGATACGCAAGGGGAGGGGTGGATGGGGGCTGTGAGCCAGCCCAGGGCAATCGAGTTTGAAACCGTTTGAGGATTTAACGAGTCCAAACTTTATTAGCTCAGCTGGTGGGGAGCAGAGCAGAAGCACCAAGGAGGGCAAACCAGCACATCCACATCCTCCGGCTGCCAGAGCCGAGCACGCTGTCTCCAGGCAGGCATTTCGGCTGGAAAGTCCCTCACATCACTGGGCAGGCATTGCACGGCCAGGGGCACATGGCAAAGCTGCCCCAAAGGCACCAGCGGTCTTTCAAGCCCAGTTAAAGTTCACTTTTAAACCAGGGAGTTTAGGAGCTGCTACTCTTTCTCTCCCAACTTTGCTCCGCAGTGAGACAAAGGTAAAAGATGCTCTGCCCTGGGGTATATTTGTATTTTCACAGTCAGAGCCACAACTGTCTTGTGGAGAGCAGACACTGCCTGGCACTTTGCAGCCACCCCATGAATACACCTCATGAGACACAGCCAGGAAAACCACAGGGGAAGGGACAGGTACGACCTCGATAATATCTGCAGAGCTCTGAGTCAGTCCACCGAGTGTTTTTGCAGGCGAGCTGTCCCCAGGGAGAGCAGCTCGGCTCCCTTGGTGGCCAGCCAGGTCCCCTGGCCCCTCCGGCACGCGCGGCTCCCGCAGCTGCGGATGGCGAGCGAAGGGCTGCTTCATCTCCACAATCCCCTGGGAATCCCCAGCTCTCACATAACACGCTGGTAATTAACTCGCTTATTGGCTTTGCTTTCGCTGAGATTGCACGTTCAAGATGGGCTCCATCTGCTCCTTGCATGGGCTTGGCTGCCAGGGGGAGGATAGCAAACCCCCCGTTTATAATGAGAGAAACATGTCATTTCTGTAAACGGGGGACAACGATAAGGCCATGCCAGGGTCCGGCAGCAGCCCTCCCACAACGGCTGCAGGTCCAGGCTGCCCAACTCCACCAGCCCTTTCACCACACACCAAACTTGTGCCAACCAGCCTCCTCCCCCAGGTACCACCAACCCTGGACCTGGCTCTCCCAGGGCCACCGCAGCCACCGGCTTCATTAAATTGTTTTAGGGGATTTGCATCTCTCCGTTTAATTTCTCTTCAAGCTATATAAGGGCACAAGAAGCCAAGTGGGACCTCATTCTTGGAGATGCTGGACTGCTGTGTGTCAGGAGGCTGCTGGGAAGAAGATGCACTGATCTATACGCCTGGAGCATATAGTGCTATATTCCCTCCCTGCACAACACGGTTCCTCCTGGAGAAATGGGACACGAACACTGAGGAGCAGCAATACTGGAATATCTCCCAGCTACAGCCCTCCCCAGGCAGGTTCCCCCTTTGGCCCTGATGTGGTTCCCATAAATCCTCCCCAGGTTATTCCAGCCGCTGTCACGGAGCTGTAGCAGCAAATCTCAGCTTAGCTCCAAGCAAAGCAGCGCAGAGCACGTGGCGCTCGCCGGGTCCCCCAGCACCCATCTGCACTGCCTTTGTCTCCTCAGCCTTTGAGCGGTGCTTTTCCTCCTCTCTGCTGCAAAGAAACGCATTAGTTGCAACATTGCTCTAATTTGTTTGCCAGCTTTCGGAGAGCGGAGAGGCTCGCTGTTCCCATCGGTGCTGTTTGGAGGATGTTTGCACACCAGCAGTGTTAACCCTTTGGCTCCTGCGTGATCGCTCAGGCTGCTGGAGCGTGTTTCCATGCCCAAGACGCATGAGCTGCCTTCATCACGGCTCCGCAGTGCTCGGGGCCACAGCAAGCATGTGCCGCTGGCCCGACCTGGCACTTACCAGATGGGGGGATCCATTTCCCCTTCCAGCTATCCTCAGCGTTTCCTTAATGACATGAGTTTTGTTGTGACCACAACCGGTGTCAGAGGGAATAAAAGAAAATGTGATCTGAACGGGCTCTATGGCAGCGACAAGGACATGGGGACAAGAAGCCGCTAGCAAAGCCAGGGTAGCACAGGCAGCGAAATGGTATCGGATGAGCGGGGCAGCACAGGGGGACAGGCTGGATCTGCACCCGGGGACGAGCTGGGGGATCCTGTTGCCCTGCGCTGCACATTGCACATCCCAGCATCTCACCTCCACGCGCACACACACAATGCCTGTACCCGTGTGCGTCCTGGGACTGCAGCAAGGTGTTTGCCTTTGCTGGACACATCTGCAGGAACACCAGCGCGGCCACCGACAGCACGGCGTGTTTCTTCTCATGTAGCTCCAAAACAGCTTCAGCTTCTGATATGGAAATCAGAGTGGCAAAGAGAGCAAGGAGCCAGGAGGGATGGCCTCGGGCAGCGCTGCAGGACCGCAGGCAACTGCACAGATCCCTGCTTGACCCAGCCATGGCCCCAGCATCCTGTGATGTGAGTTTGTTTGGTCTCTGCCCCACACTTCCAGATATGGGTCCTGTCCAGCCTGAGTATCTTCAGACCCTCCGGTCCAGTGGAAGAGCTGCTGGGCTGTGTGTGTCCCAGGTGAGAGGCTTTTTCTGGACACAGGGTAAAACAAGTGAGGATGGCAGGGGCCAGCCAAGGTGGAGCTGGTGCATGGGGAAAGTGTTTCAGGACAGTCATTGAGCAGTAGCCAGTGGTTTTGCGTTGCCTTACGCTAATTGCTAGAGCTAATGAAGCTGCACGCTCAGCTCAGTGACTTTCTGCAGGGTTTCCATCCGCCTTCGGTTTGCGATGTGCTGTTCACAACTCTGGAAAAGCTGTGGCTGATCAATCGCAAGATTTCCAGGATGGCAAAAGAGTAGAAACAGCCCTGAAGGGACTGTAAAAAACCCAGCAGATCCGAGGGCGACGAGCAGCAAGAGGAGGAAATCCCAGATATTCGGACCCAGGTGTGCAATGTCGGTGCAACATAGATGCAGCGATACGGTTCTCCCCGAGGCTGCTGGTGAGGAGGTGTACCTGCCTTCCTGCAGGAGACGGGCCCCGTGGAGTTTGTCTCCTGGCCCTTGGGGATGGTTCCTGCTGCCAAAATCCCAGGGCAGCCCGAGCCACCTTCCCCATCGCTCTCTGTGTCTCCAGGTCCTCCGCACCCGCGCTGCAAGATGCCTGGTTGTTAAGCTATTCAGCCTCCTTTTTATCCTGAGCGCTGTTCTGAAGGTTTAAATAGAAAGATATCAAAATAAAAGATAATTGTTGAGAAAGATGAATAGGGGGGAGGAAAAAAAAAAGCCATCAGCACGGAGGAACTCTTGTCTAATTTCTCACCCACGCAGAGCACAGCGATATTAGTGCCTTCAACTCTTGCTTTCATGGCTTTATTACCAGCTCCACGAACAGCTTGTCCTTTTAATAAGCCAAGGCCTCCAGATAGCATATCTGCCCACGGGAGATCCCATCAGGATGTGGGTAATCTGGGCAGAAATAGCACAGAGCATCATTGCACTCACCTGACCAAGGAAGCCCTTGTCTGAGGCAGGAAAAGGTTAAAAAACACCCCAAAATGCAAGGGGGAGAGGGGATGGCGGGAGAGAGGAGCCACCTCTCTGCTGGGGCCTCGCAGCCGTGGCAGTGGCACCCGATTAATCGGTGCTGCCGGGTGTCCTCGCCTTCCCCATCAGCCCTGCTCTCCACAGCCACTGGCTTTGGCCACGGAGGCCTTTAATTATCCAAACTGCTGCCCCTCACAAAATTAAATGCCGCTGAGGATGACTCAGTGTTTAATGGACTGGCTGCTCCTCGCGCCGGGAGAGCCAAGCGGGTGCAAGCGAGAGCACAGCACAACACAGCATAAATCAGACAGAGACACTCTGCACAGGGGCGAGTGACCCAGCAGCTCGGAGCAGGGAGGCAGGCAAACTGCTGATTTTAAACAGTTGCATTTTTACTCAGGATAACCCCATTGGTAACTCCTGCAGGCAGCAGCTCCGGGTGCTGCGGCTTGACCCTCCGCCCAGGCTGTCTTTGACCCTTAGCATCTACTGCCACTTGGGTGACGGAGATGTGCTTGATTTAGAAATCCCACGGTATCACCGAGCTGCTCGTGCTGGGTTCTCTTTTCTCAGGATTTAGATACGGGGGTTTCCTTTGGAAAGGTCTCAGAAATGGTCAGGCGTGGTTTAAACGGCAAGAGCAAATAGGAGCCAAAAGATGCAACACAAGGTTTATCTCTTCCTCTGTTTGCCGACCCAGGATGGCAACGTGCTCCAGGCCAGCCAGAGCCAGCAGTGGCAAGAAGCAGCTCTGCTAATAGCCTCGTTAGTCTCACCGAGATGCTGAGGCTTTGGCTTCCAGCAGATAATTAACGATGTGCTCATGAATTAGGAAGCCCTGGACCTCTACCAGGGCCTATGTGGAGGCAACCGAGCTGCTCTTGGTTCAGAGCTGGAGCAAAGCGATGCCTCGAGGAGCAGCCCGGAGCGATGGGGACAGCCGATGGGGACTGGCTCTTGGGGCTGGGAGAAGTGATATCCAGCCCCGTGCGGATGCAACAGCCCCCTAATGCTGGAGCTACCCCACCAGTGAGGAAGGCACATGTAAAAAGTCCTAGTAAGGCCCCACGGTGCCTCAATTTGAATACAATTTACTGTTGCTAATGATGCTGATGGTTATTTCCCCAAGCTAGGAAGTGTTTGGCCCCAAAATGGGCTCCTGGAAGCAATTTCAGATGAGCAATCTGTAATACCGGAGCTGATGGAAGCAATTTGCAACCCATTAGCAGGGATCGGCTGTGAAGATATTTTACATGTCACTCAGCGCACCTTCGAGGGGGGCTTGAATTTTTCCCACTCTCCCCTGGAATTTCTGGCGTGGATGGGATGGGGTGGCAGGAAGGGCTGCGAGGCTGGACACCGCACCAGCCTTGCAACACCCACCGACATCAAGGGTTAGAGCAACACCAGGCACACAGCACAGGGCAGACAACGGCACCGTCCTCCCAACGAGCACCTGAACACCAAAGCACTGCCTCCGTGGCCCCGGCAGCGAGCAGAAAGGGCTTTGTGGCATGCCACGTTGGTGGCCTTTCAATTAAAACTCTCACCTTAAATACACGATGCAATCCTGGAGGTTGCAGGGCCAGTCACCCCCAGAGCCATCACACCCTGGAAAGGGAAGCAGCAGTGCCCGGCACCTCCAGCGCCCACAGTACTTGATAGACCATTATGAATTAAATTGCCTCCTGTACAGCAGCTGGGCGGCGGGTGCAGATAAAGAAGCAATTTGCAAGCCAGGGCTGCCTTGACGGAGGGAGCGATAACAGGGCATAACCCCCAAAAAAGCATAGAAAAGCATCTCTTACCCGTCCTTGCAAACCCATCCCTGCCCTGGGGATGCTCCTGCCCTGCGGATGCTCTTCCAAGAAGCAGATTGGAAGTTTGTTCTCGTAACAAAGGTGTGCATGGCGGAACAGAGACAAACATTGCTCGGAAGGCAAGAAAAATAGCCCCGGGGCTTGAGTTATCCTTTGGCCCAAGCTCCCGGGGTGTTCCCAAGACAGTGCCTGTCTGCTGAAGCCTGCGCTGGGAGCCTCAGCACTGCAGCACCTTCCCTTAATTACTTTTTCATGCTAATTGGATCTGTGGGCATGCCTGAGGGGAGCCCTGGCTACTGGATCCGAGCTGGGACTGAGCACCCATTTTGCACAGGAAGGATATGGCCACAGCAGCTCACCTCCTCTTCTTCACACCCCACTGCCCATCACTCTCAGGTCCCAGTCCACCCCTTGGCTACCGGCCTTTAAGCCTTTGTGCCTGGTGTCTTGCTGTTATCAATTATCATCTGGGGCTAATTGTTAGCTCCTCACCCATCCCACAGCCCTCAGCTGGTCCCGCTGCCTCTCTCGGCAGGAATTAATACAACCCTCACGTGGCTCCCCCGAAAAATAACGCGGAAATGCTCGCGCTCCCCGTGCTCCACTCGACTCCAAGGATGCAGCTGCATCCTTCCTGGCCGGGGGCCAGCGGTGAGGAAGTTTCCTCCGACCGCTCGCCTCCTCCCCGGCTCCCACAGGAAGGGGTTCCGGGGCGTTTGGGAGGCCCCGCCGGCCCCGCGAGGCCCCCCAGGAAACGCGCTTTCCAGCCAGGGTGGCTTGGAGATGCAGAGCTTCTTCACTGGGGTTTTCCACTGGGTGGAAAGCAAGGGCTTGCACGTACGTCCACGTGCGCCTCTGCTCTGGCCTGAAACCCCATCCCTCCCTGCATGCAGCCCTGCCGCTGCTGGTGGATTTACTGTCAATAAAACCACTGCAGAGAATGACTTGTCATCTTGAAGAAAAAAAAGGAGGGGGGGGGAACAACAACCCCTTTTTAAATGTTCTTATCCCTTATCCAAGCAGCACATCCTTCTCCGGGCTTCTATCAGGAGCCCTAATGGAGAGACGGCTATCAGCAGGCAGTTGTCGTCCAGGCAAGGAGCAATGCCGACTCGCTGCAGAATGGAGTGGGGAAGGGAAAGGCAGAGCTGGTGCCAACTGGAAACGCTAATGCCGTTCTCCCGGCCTTGCAGCCGCGTTTCCAAGCACTGGAGGGGTCGTCCCTGTGCCCAGCGGTGAGCAAGGCAGGACACTGGCTCACGGGGGTGTCCCTGGGCCCCATCTCTGTCCCCCCCAGATGTCCCTGAGCAGGTCCCACTGCAAAACTCCGGGTTCCTGCTCGGGCAAGGACCCAGTTTGGGAGAGGATGCTCCAGAAAAGGACCAAACCAAGTGTGTCCAAGACACGGGATTTGGGGACAGGGTACCCATGCCTGACCCTGCTGTACCCCAAACTGCCCATGCTCCCATTAGCCGCAGTTCAGGCAGGGACAGCGTGCTGGGAAGGCACCTTTGGGCAGGGACACAGCTTGTTGGGATGACCCTGAGGTCTGGCTGTCCCTTTCCAACATCACACTTGTAAAGGACATTGAAACCTATTTTCCATTTGACTGCAGTCACCTTACTGGGAGCAGTGGGCAGGCGCCTGCTGCAGCCTCTGCTCCCTGCACTGCTGCCGGGCGGAGGTCTGCAGCGGGGTGTGCGTCCCTCAGCTCGGCTCGGGTGATGAGGGCACCCCGCTCTCCGGGGCAGTCATGGGGAGCAGATGGAGGTGAGGCAGGGCTGGAGATGCAGTGGTGCTGGGGGGAAGCTGGGCAGCACTGCGCAACCCTCTTACTCTGCCCTGGGAGGAGGAGAGTACCCAGCACCCAGTGCCTTCTGCCCCGGGGAGCGGGGAGCACCCTGGGGACAACGGCACCTTTCTGATTACTCTGTAAATGGCAGAAGGCGAATAGCTGGGAAAGGGGCAGCACGTCTTGCGCGGGGCAGGGGCAGGAGCCCAGCACCTCCGGCAGAGTCTTGTCCCCATCACAGCAAGCATCATACCGGGGACCATGCCGGCAGGCAGCGAGGAGCAGGGCTGCACCAGGCAAGCCCGGGACAGATGCTCGAGGCACCGTGGTGCCCTGCTGCCGCCCCGAGCAGGCAGCCGGAAAGGGCTGGAAGGCGCCCACCTTCAGTCCTCCCGAAAAGGACCAACCCAAGCATGTCCGAGCACCCACCCCGGTGCTGGGGCCGCCCGTGGGTGAAGCCTGTGAGGGCGGTGGAGGCCGTGGCAGGGAGAGCCGGGTCAGGGCTGCATGGGGGGGGCCGGGGGGGGCTCCAGCAGAGCGAGAAGCCGGAGCATCGCTGGCAGGCGCTGGGGGATGGGAGCGGCACACGCACGCACACGCACACACACATTACCCACATGCACACGCCAGCAGCACCAACAGCCCCTGCCAGCAGCCTGCAATCGCTGGAGCGCCCCGCTCCTCCGCCTCTCCCTCCTCCTCCTCCTCCTCCTTCTCCTCCTCCTCCTCCTCCTCGCTGCCCACCGGCCTGCGGCACCCCTTCGCGGCCTCCAGCCCCACCAGCGCACAGACAATGACTTCATGCGGATTATGCATCTGAAGAAATCACCAGCTCCCAGATAGCCACAGGGGGAGGTATCCATGTGTTTGGCAGGGAAGCAGCCTCCTGCTCTCCTTCCTTCTCCCCCTCTTTTCTCCTCGCACCCGGCAGCTGCCTCCTCTCCGGCGATGGTCCCCTCCGGTCCCCCTGCACCGTGCTGAGGCCCCGGCGCATCCCCGCTCCCACGCTTGCACCAAGGTACCGCCGAGGCTATTTTTATTCCCCCCCTTCTTTTCCGGTTCGCCTGCCACTGCCGGGCTCGGTGCCTCTCGCACCCTCCGTGCCTGCTCGTCTCCCGCTCCCGTCTTCCCACCCAACGGCGAGAGGTGGAGGGAGGCTCGTCCCAGCCCCGGCACCCGCGTCGCAGCGGCAGCCGCCGTCGCGGAGCAGAACGAGCCCAGCTCCGGCTGCGGCCGCCAGCCCTGATTCCAGGTTTGCATCCTCGATTCCTTCATCTATTTGTCGATGCGCCGGTGCCATTTGGGGGAGGCAGAGGGGGACCGGGGGGTGGGGGGCAGGTGGGAGGGGTGGATATGACGGGGTGCTGGGGGGGCACGGCACCCCAGTCCTGCCATGGAATGGGGAGGACAGAGACGAGGTGGGAGGGGAGGAAATGCAAGAGGCTGCACCGAAATAAATATATATATATATATATATATATATATATATATATACGCGCACACACACGTATATGTGTGTGTGTGTGTATATATATATAGGCTTGGGGGGAAGAGCAGGGCACAGCAAAGCATCTGCCCCATGCGAGGGCTGCTGGGTGCATCCCCAGCATCCCTGTGTGGGGATGCCGCGGGCCGGGCAGCAGCAGCACCCACGAGGCTGCCGCGGCACTGAGCACCCACTGGCTCCCCTCTCGGCAGAGTGGCCACCCCAGGGTGCCGGCGCGGACCATGATGGACCTGAAGGTGGACGAGGAGGAGGTGGACAGCGGGCAGCCGGTGAGCATCCAGGCCTTCGCCAGCAGCTCCACCCTCCACGGGCTCTCGCACATCTTCTCGTACGAGCGGCTGTCGCTGAAGCGCGTGGTCTGGGCTCTGTGCTTCCTGGGCTCGCTGGCGCTGCTCGCCCTCGTCTGCACCAACCGCATCCAGTACTACTTCCTCTACCCCCACGTCACCAAGCTGGACGAGGTGGCAGCCACCAGGCTCACCTTCCCCGCCGTCACCTTCTGCAACCTCAACGAGTTTCGTTTCAGCCGGGTGACCAAGAATGACCTGTACCACGCCGGCGAGCTCCTCGCCCTGCTCAATAACAGGTGGGTGCTGGTGCTTTGAGGTGGCCCCAGGTGATGTCTCTGTGTGCCAGGGCAGGCCACCGCGCGTGGCTCCAGCCACCACACCAGCCCCGCACCACGTGGGGCAGCGAGTGCTGGAGAGGTGCACTCCATGACTGGCATGGGCGGCATCTCCTTAGTCTCCGTGAGGAAGCGGATCCTGAGTTAGTTTGGCTCTGCAGCTGGATGCGGCCACTATGTGGTAACACCGGCAGCTGAGAGCCGCCAGGTCCTGCTACTGCTCCTGGGTATGTGGCTCCCACGCTGGGCTGCCCTGGATGGATCCGGCACGCATGGCGCCCATCCCCGGTGCGCGGCACATGCAGCAAGGCCAGGGCCACCCTGGGATGCCTGCGGGGCGGATCCAGCATGCATGGCTCCGACATCATGTCCTGGGTGTCTGACACATGCAGTGAGGCCAGGGATGCCAGCAGGTGAAGCCACTGAGCATCACCCATGCACCAGGACTGGAGGTCGGTGCCATTCCTTGGGCCGCGGGACTCTGCGGTGGCAGGGTTCACAGGGAAGCCCCTCGCCCACCCTTCCCGGCCCATCTCCATGGCTGTAGTGGCTCCTTGGTGCTGCCAAGCCACTGCCGTGAGTCTGGTGCCGGCAGCAAGGCGCACTCCCTGCCTGTGCCGTTTGCCAAGGGGCTTCACCGCTGCCTTGACTCGTGCCCTGGGGAGGGGTTTGCAGCCATGAGACCGGGGGCTGAGACCCAGCACACTCAGCCCACGTCCCGGCCAGGCCACCACCTGCAGCCGTGATGCCACCAAAGACACAGGGCAGGCGGCTGGGCTGGCCTCAACCAGGGCCGGTGCTGCGGGACCAGCTCTGGGGCAAGTGGGACGGGTTTGGTACGTGGCCGCTGCCGCTGCCCAGCTTATCCTCCTTGCCCATCCTCCTGCCGCCTCTCATGTGCCTCTGGGCCACTTTGTGCTGTTGAATGCTCTGAAAATGCCACATGCAAAGTGCCTGGGACTTTGCTGAGCCCACGCCGGGGTCGGGACAGAAGTAGCTCATGTGAAGCCCAAATGGCTTTCGCTGGCGGGAGCAGCTGCCGTGGTCAGGCCTGAGCTTCTGCCTGCTCTTTCCCCTAAGATATGAGATCCCAGACACCCAGACCGCCGACGAAAAGCAGCTGGAAATCCTGCAGGACAAGGCGAACTTCCGAAACTTCAAGCCCAAACCTTTTAACATGCTGGAGTTTTATGACCGGGCTGGCCACGACATCCGGGAGATGCTGCTGTCCTGCTTCTTCCGTGGGGAGCAATGCACCCCCGAAGACTTCAAAGTGGTGAGTGCCCCCGCGGCCCCGGCCCAATGCCACGTTCCCCCCCCCCATGCAAGGAGGGGGTTTGTCCGTCTATAGCTGCTCCTGCCTCCTTTCAGCTTGGAAAGGACCGGCAGCATCTTCATTAAGGGGATGCCAGGGGATGCCGGTGGGTTTTAGAGGTCCAGGTGCTCCCCAGGAGCGCGTGCTGCTCAGTGCAGCTACACGGGGTGCTCCCGCATGGGCAAAGATCCCCAGGATCACCTGGGCTCTGCAAAGCTGGGTTGTGCATGGCGGGCTGGAAACCTCGCACTGGAAACTGCTGTGTGGTGAGGAGGCACCAGTGGAAAAGCAGGGAGAGCCACAGCGATGGCCGGCGGGGACCCGAGGGAGCCCCGCAATCCCTCGGGAAAAGCAGGTCCCTGTGGCATGGCACAGCGTTGTGCCCCACCACAGAGGTTGCGTCTCGCACTGGTGCACGGATCCAACACACAATAAAGCCTTTATCCCCCTGCGGCTGCCTCTCCCCGGTCCAGCTGGGAATTAAACAGTGCCGGCTATTCGGGTGCTGCCTAATAAATTCGGCAGCCGGCGTGGCTGTTCCTGAGCCGGCTCCAGCGTGGAGCATGCAGCTCAGTGCTGTTCAGGGTCCCCGTCCTCGTCCCCAGCCTAGGGATGTCCCACTCGCATCCCATGCCGAGCGAGGACGAAGCCGCCGAGCACGCCAAGGCACCGGCTGGGCATCCGCGGAGCTGCTGCCCAGGTCCCAGCACAATTCGGGTGATTTTAATCATCTGCATTAAATTCCCTTGACAGGCTCTTTACATAGAACAGTTCTCTGTTGTCAACCATCAGGCGTTTTATTTGTTAAATGGAGGCAAGTTGCAGCCCGGAGGGGGCTGGATCCTCTCCAGCGGGGCTGGCGAGCGGGGCTGGGTCCCAGCCTGCGTGTGGCCACCGGCCGGTTTTGGCGCCGGGCTCTTCCCAGTGCACGGTCGTGTTTTCTGCACCAAAGCATCCTCAGGGACCCTCGTCCCGGTTCCCTGCCTTCATCTGTTGGGGTCCAAATCCATGCTTTCTGCATCCCCTCCAACCAGCAAAAGCAAAATAGACTCGCAGCTGGTTTGTTATTCCTGTCTGGATTATTCCTTGCAAGCAGGTTGGGATGATTTAATGGATTTGATTAGAAAAAGCTGGCTCTGTGCTATATTTATGTTGCTCTTTGGATTCCCCTTGCAGCCTTGCACAGGCAGGTCTGCGTGTGGCGGGGCTGGGGGTGGTGGTGCCCGCACGCGGGGTCCCGGCAGCCGCCCCGTCTTGCTGAGCTGTTTAGGAAACCTTTGCCCCGTCCCTGCGCAGGGGTCCCAGGGCTCGCAGAAGCTTTTAGAGGGGTTTGTCTGACAGGTTAATTCCTGCCGCCTCGCTGCTCCCTCCTCCCAGCTCGGACCGCGTTCGCCCAGGCTGAGCCAGGCTCGGTGCTGCTCTGGGCCTGGTGGCACCGGTCAAGGCTGGTGGGTGCCAGGGACCATCACCCAGTGATGCACCATCATTCTCTCCAGCCCATGCCGCCCCGATGGGGCTCCCACCGCCCCGTGCAGGGGCTGTGTTCACCTCATTTCGGGAAGCCCCTTGCACCGTCCAGGCTAGTGGGATGCACCGAGCGGGTGCTTTTGCAGCCGGCGCTGCCCCTCTCCTCTCGCTGATACAGAGATGCTGTGTCCGGAGAGGGGCCTCGCCAGGGAGGATTTCTGGGCTGCCCAGACACCACAGGCTGGGGGGAGCTGCCTGCATGCAGGCAGGGATGCATGTCGGTCCTCTCCCTGCGCCTGTCCCCTTTGCAACCGTTTAACTTCGGTGCTGTGGGCCGGTGGGGAGAGCCGGGGGGCCGATGGGGACAGCTGGGGGGTGAGTGGCCGCCCGGGTGATGCTGGCTGCATGCCGATGCTGGCCGACGCAGGAGGCGATGGGAAGAACCACAGCTCTGCCGCCAGCGCCGCGGCCCCAACATGCCGCGGCCGCTGCGTTATCTGTCCCCGGCAGAAGGGAGGGCTCGGGGGAGACGCGGCGAATGCAAATGAGGGGCTGCTTGTAACCGAAACATCCGGGGTGACAATAAGGTGGCAGGAGCTGCCTCCTGCCTGCGTTCCCCCTCGCACTGCCAGACGGTGGGAGAGCATCGCTGGGGGGCAGGCACAGCAGCCCAGGGTCCCCCCCAGTGCTGAGAGCACTGCCCGTGTGCCCCTGTGATGCACCCACCCAGGAGCATCCCAGGGGGGCTGTGGGCTGGGTCTCAGCCCGCCCGCCCCAGCCCACGGCATCGCCCTGCAGCCAGGACAGGATCCCCCAGCACACAGGGCTCGTGCCGGATGCCGTGGGGAAGCCCATCCTGGGATTACACGGGCTTTTCCCACCTCCTCTTTCATCCTGGATCATCACCAGGCCACATCAGAGGGTCCCTGGCATTGTTCATCCCCCTCCACCTCCACCCACCCTGGCCAGTGCACCATGGGGGCTGGGTGCTCCCCAGCAGCAGCAGCAGCAGCGTGCAGGATGCAGGGATGCTTCAGGGACAGAGGTGGAGCTGACCGGGCTTGGACTCATTCCATACAGGGGTTTGAACCCTCCAAGAAGACCCAGGGGGAAACAATTGGCCCACCCCAGCTCTGCCCTGGCTCTTCACAGCCCCTCCAGCACCACGGAGGTGTCTGGCATCCACCAAAGCTCCCCCACTGCAGCGGTCCAGGGTGGGGAGAAGGACGCACACAGGGAGGTGCAGCCATCTCCTCTCCCCAGCCCCAAAATCCTGGCATGGCCTTAAAGCCCAGAGGGGCAAACACAAGGCTGAGGGGCAAGTCCTGACCCCCCTCAGGGCACAGCCCTGAGAGACACAGGCTGAGGATGGCCCCATCACCGGGGCTGTGCCCAGACCCTCGCACCCACAGGGCCGTGCATGGGGTGGGCAGGGGGCGGCTGCCCGGTTCCCCTTTGCAGGGAAGGGTGAATTGCCCTCGCTGTTGCCTCCATTTCGGGACTGTGCTCCCCAATGTGCTCATTAGCAGCAGAGATCAATGTTTCACACTTGCTACTTCATTATTTATAAGTTCGAGCCCTCACTCCTCTGCGGGAACGCACGGCCCCGCCAGCTCCCAGCTTGCGTTTCCTCTCCCTCCCCGCGCTGGCAAAGGGCCCCCGGAGCCCTGCTCATCTCCCATGGATCTGCTCCTCGCCCAGCAAGGGAAAGGCCCAGGATTCCTGTCTCTGGGCTCTAAACCCCATTAATTTTCTCTCCATCCCAGAGAAAAAGGAGAAACCCGGAGGATAAGCTTCCTCTCCACGCCCCAGTATGGCCCGTGGGACGGGAATTGGGGCTGCCCCATGTAAAACCAGCATTAAATCTCGGGACGGTGCCCCATGCTCGTGAAGCCCCTTTTTGGGGGTCGGTGCAGCCTGGGGTGATGCGAGCAGCCGTGCCTGGCACGGTGCAATGTGCATTTGCAGCTTTTCCTTCTCACACCCCGTGAGTGAGCCATGTCCTCAACTCCTCGTCATCGCCCTGCTTCAGGGCACAGTGGCTGAGCCTGGCATGGGAGCTGGGAGCCCTGGGGCAGAGCGCACGGGACATTCTCGATAAACTGCAGAGGATTAAGTCCTCTGGACCATTTCCATGAGGCTCCGGGGCTGAGCTGGCACTTGGGAGAATTGAGTTTGACACAGAGATCATGCTGCTGCCTTTTTCATTGGATTCTGCATCTTCTGCCCTGGAAATATTGAGTGCACGGAGGAAGAGCAAGGGAGGTAACAGGAAAGGTCTGGAGCAGCCCCGGCAAACCCCAGCCACACTCCTCCTCTCCTTCCTCCCATCTCCGGAGCAATGCAGGGGCTGCTGTGATGGAGAACGAATCCAGTGGCATCTTATTCTACCCCACTGCACCCCGTTGCACCCTGCTGAGCCTCCCCATTGCCCTTCTGAACTCCACTCCACCTTGGTGAACCCCACTGGACCCCACCAGATCCCGCTGTGCCCCTCTGCACCCCGCTGTGCCCCCCGTACCCTGCTAAACCCCAATGCATGCCCCACTGCACCCCCAAAGCCTCTCTGCACCCCCCTGAACCCCCTGCTTAGCCCACCTCACTTCAGCTGGTGTGCGTTGGGGGTCAGCTCCCGCCACCCCAGGAGCACCGTGGCTTTTCCTCCTGCAAGAAAACCCTTGTGTCGTTCAAACCTGCCCCATCGGTGGGTGCCGGGATGTCCTCCAGCACCTGTGGGAGCTCGGAGGGAGGGGTGCAATGGGGCACGCTCAGGCTGCTGGTCTCAGGGTACTCAACCAGAAGATGCTGCTGGTCTCCCTGCTCTACCTCGACCCTCAGCCCCACAGGACCCGCGGCCCAGCACCCACCGGGGGACCCAGGCATCTGGCCCACAGCACCCCATGGCCCCACATAGAGCTGCAGCAGTCACAAGCCCGGGAGCCACACGGTGAGCGGAGCTCCCCCACAGCGCAGCATTAGTGGATAATCATAGAGCCGGAGTGAAAAGCATCTCCAACACAGCTGGAGAGACCGGGCACGGGAATTACTGATACCCAGATATTTCCTGGAGCTTTAGGCAGTTAATAAACAAACCGCATGGGCCAATCTGGCTCTGGAAAAACAAGTTGGGGGCCACATGTGGGCAGCAGGGACGGCCACTGGCCCGAAATAGCACCGTCGTCCTGGTTTGGGGCCGGTCCCCGGCGGCACGCTGAGCTCCGGCAGCTCCCACCACAGTGCCCGATGGACCCGGCACGTTTACAAATTCTGTAAGACTTTCAAGTGATTTACGTAAATCACTTTTTAAAGCAGCACATGGTTCTTCTAAATAACTTACAAGCATTTGAAACTGCTCGCGTGTATCCGTTATTTCTGAGTGGCGATTCACCTCCGGCATCCTGGCGGTTCTCCCCGGGGCCCGGCCGTGCCATCCCCACCTGCATGCATCATCTGCAAACTCCCGGCCAGGCTCACCCTCCGCATCGGCCTCTGCTGTCAAACAGCAGCATCATTAGACCCCAGAGGTTGCATCATTTTCCAGACAAACGAAGGAAACCCAGTGGGACGTGGGCTGCCTGGTGCAAGATAATTGGAGGTGATGGAGCAGAGGAGCAGCCACGCATGGGACCGCGGACGGGACCGCAGCCGTTTGCTGGTGGTGACTCGGCTCTCCCGGGAAGCACAGCAGGTCAGGAGTGCCCCGACTCTGTTGGCTCATCTGCAGCTCGGAGACTTTCAAGTATCATGGTATTTCGCTCAAAGCAAATCCTCCAGAAAGCAGCCGTGAGCTGTTTAGCCCTCAGGCGCGGAGCAGAAACGCCGGCGAGCGTTGCTCCTCAGCTGCCTCCTTTCCCCAGCTTCATCCAAGCTTTTCCAGACACGGCTGCTCGTGGGGTGCAGGCAGGAGGATTGGGGATCCCTCGGCTGCTTGTGGCTTTGCTCACCCCATGCTGACGCTAACGTGGAGATGGCAACTCTTGTTCGAAGCCAGTTGCATTTCACACTCATTCTGCAGCGGGACAGTGATGCCGCGGTGCAACCCCGGCGACGTTGCTGCAGGGGAGCAGTGCCACTGAACCCACCATGATCTTGGCCGAGCCGGCGCAGAAGAGAGTCAGGAACAAGTGGACTGAGGACATCGGCGCTGGGCACGGCACGGCGGGAGGCCGACACGTGCCTGTGCCTCACAGCCGCTTCATTAGCAGCTCTGCAACAGAGCAGGTAAATCATTTAGCGCCTTGAACCTCTAAGCAGTGAACAACATCACTCCCACCTGCCCCGGCAGGTGATTAGGAAAGGAGAGAGAAGGACACGCAGGATCAGGATCAGGCCCAGCCAGGGGTCATTTAGTCCCTGGCCCTGCCCAGGGGCAACGTCCAGCCCCAGCAGCATGCACAGCCATGCCTAGAGCCACGGTGCACAGCAGCGCACCCCGCACAGGAGCGCTGTGCACATTCGGAGGTGTCATGCCCACCCAGATATACCATGCACACACGGAGGTGTCACGCACACCCAAAGCACTTTGCACACCCGGAGGCGTCATGCACACCTGGGAGCACCATGCACACGCAGAAGTGTCATGCCACGAGCTCGGAGCAACTCAGATGCACCTCAGGCCATTCCTGCTCCTCTTGCGATGCCTTTGCACATAAAGAATCATTAATAAATGAATTATTAATTATTATTAACAAGCTTTAATGGCATCTGTGGCTGCTGGAAGAGATGAGTAAGCTTTCAAGTGCTATCGGGCCGCAAAGGAGGCAAGGATGTCTCAGCCGCGGATGGGGTACCCTGGGCACATATGCCCCATGGGTGCCGGCCTCCAAGGGAGCCGCAGGCTGGAAACGCAGCCCTGGACCACCACCAGCTTATGGTATTTTTCCAAATTGTTCCCCCTTAATCTCCCTTCGGTCTTTATCTGAGGCCCAGGCTGAGCGGCAGCGAGGCACGTGGCGCCTTTGCCGACTGTGGGTATTTCAAACAATCTGCCCAGGAAACCTCCTGGTGCCATTTTCCCTCTCTCCCCCCAATGTCAGGTGGGGAGAAGCCAGGACAGAGGAGGGCAGGTCTCCTGAGCACACGGAGCTGCGCAGAAGGCAGAGATCTCCACAGGGAGGTCCAGGAAATTAACTGTCTCACAGCCTTTTGCCTTGGTTTTAATTTATCTGGCTTTTTATAGATGCCTTTGTTTTATCGCCTGCAGAGTTTGGCCTGAGCCAGGGCTTCTCTAAGCAGCAGACATCACTGCAATTCCTGCAACAACCATGACTGGAGAAGCTCCTCACCATCTCAGGCTCTTATTTATTTATACATGCCCCAAAATTTGGATATTATAACCTTTTATTTATTTTTGGGGAATTTTTTTTTTTCCTGTATGGTGGGTTTGGTGCATTTGGTGCATTTGCATCCAGGCTTTTATCATAAGGACAGAGATGGGGCACAGGATGGTGCTGGGGCAGGGTGCTTCCCACTCACCCTCCAGTTTGTCAGGGATTTTAAGCCCCCTGCTCCTTGCTCTCCCGGCAGCCTCATGGCCCAGTAAAGCAACAGGGAGACCCATCCAGAGCAGCCGCACGCCGGGGCTGCGTAACCACCCTGCTCGGATTAGATTAGATTTGAAAACCATGATGTGTGCAGAGCCAGAGCGAGTGAGCACAGCAAGAAAACCAGATAGGAATACAATTTTTTTTTCTCCCCACGAATGAAACCAGCGGCTTGAATCTGCTTGCACGAACTGTTTAAGCAATTGTGAAGGATGTCGGAAAAAATTGCAACCTGCTTATGGGCAATTTGTGATGGGCAGGAAACACGGAAAGGCATTGGGATAAGCGTCCACACAGAACAATCCCAGCCGCCCAGGAATTAGTGGCACCTCGACAGCATCCTCCGCATCCCGCCAGGGCAGGAGCCGGCAGTCTCGGTGACCCCTCCATGGCACAAAGGGACACCACCAACGGGTAAATCACCCGGGAAGCTCTCAGCATTACAAACTGTTTCAATTATAGGAGCGTAAATAGATCCCCGGCAAGAAGGATAAGGTGGCTGTGGGAGCCGTCACATCAGATACATGGCGAAGGGCCTGGCCACAAGTACATGCTCGACTGCCTGCAGAGCTGCAGGGGGTCCCAGCTGAGCCCCCAAGAGACCCCGAGCCAGCGGGGCTGCAAGTGGCCTCTGCCTGGGGCAGCAGCACTGGCACCCAGCTGGGCTGGCTGGGAAGCGCTCAGCAGCGCTGGCCCAGGGAAGCTTTGAAAGATTAATGGAGTTTAAATGGAGGTGTTTGGAGAGGAGATAAGGCTCATCTGATATGAAATCATATGGAACAACGGGAGCCAGGGAGGCCCCGGGTCCATAATGAAGTCCACTTAGTGCTTTACTCACCATAATGTGCTTTTTATTAAAGTCCTGTGCTGCAGAGGCTGGGTCTGCAGCCAATAACACGGGGTAGGATGGCACAGGGACCTGGAGCACCCGGCCCCTCCACCAAAAGCAGCTGGGACGGAGTGCGCCAGCCCTGCACAGTCCCACAAAGGGACCTTTGGTTTCCCATTCCCTGTGCGAGCCAGGGACAGGGCTCCCGCATCACCCAGCGCCGCAGCATCACCAGTCCCTACGGCTGGGGCTGGGCTGCCTGGGCCCGCGGGGACGGGGTGGAGAGGAGGCGGAGGTGGGGAATAATACAGAGGAAAAACTCCTTTTTAATCATCAATTTTTCTGCATTAGAATGTGACATGCTAATCCACTGTGAAGCGTCTAATCTGGGGGATAAAGGGCTGGATAACACGAGCTGCGCCCGGCTTGGCTGGTGGAGCGAGCGGAGGCAAGGTGGCAGCATCTGATAAGGGGCAGCAGGATTAATCCCAGCAGAGATCCTGGCTGCCCAGGCAATCCCACCTTGCTTGGCTGCCCCGACTCTGCCTCTCACCAGGGTCGGGGAGGGGATCTGCAGCCACGAAGCCATCCCAAAGCAGCTCATCCTGCCCAGACCAGCGATGGAGGCACTGCGGGTGCCACCACCAACATCTTGGCAGCTCTGGGAGCTGCAAAGCACCTTCATGGTCCAAAGCACATTGCAAACCTGATTCTTCTCCCCTCCAATGCAATGTACCCAGCTGTGTCACGGGAGCAGGATAGCCCAGCTGCAGGGTGCCCATCTGCCCCATCAAATATCCATCCCCCATCAAATATCCATCCCCCAAATCCTGCTCCCAGCTGCTGTGGGGTTGCACCCTGTCTCATCCCTTCCCACCAGTCAGTTCTGACCTCCAGGCACCCTCAGGGATGATGCAGGCAGCTCGGCCCCGGCTCAGCCGGTCCTTGGCAGGGACAGGCAGCACCCCGTTACAAAACCAAGTGGGTCCAGCTCCCGGGGTGCTTTCTGCGACAACCTCCCCAGGGCTGGGCTGCCTCTTGCAGGCCTGGGATAACAGAGCTTGCAATGTTGTTTTCTCCTCGCCTCCTCGGGGATTGGTTTATCTCTATGAATAACTCCATCCCAGCTTTGATCTCCTCTGCCATTAAAGCATGACAGGCTGTGAAATGTGCGGTTGCTGCCGTCAGATCCCCCTCCCGCTTCCCCCCTCCCGCCGCCTCCGTGCTCCCCCGCTCCGGGGAACCTCCTTTCCCAGGCCCGTGACAAGCTGCAAAGCAGCAAGTGGGGCTGAACTGCCCCAGGACAGTGGCCAAACACTATGCCAGAGCCAGGAAAAAACAGGCTACTTCCACCATCCCGCGTCCCTCGCTGCGGCAGGGAGGAGGGCATCGAGCATCCCTGGTCCCCAGCGGTGGGTCGGGGTGTGGCAGCATCATCCCAGCACGCGCCGCCACGGGGGCTGATGTCACGACTAATTATAGCATCCCCCGTCCCTCTCCCCCACCAAAGCTTTACCTGAGAGAGGGTAAAAATAACTCCTGGCGAGGGAGGAGCTGGAACGAGCCCAAGGACTCCTCCAGCATCTCCAAAACTTGCACAAACCAGGACAGCACCCCCCTGCCTGTATCATGGGGACACAGCCACAGTTTGTCCCCAATCATGGAGTCAGGACACACTCCCCTGAGCGCCAGCGCCACCGTGCTCCTGGCTGTGACCATCCCCGGTCACCTTCACCCCGGCTCGAGTGTCAGCTCTGGGACAGGCGATGGTAACCGGAGCCGGGGCAGCGCTCATCCTCACCGCCCCACACGGCTGCTGGGAACCAGCCCTGGCACTCTCCGCAAGCTGTTTAAGCCAAGCAAGGCAGGTTAATGGCCCCAGCTGATGATGGAGTGTTTTCATTACAGCATCTCCCTCTCCCTGCTGCAATTGCTCCCAGGAAGACACGTTAAACCTCCCCATGCCATAGGATCGGATCAGCCCCTCACTCACACCATCAGGGACTGTCCCACAGGGTCCCAGGCAGCACCACTCACCTGTCAGTGCCCTGCCAGGGCTAAACAAACCCCCTCAGGCTTCTCTTCCATCTTTCTTCTTCTCCTCTCCCTCCTACAGACATTGCACAGAAACTCCCTGTCCCAGAGCTGGGGAACACCAGAAATCCCACCCCAACCTCAGCCAGTACCTGCTTGCTCTCTGCCAAAAGCATCCTCTAGCACCGGTCTGTGTGTGATCCTCCCAGCTTGCTCCCACCGGGCTAAGCCAGCCCAATGCCCCCAAACCCCCACCCAGGTGAAGCCCTGATGCCTTTATAGCCCAGCCCTGCCCACGGTGCAGCTGCAGCTCGTCTCCATCAAAGGCAAAGGGCCGGGATGTGACCTGGTCCCCATGGCATGGTGGCTCCCAGCCACCCAATCCGCCTCCCTGGTCCCATTTCCCAGGACGAGTTTCCAGCTCAGACTCTCTGGGTTGCTCCCAAAAGGCACGACCTTGCTCTCAGCTTTATGAAATTTCATCCTGTGGCTCTGGTGCTCGTCCCCAAGGTCACCCACCCTTTCTCCCAGGTGCTGACAGCGTCCCCAGCTTTGTGGCAACTGCCAGCATCCCTCTTACACAAGAGCTCTATTGGGAATATTGAGCTTGGGGAACCCCAGGATGGCCTCTCAAGGGACAACCCCCTGTCACGTCATCGGTCATCATCTTGGCTGAGTCTGCCCTGGCAGGGATCCCCAGTGCCCACCCTGCCCATTACACCGGCGTCACTTGCTCAGGAAGAGCAGATAACTTTGCACGGTATCAGATCAGATTTGTACAATTTTCCTGGTTGCATTTGTTCGCCTGGTTTGGTGGTGCCCATATCCGTGAGCCGGGATGTGGTCAGGGACCGGGGCCCTGCACTGCATGCGGGGAGGGAGCCACAGCAGCCAAAGCAGCAGGCTAGGGCATGCTCATCGCACCCGGGCATTGGCCAAAACCTCCCATCCAGCTCTTGTGCATCAAAGTGCTGCCATATTTAGATGCTCCCTGTCCCCTTGGGCCGGCGATGGCGGCTGCGGTGCTGGGATGGGGCTGGAGATTGCTCTGTGGTCGCATCAGATGCTTTTATGAAGTGCTGAGTGCAGGAAAATAGCAAACCGCAAGAAGGGGCTGTGCTGCTGCAGGGCTGCAGGGAGGAGACGCCTTTGCTCCCGGCAGCCAGTCTGGCCGCCGGCTCCATCCCACCACCCTGCATCAGGGCTGCCTCCCCAGGACCCCCAACCCCAGCCAGCTCAGCAGCACGAGGCCTGGACGCCATCCCCTGGGGGAAGCGGTGGCTCCCTGTGCCCCACAGGGATCGGAAGCACGAGGTGACACACCGCACAGTGGCTGGGTTCTGCAGAAAGAATCATCACCTGAGCCATGGCAGCGCCCAAATCCTGCCAAAAGCAGCCCTGGCTTGGAGGAGGACGGACCTCGCACCACGCAGGACATAGCCTTCGCCGGGTGCCCCTGTGCACATGCTCCTGCCCCGCGGCACGGGGAGATGAGCCTGCAGGGACGGGTGCTGCCAGGGCAGGATGAGCACCGTGAGAGCTTGGGGACATCACAGAATCCTTCCGCCCTCACTGGCACCGCCTGGGCGGGCGCTGCAGCAGGACGGTGTCACAAGCATTTTGGGAAAACCTCTGGCTCCAGCTGCCCTGATGAAGAGCCCAGAGAGCCCGGCATATGGTGGCTCCGGAAACAGCCTGGCACCCGGCGGGGAGGGCCTGGCTGGAGCAGCCAGTCGGGCTGCCAGGGCCGTGCTGCCCCACAGTGAGGATGGAGGATGCGGTGTGGGTATGCAGCACACCGAGTGCCTGCACACACACCCGTGCACACCCGTGTTCGCCAGACCCGGCAGCCCCTCAGGCCCCCCAGGCAGCACCAGGAGCTCCCAACGCATCGGTGCTTCTGGAGCCGGCGACGTCTCTGCTCCGTCCTGCCAGCAGCAGCTGGCTGGTCCCGGGGGACCTGGGGAGCCCGCAGAACCGCCCCTCGCTCCTCCTCTCTTCCTCCCTGCTCCTGATATACCCTCCTCTCTCCGTCCCCTCTGAGCATCCCTCTGCTCTTCTCCCTCACTCCCGCTTGCCTCTCGCTCCTTTTCCCTTCTCCGTTTCTCTTCTCTGAACTTGCCCCTTCCTCCTTCCCTGCTCTCCCCCAGCCCCTCTCACTCACACCCCGAGGAACCGACCCACCGTCGAAGACCCCCAGGCTGTGGCAGGGTGGGGGTCAGGACCCCCACGCCAGAGCTGGGACCCCCACGCTGGACAATGCCTCTCCAGATATTCTGCACCATCTCCTTCTCCAGCGAGGAAGGACCAAGAGATGCTGCAGCCACTGGGAGGGGAGAGGATGGAGCAGATGAGTTTCTGTATGGGCAGGAGGAGGATGAAGAGGAGGAAGAGGATGCGGGGGCAGCCACGGACTTTGTGGCCTTTGCCAGCAGCTGCACGCTGCACGGGCTGAGCCACATCTTTGTGGAGGGCAGCCTGGGCGCTCGGCAGGCGCTCTGGGCGCTGGCCTTCCTCCTCTCCCTCTCCGTCTTCCTCTACCAGGTGGCTGACCGCATTGTCTACTACCTGGAGTACCACCACATCACGCTGCTCAGCGAGGAGGACAGCCCCAAGATGACCTTCCCCGCTATCACCTTCTGCAACATCAACCGTGTGCGGGTCTCACAGCTTAGCCACGAGGACCTGCTCTACCTGGCCCCCCTGGTCGACTACGAGCCTGGGATGGAGCTGGGCTTCATCCCAGCCCAGCCCAGCCCCGGGGATGAGGACAAGCCCCTAAATTTGTACAGGTTTTTTAACCGCACTTGCCACCAGCTGGAGGACATGCTGCTGAGCTGCAGCTACCGGGGCGAGCAGTGTGGCCCCGGCGACTTCGCGGCGGTGAGTAGCCCCAAGGTGGCCAGGCATGGGGAGCAGCTCCGGCCGGCATCGTGTCAGATCAGGCATGGTGGGCGATGCTGTCCTTGCCCGCTCGCTCAGGGACAAGCTGATATTTCAGCCCTGTCCACCGGCACCTGGGCGTCTCGCTGGCGTTGGGGACGGCACCGGCTGCGGAGACCCGCTGGCAGGACATGGAGAACAGCCCCAGGGCTGTGCTTGCAGAGGAGGTGCCTGGCTCCTCCATCCCAGCATCACCACCGCCCGCGGGGCACCGTGCAGTCTGCAGCCCACTGGCCTCACATGCCCCTTGCCCAGGCTGGCAGCAGCTCAGCGGCGTGGAGACATGCCAGCTGCCGGAGGCGTTAGCTGGAATGGCCGAGGAGCGACGGGGGGGTTCAGGATCCCATCCAGCCCCGTCCTCTGCAGGGATGGAGGGGGGCTTGGAGGAGGCGCTGGTGCAGGCGTAGGGCTGAGCGCCACCGTCTCAGGGAACTGGGGCTGCCACGGGGTCTGTGGGGTCGAGGTGCTGTAAATCTGCGAAGTGTCTCCTCCGAGTCCATGCCATCCCTGTGCCTTCGTGGGGAACATTTCCTCCTCTACTGGAGCAAAGATGGGCAGTTCCAACAGTGAGAGACACCCCGAAGGACAGGAGCCTGGGTCGGATCGTACCCCCAGGCTGGGGACGGCTGTGTTTGGGGCTGGTGATGCCGTCCTGGCTCCATGCTGTGGCGCTGGCAGCAGTTTGGTGCCGGCAGAGGGGCCCCAGTCTCAGCCCCATGTCCTCTCCTGCAGGTCTTCACCCGCTATGGGAAGTGCTACACCTTCAATGCGGGGCAGGACGGGAAGCCCCGGCTCATCACCATGAAGGGGGGCACCGGCAACGGCCTGGAGATCATGCTGGACATTCAGCAGGACGAGTACCTGCCAGTGTGGGGGGAAACAGGTAACCCGCTGCCCCAGCGGCTCTGCCAGCAGGTCCGCTTGGTCACCAGCAGCTCCCAGGGTGCTTCCCAGCCCCTTCCCAGCTCCCCACCCCACGGGTCCACATCCCTCAGGCTCCCTCCTCTTCCCTCCTTCCATTTCTCATTACTTCGGGTCCTTTTCTTTCCTTTTTCCTCCTTGTCTTTGCTCTTTGCCATGGCAACTCCCCATCGGTTTAGACAAGCAGCCATCACTTGTTTATAAATAGAGGCAAACACTTTCCCTGCTGCTCTCCCCGGGTGCTGGAGCAGGAGGGTCAGAGGCGGAGGGGACAAGGACATGGCGTAGCAAACAGATGGATGGATGGATGGACATGTGAACAAATGAATTTGCCCAGGGGAAGGGTGGGAGACAGGAGAAGTTTTGGTCCCTCTTGCAGCAGGGCTCGGCGCAGCCCTGCAGAGCAGGGTACAGCACCATGCTCACCCCGCTTCTCTCTGCCGCAGACGAGACCTCGTTCGAAGCCGGGATCAAGGTGCAGATCCACAGCCAGGACGAGCCCCCGCTGATTGACCAGCTGGGCTTCGGAGTGGCTCCCGGCTTCCAGACCTTCGTGTCCTGCCAGGAGCAGCGGGTAGGGACTGGGGGGGGTCTGGGGTGCTCCCTCCCACCCTGCGCTGTGGGCTAGACCCGCTGTGGGACGCTGAGCCTCCTCCTCGTGCCCCTGTCCCCTGCCCCCATGTCAGATGGAGAGGGGGACCCGGCCCTGGGGACCAGTGCAGCGAGGGTGTTTGTCCCCCCGCCATGCCGGGGGCCGGTGAGCTTCTCTTCTCACTCCTGGCTTCTGCCCCCTCCTAGCTCATCTACCTGCCGCCTCCCTGGGGTGACTGCAAGGCCGTGGCGGGCGACTCGGAGTTTTACGACACCTACAGCATCACTGCCTGCCGCATCGACTGCGAGACCCGCTACCTGGTGGAGAACTGCAACTGCCGCATGGTGCACATGCCGGGTGAGCCCCACGCGTGGCAGGGTCCGGCCCCTGCCAGGCTCAGCCTGCCGAGACAGTCCCACGGGGAAAACCTGCTTTCTCTCTCCTCCAGGCGATGCCCCTTACTGCACCCCGGAGCAGTACAAGGAGTGCGCGGATCCAGCCTTAGGTGAGGCTGCCCGGCTCTGTGGATCTGAGCTGTGGGTCTTGGGTTTCTCCATCTCTCCATCTCCCTCTCTCCCTGCCCAGATTTCCTGGTGGAGAAGGACAATGAGTACTGCGTCTGCGAGATGCCCTGCAACGTGACCCGCTACGGCAAAGAGCTCTCCATGGTGAAGATCCCCAGCAAGGCCTCTGCCAAGTACTTGGCCAAGAAGTACAACAAGTCGGAGCAGTACATTGGGTAATGTGCTGCGGCCACGGTGATGGGGCGGTATCTTGTCCCTCCATCCCAAATCTCAGCCTGACACCATTTATGTCCTTGCACAGGGAGAACATCCTGGTGCTGGATATCTTCTTTGAAGCCCTGAACTACGAGACAATTGAGCAGAAGAAGGCATACGAGGTGGCCGGCTTGCTGGGTGAGTGTTGGTGGCTGTGCCGGGGGCCCTGCAGCAGCGCCCAGCCGGCATCCTCCAACAGGGTGGTCTCATGCTGGCCCCGTGCACCATGGCCCTGTTCCTGAGGCACCGGGGTGTGCCAACTGCGTGGATGCAGAGCGGGGCACCCTGCTGGTGACACCAGCGGTGACAAGTTCTGCCCTTTCTCTGCTCCCTCTGCCACTGGACGCCGACTCGCGCCACCCTGATGGCTTCCCTCTCCTCTGCAGGTGACATTGGAGGGCAGATGGGGCTGTTCATTGGGGCCAGTATCCTCACAGTACTGGAGCTGTTCGACTACGCCTACGAGGTGAGTGTCTCTGCCGTCCCACGGCTGCCAGGGGTCCCAGGTTATCCTGGAGCACTGAAATGCTCATGTGGGACACAGGGAAGAGTCGCCCATGAGCCCCCACGGTACTGAAATCTGGCTCTCGCAGGTGATAAAGCACCGGCTGTGCCGGCGGGGCAAGTGCCGCAAGAACCACAAGAGGAACAACACGGACAAGGGCGTCGCGCTGAGCATGGACGACGTGAAACGCCATGTAAGTGCCGAGCATGCCATGGGAGCTGCTGGTCCCCTCTTGCAGCTCGGAGGCTGCCCCAGATGTGTCGTGGGGTGAGGGGGGTCACCATTTCGGGGACCACTTGGGAAAGGAGCAGAGGCACCTGCGGGGAGACAGGGCTCACTCTCTGCGGGGGTCTGGGTGAAACCAGTGACCCCAGCATCCCATCCATCCTCTGCCCCGCAGAATCCCTGTGAAAGCATACGGGGCCACCCGGCAGGCATGACGTACGCAGCCAACATCCTACCTCATCACCCAGCCCGGGGCACCTTTGAGGACTTCACCTGCTAACCGACGTCTGGATGTACAACCTGAGCTACCAAAGCCCTCCAGAGAGCTGCCCTTCTCCCTGCGAGCGCCAGCAGAGAGACACATCTAGGGGACCTCGCTCCTCGCCACGGTGGGACACGGACAAGAGCGACGGCCTCGGATTTCGGGGCAGGTCGTCGGGTCGGGTCATGCTCGAACCCGGCGCGCAGCCCCCGCGGCAGCTGCTCCGCGCCTGCCCCGCTAGTTCAGAGACTCGAGGACGCTCCAGCCCGGCCATCCTCGCGGCGCGGGGAGCAAGACGCACAGCGGGCTGGGGCACGGGCCTGCCCCGTCTCCTCCCCTCGGCTCCCCTCGGCCTTTTTAACTAGAAACCCAGAAGCCAAGAAGAAGCAGCCGTTCGGCCGCAGAGTCTCCATCCACAGCCCTGTTCGTCTGTCTGTCCATTGTCTCCATGCCCATCCTGCTCCAACACCTTGGCCGGTGCTTGCTGGGACCCCCGTGCCTGGCAGGAGGGATCATCGAGGAGCCCCATGGCGTGCCCAGCAGGCATGGCAGCGGGTTCAGCAGTCCCAAGAGAGCCTCGCTGTCCCCTGGGACCACGGTGGCCCGCAGCCCACCCTTGCCTGGGCACTCCTGGCCACTCCATGCGCATGAAGACGGGGCACCTGCACCTCTCCAAAACGTCTTCCTCGGTACCCTGCCCCAGGAACAGTGGTGCCCAGCCACCGAGCTCGCTGGCCGGCTGCGAGCACCAGAGGGGACTCAGCTGGGGGGTGCCACCTCGTCATTGAAGACCCCGCCACCCGGCACTCTCCCTTGGCCACGTTGGGTCAGGCGACGGTGTGGTCTCCCTGCCCGTCTCTCCTGGGGTCCACGCAGCCTGGCCAGTGCCAGCCTTGCCCCACAGTCCCTCCTGTTCCCAGGGAACCTGGGGCTACCCCGTGCGGCCCCCAAAAACAGCCATCCTTGGGGAGAAAGGTAGAAGGAAAACTCCTGGCCCCCATTTCAGCTGCAGCCACCGGCCCAGCTCGGCCAGGGGCACCATGAGGGACAGCCCCTTGGCACCACTTCGGCCAGGCGGGCATAGGAGCCCCAACACCAACAGGGTTCATAGGTTGAGGGACACCCCATGGCACAGGGTGCTCTGGTCCACGGGACCGCAGGCTCCCACCCCGCTGAACCCCCCGACAGCAGCTGTCCCCGGGCACTTCGAGCTCTGGGCATCTTTGGGGTGCCTGCCGGCTCGCTGCCCCAGGACCGCCGCTGCTCCTCCCGTCGCTGCCCTCTCCCCGGCACGCAGAGACCTGCCCTGGCAGCCGGGGTCCGGCTGTCCAGCACTGGCCGAGCCTCTGCTCCCCGGGCCCGCAAGCGCACCGCCGTTTCCCTCTAGGGTCAGTGGAAATTGGCCTCCCCCAGCCCCTGCCAGCCCCCAGGCCCCACACATCAAGCAAGAGCCCTCCCAGGGCCGAAGTGCTACTTATCTTTAAGAGCTTTTGCAATAAGTCTTTTCAGTAATTATTATTTCTAAACTGCAGTTTTGTTTTTATTGTTGTCATTATTATAACTATTTGCTTCCTGACCAAAATTAGGAACTGGGGGTCAGTCCTTTGTATCCAGCGATCGCCCAAAGATGACGGGTCGGCCACATCCATAAATTTTCTTATGGATTTTTCCTAATGTTTCATTGCATTTCACTTATTTATTTTCTTTCTTTCTCTTTCCCATTAAAGCTTTTAAAGATGGGGCTGGGATTTGACCTTGACGCTCACCTGTCGAAGCATACACTTTTTTGTTTGTTTCTATTATGTCATCTGCATTTTATATTTCTTATATATAATATATATGACTATATATATGTGTACATATATATATATCTATATATGCATCATATCAGTGTAGATACCCATCTAGTAGCATTTAGGCCTTGTTCTTGTGCCATTTTTTTTTCTGTTACTGATCTCTGAATGCCTTCAAGTGTATAAAGTGTTGAATTCTCTCTGGTATCTGTACTATGTACACACATTTTCATAGGAAGCACAATAAGATGACAGATGCATTGTACATCAATACCTGCTACTCTTAACGATGATATAAAGAATGATATAACTCATGAACACTGAGCCTTTCTCTCTTGCTGAGCTGCTGGAAATGCTCCCCAAGGAGGCAGGTGGGGACGGCATCATCCCAGGATGTTCTTGAAGGCATCACTGAAATCCTGGAGCCAAGACCAAAAGGAAGGGAGGGAGGATAAAGCTTTGGTCCAGACTTCCAGTACCGTCTTTAAATGCGCACACGAATACCAGCAACATCAGAGCTGAAGTTGAACAGAGTCACATTAAAGCGTCCCTTTGCTAAGTGCTATGCTAATGTGGCGATTGCTCTGGGTACCTAAGCGAGCTCCAGCATCGCTGCCTGGTCCTGCACTGCCATGTGAACACACCCTGAAGGACGCTGACTTTTGCTCTCAAGCAGGGGGAGGAGAATTAACACATGCATAGCCGCTAATCTTTGACAACTCTAACACTTCTGTGGTGTGGGACAGACAGCTGAGATTCAGCAGAAATGAGTCACTAGCTTGAATATCACCTGGTTTTAATTTCACCAAGTTAGTAGCAGTTGCAGCACAAGCCATATGCAAACACACTTTTTGTCCTAAAGATTTCCAGCTACAAAGAGCAAAAGTAACGTGCCAGATCCAACAGTGGGCATCCAAAAAAGCCCTCAGGACCCCATGGAGACTGAATAATAGCGAGTGGGCAGGAAATACTGAAATGCCAAACTCCCCCTGGTCACTTGGCTCTGGCCATGTCCCTGTTGCTCCTGGAAATGGCAGACGGGTGTTTTGCATTTAAACTACAACAGTCTTACTGCTATTCTGGTCCTTTTCTGCCAGAGCTGGTGCTACAAAGGCCACAGGGTGGGCTTTGAATAGGAACAAGATAATATAGCTAAGCCCAGAAGGGAGTCAATGAACCTAAATTAATTGCAGCCAGCCACTGTGAGTAGCCAGAGCAGCTGACGATGCCTGCTCCCTCCACAGTGGCATTCAGAGCAGCTCCTGTTGCAAGGTGCAGGCAGTGACCCCGTCTCTGCAAGCTGTAATCTCTTCCACAGCTCCCCATTAACCTGCTGGGCTGTGCTGGGAGCAGGTCACCCCATCCATCTGTCACAGCCTCGCGTCGCATAGGCGCATCCCCAGCCTCAGCACGGCTGTCTGAGGTTTCTGTGGCTGCTGGACATGGTATCTGTGAGCCGTAGCCTGGAATGGACTCGCAGAGGAGGTGCCTGGACCCCAAAGTCAGCACAGCTGATGCAATTCCCCTGGGTGTACAGCGGGTAGCCAGACAGGACACCAACGTGAGCAGCTCTCAGATACGAAGTGGAAAAGCTGCACATTTTCAGACTCAAGGCTCTACCATGCACGCGATCCGTGCACAGCAGGGCAGCATACGCGGGCCGGGGAGCTTCAGCCTGTTTGGGATTACGGCGGCTCACGGATGGGCGCACCGTGTGTAGGCTGCGCAGGGCTGGCAGTCTGCAAGGTGTGTGGTGCAGGCAGCGTGTGTGCATCCGCGTCTGTCACTCGGTGGTGCGAGACTCACGCTGTGCACAAGACAAGGAGTTAATTACATTTCAAGGGAAGCTTCTCCAATGATCCCCGTGAGGATGGGGTGTGACACACCTAGACCTGAGATGCTGGGAAGCACCTGCTTGCACGCTGCTGTGTTTACCTTGCGGATTGTGAGGCTGCTGAAACCCTACAGAGCAAGGATTAATCATGCAACATGCATATAACCATGGCAGAGATAGCATCACCTCTTCTCCTCCCTGGCAATAATTCCCAGTTACCACTTGCTCACTGCTAAAGCTGCCAGCAGAAACAGGCGCTGAGATATAATTACACAGTCCTGGATGCTGTTCGGCTGCCTGGAGCCAGAGCCATACTGGTTGGGGAAGGTGGTTTCAGAGGAGCTGCCTTGTGCCAGCAGGTGCAGTAAAATGAAGGTGCACGGGGTAGCGTTTCGCAAACCATTTCCACTGGGAGGAGTGAACCAACCAAACCCTCAGGGCAGAGGAAAGGAGAAAGGACAAGTGTAAGGAGACACTAAGCCAAGGGAGCTGGGGTTATTTTATCCCTGTGTTTCTTAAAAAATGCAGCTAGTATCAGGAGACAAAGAGGACTGGTCAGAGAGCATCCCTGGGGACAGAGGGCTAGGGTCGCTCTCAGCTCGGCTCATGCAATGTAGGGTCTCTCGAGACCCTGCAGCTCACCTGCTCCCTGTGCCAAGCTGAGCAGCTCTCCGAGTCTCACTTCCCTCCCTCCACTTCTCAGGTTTGCCTGCTTTCTCTCACTCTCACCCCGCCTCACTCTGTGTCTCCCTCCCAGGAGAGCCAGGCAGCTTTCCAGCCTGCCCAAAAGGCTCCTGCCAGGCTTTAAGTCTCAGTCAAAGTTGCATCTGAACAATACGGAACAGATAAGTTCCACTGCTTTTCTTCCCCATAAGAAAAGCCTTTTCATAAGGCTGCTGGGCGCCAAGCCTGTCGGAGGTGGCATTAAATTAACTGCACGGACACATGGATGCTGAGACAACAGTAAATGGCTGTGCTCAAAGCTTCATGTTTTTCATTGAGGATAGGAAATGCCGTATCTGGCAGAAAAGGTGCCAACACATCCCCACTTCTTTGCTCAGTCAACAGTGCCATGCACGGTACAGGACAGCCTCTGAAATGACCCATGATCATCATTAATTGTTTAATAAATACTTGTGGTGTGACTGCTCACTTGGCTTTTTTTCCACAGATTAATGCTGGCTGGATTTGTGTCCCTTTTTCTCCCTGAGCAACCTCAAGGGTAAGTGCTCTGGGGAATAGGGAACTTCATGCTAATACTTGCAGAAAGTGGCCTTTAATTCTAACATCGTGCTTTCTGCAGCAACCCAAGTCACTGTCAAGGGAGATAGGAATCCTCTTCCTGGGTGCTCAGCCTAAACCTGAACAAACTGACTCCATTTATGCCCCCATAAGCTTACTTCTTAAGATGTTAAGGACGGCAGTTCTGGTGAGAGGTGTTACTGCCAGGTCTGCACGTTGGAGTCCTCCGTCCCCAGGGCAGGCAAAGCCGCCTTCCTCTGAGCACATCCCAGAGCAAGGAGGGAGGCTTCAGGACCAGCATCTCCTGCAATAGACACATATTTATAACAGTGAGTGCTACAGTTATGGCCTGGCAAGCGTGGGACTGACACCCCAACCCTCCTCGACTCCAGAGCAGCTCTGACTGTAACAACTCTTGTGCAGCAACTCTGACGGCTGCAGTGAAAATCAGCCAGGCCAAATTAGGACAGGAGAGATCAGAACGAGCGCGATGCCAGCTGAAGTAGGTAGATGAGTCCCTGAGCATGCCTGAAGGGAGCTTGATAGCTGCCAGCCCGAGGATTCAAGGGCTGCAAATTCTCTTAGAGGCGGTTTTGCACAGAGATGAGAGCCCCTAGCACACACCCCGCTGCCTCTCCCACCCTGCTCCTAACACCACAGGACTCCCCACTCCCCCTTGCATCCCCCACAGGCTCCCCATGAACATTGTCCCCTGCACCCCCAAGAGCAACCCTCACGGTGCCTGTACCCTTCCCTAATCCCCCAGCACCCTCCCATACCCCCCAGGACCTTGCCCCAAGACCCTGCACCCTCCCATATAAGCTCAGACCCCCCTGAGGGCCCTGCACTCTCCCATATACCCCCATGGCCCCAGGACCCGGCTCCAGGAACCCCAAAACCCTCCATACCCCCTCCCGCCCCCTAGCGTGGGCCTCCAGCCGGCAGAGGGCGGCGGTTGCGGGCGGCGCCTCTCTAGCGCGGCACCCGCGCGGGCTCTCTATGGCCGGCGTCCGGTTCCGGCCCGCTCCCTTTGTGCTGGAGAAGATGGCGGCGCGGGCGGGATTCCAGTCGGTGACTCCCAGCGGCGGCGGCGGTGGGGCCGCTGCCGGGGCGCTGGGACCGGGCACGCCGGGCGGGCCGGTGCGCATGGGCCCGGCTCCGGGACAGGGCCTGTACCGCTCGCCGCTGCCGGGAGCCGCCTACCCGGTGAGGCGGGGGAGGGGCCGGCGGGGGCGCGCGGATCGGCGCTGCGCGGGGCGGGGCGGGAGGGAGCGGGGGCGACGGGGACGGCCCCTCCCGGTGGGCACTGGACCGGTTTTCTTCTCTCCGCAGCGCCCCGGAATGTTACCGGGTAGCCGGCTGGCGCCACAGGGCCCCTCCATGGGGCCGCCCGGTTACGGCGGGAGCCCGGCGGTGCGGCCCGGGATGGCGCAGGCCAGCCTGGACCAGGCCCGCAAGAGGCCGGCGCCGCAGCAGCTACAGCAGGTGCAGCCGCAGGCCGTGCCCAACCGCAACCACAAGTAAGGGCCGGCATCCCCGGGCAGCGGGGACATCCCCGGGGCATCCCCGGGCAGCGGGGTGTCCCAGGTCATCCCGGGCATCAGGGCATCCCCAGGCGGGAGCACAGACGCATCGCCTCTCTCCCCAAAGGCCCCACGGGGAGAGGCCGGGTTTGGGGGTGCGGGCAGGCACCCCCCGAAATCAGAGAGCGAGCGGTGAGTCCTCGCTGAAGCGGGGACTGTGCCGGGCAGCGGGAAGCGTCAGTCACTGACTTGGTGTAATCGGCTGGCTGCGCTTAGCAGCACAAAGCTTTTCTGTTCGGCTGTGCGCGAGGCGCTCTGCCTTCGTGCTGTGCTTGGGCTTCTCATGGCTGCTGCTCGCCGGGTGGCTGAAAGGGACATCAGCCTTCTCGCGCAGCTCCTTCTCTGGGAGAGGGGAGCTTCCAGCGGACCAAAGACTAACGTGCAGCTGCTAGGCAAGAGCAAGTTTATGTAACATTTCTGGCAGTATAATGTGATTCCCCCATAACACTGGTAATTCATCCCTTGATTTAAAATGCATCTCCTAGAAAAGTCAATCTAATGCTAATTGAGGCTAGAGAGTCACTTTGATTAGGCGTTATGTCAGTACGCCCTTTCCAACTTGATGTCACCCGGCTTTCTAAGCTCTCGTAGGGGATGTGAAACATTCAGGTAATCAGTTAGTCACACTGCTGCAGGGTTCGTCAGCTCTGCAGTGCTGGAGGCCTGGCAGGGGCTGTGGGGAATAAAGAGCCTGACTCTGCGCAGGCGGTAACGATAAGTGCCTCTGAAAATGAGAGCCTGGGCCCGAGACTGGCATCCAGGCTGAGGGCACTGCTAATGCCGCAGTACTAAAACAGAGAATAAGCTGTCGTCTTGCTCCCTTCGTGAATGTCTACAGTTAATTTGCACAAAGTGGTTGCCATTTTAATGCCTGTGTGTGCATCTCCTTCCTTAACAGCGCTAAAAAGAAGAAGATGGCTGACAAAATTCTACCTCAGAGGGTGAGTGGCACATGCAGTTGCAGCATGTTGATACGAAGTAGACCGCAGAAGTGCGGGCGAGCTGACGGTGATTTGCATTCTTGATTGGCTGTAGATTCGTGAGCTTGTACCCGAGTCTCAGGCCTATATGGACTTGCTGGCCTTTGAAAGGAAATTGGACCAGACGATCATGAGGAAACGCTTGGATATCCAGGAGGCTTTGAAGCGACCCATTAAGGTAGCGGAGGGCTGCGTTCGTGGTTGTCATAAGCAAGGTTTGGTTGGAGGCTCTTACTTTAGTTAAGACAGCAGGAGGGCACTGAAGCTTGGGTCATGTCCCTGTAAGCGTGGCGTATCAGGAATCTTAATGCTCCAGACATAACCAAGGAGTGGAACCAGAAATGCCTGTTTCCTTGCTGTCTGCCCTGGGAGAGGGGGAATGAGGCAGCTAAAAACATTAAGCTTAGTTTTAGCAAAACATAAGCAAGATAGTCAGCCCTTTATTTCAGAACTAACACGGAGCTGATGCTTTTTCTCTTAGCAAAAACGAAAGCTACGTATTTTTATCTCCAATACCTTCAATCCAGCCAAGTCGGATGCAGAGGATGGTGAAGGAACAGTCGCCTCCTGGGAGCTTCGGGTGGAAGGACGGCTGCTGGAAGATGTAAGTGTGAAATACCCAACCACAGAGGTGACTTTATGGATCTGGAATTGGCAATGAAACCCGTCTGAGAGCATAGCTAGGGGCTTGATATCCTCCTTCATCTCTGTTTTCCAAGGAGTCTGATGGTGATGAGACCGAGCCCAACTTGGAGACCAATGGGTATTCCCATGGCAGGACACGAGTTACACAAAGTTCTTATAGCTATAAGAATTAATCGTGAGAGCAGATCAGTGGCACTTGTGTACCCTGGCTCTGAGAACCAGGGCACTTGCATTGTATGTAATTGCTGAGTGATTTAATTCCTGCAAGCTCGTCTTTAACTCCAGTCTTTCACTTTCTGACTTGGAACTTGATTTTCAAGCACATGTTGGTGAATGTAGGTATTCAGAACTTAAAGGAACACTGTTGTGCACGGTGGCTGCGCTTGAGTGCTGAGACTTGCTGTCCTAACACTTTTCCTTCCTGTGTTGCTTGCAGTCTGCTTTGTCCAAATATGATGCCACCAAGCAGAAAAGAAAGTTCTCATCCTTCTTTAAATCTCTGGTCATTGAACTTGATAAAGACCTGTATGGCCCTGACAATCACCTAGTAGAGGTGAGCTGCTTTTTGCTGTGTTACCTCTAAAAATGGGTTGGTGTTTCAGCAGACAGAGTTTGTATATCACTTGAGAGGTGGAGATACTTAAGGCTTGAACAAGTGGCTGGGAGCCAGGAGCTCTTGAATTCTTACCTTAGCTTTTCCTCTGACTTGCCGAGGGTCTGGACAAATGTATTAACTCTTGTTTCAAGCTCTAAGTGGGAATAAGGTGATCTTTCTCTAGGTGGGTGGGATTTACTGGCAAGCTTGTTGGGTGCCAAGCAGCAGGAGCAAAGGGAACCAAGTGTGGGGGTGCTTCTAAATGCCCTCTCCTGTTCCAGTGGCACAGGACTGCTACAACTCAGGAGACAGATGGCTTCCAGGTGAAGAGGCCAGGAGATGTAAATGTGCGCTGTACTGTCCTTCTGATGCTGGATTACCAGGTAAGATGTTGGGGGTAACAGTGCTGGGCATGTTCTGTTAGCTGTGTCTGTGGCCATCTCACCTTTCTGTGCTTCTTGTTTCAGCCTCCCCAGTTCAAATTGGATCCCCGCTTGGCTCGTCTCTTGGGGATTCACACTCAGACCCGTCCGGTGATCATCCAGGCATTGTGGCAATATATTAAGACCCACAAGCTCCAGGACCCCCACGAACGGGAGTATGTCATCTGTGACAAATACCTCCAGCAGGTAACGGTGGGGCTGGAACAAATGACTGTTTCAGGTTTTCTTTGTCAGCAGCCAGTGATCGCTGGCACTGAGCTCCCATTCCTTTCCTTAGCCCTGTGTTTCTGTCACAGATATTTGAATCTCAGCGGATGAAGTTCTCTGAAATCCCACAAAGACTTCATGCATTGCTTATGCCCCCAGAACCGATCATCATTAATCATGTGATCAGGTAAGACTGGTCCACTTGACTTCATATTTCTAGGAAGAAGAGTGGAAAGGATGGATGAGGCTGGCACAGGAAGACGATGTAATATGTTCTGATTTTCAGCAGCAGTTCCTGTGTTGCTGTCATTGTTTCTTTGTACAAGAACAGCCGCCTCTTTCGTTTACCACATCCCTCTTTTCCACAAGGCACTCCCACGTTCATGCTGTCCTTTGCATTACACTTTTGCAGATAGAAATCTGCTCGGAGCAATTACTTGATCCTTGTGCTGCAAAGCCGTCAGTGGAGCTTTGCTGCTTGGTGTTAGAACTGAAGCTAACACTAGCATGGCTTGTCCCTGCCTGCAGTCCATATGCTGCGTCATCCTAGAGGAGCTACAATTTGGTGCTTTCTTGAGCTACTCGCTTATTTTGGCTTCTTTCTTGTGGATGCCCCTAGTGTTGACCCAAATGACCAGAAGAAAACAGCTTGCTATGACATTGATGTGGAGGTGGATGATACCTTGAAAACTCAGATGAATTCCTTTCTGCTATCCACAGCCAGTCAACAGGAAATTGCTGCTCTGGATAACAAGGTAGGAAGAGCTCCTTCAGGTCTGCCCTCCTCATTGCTGGGTAGGAATGTGTCTCTGGAGCAGGTGAGCCCTGAACAGGACAGGAGTTCAGCTTTGCTCTGTTGTGCATTTGGAAGCTGGAGTGGGGTCAGCCACGCGTAAAAACAGGTGGCTTTACCTGGAAGCGTAGTTTTAAAGCAAATGGTCAGTGGGAAAATTGGTAATATTTAGAGCAGGAAACGGAATTGAAAATCCTATCTGACAGGTATATGTCAACCAGGGGGTATAAGAATTCGCCTTCATGTGTTGGGTCTCTTGATGTTTCTGTCTGACTTTTTCCCCTGTTCAGCAGTTCAGTTGCTGTGCTTATCTCCTTCAGATTCATGAAACAATAGAGACAATTAACCAGCTGAAGACCCAGCGTGAGTTCATGCTGAGCTTTGCCCGAGATCCTCAGGGCTTCATCAACGACTGGCTACAGTCCCAGTGCCGGGATTTAAAGGTAAAACCTTTGTCTTGTGTGGAAGGTGGATCCAGTCACACGCTTCCCTCGTTATAACCAGCTCCCACAGAGAGAGAGAGGCAATTTCCTGCTCAGAAAGCAAGACTTGGAGTCAAGTGTAAGAACCTGACCTGACTGTACTGAAATGTCTTTGAGGAAAGGGGAGGGGGTGTGGGCTTGCTCAGCACAGCCAGAGCTTTTGCACTCCCTGAACTGTTTTGTCCTTTGTGCTCTCCAGACAATGACTGATGTTGTTGGGAATCCTGAAGAGGAGCGCAGGGCTGAGTTCTACTTCCAGCCGTGGGCTCAGGAAGCCGTGTGCAGATACTTCTACTCCAAGGTGAGCGTCCCCGAGCAGGGGTCCCTCTCCATACCCAGTGGCTCAGAGTACCTGTCACTCCTTACTGAGGGTGGAAAGTGGCAGTGCTAAGCTTCACTTGTAGACACTGCTGATGCATCTTGGTCCCAGTTTGAGCTCACCCTTTTCCAGCTGGGTCCTGTGTTACTCAGATGCTGCGGTGCTGCACTATCCGAGTACGTTAATGCTGCAGTTCTGGCTTCTCTTGCAGGTGCAGCAAAGACGGCAGGAATTGGAGCAGGCCCTGGGAATCCGTAACACATAGGCTGCTCCGCTCCTCCCCAACCAGAAGGCATCACAGCTATTTGTGGAGACAGAGAGCTGCAGAGTACGCTGTTAAGGCTCACATAATCCCACTCCAGCAGCGAGGCCTGCATCATTGTTCATCCTGGTATTGTCCCTGTTGGGGCAACTCCAGGACATCTGGGGTGTGGCAAGCAGACAGGCTCCAATGAGCACACATTTCTACCTGGTTTTCTTCCTGACTGTTGCCTTGTCAGTCCCAAGGCTTCCGAGAGCCTCCCCTTGACTCCGCACTGCCTGTAGCGTCCCCAGTAGCCAGTACGACTGCTGACTTGGAGCCTTTCTCAAGTTCAGAAACCACAGCCCATTCCTCCCCAACTAGCATCTAGTTGTGGCACACGTGAGACCTGGATCTGGGAAGCCTGGACCTGCTGTAAGGGTGGAGTTCTGTGGCTAGTCTCTTCCCTGCCTCGTTTTACAGCAAGGTGCCAGGAGACGTAGTGGGCAGGATGCCATGAGCTGACATACCTCCCTGCCCTTACTCCCTCGCTTGGAGGGTGCTGCTGCACTGGGCTGCCTCATAGGTCACTCTCCTCCTTGAGGAAGTTACTGGACTGCGTAGAGAATTGCTTCTTCCCTTGTCCCTTTTTCCCCGCCCTGTTCCCTTCGTGTTCTTTGACAGACTGTCCTAGGCCAGGATCACAGGGGAGATGAGGCATTGGCTTACTGCAGGGATGTGGAAGCATTGGAGTGGTGAGACTTCTCTGCACTTCAAAAGACCTACACTTGCGGTTCCAGCAAGCCATCTGGTTGCTTGTTTTCCCTGTAGCAGGGAGAGGGGATGCAACTGCCTGGTGGAATTGTGCAGGGGTGCAGTGTTGTAGGCTCATTCCTTTGGGACAGTTATCCTGTGTCACTTGCTGTGGGGACCAGAGGCTCCTTCGTGTGGATCTGAGGGTATAACAGGACAGTCCTTGGGAACGGACGTAGCTCCAAGCATAGGCGAGTTAGCAGGTGTTTCCATGCTGAAGCTCCTGTGGTTTTTAGTCAAGTTTTAGGTTCTGGAGCTGCCATAAGGCCCAGCATGGTTCAGGAATGTACAAGTAGATTTTCTCTACTGTAGGGAGTAGCAGCCCAGATGCCTCTTCATGGAATGAATTACTAGTGAACTAGTGGTCAGGCGTAAGAGAATGGCTTCTCTTAACCCGGATCTTACTTTCTGCTCGGGACTGTAATGCAAACGGACTTGAAAGTTGGTCACGTTCTCTTGGAATAGCTGCAAAATCATGTTACTGACAAACCCCCTTCATCCCCACACCCAGCTTTGGTGTGGTTGGGAAGGTTGCTATGAATTTGGGAGCCTGGGTGGCCCTACTCCTTGTGTCTGTGTTACTACATGTCTGTGAGTAATAGACTCTCGACTTCCCCTCTCCTTTGTCCCCTTATGAAATGGCTCCTCTGTGGTACTGGGGTGAAGGTCTTGGTGCTGATGAAGCAGCCCACTGACTCCTCAGGGTAATCACACATGAAGGATGCCGAGTACTGCGTAGGCAAACATAGCTGTTGCAGAATAACTGCTTTTCTTAACTGAATAATATGGTTTTTTCCATGGACCAAAATTTTTTTTTGTACTGTATCCTTGTAGACGTCACCCAGTTTTAATAAAAGCCTCCGTGAAGGAAGCTGTCCTCCCTCCTTCTGTGCTGACGGCATGCTTTCTCTCAGCAGCTGCCTTGGTGGATGACACTTCATGTACTTGCCTGGGAAGGGACAGGATTATCTCCACTTTTTTTTTCTTTCTTTTTTTTTTTTTTTTTAAACAAAGCCAGTTGGGGTAAGAGACTGGAGAGAAGATGTTCTTCATATTTTGGCCTTTTATAGAGAGCCTTTCATGTAAGGATCTCCTGACTTACAGAGTCTTCTAAGCCTTTGCAAAGTGTTTTTGTGGTAAACAAAGTAACTTGAGCAAAACTGGAAATCCAGTGGCCAAGCTGCTGATAAAATCTAGACAGCCCAGTTCCCACACTGCTGCCTTGCAGAATTGTGACAGCCTGTTACTAGCCCCATGGGAGTCGGGCATAATTTTGAGGAAACTGTTACATACAAGGGTTTAAAACTGCAAAAGGGGCATTACTCTCTTCACTCTGCCTTGTTTATAAAAGTAGAAATGTAATGCTTTACAGGAAACCTGTAAGCCCTTGTTGCAAGGGAAAGAGATCCTCTGTGTATAGAAGAAAGGGCTGTTTGCCTAAGGTCAGGCAGTTAGTGCTGCTGCTTAAGGCTGTGAGACCAGGGCAGGAGTTGTGTCCTGGGTCTGCAACCAGATGGTTCTTATTTCTTACTTAAGGCGGGGGGGGGGATGGCACTTCTTAGGAAGAGGGGGAAAATAAAATGCTTTTATGCAGAAAAAGGGGGAGAGAGGCTCAGCAGTCAGGACTCCCAGTTCTGCTGAGATTTGGGATCTGAGCTATTTCACCTTTGCTTCAGGGGAGCAATTTGCACTTCCAGTGCAGCCCTGCATTGCCGCCCACCGAGCTGCGAGCCCCAGCTGTGGGAAAGTTTCCTGCGGCCTGGGAACGTGGCCGGCTCTGCCGCCCCGGGCCATGGGTGCCCGGTTCCCCTCGGGGGTGAGGCGGGGCCAGAGGCGGGACGGGGCCGCCCCGGGCCGCCCCCGCTCTGGGTGGCCTTGAAATACCAGCAGAGGGCTCAGCACTGCGCAGTGCCCCGGTTCCCTGCACCATGGGTGGCAAGAAAGTCTGCATCGTGGGCTCTGGCAACTGGTGAGCACCTGCTGCCTGGGCACCCGGGTCCCCTCTTCGAGCACAGCGTGGTCCCCGTCCCCCCCGGTGCCCCACGGTACCCGTGCAAGCCGTCCCCGTTTCACCAGGACCCCTAGTGACCTGTGGTGCACTGGGCTCCCTGGTGCCAGCGGCCTCAGTGCCCACTGCCTACAGCTCTGCTCTGCCCACGCAGGGGCTCGGCCATCGCCAAGATCGCTGGCAGCAATGCGGCGCGGCTGAGCACCTTCGAGAACCAGGTGAACATGTGGGTGCTGGAGGAGGAGGTGGGCGGCCAGCGGCTCACCGACATCATCAACAAGGAGCACGAAAATGTCAAGTACCTGCCAGGGCACAAGCTGCCCCCCAACGTGGTGAGTGTGGCCTGCCAGCAGCCTCTCCGCTAAGCGCAAGGTCCGGTGCTGACAGCTGGGCTCTATGGTGAGAGGTAATAAATAGCTGTGCTGGGAGCTCCTGAAGCCCTGGTGTCCTGGACACTGGGTGTGTGAAGGTAGGGGATGCACCGGGCTGCACGGGACTCTGTTACACCCTCCCGGTGACCTTGATCTGTGCTTGGACAAGCTGCAGCCCTGGCTGCTCTTGCTGCCCATCTTTGCCCCCCCCTCTGCCATCCCACAGGCTGGGCTTGAGGCTATGTGGCTGCCTCCGAGCTGGCGTCGGCAGCATGCAGAGAGCCCATGGGGCCTGCTGCCCCATGGCTGTACGCTCAGCCCCTCGGCTGGCACCAGCCTGTTGAGGTTCCCAGAATGACCCCGGCTCTTTGCACCACCTTTGTGGGACCAGCTCAGGCTGCTTTTGCCCTGCTTTGCTCCAGCCCCTCTGCCCTGTCAGCCCTGGAAGGGGACCTCAGGGCAACGACTTTGTGCCCTTCCTTCCCTTACAGGGAAGCCCCCGGCAGTTGCTCTCAAGCCACTGCTCCCGTCGTCCTGGATTCAGGACACGCTCACTGCACAACTACAGACACAAGTCTCTGATGACAGTCACACTCTCTTCAGGTAGCAGAGCCAGACCTGCTGAAAGCCTGTGCTGGGGCTGACATCCTCCTGTTCGTGGTGCCCCATCAGTTTATCGGCAAAGTCTGTGACCAGCTCAAGGGCCATGTGAAGAAAGATGCTGTTGGGGTGTCGCTCATCAAGGTGTGAGCAGGAGGAGCGCTGCCCAGGCAGCTCGCTGGGGCACTGGGCCAAGGGGGCTTAGCTGGAAGCAGCCTGGCTCGGAGAGGCTGCAAAGGGAATCCTGGGATTTTGGAGCAGAAACTGGGCTCCAGGGTTAGGGAGGGCATGGGGAGAGTGGGAAGTGGGGGCAGAGTCTTCATGGGGATTTGGAGGTGTATTGGTGGAGAAGGGTGAGGGCATGTAGGGGATCTCAAGCGCTGTGAGGAGTGGGGTGCAGCTGAGCACCGGGGGGGCTGTTGGGATGAGAGTCAGAGCATTGCAGCACAGGGAATGACAGGATTGGGGCAGGTGGGTCCAGGTCTCCAGGGGGGCAGATGCTCATCTCTGCCCCTGGTTGTCTCCCAGGGGGTGGATGAAGGACCAGGTGGGCTGAGGCTGATCTCGGACATCATCCATGAAAAACTGGGAATAGAGATGAGCGTCCTCATGGGGGCCAACATTGCTAATGAAGTGGCAGAAGAGAAGTTCTGTGAAACAACCATCGGTAAGGAGCCAACATCCCTCCTCATTAGCAGCCCTCATTTCTGATGAGCAGGAAGAGGCAAAGGGGTGAGCATGGTGCAGCTTAAACTACTGCTGCCTCGGGTGAGCTGGCCCTTTTTCCCTGTGGAGACAGTGAGACTCCACAGGAGCTGGATGAACTCATTCACAGGGTTTACAATGTGATTGCTCGCTTCATTAAAAACAGAGTTGTGTGTCTAAAAGTTCCTGCCAGCACGGACTCTGAGCATCAGGCAGTCTGCCTGGCACAAATTAAAGGGGTGGAGACGAAGAAGCCCTTTAGAAATAGAGTTCCTACCTTCACTTCCTTGGGCTTCAAGGGACGCTCACCTGGATCTCATGTTATTGCCAGCCAGGGCTGCTTGAAAATTCATCTGGTGACTGTTCCCAACATCCTCCACGCTGTTTGTGAATCATGCACAGCAGCCAAAACCAACAGAACAGTTTGTTGGGTTAGAAGTTACAGGATTCAAAGTGTCTGTATTTTAAACAAAAGCAAACATGCTGTGCAGGGGGCTGCAGAGACTGGAGAGGTATAAGCAGAGCGTGCTAATGCGGCGAGCACACAGAAACACTCTCGTGCAGGACGCTGCAGGAACAGGGAGAACAGCAGTCTCCAAACCCAAATTTGCAACCTTTGAATATGCCTTTAATCTACTGGGCATGTCATTTCTGTCTTGCTTGACACAGGAGTAGGGATTGTCCCCATCTTCTGGGAATTCCAAGGTTGAACCTTGCTTATCTGCCAGGCAATGTGTGCTTGGCACTTTGTGGACCTGCAAATGTTTAGCAACGTCCATCAGTTGGGCAATAGGTTCCTCTCGCTGCACTAGCTGTAAAGGCTATGCTGCAGGAATGCACCACTGGGCAGGAGAGCAGCACAGTCCCACCTTAGGGTCTCCCCCGTCATCTTCCTCCTTCTCCCTTTGTCTCATCAGGCTGCCAGAACATGCAGCATGGGCAGACACTGAAGGAGCTGATGCAGACACCGAACTTCCGGGTGACGGTGGTGCAGGAAGCTGACACCGTAGAGATCTGCGGGGCTCTCAAGGTGGGTGAGCTGCTCACCGGGGTTTGCAGGTCTTGGTTAGCAGAGCCTGTGGGCTCTGCAGGGAGCTCTGGGGAGGAGGCTGCCAGTTGAATGAACCCCACTGGATATTGCACTGTGGCTCGCTGAGACCTTTGGGTCAAAGGCCAGACTTTGGAGGGAACTGTGGATGTGTCCTGTTCAGCTGCTTGGAGGGATGATGATCACTGGCATAGGCAGGGGCTGGCAGGAGCCTGTGCTTGTGATAACACAGGCAGCTCATGGACACAGCAAAGCCCTGAGCTCCGCTGGGAACAGATCCCTCCACGCTGCTGTTTGTTTTCCAGAACATTGTGGCTGTAGGAGCTGGTTTCTGTGATGGGCTCGGCTATGGAGACAACACAAAGGCTGCCGTAATCCGCCTGGGACTGATGGAGATGATTGGCTTCGCCAAACTCTTCTGTAAAGGCCCCGTCACCTCCTCCACCTTCCTGGAGAGCTGCGGGGTCGCTGACCTCATCACTACCTGCTATGGTGGCCGCAACCGCAAGGTGGCTGAGGCTTTTGCCAAGACTGGGAAGGTAAGTAGAACGGGGAGCAGGCAACATTGATACCTGCATCAAGCTGCTGAGCTGGCAGCAGGATGGACCCAACTAGAACCACGGCAACCTGCCTTCACTTGCCGAGGGCCACAGCATGGCTCCAGGGAAGGAACGTGGGGCAGTGGATGGGGTTGCAGGGTCCAGCTCCCTCACTGTTGGGTTGTTTCAGTCTATTGAGCAGCTGGAGAAGGAGATGTTGAATGGGCAGAAGCTGCAGGGTCCCCAGACGTCTGCTGAGCTGTATCGCATCCTTAAAAGCAAGAACGTAGTGGAGAAGTGAGTGCTCCCATCTCCCTTGCCTGCTCTTTTTGGGGTGGGGCTGGGATCTTTCCTGCAGCTGTGGAGGGGAAACCCACCCATAGTGTCTCTGCTGTTCAGGTCAATCTCTGCACTGCCCACGTCAAACCAGCTGGGCAGGAATGGCCTGTTGGATGAGGCACCATACCACTGTCCTACCTGCTCCTGCCCAGTGGTCCTGCATGTTGCAATAGAAGTTGAGGTGCTGTGACTCTGCCAGCTGTGGTGAGAGGGCAAGGGGTGACTTTGTTCATCTGCCCACAGGTTCCCCCTCTTCACAGCTGTGTATCGGATCTGCTATGAGGGCAAACCTGTTACTGATATCATCAAGTGTCTCCAGAACCACCCTGAGCACATGTAAGTGGGCTCTGCCTGCAAAACCACTGATCCTGCCGAGATGAGCGGAGAGCTCCTGCCCACACCAACTTGCTCTGCTGCTACAGTTTTGTAACGAGTCCGGATTTCCTGGGATCCCTTGCAGAGTGCTGGAAGGGCAGAGGTTCCCTTTCTCAGCCCTGGACACTGCCAGCCTGAGCCTGGCATCTGCACAGAGGTACCTGCTGATCTCCCTGTCTCTTTGAAGGGCTCATTTAGCTTCTGCTGCTGTCTAGGGTCTGCCCTGAGTGGGGCTGAGAGTCTTCCTCCTTTCACTTTCTCTTGCCATGATGGATTCAGTTCTCAGAGCGACTCTGCCAGGTCATCTTGATCGATAAGGGCTGTGCAGGAGGCACTGCCTGGGAGAACAAGCTTTGCTATTAGCCCTGTGGGGCCACTTTGCATGATACCAGCCTTTTCCTGCTTGCTGCTGTTGCTTTCAGCTTAACTGTCTCGTGGAGAGGGCACAGTTCCCTGCCAGGCTCCACCAGGGTGAGTGAAGCTCCTCAGGACTTTCAAAGGGGCTGAGAATCACTCTTCTTTCTGAGAAGCACCAGCACAGAAAATAGCATTCTTTGCCACCCTGCCATGTGCTGCTTCCCCAGCCACCACCAGCTGCTCCTGCCGAACGGTATGGCCAATGCTTTGTGTGTGAGGGCAGCCCCAGAGTGAGACTTCAGAGCTTGTTTATTTTGTTTTTTAGCTCTCGCACTCAAACCTGGCCCCTGCACCTGGGGAACTCCCCTGTTGTCACAGATTTGCCTGTGCTAATTCCATGCCCGCTGACTGTCCCCAGACAGCCTTTCTCCCTCGTATCGGTTTGTCCTCTGGCTGGCTTTGGCGATGCAGGGACCAACTGCCCCACAGTTTTTCTGAGCAGCTGGCAGGCTGTGTAGCCCTTGGCAGTGTACCTGACAAAGCAGTTGGGTCACGTTGCTTTTAGATGAATGATCCACAGCAGCTTTTTGCCTTCTCTCTGGCTTGCTCTAGTCTGTGCCTTAGCCCGGCCTTTGCTTCTACATGGCTTTACAGGAGCTAAGAAAGAAGGTTCCACACTTTCCCTGCTGCCCCTCCTGCGAGGGTGCTGGAAACTGCCCGCTAGCACAAGGGGCAGCAATGGACATGTGATCCACAAGAGGTACAAGGAGACCTCCAACATCACAGGAGAGGACAGAGGTCTCATGTCTCGTGCTGTGCCTTTGAAACTTGCCCCTTGTCCATCTGGGTGCTACGTGCCTCTCTGGTCCTCTGAAGCTGGCTCACTCCGCTCGTGTTTGCTCAGGCCAGCGTGTCCAGCGGTTCACTGATCCCTGTCGGGGCTGGCAAGCCGGAGCTGCTGCAGGTCTCACTGTCCACCCCCATTCTGGGTCCTAGTGCCGCTGGGTCTCTGACTAGCAGTGTACTTTACAAATGTTTAAAATAATAATAAACTTGGGAGAGGAGAGGGGAGACATGCTCTTTGCTCTGTGGCTCCAGTGCATCATTGTCTTTGGGTTGGTGCCTGCTGGACTTGCTAAGAGTGCAGAACAGGGCACTGTCAGTTCCCTCCTGGCTCTGCACCTTTGTGTGCTGTCCCAGAAACAGCAAGAATGCCCCTGCAGGTCACTGTTCAGTCACAACATAACACAGTGTCCCATTTGCTTTTTCTCAGCAGTGGTTCCACTGTTAATGTTTGGCTGTGGGACCGAAGAGGGTTGAGATTGCAATGCTGAACTGGGTACAGAATCCTCTGTATTCTACCTGGGGCCTGCAGGAGCCGGGCCAGGACCCCACTGTGCCCCACTGTACCCCAGGCTTCCCCTTCTCTGATGTCTTGGCTTCTTGGGACATGCTGTGTTGTTTTATTCATCTCTTCCCAACTGCTTTTCCCGGACTTGCCTTGTCCGCCTTTCTTTGAAATGCATCTCGTACTGAGTGACCTTTCCAGGACTGTTAGCCCTCCACTCAGCCTCTTGCTAGGGGAATTTAATCTGCTGGCACTGCAGTTGTTTCTGTGCCTTTTATTAGACACGCTTTCCCACTAGGCGTTCTACGACCTTTAAATTCAACTGAGCTATCGTACAGAAAGTAGCCAGCATCAGCTTCCTCTAATGAGGAACTTTATTGAGGTTGGAGGGAGGATAAAGAAAGTCCAGCGTGTTCCTGCAGGGCTGGCACAACTTCTAGTTCCCTTTGTCTTGAAGTGCTTCAGGAATCCCAGCTCAAGTGTTTGGACATGAGGCTCCATATAGGAGAGAGGGTCTCTGAGCTCTCCCTCCCTCGACACATGGCAGTCTTTCACCTTGGCTTGCTAAACTCTTGCCAGCACCTGCCTGGAGCTGCAGCAGGATCTGGAATTGTGTTTTGGACTTGCATTTAGCTGTTAGCTCCTCAGCCGTGGAAGTGCTTTGTGCGTCCCTCCTTGTGTGGGTTTCTTTGACACTACGTGCTGCTGGCAGGGCCGAGTCCCTGCAGGCCCTCCCAGCATTTGCTGAAGGTCCCAAGTCTCACCTGGGGGTGGCCAGTGCACAAGTCTCTTGCTTTTAAATACCGCATGCCTTGCACTAGTGCTGGAGTTCATGAGCTATAAAAAGTCTTCCCTTTGCCATTTGGAGTTATGTTCTGCAGCCTCAGCACATCCAGGCACTGCAGGACTCCGCAGCCTCGGGAGCTGCTGCTGTGCAGCGGACTGGGGAAAGGACAAGGGAGAGCAGGGGTGGCCTGACTCTTGCAGCCTCAGTGCTGAGCAGAGCAGTGCTGTGACAGCAGCATTCAAATGCTAGCAAGGAGCTCTGGGAAGGGAGCACCCCTCGGTGCCAACAGCGGCCCTACTGCTTTTGGAGGAGCACAGCCTCCTAAAGTGCTCTTGAAGGAGGCTCTCTGGCTGTGAGCACAGGCGGGGCCCTCAGGAAGGGCGGCGAGGCCTCTGAGCGCCCCAGTGCTGGAGGGGGGCTTGCGCGGCCTTTGCTCCGTCCCGTGTGCAGCTGCGGACCGTCCCCTCAGGGCTGCCGGCGCCTCAGCCTCAGGCAGGGCGGCCTGTGGCGTGCCTCATGGCGAAAGGCCGGTATCGAGGGACGTGCTGAGGAGAGCGGGACCTGCGGCGGCTGCGATGGGCGCCGAGCGCCTGAGGCGACGCCTGAGGTGACAGGGCGGCGGCGCCGCCGCCCCCCGCGAGGGGGCGCCGCAGCTCCCGCGTGAGCTTCCCGCTCCCGCGGACCACACTTCCCAGCAGGCAGCGCGGCGGCGGCCCCCGCGCCCCCACGTGACGGGCGGAGGCGGGGCGCTGGCCGGAAGCGCACCGCAGCGGAACCGCGCGCCGGTGGTACCGGAGCCCGACGGCGCAGGTACGGGGCCGGGGGGGGGGGGGGGGGGGGGGGCGATCCCGGCGGGATGGGGCGGGGGAGGGAGCGCTCCCGGCCCCGCTGACCGCCGCCTTGTGTTGCAGGCGCAGCCATGGTGTCCGGCAAGCAGCTGGCCGACTTCGGCTACAAGGCCTTCTCCGGTTCTATGATGCTGCTGACGGTCTACGGCGGATACCTGTGCGGCACCCGCGCCTACCGCCTCCTCCAGCGCCGCCGGGAGCGGCAGGCCGCGGCCGACCCTGACAGCTGAGGGCGGCCTGGGACCCGGTACCGCGTTTCCCGGCTGGGGGGGGGGGAAGCAGGAGAACGGCCCCAACGGCCTCCCCGGGCTGGGGGAGGGAGACGGAGCGTAATAAAAACCTGTGAAAAGGCCAGAGCGCGGCCCTGCGTGGTGTCTGCCCAAAACGGTTCCCCGTTAGTCTTAAAAAGGTGCTTCTCGGAGGCAGCCCCCGGCCTAGCATCAAACAGCGGTCCAGCTGCTCAGAATCCCAGAAAAGGGGCATACAGCGTCCTCGATTTTATTTTCTCGAGATGAAACATGTCAGCCAAGTTTCTGAAGCATCTTTTAATCGGAGATAAGAGTAAACAATGGTATAAAATGGTAACAACTCAAGAAGTTTCCAAAATTCTGCTCACGATTGACACACGGGTCTTCCATTGCCCCCAAGTACCATTGAGTAAAAAAAAGAAGCAAAGCCTGTGGGTGCGGCTGCTTTTCCAGCCTAGTGATTCCTCCACACAGTTGCAAAATCTGAGCAGCAACATTCACTTCTGTCTTGGAGTACAGACAAGCAGGACTGAAACATCTTATTTCGTGGGAAGTTAAACACAGCCCACCAGTACTGGTCCGCCCTCAAGTCCTAGCTTAGCCAACCATACCCAGTAGGTCTAGAAACATCTTCAAAACCACAACTTGCAACAGAAAAAAATTTTAAAAGGCATGTATTGTGATAGTTGTCTCAGGGGCAATAAACAACCCCCCTCCCCCATTTCAGAAGGCCGTAGTCAAGACTTCAGAGGGGCTTGCAGCACCAAAATAGGCAGCAAACGCTGGCCTGGTCCCTCGTAACAGCAGAGATACAAGCTATAACCTCCTTAGCATACAGCACCCCGATGGCAAGTTAGAACACCGTTTCTGTTGTAGCACAGTCCAATTCAAAGCTTGGCTGTAGTCCAGAGCGCTCACAGCAGGACTGAGAAAAGGAGTCTCTGCTACAGCCAGGGTAGCTTGGACGTGGAACCAAGGGACCCTGCGTTCCCCACGCTCTTAAGCGGCTTCTGGAGTGCATCAAGGAGATCTGCTGAACCTGCACTGGAGCAAACCGTCACTGAAATGGCACCGTAACCCTCCTGCGGTCAGCAGCCAGCCTAGTCCAAACTTGTTCTGCCTTGAGTTGATCCTAGTAAAAACCAGTTTGTCACAAAGACACCTCTGCAAATATCGATGGGACTAAGATTTAAGTACAAAATGGCTTAAAGTGAAATCTGCAGCTTTGTTTTTGCCCTAGTCATTGGCTTTATCCCTTCTGTTGTGCAAAGCCTCTGACTGGTCTGGATCGCGCCCATTTCAGATTTGCTGGAGGTTTCTGGGGAAGGGGTATCTTGATTAAAGATCACTTGGGAATGTGGAGCTCAACACATCTAGGTATTTAAAGATAAGTTCGTGTTTGCTCAAGGCCAACCCACAGCCTTACTCCTCTTCTGTCCACTGGCCACTAGCCACGTGGCCATTAATGCGGTTGGAGCCGTTACTCGAAGTGCTGAAAACTCCTTTTGTGCTGTTGGAAGTCACATCCTCCTCTTCAGAGCTGCTCTCTACATCACTGCGGTCATCTTTTGATACCTAAACATTTCAAATGAAATTCGGTGGTGGAAAGGGGAGAAGCGAAGTTGAAAAAAATTCACAGAAAACAGTAGTTAGAAGGTTGTGTCCATGTGATTAAGCAGCTTCAGTCAGTTACATTTACCTTCTACATTTGATCTTGAATCACTTCAAACTCACAAGGAGGAACCTGTCATCACATACAGAATGCAAGACAGACATTGAAAATGACAATTTGGAAATAGGAGTTCCATTTTCCAAATACTCTGTACATCTGTGAAAGCACTACACTTTTTTTTGCTCTCACCAGATCAGAGGACACTATAGATCTTTGGTTGTTCTTGTCTTCCAAGAGCTGCATTCCAAATTGGTTAAAGGCCGCTCTTCCAAACAACAAATTTGTTTTGAATCAAAAAACTTCTCACACCATAATCATCGGTGGGTATGATGACCAAAACACACATACGTATCAGTTTTAGAGAGAACGTTTTGTCCTACAGGGAGTGGCTTTGATATTTTAAAAATTAACCAGCTATATTTATCACATCACTGTCTGCAAAAAGTGCCTCCCGTTTTCACAGCTTATGGTTCATACATGAGAACTCATCTACGAGCAAAAGCCTGTTTGGACAGCGGGCTGTAGAACAACGACAACTATCTAATCCAGCAAACACCCGTTCAGGAACAGAAGGAGCACCTCAGCCCAGAGATCTAGATCTGCTTTACAGAGTCATGCGTTTAGTTAAAAGACTGACTGCAAATCCAGTCATTTGCACGTGGGATTTTGAACCTTTTGAAGCAGATCCAGGCGCACTTTGCTGCCAGCTGCCCTGAGTGCCGCAGGAGGGCACTGTACCAGCACCGCAGAGCCAACCGCACCAGAAGCTGAAGGGAAGAGATCATAAGCCCGGCCCTAACTGCAAACAAGCACCTTGGCTGGTGGCGGGGTGCCAGAGCCATAAACTCACCGGTGCCGAGCAGTGACCGCGTGAACGGCCCGTGCTTTGCATACCCCAAGGCAAGCTCTCCACACTTCTGCCTCTGCAACTAATAGCCCTCATTTACTTCATGTGCAAGCACTTTGCGGCTAGCGCCTTTCCAAGGATTTCAGGATTTCATTCTACTCTGCTTGCTTCGAGTCAGGGTTAGGGCTTTCGAACAGCACCAGGCAGGAAGTTTTGGAACTCAAGGGAAGATCTGGCAGAAAGCCAGGTAAAGTTAATGATCTCCAGGATTGGTTTTGACAGGCCTGTTGGATGTACTGGCTTCTGACTGTTGCCAGAACTTCTGGTATCTTTCCCCACTCTCCTGCTATGTTGGAAGTTCAAAGGGTCACTGGAAGGAAGCAGAAATCCCTTGAAATTTTTCCCATTATTTGGGGGACAAGTGACTGTTCTACTCCTTCTCGCAAAAGGATTTTGCATTGTATTTCTCCTGTCCTCTTCCACTCAGCACAGTGTTAATGAGCACTAAAGACAGGTATCAGAGTCTCTGTGGGCATATAAAAGCAGAAGGGTGAAGGTCATGCACCCAGCTGACAGCAGATAAGAACAAACCCCAGGACACTGCTTTGACCTTTGGAAAAAGCTGAATTTTAGCATACTGTCAGAACCAGCACTGTATCAACCAGGGAGAGAAACATTTTAAGAGAAGGCACCAGCCATCTAAAGCCCCAAGACCATAGCTTTGCTTTTGTCTTAGCCTTGAAACAGACACAGATGTGTTTCAGTGAACAAAGAGAAGCACAGATCACACTTACATGCAAAGGATGAAACTGTCCAGCTCCAATCTGGCACAGAGAAAAGGAGAAAAGAATGAAGAAGACAGAGCTTAGAGTCCTTTCTCTGGCTAGGTCACCTGGACAGGAGAGAACCAAGGAAAGGAAAAAGGTGTAGACCTCAGGATACAGAAACAGCTGCACAGACAGAAAATAAGACATTTGCAGTAGCAGCTGTGGGGAACAGATGAAAAGATCATGTGCATACTCTGAAACATGCCTTCCCCTGACAATCACTGTCACAGACAACTACGATATAAATATTTTTCAAGGTTATGTTCCATGTGTAGGGGCAGCTAAGAAGTCAAACAAAATAAAGTAGAGCCATGAGAGAAACTCAGATCAGAATACCAAATATCTGATTAAAAAAAAAAAAGCATTTGTGCTGTGAAATCAGCTGCTGCTCTCTGGTAGCTGCAAAGGAGGTGGCTTCTCTTGATGGGTAGGCTGGGTGTCAAATTAGTTCCTAGATTGCCTTGCCCTGTCTCATGCCACTTCAGTTGAACTACGCCTTTTTGCTGAAAGTCAGCATTGTTCACTCTTAGGGCAATATCTGTTGCTAACCAGCTGCTGTAGTTTCACCCTCCCTCTCCCTAAGATTCCCAACACAAGTTAGAGTACTCAGGACTGAAACTAGACTGCACCCCATTAACCCAGTGACAACCAGCAAACTCCACCGCATTTCTGATAACCCTTTCTCCTCTGCATGCTGCAGCTCAATGCCTGGCCTGCACTGACAGCCAGAAGCCTGCGTTAGTGTTAACAAGTGGAAGATGCATAACCCCCATCACATCCCAAGAACCAGCTGAAGTTGGAAAACATCCTATATGATTGTTCAAAAAAGAGCCTACTACCACCTTAAACTCCAAACAAAGTATATAACAAGTCTGTCATCACCACTATTATTACAACATCTGAATGTACTGGAAAATGGTGTTATTTCCCCACATGACCAGAACAGAGAGGAAAGCATCCCTGCCTTCGTATACACCTGGCAACTCAAGTCTGCAGAGCGACCAAGGTAAAAAACCTACTGTTCTACAAAGCACTCCTGATGCAAGTCCCTCAAGAACTAGTACCAGCCCTCACTGAAGGGCCCAGTTTCTCATGATTGCTTAATAGGGCTTGTAGGAAAGAGGACCCAAAACAGTCACCAGCAATCTTACCTTTCCCCGCACGAGGGCCTTGTAGGCAGTGCGAATGATGAGATAAGACCAGATGATATGCAAGATCTGCAAGGTTATCAAAAGCCCATTGAATAGCCACCATGAAGGGTAAGGACCAATCAATTCCCAGCTTTCAAATAGGGTTGTATTCAAAATCCTAAAAGAGATCCAGAAACACATTACAGATCGGCTGTGCTGGTAACATGGCTTCCAGCTCTAAATTAAGATAACTGGCCAGATGCACAACAGTTTGTATCTCATTTAAGCATCTGTTGCTTTCTCCTGTCAGAGCAGCGATGCAGCTAGTCTCTTGCCAGAGTTAGGAGACAGACTAAAGCTAATTAGAAACATTTGAACAGAGCAACAAACAGGAGAAGATGTGAATGTTCTGCAGTTTGGTTACACATACAGATCTGCTGCCAATTTCCTTCTCAAAAGCATGAGCATTTATAACAACTTTACAGGAAGTGATGTCAAGCTGCGCTGGTCATCAAAACAGCTGTTAACACATTCATACCCGGGCAGTCTTCACCCATATTTAAAGATCAAGAAGGAATTTTGTTCCCAGTACGCCTCCCTCCCTGTGCGCTACTCTCTTCCCTCAGATTTGTATAGATTCCTCCTGCCAAGCTGGAGGACTAGAAACTGCTTTATGGACCAAGCTTTGTGCTTTCTTTCATTACTGTTTTGCTGTTCTTGTCGCTGGGAGTTATTGCCAGTACTTAAGTAATTTAATAAACACTTTAGATTTTATGAAGTAGAGAGGTATGGAGAGACCTTTGAAGACGTCATTAAGTTCACATAGCTTTTAACATTTCACAAGAAAAGAAAAACAAGCGTTTCAAAGAACCCAAGTCCCCCAGATGCAGCTACAGAAATATCTAACTCACAGCCAGTTTATGGATGAATTAAATGCAATTCCAGAGATCTGCTGATGTTTTATACTGCTAATTAGGGAAGGGAATATATGTGAAGTGAAATAGCATAGGGTCTGCAATACTGCCGCAAGCTTGCCAGATTTCTCCACAAAGTTGAGGAATTACATTACAGCCAGTGGAAAATACATAAAAGATTTACAGGACTGCTGAGCAATAGCATGATGCAAGAGCATCACCTCATGACAGACAGCAGCAATAAGAACAACGACAACTATCTCATCTGTCACCAGAAGGAGCCTATGAAGACATAAGAATGAAAGCTCTTCCTTATTCAGACTCCTTTGATGCATTTACTGGAAAACAAGCAAGAGCTTTAATTGCAACCCTGATAAAGCGTATTGTTTCTGCCTACCGTCAAGGCACCCAAAAAGAATCGGAATGCAAGCTGTCCATTGCCTAGGAAATAAATGTATGAAGTAAAACTGAAATAAACTGAGTAATCATCAGGTGTAACCAAATTTTCACCACACTCTTTCAACAGAAAGAAGAAGTGGAAAACAGCTCATCAACAGAAGAACCTCACCAAGCCTGACCTATTGAGGTGAGATGGAATCTCAGTATAGGATGATTAGCTATAAGCCATTTAGCCAGGGGTTTACCTCCCAAGAAACCTAAGACCTATTTCAGGCTCTGAACAGTCACGACACAAGGACAGGACACGAGCGTCCTAAGAATCAGAAACTGCAACGATGACTAAGCCAGATACTCAAAAATCAAATTTACCTCAAGAGACCATGCCTCATTTGTAACTATTTCCAAAACTTCTTAGGAGAGGCAAACAACCCTTCAAGTCTTTCAGAGCAGATACTGGCTGACTTGGCTCCAGCTAATAAGCACTGTCATCACTTTGCAGTAAGAGGAGAGGGGCCAGCTGTGCATTAGGATTCTAGTCACTTTTCACACTCCCTCAGCTGACTGTTGAGAGGTTTCTTCATATGCCTAGTTGAACGTACTGCTCCAAACAGTACTTGGGTTGTCTGCAACTTCAGGCTGCCTTGAGGGACAGGCTGGAACGCTTGCAAGAAGTCTAAATACAAAGGCTTTGCTTAAAGGATTGGAAGAACAAACAAGACCTTACAGCTCAAGGTGCTTACCAGAAAGGATAAATGCCCAACCGTGTAACAATGAATACGACACCAAAGAGCATGAAGAAAGCATCACATAGACGTTGGTACTTGGCATAATTGGCTAGCTTTGCAGCCTAAAAGAGACAAGAAACATGAGAGTATTATTCCCTTTGTGCACTCATGTGATTACCAGGCTGTAGAGCTTCAAAAACCCTCAAGCCGTCACATTTGTAAGGAGTTTGGAACATTTAGGGATTATTCTCAGCACTAAAGCAGTTATGAGGAAAAGCTGACAAGGCAGGATCAGCAGCACAAGTTTTATGGCGTATTTAATGCAGTTTATCAAGAATAGGAACGTCAGCTTGCTCCCCTGAGACCACACTAGCATTAGGTATGCAAAGATTTGAAAAGAAACTCACCTCTAAAAGGAAATCTGATGCATCATGCAGGCACAGCACCAGAGTTCCAACCCGCACCATATTATTCATATAAGAGAATGTAATGAGTCCAATTGTAGCCAAATGATGGACGAACATGATCAGGAAGTCCTGGAAACAGAAAAAAAAAATGAATGAAGACTCTTTGGCTGTCAAACAAATACAAAGGTTTGGAACAGAGCCACAAAACTGACTAACTGGGGTCATAGGATTACTTCAGTTCAGACTCTGACTCCACTTTATATAAAGCACAGCTCATCACACAACATCAACCATCATCACTAAAGGTTCCAGAAAGGTCTCTCCTAGCATTTGTGCTCCTGCAAAGTCAGAACTCTGCATACACCGGCACAGCACAGTCTCTTTGGCACACACATGCAAAGTAAAGATAAGTATGCCTGCAGACCCCACTGAAAAGACTGACGGGACAACATATGGCCCTTATTTTTGGCTCCTTTTGGTTTTACAGTCATATCGCTAGTCCTTTCAGCTCTTGGCACAAATTTTAAGTACGCTGCTGTGTCGTGGTTTAACCACTGTTGTCAGTGTGCAAAAGCCTGCCAGCGCATAGCAGGCACAGAACACAAGAAAACCCAACAGCAAGAACTAGGCCACTTCATTAAAAAAAAGTTTACAATGCACATACATTCAGGGCTGTTTTCCAGTTTAGCCCCCTGGGTACAACACTTCCACATCAATGTACCTTACCATGCTTGCAGTGGGGAATGTAATCCACTTTGTTAAAGTCAGAGTACAAAATTAAACATTATAAACAGTATCACAGATGCTGTTAATCACTCCCTTTCTGCAGCTCCAAGATATTCTGTAGTGCCTCACCTGCTAATATTTCAGTACAGAAAAAAAATCCCAGGCAAACTTTTCTTTTTGAACAGTCAATGCAAGGATTGGGATAATTTGCTACTTTGCAGTTTGTATAACAGAAGCAATAAACCATGATTTACTATGAACTGTTTTCCAACAGCAACAATAAGCCAAATCCTAGAACGTAGCGCAATGGAATTAGATTTCGGCAATCGCAACCAGTCATCATTCCGCTACACACACAGATGAAAAATTAACTTTCAAAAAACCATTTACTATTGCTTTAGTGTTTGCCATTTTCTCACCCGGCTCAGCAAGGTACTGCTTTGAGCATCTCATTTTCATGTTTTCTTGCAAGCCTTCTAATTAAATCTATTTTTATGCAATGATTTGATAACTTTTTATTGGGAGATATTGAGTGATTCTGTTCTTTCCCCTGGAAGGTGAAAGGGACTCTCAAGTATATATGAGGTTGCATATCAGGCTTGCTCCTCCCTTTTCCCCAGGACTGGGTAGTGATTACAGAAGGAGGTAGGCTACACAAAGATGTGAATGAGGAAGAAAAATACAGTTATTACTATGCTTTAGCTTTACTGGCCAGGCACACTGACATTTTTTGTTAGTCCTATCTACTTAGCAAAGTGGTTAGTGCAATTCTGGTTAATCTCACCTTCCGTTTAATGTCTGTAAACTGAGAAAACATGAGAGACCAATAGAAGGCCAGCTCCAAGATATAGTAATAATAAAGCCTGGATGTTAGAGGCTGGAAAACAAACAAAGATAGCACAGTTAGAAGACAAAGTACTTTAAAATTTACATTAAAATCGACTTCTTCCTTCCTTCCTTCCCATCCCACTCTGTTCCTCCAGAATGCTGAGGCGTAAGTTAAAAGATCCAGAATTAAGGTTTAGTAAAAACAAGCTTAAGCAACAGACATCTTACTCTAGGCTTAGTCACACAAACATACTTGTGTGTTTGAGCTTTATTCAAAAGGAGTAAGATTCCCTTGTCAATATTTACAACTCATACTGCAGCCTCTTGGATTAGGAAAACCAGGCACTGAAACAGACTGGTTGACCTCCATACAATCATACTTGCTGCATAATGAAAACAACACTGTAAAGAAGTTACCGGTATAATTTTATGCATAATTTTTTTTCACTTTTAATAATCTCAGCAGCAAGTAAACATAAAATGAACTGAGGCAGTTCTATCTGAGGAAACACTGCTGTTGACAAATCTAACCAGGATCTGAAGACATGAAGAGTAAATGCCACCTTTGTGCTGTCCAAAAGGGATGGCCATTCGCTCACTAGAAAGCTTACCAGGTTGCAGCCTGTGCAGCATCCACCCCGCAGAATAAGGAGAAGCACTCAAGTCTACTGAGTTTCAATCTGCTATCATTAACAAAAAATAAAAACTGAAATTGTGCAAAAAGTTAGAATCTAGTAAGTGTTTATCTCGTACCTGAAAAGGGTAGTTGTACCAGCACTGTCGTGTGTCCCAAAACCAGGGTGCCTAAAGGGAAAAAGATAAGCCATTATTCTACTGGGTTTTTTCTTCCCTATCATCTAAGGCAGTTGACCACTACAGTACTGTTTCACTGAAGTTTTATCTTGATTCTACCATTCAAGCTAAGTTTATTGTAAAACATCCTAGTGATTTAAAATATTCCCTCTGCAGTCAAAGGCAAGTTATACTGCAATGGAAATTCAAAGAACAATCATACAGTTCTAATAATAATAAAGACCTAAAGAGATGAAACTGTATCCGTTCAAGAAGGAGATGAGGAAAAAAATAAGCAGCTCTTCATAGCAAAAAACCCCAAAATAGTTCTGTCCCATTCTGGGGTAACAGGACAAATAAAGTTTCTAATATTTCCATAATGACAGATCTGTATAGAAGCTTTCCTATAGTGTAAAGAAGGTCCTTAAACAGAAACCCCAGGATCCCAAATAAGGGAACATAAAGACAACTATCACCACTAACCCCCCCTTGTTTTAAGCTAGGTGCAAGGACTGAAGAAGTGACACAAGTAGTTAAACCCCCTATATTTCAGCAGGACAGCCATAACCCAGCTGCATGCCACACAGAACAACAAGGGGGGGGGGGGGTGACACACCAACTCACCGTCCAGAGAAACCTGATTCCATAAAAAAATATACTTAAATAAAATGTAAATCTCCACCTGGAAAAAGAAGCAAAAATTAAACTTATGAAATAGAAATACCTTCTGGTTAACATTTGTAACAAAAACTGCAATAATTGTGAGAAAACCCAATTCTGACACCTGAAAGATTTTCACCCACCAAATGGTAATCCTTCTTTTGTAAACATTTCATGTAAGGATAAACCTATTTAAGAGTTTTCACACCACACACAAGTTTGCATCAACAGCCAAGTTTGAAATAAAGTTCAGAGTGAACATGCGAGAAGTGGGCCCGTGTGAACCTCATGAAGTTCAACGAGGCCAAGTGCAGGGTCCTGCACCTGGGTCGGGGCAACCCCCAGTATCACTACAGGCAGGCAATGAAGGGATGGAGAGCAGCCCTGCCGAGAAGGACCTGGGGGTACTGGTGGATGAAAAGCTGGGCATAAGGCAACAATATGCGCTCGCAGCCCAGAAGGCCAACCGTATCCTGGGCTGCATCCAAAGCAGCGTGGCCAGCAGGTCGAGGGAGGGGATTCTGCCCCTCTACTCCGCTCTGGTGAGACCCCCCTGGAGCACTGCCTCCAGCTCTGGAGCCCTCAGCACAGGAAAGACACGGACCTGTTGGAGCAGGTCCAGAGGAGGGACACAAAAATGATCCGAGGGATGGAACCCCCTTCCTGTGAGGGCAGGCTGGGAGAGTTGGGGTTGTTCAGCCTGGAGAAGAGAAGGCTCCGGGGAGACCTTATTGCGGCCTTTCAGTACTTAAAGGGGGCTTATAAGAAAGATGGGGACAAACTTTTTAGCAGGGCCTGTTGCGACAGGACAAGGGGATATGGCTTTAAACTAAAAGAGGGTAGATTTAGAAGAGATACAAGGAAGAAATGTTTTACACTGAGGGTGGTGAAGCACTGGCACAGGTTGCCCAGAGAGGTGGTGGATGCCCCATCCCTGGAAACTTTCAAGGTCAGGTTGGACGGGGCTCTGAGCAACCTGATCTAGTTGGGGATGTCCCTGCTCATTGCAGGGGGGTTGGACTAGATGGCCTTTAAAGGTGCCTTCCAACCCAAACTATCCTATAGTTCGTATGCTTTAATACACAATAACAAGATAACAAGATAAGTCATTGTTATCCAGAAGGTATCCTAATATATATATATTTGTCCCTCTTACCTTCTGGCTTTAAGTAGACAAAACCATACTGGGGGGAAGAATTAATATGAAGAAAGTTACTGGAAAGGAAAGAAACCAGCACAGAAGAAATAACAAGTCAGGAAAAAATATTCAGATGCTACTACGCTAACAGAGGTAACTGCAAGCATTCAGAAAGAAACAAAGAACAAAAGAATGAACTGAAATGAAAAGAACAGGAATCCAAGAAGTGTTTGTATAAAAGTATATACATCATTGTGTAAGCATAAGGTCATTCTGCCTGGGAACAAACGCTGGTCTGCAACGTAATTCTGCAGACAGCAGGCTTGTCTTCAGTATAATTACTCAAGTTGTGCACATGCATATGCATACATGCACACACATGCACACTTAAGTGCTACATTTGCATTAAGGACCTGGTCCACTATCTAAAGCTGCTCATCATTGACAGGAATAACTCCTGCACATGTGTTCTGGTCTCTCATGCACATATACAAAATATTTTAGAATACTGAATTCTAAAAAGCCCTCCTAACTTTTTTCATTTGCCTATATAAGAATTTATCTTCCACCAGCCAACCCCAAGACACTACTTTAAATTAGCAGCTGACCACAGTTTCAGTTAGAAAAGAGAACATACAGCTGGAGCTTTAAGATGAAGCCACATCTTGGCCTCTGCACAAACATACATGCTCTCACAAAATTTAGTGAGGGTGGTGGGTTTGTCCTGGTTCCTCCGATGACGAAACCAGCGCTGGATCTTTCGAACATCCCAGTCTAGCTGCTTTGACAAGCCTTCTAACCTTTTTCCATCTGGAGACTGAAGGAAAATGAAACAAGCGTCATTTCTCCTACTTCTCAACCTACTTTCAGTCTGAGATCCCCTCTGTACTGTGATAGAAATGATGCATGGATAACAAAAAACACACACTAGGAAAGCACTACGCATAGACTAGAAGCAGGAACCCGTTGCCACAAATGTTCATTCAAGTTTAACCTTCATAAGCCACTAATTACTTAATTATTCAGAATGCTTTTGGTTTAACGTTTCCTCATCTATTTCATCATTTGACAGCACATTATGACAAAGAATGCATTTGTTCTGTTTCTTAATTTGGGGGGAGGCGCTTTTAAAATGTCCTGTCCTACCTGTTAAAACTTGCACATCAATTCAAACAGTCCAGGACTCAGGAAGATCAAAGCTGAACACAGTTAAGGGTTGCTACTCACTGCAAGTTTAGGGAAACTTTAAACTAAGAGTTGGTTTAACACACTAGATATTTGTATATTCCAAAAGGGCATCGTAGAGATAGCGTTATTTCCGTTATCAAAGTTTATAAATAAAATTAAATTTGAAAACTGTAATTATTGTATGATAAAGAATATATCACTGTTCTCTGACTGGAAACTCTACTGGCAATTTATTTGTTTGAATAATGACATAAATGGATTTATAAGAGAAAGTGAACAAAACCTGATAACTACCTCTAAAATGGCCCAGTGGTGAGATAAGCCACGTTAGTTTCAGACCAGTGTCCTTTTAACAAGCTCTGCCAGGGAGCTCTTACAACTGAAAGATGATAAACACATTTTACTACTTCAGCTACATACAAACCCAAAAAACTATGCAGAATGCTGATTTAATAAAGAGTCACCAGACTGTTCAACTGAAAAGCAAAATCATTTGTCATTTGATTTTCAGTATTGAGACCATGACTTTCCTGTAATTCCATCACAACCAGATCTCTCTGCACTTTATTAGGCTTTAATGGTTCGGGCTACCTGACACTTCTGCATTGGAAGTGAACCTGCCTCAAAGGAGAATTTACAGAGCTCCGATTTCAGAACAGCAATGAAATCTTTCCCCTGCATCAGTGCCACCCTACATTCTGATTCTCCAAATCCCAACGGCAGACACAAGCATACTGGTACAGCTAAATGCAGCTCTGTTTTCATAAGCTAGATAAATTTTGCACAGAATGCATCCTCATGGGTTTCCTAAACATTAATTTCAAGGACATCCCCTACATAAAAGTCCTCCCCACAAACGGCATCAAATCATAGGGACTTTTCAGTTCACACGTCATTCCAAATACCTCAGAACTTTAACGTTCCCATGAGGCGAGTTTTAGTAAGGTTTTTATAGAATTTCCCTTCCATTCACCGAGCACTTTATCTGCTCCGCTCATAATGAAGTTCAGCTTCACCAAATCAGAATATAAAACCTTCCATTTCATTATCTTTAATGAAAATCTATCATGCTGTCTGCGCGGATTTCACTGTCAACATTCAATAGAGCACAGACTGTGGAATTCTGTAATTCTGAAGTGAAGGAGCACTGTCAGCTTAAGTGAAAGAAAGGCCATGAAACAATCAAAAGAAACACCTACTGTCAACATTAGATGTCCTACCCTTTATCAGGGCACACTTCCATTAACTGAACGCTTTCCTTAACTAACTGACTTCCACTGTGACAGCTGTTGTCCAATTCCACAGTAAATGGCAAAAATAAGAGGAAGGCATTCAACACAACTGGCCGGTAAAACCAGCAAAGGAACAGATCTCAAGGAAAAGAGTAGTACTTTTCCAATAGAAAGTGAAAGATACTGGGAAAGTTCTTGTTAAACCAAGAATTACCACCTCTTACAGGAGTTACAATTTGGACAAGGGCAGGGAACTAGAAGAAGAAGCCTCGTACCTTTCTAAAAAGAGAGTATTTTTTTATTAAAAAAAAAAAGATTCTTCTGTGCACAAAAGAATAGGTCAGGCATAAAGAGAATTTACTTTGCTACAAGAAGGACGTGCCAGAGGCAAAGCAAAATAAGAAAGAGCACACTCATTGTGCATGCACAGTGTGAAAAGCATTTCTCTCAAATAGAAAAGTGGAAGCAAAAAGCCCCCCCCCCCCTTACTTACAGGACTCCATTTCAAGCAGAATTTGAAGCATGACTCACCTTAGTGATGGATGTAAACACTTTCTCTAAAATTGCATTGGGCTGGGCTCTGTGAGGTCCACTGTCTTGAATGCCAAGGTTTATGGCACATGGCTTGGCAATAAACCTGAAAGAGTGCCGAAGAAAGAGCTAGATTAAAACAAGATATCTATTTCCCTCCTCTGCCTAAATCACAAGGACCCTGACTTGTCACCAGCTGCAAAACCCATCCAAAAAGCTTTTGAAGATCGCCACTCGCTTTGCTTAAAGAAACTTCACAGGTGAAGTAATCTTTTATTAGTCCAAATGGTAATTGCAGACAGCAGCACATACAGTACACACATGTAAAATGAAAAATCAAATCTTAATGTCCTTGGCTTGTAAGGATCAGAATGTGTTTCCCCAGGGTGATTCTCATTACTCGGAAATAAAATAACAGATCACTGATAGGAGTCCTCCGCAAACATAAATGCTAGAGCCCTTGTAGCCCTATAAACAAAATACCTTATTTCCAGAATGCCCCTTGGTGTCACATAGCTCAGAAAAAAGGGAAGTTCAAGTGACACAGTTCCTAAAAGACACAGAGTTTTTTATTTTTCCCCAAAACAAACAAACAAACAAAACCAAAGTGGCTTGTTTCCTTTGAGAGAGTGAGGAAGACGAAAGAAGTCACTCAGTGTGAAAGACCCAAGATCTCAGTATCCCACTCAGTCCTGTATGCACCACGTATTCCAAAAGCTGATCTAACACTTTGTGAATTTTATAGCACAGACACTCTGAAAACAAGCCTGGTTTTGCAACTAAAATGCACAAATACATGTTCAAAAAATTAGGTTTTGCTGTACCTTTGTGTCAAAACAGGCACAGGATTCTAAGGAAAATGCATGTGTTACCTGAACACGTGAATTGTTTTCTCTCCTGTTGGTGGGCAAGAGAGGGGGGTTTCAAGGAGCAATCTTTATTATCTTTTTAATCAATTATTTTGAGAGACAGAGAGAGCACGAGCAAAGAACCTGTTTCTCAAAACTGATTTTGAAAAGGACCCAACGTTTGCATCATTAAATCTATTTTGCTTCAAAACAGAGAGTGTTTCAGAGACAACTGAATTAAGACAACCAATCGCACATATGTATTCCATTTAGCAGACTCAGAGTGCCATCAAGCAGAAAATGCTGCTTTTTCCAACCACTACATTTGTTACCATTTCTCCTTGTGTTTAAAAGGAGAGATTAAAATTCAGGAGAATCACGACTATAAGTGTTCCAACAGCAATCACTCTTGGGAGTACGTTGTTAGTAACAAAGAGCTATGACTGCATTTAAGAACAGACACAGGTTGTGGGGTTTCCCCCTTGAGAAATTACAGATTAGCTCATGACTAATCGTAAAGGAACTCCCCTGCTCTTAGAAAATACTAAAGAAGTAACAGACACTGTGGCCCCAGGTTTCACTGTCCTGCCCCATTTCTTCATAGGTCCTGTTCATTTCAACAGTCACAGCTTTAAAAAAAAAATTAAAAAAAAGGAAAGGGTGATTTCCTTTTAGCTTTGCTCAAAAGGCTCACTGCTTCCTCTATAATCTAGACCACCAGCCAGAAATCATGTTCTGATGTTATGAAACATTTGGCTAGACCCCCATAAAAGTGTACATCTTTATACTCTTCTTTCCTACAGGATATACCACAACAACAGCAAAGAAGTACACATGTGCAATTACAGGATGCCAAATATTTTTATTTCATTTTCTGGGGGACAGTACTAACAGCTCTATAAAAAAATCCTGGCCTGAAGATACTCAGTTTGGGTCAGTTTCCTCACGTAAGAGGAAACCTGAAAGATCTCGAAGTCTGCACATTCAATTAATTTATTATTCAGGAAAGTCTTCTTTTGTTTTAAGAACAAGTAAAGAAGAGAAGGAATGGTTAACAAAGCTCATAGTGATCCATACAAAGTTTTGGCATTATTCTAGAACTCAAAACCTGAAGCATCAAGGAAAGAAGAAACAGCATCTCCTCAGAAAAAAAGATGCAGAAATAATTCACTTTGGGACCTAAAGATTGCAAAAAACCCCCCAAACCTCAAAACTTTGCATGAAACTATTCCTGAGTAGTAGGCTTCCTTAACTAGCAGGCATAGGGAAAAAATACAGATGTTTCCAGAAATCATGGGGGGGGGGGGGGGGGGGAATCAAGAGTAAGCCACAGGCTACAGATACAGTGCAGGACTCAAGTTACTCAGTCAAGCATGCAGGTGACCAAAGAGCAAACCAAAAAAACCCACAAACATTTCTAGGTGCACAGAAGCAGACAGACATCAACACAAGCAAACAGACAAGTCACAGCAATGGAGGCAACGGAGGTAGTCCCAGTCACAGAAACAGGAAGGAAAAAGGATGGCAGCAACGGATTTCATCACTTTTAAGGAAGTCTAACCCAACACCATAACGTAGCTTCTCTAACTCCGCAAGTAGTTCATGCAATGAACTGCAAATGACAACTGTCCTTCTGCAGGGCTTCCTGACTAGCCGTACAAGGTGTTTTTACCTGGGCCGGGGACAACTGGCTCACACTCATGAATCCACTGAACAGCCACGGTCCAATTGCTTTAACCAATTAGTACCTTGCAGGTGGAATATGAAGTGAATGATCAATCCTGTTGTCAGTCAAAAAAATATCAAGATGACACACTATTTCCTTTAGGTGTCCGTTAAGGAAAACTCACACTTAAAACCTCTGTGGTGTTTTATTTTGTATTTTTGGTCCCAGAATAGGCTTTCAGATGTGCAAGTTTTGCACTGTATCCCACAGAGAAAAAGTTCTGCATAGCAATAGCAGTTAAGTACCAAAAAAAAAAAAAAAAAAGGCTGCCCAGACAGTAGGATTTCTATTCTTGGGGATATTCAAAACTGAACAGCACAAGACCATGAGCAACCTGACTTGACTAAAACGTTGGCCTTGCTTTGAGGAGAGGATTGGACAAGGTGACCTCCAGAGGTCCCTTTTAATCTAAATTATTTTATGATTCCACAGAAATCTTAACTGCAGCAACTATTCCCAAGGTCAACTTACTGCCACACCTTCCCAGCAAGGAATTATCATCATTTAATTACTTATATTACACCTTTCTGAACAGGTATCTGCTCATCGGCTTAAGTCATACCTACCAAGCTACCTTTTTCACACTAGTTATTACAATAGACTGATTTTGAAACCAACACCAATTTTCAAGTACACAGACTCATACGTTACAACAAATATTTCTCAGGCATGTTGTACTTCACAAACCCAAAGGCAGAATCCTTCTTTATGGAACATTCAAGTTTGTCTGATGATTCTCTATTACAGCTCTGAAAAGGAAGAACAATCTAGAAAATAGTAAGATTTATAAAGTACGCACTCAAAGTAAGAGTTCATCTTTCCATAATCTCTCAGTTTCACTGTGTTATGATTAAACCACTTCATTCCACAACTGTCCCTAGTTTTCCAGACAGACCTGATGAAGTAGCATCTAAAATCACTTTTTTCTCCCCCCCAGCTTGAGCACAAGCTGTAGATCCTTCCTCAGACCTGTAGAGTAACAAGCATACCTGTTACCGAAGGGCATTCCAGTGTAACTATAAACACATCATATGAATAAAAGGCTCCAGGTTTTCGCAAATACCTGGGAATTTTTTTTGTGCCTGCAGTGGGACAAGATGCGTAAGGAGAAGTAACAGCAAGTATAACTAAGGGAAAAAAAAAAAAACCACCCGAACTTGCGGGCAGAAGTTCTTCTTTGTCTTGCCTGCACAAAAATCCCACCACCGAGTCAGGACTGTACCTTCCTCTATGAGTCTTGCCTCATCTCTATAGTCATATACTTCCCACAGACAGTCAGCCTAATTAATATTTTACCAACACCGTGATGCAAAGGTTTATAGGAGCATTCACTAATAGAAATATGTGTCAGCGTTACACGCGTCAGTGTCACAAAAGCACTTCCTTACACTGAAGAGATTCAGCAAAAGGAGAAAAGAAAGACATTAAAAGAAACTTAAACAAAAGAGCTGCACAAGTATATAATTCAAGTTCTGAGTCATCAAGTGTGATTGCCAATTGTGTGGCAAGGAAGACATTGGACACAGTCATCCCCAAAGCCTGAATCAGGGTATATGCACAATAGGATTTTATTAAGACAAATCTGAACTTTTATGACATGTTCAAAGTGGCAGGAGGAAAGAGAAAAGCATTTCTTAAAAAATACGGTCTTTTAAAATAAACATACTAGAAACTGCCCTGGATGTTGCTCTCACAATCTGCTTTCACTGCAGGATACCACCATTAAGACACACTATAGCAAAGACACAGCTGAAAAAAAAGAACAACCCTCTCAGGAACCAGGCCACAGTCTCTAGGTTTTACTGTGTAGGTGGAGGACTTAATTTGTCATTTGACTCCTCCCTAAATTAACACTGCAAAAGAAATTTCACAAACCAGGTAGATATTATCAGGATAAAGTAATTGCTACCAGGAGGACTGTGTTACTAGGTGTGGTAGGATGCACTGTATCTCTCCTAACATCTCATACTCCAGAGAAAAGAGAATCTTTTGCACTTCTTCCCCAGACTGAGACACCTGGACTAAAGAGGGTTTGGAAAGCGAGAAGACCTTCCTACAATATCCCTTTCTACAATATCCCTTTCAGGGGTATCGTTCTGTCTCACAACTTCCTTTCCTTGTCTGCTGGCAAGTGTGAACATTTGGCCCAGACTAGCAGTAGCATGCCAAGCTGAGATGAGATTTTGGCACTGCCATGTGTGTTGCTGGGTCCTCTGCACTGGTTTGAACTGCCAGTAGTTTTCTCAAGCTTTTTTTTTTTGGAGGGCAGAAAGATAAGATGGAGAAAAAAAGAGCCTCCCAAATTTCTCTTCTACTCTGCTGACCTGCTTCATTTTTCTCCACTGTTCGCCTATCTTTTTACTTCACCCCAGTCTCCTCTTCTTGTTTAATTTCTGAAAGCTCAAGAAAATTCACTTCTTGCAGAAAACCCACAAAACAAAACCAACTCGATTCCCACACACTTTAGTCCTACAGCCCTTTTCATGCCTAGTAATACTTCTGCCCTTTCAATGTAGAAATTTAAGATTAAATCAATCTTTAATGAACTACTTGAACAGGAATACAAGGTGTCTTGGTCTACTTCACCTAACGGTTTTCCTAAATAAGCCACTTTACTAATTAGTATCTATGTCACCCACACAGTCCGCCCCACGTGTAGCTGTAAGAGATGTTCATCGCGGAAAGGATAAACCTCTGCCCCAGGGAAGAGTTAATATCACACGTTTATGGATACTCAAGTAAATGAGAAATGCTGTATTACACCTGTTTATGGGCAGATACGATGAGCTGCACGCACTTACACCATGCCCAAGATGCAGAGGATCCACAAATTGTTTAATAATATGCTAGGCCATGTGAACAAGTCCTATTTCCTCATCCAGGAACTCACAAGGAAAGTACAATAAAGGCAGAGTCCAGCAACACAAGCAAACTAACTGCAAAGCAGCAGCAGCCAGTTGTCTCTCACTCGCCCAGCCGAGGTTCTCCTGGACAGGAGGAGAAATAAAAGTGAATTCCCCAGACTTTTTTCTTGCACCACCTCAGCATAAGGTACCGCTAGCACTGGAGGAGCCTCTCGGGATCCAAAGCCAAGGGAGAGAAGAGCCCCACGGGCTTGTGTGTGTCGTGACAGACACGGAGGAGGTTCCCGGGACAGGTTTTCCAGGGTTACACAATATTCTCTTTCCACACAAAAAGAGCCTCGGAAGACGCGGCGGGCGGAAAGCCCGCCACGGCCTCCGCGGAAGGCCTCCGCGCTCCCGAGAGGCGAGCGGGGAGCCCATCCGAGCTGCCCCGCGGAGCTCGGCCCGCCCCGCCTCGCCGCCGGCCCGGCCCCAGGGCCGCCCGCCGCTCCCCCCGGGGCGCTCCACAGCCCGTTGCTAAGAGACACCAGCGGCCTCGCCGCGAGCTCGCCCCCGAGGCGGGAGCGGGCGGCGTCCCGGCCGCCTCAGCCGCCTGAGGGCCCCGCCGCCCTAGGGGCGCCCCGCGGCGGGGGCGGTCCCGCGCTTACCTCTCGAAGAGCAGCCGCACGGCGAAGATGCCGAGCGCCAACGGGAAGGCGGAGAGGACGTGGCCCGCCCGCGGGTACTGCAGCCCGCTGCCCGGCGGGCCCGGCTCCCCGGCCAGGTCCGCCCACGTCACGTTGTGCGGCAGCCAGAACCGCTCATTCCAGAACCAGGCCCGCAGCGCCGCCGCCGCGGCCGCCGCCATCTTCCGCCGCCGCCTGCCTCCCCCCGCCTCCCTCCCGGCGGCCGCAGCTGAGGCGGCCACCGCAGCCGACAGCGGGGCGGAGCTGGCACGCGGCTCCGCCCCCCCCCCCCCCCCCCTTTCCCGGAGGCGAGGACGCATGCGCAGGCCGGGCACGGGTGAGCGGGGCTTCGCCGGGCCACGCCCCCGCCGCGGACCGTTAGCTCGGAGCAGGCGCAGTGCGGGGCCCGCGCGCCCGCCTCTAGACACGGTGCCGGGCGGGCTCGTGAGGGAGCGGTGCGCGCGCCCGCCCTCCCCTCAGCGCGCGCTGAGGGGACGCGGCGTTAGGGCGGCCTGTGACGCGCTTCCGAGCCCTCGGGGGGTTTTCCACGAACAGAGACGAGTTGTTCTGACTGAAAAAAGTCCTCGAGACAGTCTTTAATGGGGCCCAAAGCACGCGCTCCTGATAGAAGTCCGGCCTCTTCCCCCACGAAGGCCCCAGCTGAGGCAGGCGCGGAGCCCAGCCTGAACACTGTGGAAGCGGTTGGTACTCAGCTCCGGTAGATAAACCACCTCCCACTCACCCCCGAGGGGCAAGGTTCCTCAGACGGGCTCATAGCTCGTTTCACTCACCTCTGAAGGGAAGGGCCCCAGAGCTGCAAGCAGGACAGTGCCACTTCTCATGGGAAGAGTTTATGGTAAGATACCGAGGATTAGTTTTACTAATATTAATAGCAATATGGTTTAACGCTTAAGCACAAACAGAGAGCGAGAGGTACACTGGTTGGCAAAGTTTAAGATACTCCTTATAGCTTTTAAAACATTCAGAAAAATTTGTGTTTTGGCTTGATAGTCTTGGGATGAGGGTTACCAAGTAAAAAAGCCTAGTCTTTGTGTAAGCCTTTCAATTAGGTTCTCAAACTCTCCATAAAGGTGGGCAGCATCAGCTTGCTTGTACATTGTGGCAAATGTTCCATCTTTCATATAATAGCTCTTTTGGCATCTGTCCAGTTGAGAGCAAATTAAATGGCCCATTAAGCACTCAAATACTATGATAACTAATAGATTCAAGGACAGGCTAGTTCATGAGCTGTTCACTTTTTTTTTAATCAATGACTTTATTTAAAAGTACCACTTTGCTAATTTCTCCTTGAGGATGTTCAGCCAGTCTGAGTGAACAATAAGGGTCCTTCTATCTCAGAGACTCACAGATGCCTCAGATTTAACTAGAACTAACGATATATAACATTAAGGTCTCTGGTAACTGCAGCCAGTATTGCTTTAGTATCACGTAACTGGGGATGCATTGTAAAATTTGTGTTTCCTCAGAAATAAATAAATCCAAGTCCACAATAAATATTCTTCCCTTCCTTTTCAAATACACTTAGCATAATTTCCAGTCAGAGATATCTCCAATTGCTTAGTAATTTGAGGAAATCTGATACCAAATGGATTTTGTTAGGAAGCAATAAAGATTACAGAAAGCAGCATGTGCTTGCACATCGACTTTCTTAGTTTTGCAATACCTCTGTCTGTACAAATCAAGTCTTACTTCTCCCTTAAAAAGAAAGAAAAATTAGCAGTAGGTTGTACACCTCATGATGTGCAACTGCTAATACCTTCCAGCTAGATAGCAGGCTGCTTTTCCCTTCTCTCTCTCTCCCCTTCCCCTATATACATGTCATACACACGTGGATTTTCTCATGCTGCTGCAGGACACTGCATTTCTTCTAGGTCTTAGCCCCTGTCTATCCCAACCAAACCCACCTCAGGCTTAAGTGAAGATAACTGCAATACAAAGATGCTTATAGGAAGGGGGGAAAAAAGAAAACCTCTCAGTTGTCCTCAGCTACCATGCCTGAGAACCACCTGAAGCCAGAAATGGAAGTGTAAAATACCTGCACGTCCTCATTTCTTTTGCCCATCCTGTTCTAATCCCTCTTCCACAGGCTCTTGCGTATGAGAGCACAGTCTGCCCATTCGACTGTCAACCAGAAAAAAAGTGGACACACAGTGTCACCTAGTGGCACCAGAAAAATCACTGTCTGGTCTCCAGCTTCCAGTGAGATCACTGGTATTTCACCCATCTTTTCTCATGGTCTTTTTAAAACGCCGCCTCTTTGTGAAACGAGTATGAATCCAGTCTTCAGACCTAAATTTTAACGTAAATGACTGAACTTTATTGAAGGTTTTGTAGTTAACAGGACTGTTAAGAGAGCAGAATATTTTACACCTTATAGTTAAGAGCTAATTCTCATGAGAATACAGTACAATTAAAAGCTAATATAAAAGGGCATCCTCCTTCCACCATTCAAGATTTCATTATTTGTAAAATAAATGAAGTCAAGTTTAAAAATGTACTAAGCTTCAATGCTAGCAATCAGAAAGTTTCACGGTTCAGATGATTTTATTCCAGACATTTTTGCAATGCAGCATAATTTCACAGCCACAATGAAAAGATTTATGGCAGCTTGATACAAGTAGGATTTCAAAGTTGTCAAAAGGCCTTAAAAATATTATCTGCAGTTTAAAATGAATGATGATGAACTCCAAGTAAAAAAAAAAAAAAATACAACAAAAAACACCCACTTCAAATGCATATGAAATGCAAAAGTAATGCCCTGCAGGCTACTGCAAAAGTGTTGACTTGTCCTCAAAGAGATCTGTCAGTCAGCACAGCTTCTGGATAAGCACCAAAATACATATGTTCCAGCAACGGGCACACCATTCCAGTTGCACAGAGGAAAATAAAGAGAGTAGGGAGTCTTCAATTGATCATAGGCAGTTTTGAGAAAGAAAATCATGTTGCACTCAGTTTAAGATGCTTTAGTTGTTGGATACGAAGCACAAACACAAATGTTTTTATTATTAAAAAAAAAAATCCCAGTTGTGCCCTTTACATGTATTAAAGTGCATTAAGTCACCATTTTTAAAGCAGGCCAGAAAGTCCCTTTGAAGTTGGTCCCTAAGCACTGCAGTAGCATTTGTAGTGGTAAAAGTAGTGTATTACAGAAAGCCTGTTTCACACCACTCACACCTGTGAGTATAGTGAAATTCTGTAAATTGTTAGTGAAATATGTATTGAAGCTCAAAAAGGATAAGACAGTAGGAGTACAGAACAGCTTTGTTCTTGTGCTGTGGACAGAGATTACCTGTTGAAACTATCCCGCAGCCAGATACTTGTTTCCATGCACCTAAATATACTCTTTGCAGGCTTCCAGAGTATTTTCTGGTTGAGATAATTTGTACATAGGATTCCCTTAATGTCGATGTGCAGTATAGCATCGCTTTAATGGAGGACAGCTGTTTGTTAAAGCTAAAAACACCAATTTAAAAAGGCCCAGCACCTTGCAGCAAGTTTTCTAGTAAAAGGCCAATTTATTCTTCATCATCTTCTTCATAGTAACGATTCCTTTTGATCTGTTCTTCCACAGATAGATCTTCCATATCTTCACCCTCCCAGAAACCAACATCTTGGGATTTGCGATTCTGGTTAGGAGATGATTCCTTAGCAGTCACAACATTGGCTAAGCTGGAATGCTTAGGAGAATTTGGTTCAAGGAATTCTTCATTTGGAATTTCTTGCTCTTCCATAGCATGTTCTTCCTCATCTGTCTCTGCATTCACCTGGCCATTTTCTACAAAGTTATGCTCTACCGTTTTGATACCAGACAATTCCCGTTCTTCCTCTACATTTCTCTCTTCAGCACTCTGGATGTTTCTATTCTCAACCTTCTTTTCCTTTTGCTTTTTGTCTACCACGATCTCTCTCTCCAGTTCCTCGCTTCTTTTCGACGTGTCTCTCTCTGCCTTAGAAGGAGAAGATGAATTCTCTGTTTTATGGCCTTTAACAGATACTGTTCTAAACGAGGCTGCTACTGTAAAGGGACGACTTCTTTCCTTCAGTGAGGAAGTTCTTCTTAACTTTTTGAGATCCAGATCCACATCCTCCAGCACATCTGGCTTGGAAATCTCTTCTTCCGGGGGCCATTTGGGTTTGAATACTTTGATGCCCTCATCTAAGGCACTTCCTTGAATACCTTGGTCAGATGGAGGCGGCCAGGCAATCCTGAGCTTTTTTGTTTCTGCTGGTCTCTCTTCTCTTTCAGGCAAAGCTGAAGCTTTTGCTTCCATGCTTGCTGCCAGAACTCCTACTTTTGCAATTGGGGCATCCTCCACGCCTGGGCTTTGCGGACTTTCTGTTGCATATACACCGTGGACAGATTTCTCCAGGGATTCTTCACGTTCAGTTTTGCCTGCCCATAATTCCTTATGCTGTTTGTGTCCAAAGCCTTCATCATAATTGCCTTTAGATTTGAAGAGCTGATTGAAGTGAGGCTTGCAGTAAATATTCCCACGCAGAGATGCATATGTCCCAAGACTGTTCAGGAAAATACGAAGTCAAATGTTAGCATTCTGTGTCTCAGCCACCGAGATGGGTGTATATTTTAGTTACGTTACTGAAGAGATTCAATTTCCGTCTTCCAACATGTTTAGAAAAAGACAAGCTTACAGCTTTCATGAGTTTGTATGGCCCTCTTTTCAAATGTCAGGAGTTCTTCACAAAATTTGGACATTACATTTTTCCCCACATAAAATCACATTAAGAGTTTAAAAATAGACTGCATCAAGTGCAAAAGCCACCGGCAGAACTAGGACTATATTACCACTCCTACGCTCCTCTCCAATTCGCCGGATTATGGTTGCCTTCAGCTCAGCTAAGCCTGAACAGCATCCTACTCAGCTGCTGAAGAGGAAAGCTACACTTCCTAGACGGCAGCCAAATGGAGTGGTGTGTTTACCTGAGTTTACTGTTGCAATAGGAACAGCGGAAACAGCTGATGTGAAACACCTGCTGGTTGGCAAAGAGCCTTTCCATTGGGTACACAGTCTTCTGACACCCAACACAGGTTTCCTTCATTGGCAACTGAAATTTCTATGGGAAGAAGAGAAAGCTTGTTAACTGGAAAACTAATCAACTGCTAGGGGACTTGGCTTGCGTTCATGCACGGCTTCCAGAGTTCTCAGAAAAATTGCAGTGATTCACTTTCTGCAACTCAGTGCTAATTATGGCAGAGTGGGTTCTGGTGGGCAACGAGTGAGGAAGAGGCTATGGCAGGCCTACAGGATTGCTGTGGCTTGACAGTGAGCCAAGATTTTGCCCCAGTGAATTCCACAGCTGAAGCATCACAAGTTGAGCAATGGTTGAGAAGGAACAATGAAAATACTAGAACTTAGTTATAACTTTGACTGAGCCAGTTCCCAAAAAGCCATCTAATCTATTTCTGCAACCTCGATTTTTCTTTATAGGAAAATTATGAAGAAATATTCAGGTAGATTGCAGTCAGTATGGACTTACCAAAATAAAAAAAAAGCGTAGAAAAAGAGCTGAAATAACCTCAAAATAAAAGGTAGAGGGTGGGAGAGGAAAGGAGTGAAACAGGCTGCTCAACAGTTTGAAATGATCCACTTTTGCTAAATGCTCTCCTCTTAAAGAGGAGGAAATAGTCTCAGCACAGATGCAGGCAGCAGGAAACACTTCTGACTTCATTTGTAAGCAATTCCAGTTCTATCGCAAAGAAACTATACTCAGGTTTCAAGACACACAGCCCTCAAACTTTCTCAAGACTTAAAGTGAGCAGGGCTTTGAGGTTAAACAGCTAAAATTGTTTATGTGCTCACTAAGAGAATTTCCTGAGCATTTAGTGCAAGGGTAAGCTTAAACGCTAAGGAGTCAAGTGTCACTGCTGCACTGTATGGGAACGATTTCAGATTTTGTTTTCCGACAGCATCAAGGAAGCAAGTACATTGTCCATGAAAAAAGGTCACTTGATGCCATTCACTTCTTGGAATCTATTAAGCTTGGCCAATAGGGAAGACACTTTAAAGGAAAAATTAAATAACTTACAGTTGAAAAATTGGCAGTCTCAGGCTGCATGTTGATTACAACTACTTTAGCGGCAGGGTAAAAGACTGCCTAGGCTCTGTACCGTGGGTCTGCATAGACACATTGATACTGTACCTTTTCTTTGACAAAGAATTACCTGCTACAAACGTACTAAAAAGCTTTAAGGAAAAATATGATGGCTAAAGAAAAAACAGGAAGGTCACAGGAAGACATAATTACAGCAATTTATTTATAACAGACTAGAAACAATGGTCAGGCAATGAAACTTGCAATACGAGAGGGACAGATTGCTGAAGACAGAGCCAGCTGAAGTCAGTGTGTCACAACCATAAAGTTTGCCGCCAATTTAATTCCAGTTTAATAGGTATTTCAATTTTTTTAAGGCATTGCTTGAAGTTATAGTAGATTAAAGTTCTAATTATGATGACAGCTTGACCAACAAAAGTTCAGAGTTCCTTTTGAAAAAAAATCCACAATTTCTAGGTGCTGCCAAAACTGCATATGAATTCTGAATTTTAAGTCACTAAATGAAATATCAAAAAATGAGACTTTACTGATGCAAACAAAAATCTAATCATCCATGCTTGCCACAGGGAGCAAGGCAGCAACAATTTGCTTGCCCATCAAAAAGTAACTCTCCCTGGAAGCTTAGTTTAGCAAGATGACATTACCGTGCTGGCATGTGCTTCTGCAATGCACATCCCCATCTAAGAGGAGGAACTTACTTGCATAACAATGAGCCCTATGTCTGATGGAGAGGCGTTTCAGGGCGTGAAGAGAAAGAAATTCCTTTCCAGGCATACTACAGATAGGAGCTACAGGAGGAAGGTGAGGCCCAATAAATATAAAAAAACTTGAGAGAAAGCTGAGAGTTGAGCTCACATTAGGAGGGAAGCAGAAGGCAGGAGTAGAGGTTAGGAACCAAGAACAGGAAACAGAAGCTGGAAGAGACAAATAGGAACCTTACATGAATAAACAGCATCTGGGTTTCTATCTCAGCAGTACAGCATCTAAAGCAGTAACAAGGCAGAGGACTAAAATGGTTCTAATAATACAGAGAGCACAGAGGACCAAGACACACAGGTTGTGTGTATCTTGTACGCTGCAACAGATTGAGATTACAAAAGTGTTATAGGCAGCTCTAATTTCACATACTGGCATTTATACTCCAGAACACTAGGAAGCCACATCTCACTGGTCTTCGTGAGGCCAGCGCTGTTCCTCTCAAAGATGGGGAAAACAACAAAAGCACAGTTGTTTCCTCAGGAGTGAGCCAGGAAGTCTGTGGCAGCCCAGGGAATAGGCATCCTAACTCCAGACAGCACACGTGACAAGAAAGTACAGTGTAATCAAAATGCTCAGCACTGCCGTTTCTGTGTCTAATAAGATTAGCAAATACATTCCTATCCAAGAAGTTCTCCATCTGCTTTATAGCTCCCGCTAAAGAAAATGTAACATTAAGGACTTGCTATTCAGAATGCCAAACTCAGTCTTTGTAGAGTCAGTCACCGCAGTGCCCTTACTAGAAAGTTGCTACCAACTGCAGTTACCTTGGGAACAGCTGGAAGAGGAGGGTGGAAAGCCAAGTCCCAGCCTACAATCAGGACCGCAGTGCCAGTCTCTAGGAGCAGTGACTTTACAAGAGGCATAGACAAGCCCTGATACGATCCCCTGCTCAAACCCCTTTTCCCACACTGAAGAGAAACTGCCTCTGCCACAGAGGCACGCTGTTGTAACAGCAGCAGGGCAACTCCCAGCAAGCAACTCAAACTTAGTCTTTGAAGAAAACCTGACAGTTTTGAGATGCTTTTCCATTCTGAATTCAAGTTCCCTCATGAACACAGTCTGATGAAGACAGATCAGATATTGATACAGTTACTGCCAGACCCTTTGTGACACATTGGTTGCATTAAGGCTTTTCAATATTAAAGAGAGAAGTTAGTTGTTTTTAACCATCACCATTGTTTGAGAATAAATAGCTGCTTTACCTTCACTCCTTTTGACAGAGATGCATCTGTCTGGCCAGCAGGTTTAGAACCAAAGTTTTGCTGCTTTGTGCTGACAGGTTTCTGAACTTCTGTCTTGCTCTCCAAGTTTTGTCCAACTAAGGGAACACAGGAGGAAGAAAAGGTAATTACAATGACTTTTAAACCATGGAAAGCTTATGCTCATAAGACCGAACAGCAATCCTACCAGCTAAGGGCTAACACATTTTTTTTCTTGAACATCTGCTACTAAACCTTTAGATCTAGATACTTAAACATGATCATTCTACTTTTCTGATTTACCAGGAAAGTTAAGTTGATATGTAAAAGAAACTAATATACGGGGATCCAACATCTAACTTCCAGGAACTGTTCTTCATTTCTGCAAAGTGCTCACGTGTGGGCTTCAATTCAGGTGTAAAGCTAAGGCAACATGAGAACATGCTTACGTCCTTTACTGAATAGGAACTTGTCTATGTCTGGACAACACCAAAGACACTTGGTAATTGTCCTGCATTAACAAGTACTTCAGCCTATTGATTGATGTAGTAGCTGCCAGAGCTCTAAGTTTAAGTCCCAAATGGTGAGGAAGCTACACTTAAATACGTTCAATCAGAGCAAACAAGAGTTACAGATGTCTTAGAATTACAATTGCAAATGAACTGCTAAACCTGAAAGAAATTCTTACAAAGTTTGAGCTAGGCACAGGACGGATTTTTAGTACAAGACAGGTTTTTATTGGGTCAAATTCATCATTTGACAGGACTGATCTTAAGCATCCTACACACAACTGGGCAGAGTTAGTGCTTTTCCTCAGCCATGTGCTTTACTCCCGTTGAGGCAGGAGAACAAGTGCTTACCACTGCCATCCTCTAGAAGACCAGAGTGGAAAGACAAGCTGTTCTCACCTACAGAAGCCTGCAAGAGAATATTAGACCATGAGCACCTTTGACCTTCTGAAGTCTGAATAATCATGGCCTAAGTAACACAACAGGCAGTTTGACACTGTAAGTACTTAAACAGGAAGACACTGGCCACTCTGAGGTGCACATGGAGCTACTTTCTGTTTTGTAGGGCACAAGGCAGAGTCCAGCTGACTGCCAAGAATGTTAGTCCTTGCTACAAGGTAGACATCCTCATAATTTTACAGCTCTTGCAATATTCAGATCATCTGCCATAGTATTCACACACACAAATATCATATTTTTGTCTTCCCAAACACCTGCAGCTTGTACACCTTTATCTGTTAGTCTTCAGAAATCCTTGTTGATTTCGTTGATGTACCTCCCAGGTTTTCTTACTTAGAAATCCCTTGACACCAAGCACTACACATTTACTGGAAATCTCATGGCTTCCTCCAACATTTGATAAATCTATGACATTTAAACATTCAGCAAAGACAGTACTTTTGGGAGAAAAAAAAAAAAGGAAAAAATAACAGCTGAATTTTAAAAAAAGCTTTTGTGGAACTCAAAGTCTGCTGTTCCCAGGTTGGGACAAACATGCCTGGACCTATGCTGTTCATCCTCCTTCAGAAACATTCATATTTAAAAACAAAACAAAACTTTTTAGAAAAGTTGGATATAAACCAGTTTCAGATACTAAACATGTTACAGATAAAGCTCTTGATGTATATTTCTTTATTAAACTTGGCACTATTGCTATTAAATCAAATAGTTGTAAATAGCTACACTGAGAAACTAAAGTACTGTAACAAGATTAACTGCAAATCATCACTAATTCACTTTAATGATTGGAAGGTCCATTGCAAGCAACTGAAGTTTGCAAATTAATAAGGTAATGAGGAAGCAAGTTACATATATTAACATACTCTGGTCTACTGAAAAAAAAAACTATAACACTAGTATACTGGGAAGTGGATCAGCATGTTCTGTGGCTGTTAAAGAGTCACACTTGTCTGGCTACTAGATCTTTCACGGATTCAGTGTGAAAAATGACAGAGAAGGTTAGCAAGTTTCTTTTGTTTCCTTTTTGCCAGAGGATTCCCATTTCTGACATTTACCACTAGTAGTTTTAATTAGGCTTATTTCCAAAGTTCATCATGTCATTTCAAAAGGACAATCCTGGCTCTCAAACAATGTTCTATTCAGGTTCTTTATTGCACCTGGACACCTCAACAAGTAACTTCACAATTACAGCTGAATACAAGAAATTTTATTCAAATCTTCCATTCAACAACAGAGAAGTATTCTGATTTAACAGGTGTTCTTTTAATTAACTCACCTTTTAGCAAAAAGCAGCCTCCACCAGTTAAACATGAAGCTGCTCAGCTGTCAGCGAGGAACAGCTGAAAGCAACAATTTGGCCCCTTGCCCAAGGAAGGCTGGAAAGCTCTAAAAGCCCTCCTGGCATTAGGCTGCCACGTGTTCAAAATGGCTGGAATACACAGTACCCCATTATTATTCAGCTACTTTTATCCTGTGTGCTGTCCCCAGTTTAGTATACAAATGCATGAGCATGCTTTATTATCTCTGATTCCCAGAGTAATTTAGTCTCAATTTACAGCTGAAGCTCAAACCCAGGAACAGACCCAAACTGGCATTTTCAGTTACCTTAATCAAAATTTAGCCACTAAATGCAGAAGAAACAGTGATAAACTCCTTTTACGTGTCTCACACAACTCTTGTCATGGGGTTTTTTCCTGGTGTGGTTTCTTTTTTCTTTTATTTTCTTTTATTAAAAAAGAAACAAAAAACACCAGAACCCACAAACAAGACATATACCTAGCTATGAATCATCTTTTTACAGTTAGGGAACACGACACAAAAAAGTTTAGGTGGCTTCATCATAGTTGTCAAAAACTAATGGCAGAGTAAAAAAAAAAAAAAGAACAAAAAAACCCCACAAAACCATCAGAGGTTTCAGCCCTAGTCAGCTACTGAAGCCATCAGAAAATACACAAGTATGATAGTGAAGGATTGTGCCACACTACAGGCATGTCATTAATGAGAAGACAGGGGAACTCTCCAAGAAAACATAAAATTTGTCTCTAGGTATTCTCTACAACTGCTTAAAAGTCTTCCACAGAGATGTGCTAACTTATAATTCAGATACAGTCTAAGAAAATAATTTAAAAAAAAAAAAATCAGGAATTCTGCAGCATGTAAACAATCTATCAGCTGCTCATATTCAATTTCTAGATGGCATGTGGAACAAGTATATCAGCTGTGCTTCTACAACTAGTTCCACTTAAAGTGAAGTCCTTGATCTTCACCAGCATAAGCATCTTACCTTCTCCCCATCCTGATAGGAAATGGAGTCCTCAAGACTTGGTGGCATATTCTCCTTCTGCTCAGATTTGTAATTCTTGAGTTCACTTTCACTGGCTTGAATCTCATTCTATAGAATAAAGCACTTGAAAGTTGACAGGTTCTTTTCCCCTAGGAAAATACTTGCTTTCTATTTTTCTTAAAATCTTTTTTAAACTGTTTTCCTAGTATATTCAGTGACAATTAAGGGAAGGGGCCTAAAAATCTATACAAACTTGGTAAGTGATACATTCGAATGAAGAAATTACTCTATGGAGGTAATGCCAGCATTTTTCTAAACAACGCCTTTTCTTTACTTCCAGATTCCTGTTTAAAATCAACTCTCACTTCCCCTGCTCAATCCACATCTTCCTTTTCCCGAAATGTTACCTTTTCATTTGAAATTACAAGTATTTCAAGCCAAGCACTATCTAAAGCACTGTGTAATTGAAAAATACAGTTCAACATAAAAGCAAATCCTACCCTTGCTTCAATACTAGTCAAAAACCTAATTCTGTTATTTACCAAGATTTTTGTTCTTGACAAACTGACGTAAGATTTTCACAGAAGAATCTTTCAGACTAAAAAAAAAAAAAAATCCAGTGAAACCTTGTGTTTCTTTCATTGCCACAGGATACAAGACAATTGGAGAAAGACTCGTGCCTTTCACAAGGCATCTTCTCTGTAACATGAAAGAGAAACAGCCAAATGCCAGCACCAGCATCTTACCAGATTTTGTAAACAAGCCTGCACAAAACCAAACATGTCTAATAGGTATGTAATTGAATGTTAGAATTTTAATGTATAGATCTCTAAATATGCTGTCCATCATCTCTCCCTCCCCTTCCTGTATCACTTGCAATGCATAGAAATGATTGCTTCTCACCCTTACTCTAACCAACTGTAAAAGTGTCTATCAGTTTTAATCCAGGCCTAATTACACCACAATGCCTTCAAAATAGTTGTTCCCAAGAGAGATTATGGCTTTTCTTTGTAGCACAGATGTGACACATTTTAAGAGAAGGGAAGTACAAATACCACACTACCATATCAAAAGAGCCCTAGTTGCTTTGTCAGCAGGGAAGGAGAACATCCAAGAGTTACGGCTGCTATTGGAACACAGAAGTACTGCAAACATTGGCCTCAGAAACTGTTGTTTGCTCCATCTTATGTGCTGCCCTTTTTCGATTTTGGTCTGGCACATCGACGAGATTCTGCCAAATGGGACATCCTAAGAGCATCAGGCTGGACCGACACTCAAACTGGTAGCGTTGGGGATTTGCAAACAAGAGTCTCAAGAGACATCTATGGTAAATCTCTTGCCATTAGGACATAGTTTAGTGGATCAGCTACCATTCTGAGCCACAAACTGGAAAAGGCAATCTAGCAAACTGAATCCAGGCGAGAAACAGGATGCAGAAATCAGCAATTAGCAGTTAGTCAGATTTGTTGCACTGGCTGCAATTACTTTCCATTCATGCAGTGAAGTTTACTCGACTTTCCTCCCAAGGGTTGGAGAATTAGACCCACTCTGCATATGAAATTCAGAAATCATTTCAGCTGGGTAGAGACTTGCCTGTCTACAAAGATAGCCAGGAAGCATGCACTCTTCCAAAGCTTAGAACCATCATTTTTGGCTTTTATTTCCAGTGCAAGTTTCCTAACTTAACAAGGCCTATCCTCTTAAAATTTACTACTCTGGTTAATAAAAAAAAAACCCAAAAAAAACCCCATACTTAAGCACTAAAAGTTCCCATCATTAAGCAAAAGTATCTAACAGTTCCAGCAAATGTACTTCAGCACTTTTTAACAAAAGCTTAGATTCTTGCAATCTCTTCAGCTGCAATGCTTTACCATGTTTCATTAATTGCTCATTTCCTGATCAAATATCTGCAAAATTGGCACGGGTTCATTCACTGCAAGAGTCTAATTGGATTCAGATAATGGGTGAGAAGACTTGAAGGGATGTGAAAAGCAAAAGGGAGGAAAGCTGACTGGAGATCCCAAAGCTGCAGGCCAAGAGATCCAGGTTCTGTGCACTGTATGACACAAAGTCACTCCATCTTACTGTGCCTCAGTTTCCCCTAGCTTATAGCTAATGTACAATACAGAATTGAGTTTGGGTTTTTAGTTTTTTAAAAAACAACAACAACAAACATGCAAAGAGCTACAGACACGCAGAAAGAAAAAGAATGTCAGCTATTTTTCAGAAGGACCTCAGTCAGGGTGCCAGCAATTAATTCCTTGGAAAACTTTCAAGATTATTCCAGGAAGATGCAAATACTTATTTCTTTCTGCAGTATGTAGAGGCAACTCTTCATTAGAAATTACTGCTATGGGCACAAAGTTATTTTCAAAAGAAGATGGCATTATCTTCAAAAAGCCTGGTTTCCATAAGATCTTCTTTCCAGTCTCAGGTTGGGACAAAAATTCACTTCTACACAAGCCAAAGAACATACTTACTGTGGTAATGAGGCCTGTGGAACTGCCCTGCTTGGACACAGCTGCCTGATACTTCGCCAGCCTATCCTTTATTGAAGTTTCTGTTAAGCGAGGCATCTCCAGGCTTTTCTTGGTCTCTGCCTTATCTGGGCTGAGTGCTGGACTAGTATCTACAAGATGCCCTGGAAAAAGAACTACATGAATAAAGGGTAACTTTCAGGAACACCAGTAGACCTGTCTACAGAAAGATTTACAAATCCCATCCCTTCACCACTCCCAAGACCACTGAAATTCCAGATCTGAAGAGCGCAGAAATGCTTCAGTCAAAGGTTTATGCTCCAAGTCTCATAATTAATCCAGCTAGTTTCAGAAGTAGCGTATTCACCAGATGCAGCGTCCAGCCAGTGGTCTCAGAAGTAATGAGAGCAAACAGTTTTAACACTGAAGATTGTTTCGCTGTTATTGTCAAATGAAAGCAGCTGCTACAGTGGCTAAATGGAAACATACATCATTCCTGTAGTGGAATAGTTGTCAAAGTCTTTTGGGGAAAACATGGGAAGCGAGGAAGGTAGTCTCACCTGCCACTTCCACCTTCTCCATGAAAATAATTTATCGCATGACATGTTACAGATGAGGATCTCGAGAACAAACATGTTATGAAATAATTCAGTTTAGTCTCGCAGGAACATTTGAAGCATCTGTTTTTATCTCAAGAGGAAAGAAACATTTGGGAGCTTAAGTCTTTGCATAGGTACAGATCTCCTGACTCTCAGAACTATGCCCCATTACTTGCCATCCATCTTTCGCTTTTGCTGTCAGATGTTAGCCAAACAGGTTTAAAAAGCCAGCTCCTGTGACCGTTCTGCTATCTAACTTCCTTGTATAATGGTCAGGTCTTCAGTAATAAGCTTAATTGTTCAATAAAGAATGATAAAAAAACGACCTTTCACTAGCTAGTGGCCTTGAATGACTAGTAAGTTGTATGAATCATTAAGGTGCCTCGTGGGGACAATAAACAAATGTAAGTAGTTCTTGCCATTCTCTCCAGTATTGCTCAAATAAGGACACAATGTGCATCACGAAGTAGTGAGATATATTAGCCATAGGCTGAAAACACAAAAGATTGTAAATGCTTTGTTAGAAAACAGTCTCCAAACATACAAAAAATACCTAATTTTGCTCAAGTCATAAGGCTAGCTGTAGTTACCTGTGTCTGGACAAGGTAGGAGGGATGAGAATTAAAGCAAGAAGGAAGAAGGCATTTTGTCTTGTCTGTTAACTACTTTCTAAATTAGTTTGACTATTAAAAGTAGTTCTAGGATTGTCCTAGAGGGTTCCATTCCTTAACTTGCTAGTTATCGCCTTGGTTTCCCGCACTTAAGAGTATAACGGTTTAAAATTCACAGCAAGACTTAATTCATTAAATGTAATGCTCGCATGGACTTTACAGATGGAAGATGGCTGCACTTCCTTCCATTTCTGAAAGGCAAAAGTTATTTCCATTGTTTTGTATAAAGTAGTTTTATTTTACAAACAAAAACCACAACAGAAAGCATGAGGTTTACTGACCTGATGTACTATGGCTCTTCTCTCCTTGGCCAACATCAAAGTCCTCTGAAGAGAGGCTGTTTTCAGAAATCCTCCTACCGACTGCTGTCTTCCTCTGGTCTCTAGGGACCTGTTAGAGACAAGACCCACCTATCAGCTGCCTGGGCAAACAAAGATTGTTGCGTATAATCCTTTAAGATGCACAGGTGTCACTAGCAAATCTGCTTTACTGGAATAAGCAAGTCTAGCAGGTGACATCTTATTTAACCAATATAAAGTTCGATCACAGAATACCTGATCCTCTGTAACCTGGAAAACACTTTCTTGAAGAGGTCAGTAGATGCCCTTTGACTAGTTATCTTTGTTGAAAAGTCAGAGAACCACAAAGATCAGATTTTTAGGCATTTACGACTGCAAATACAAAAGTTCAGTCTAGATTTTGCATTTCATACAATTTCTTTTGAAGCTAATGTTCAAGGTCATTTTATGAAGATTTAAAATCAGAAAAAGGATTAAAGGAGTGAGCTATCAAAAATTTGCACTGATTTTCAGCAACAGAAAGAAGAATAAATACTACTGTAAATAAAGTTATCTAAAGTTACTTGTTTTGATTTGGATAGCTCATGCCTTTGCTACCAAATAATTCCCTAATTAGGTCTGATAAGGCTTGAAGCTTAAGCAGGAGAGTGCTAGAGATAAATATTCTCAGATATCCAGGATAATCGCTATCGGCAAGGCTGCAGTGCTGGACAGGGTGTTCTGTAGCACTACCACACAGATGCTCTGGCTGGCTCAATCAGATTTGATACTCATTTGTTGAGACCAACTCCCCCAAATATAACACTCAATAAAAGAAATTGTGAAAAGAAATTTCACCAGCTTTGATAAATGCTCATGAAGTGCAGAGTTTAATTTGACTTCATCAAGATAGGATGTTTTCACAGCTGAAAGTCAACCTATAAAATACTAGAAGGTGATAGATCTTTGTTCCCTCCCTAGGAAGAGTTAAATCACAGAGCCAGTTGGAAATTAAGATTGAGACTAACGTAGGGAAAAAGGCAGGTTTGGCAAGATGCTCCAACCACACATTCCCCCCCAACCACCCCCAACTTCCAACAAGTTTCTTACTTGCTGGTCACCAAACTGAAGGAAATTCCAAAGTTTTATTTTAACAGAACTGCACTGTAAGATAATCACTGTGAAAAATCAGGCTGCTTTGGCATACAAAACAGCAACTTTACCAGGAAAGGAAAATGCAGCTGGAAAACCTCTTTTTCCATTAGCATGGGAAATATTTTCTATTTCTGTGGTTTAAGATTGGTAACTTTTCTTAACTGGAAAAGAGCTCAGCTATGACAAGTCTTTTCCTTTCATTGAGTGTGTTGATAGGTTCAGTTTGGGAGTGTCTGCACACTTGTAAGGACTTGCAGATTCCTCATTCTGTGCAAACTATCCTTAGATGATTCTTATTCAGCCTATGTCTGCTTTAATGTCACCTTGAGCCCACAAGTCTGAAGTTCTTACCACTCAGAAATTTGTCGTTCAAAAGGTCTAGCTTTTAACTAGTATACAAAGAAGATCATTATAGACAGAATACACTTGAAGACAAGATCCTTTGAGGACACAGAAGAGAAAACATGTTTATTGGCCCGCTTGAAACCCCTGACTATTTTATCGCTGCCCTGGGTTTGTTTTTTTAATTTTTTAATTTTTTTTGTTTTGTTTTGTTTTTTGTTTTTTAATAATATGGCACCACACACATTTTCTTGCACACAGCAGGAGTGACGAAGCTACAAATGAAAAAACAAGTTTGCAGTATAGACACATGGGAAGTTTAACTGGCAGCAGAATGTATAAGGAAGTTTTCACTACTATGGAACAAAGGTCTTAATTCAAATAATTTAGATCCAGCATCTGGGATCCCAACCTCACTGAACAAAACCATCAGCACTTTTCAGGAGAAAAAGACAGTTAGAAATCAAGATTGGAAACTTGTTTGGGTTGCCTCTTCTCATTGTCCTTTGTTTCAGAATCTCATTTCAATTTATTTTCACTGTAGTCTCTCTCCAGTAACATCATGCTGAACTGCCCTCACGTTGAAAAGAAAGAATTCTCAATTCTCACTGAAATTAATTATTAAATAAATTAAACCTCTAAATAAGAGTTGGCAAGGGGCCAGTGTGTTGTCAAACAATTATGACAAGTGTTCAGTCAGCTACCACCAACAGGAATTCTGGATCATGGTCCAGCATCTCATCTAGACACATGCACAAAATCAAGGTTTTCTTCCAAGCAGCCAAAAACCTCCATATTTTTACCAGCAGCGAAGGATTCAATATCCATCAGAAACAGACTCTTCTGCTTGACTTCATGAAGGCTGGCGAGTTCTGACTTAAGAGCAAAGAGCTTTCCCTCCATTGTACCAGCTTGCTGTGGAGTCCACGGCAGCAGGAAAAGTTCAATCATCAGAGGTAGCCATCTCATAACCAGCTAAAACACACTGACTTAATGAGTACTCCAACTGTCAACTGAATCACCTCCACAGTCCTGCCAGCTCCTCTCCTCCTGTCCTCTTTTCCACCTCAGACATCTACAGGTATTACAATTTCACCTGAAGAACTTTCCTGTAGATAAGTTGTATAACACAATTAGCCTAGGTCTTGAGAGTAAAAATCCAGAACACCAAAATACAAAAGCTTTAGTTAGAGTTCAGAGATACTGCTGTACATGTCCCAGTACTAAAGCCTACAGATATAAAGTCAATGTTGTGTAGATTTTATACCAACATTTTTATATTGTGGGGAAAAAAAGCACAGTAATAGGGGGGAAAAAAAAAGTTTAACAAAGGTAAGATGAGGGGCTTTCCCCATTACAATCAATAGACTGACCAACCATAAGTAAGTAGGGTGATTACGGCTCATGGAAGGTAATACCTTTCACATGAAGGAATCCTTGACTCCCAACCTTACGCCTATGCCACTCAGTTCCTTTTACAGCCCCCTGGGCCACAATTCCCATGCCACAGCTTCTGCTACTCGCAAAATGAGATAAAATGTTCATCATGTCTGGAAAACCTCAAGGTTCTCAGACAAGAGAGGTGAGTGCGAGGTACCACAGAATTAACAGCATTTCGCCTGGGGCATGAAGAGTTGTTGGGCAAAAGACCAAATAAAAGTTACACCTATTTCATTATATACTGTGTCAAATGTGACCCTGCACATAAGGTTAGCTACACAAGACAGTAAGTTTTTGCCTTAAAGAAAAAAACACAAACCAACTTGGAGACAACTTTAAGAAGTATTGCAGATCTGCTTGCTCTTTCTTTTCTTCTGATCTTCCTTGTGTATGCTTTTGCTATCACTTACAGGAAGAATTTTTTGAAATTGATGAAAGACTTGATGTTCAGTCTTTGCTTAGTGCTGAACCAATCTAGACTGACATGCCTGCCTCTAACGTGGTTAGAGCATTTTTTTCCATGAAGATGCAATAAAAAAAGATCTGCTTTGTATCTAAATTGCAGAAGACAGAGCAAGGTCTGAATGGATAAATGAATAAACTAGGAGGTTTTGCTTATAACCCTGAAAATGAGAATAAGTTTGTTTAGAGTGGGTGATTGAGTCAGGAAATCCAGGCTCTAATCTGGATTCTTGCCAGAGACTTGCCCAGCAATCAGGCAAGTCATTTTATCTTTACTGCTATGAAGTTACAGCCATGTTGCTACTTAGCTTATACAGATGTGTTGTCAGCAAAGCTCCAACAGCACTTACACCTTAGGACTGAAGTAAATACCAAGGAAAATTGCCGTGTCTCAGCTGAAGCCTTGCTTGCACTTAAACCAGGGGTTTATCAATGGCCAGTTCAGGAAAAGCATAAATGGAAGAGGCAGTTGCAGAGCTTGCAGTTAGCCAAACTTACACTATTGCTGTAGTTGCTTCCTACCTTAGTGAAAAAGATCTGTGTCCCCATAGCGCCTACTTATCTTCATTGTACGTGACTGCATGACATCATCCTCCAGTCCTCAGATAAATTCCCAGAACCAGAAATCTTACAATAGTGCTTTCTAATTACAAAGACACCCCCTCCCCCCATACACTTAAACTTTAGAGCACTTCGTGCCTTTTCCCTTCTAAAATTAAAAAGTAACCAGATGAACTTGGAATAGGAATACAATGTGAACCTAACCTGAATAGTTTCATACCTACTGTATGGTATTTACTGTGTTCAATCAGTTTTCAACAATATTTGACTTACTAAGCTTGACAGGAGTATCAGTTCCAGATTCAGTCAGCTCCGAAACAATTTATTCCCCAGGCTAAGATAAAGTTACTTGAAGCCCATCTGCAAAACGGTACTTTCCTGTGGAATCCTGACTGATTAATCCTACAGAGGGAGTTCAGAGAAGTGCTATCGGGAGATCACCCTCCGCAGCCCGCCCTTTCAATGGATGGGATAATATGGGCAGCTCTTACATGACAAAGACTACAAAAATCTAAGTTGTGAAATTACTATATACAGACCCAAAACTCACTTTAACACAGAGGTGCTCCTCTGAAGTCCTTAATTGTTACATATTTAAACAACTTTTGTACAAAATTTGTTTGTTTTACTCAATACTGCAAGAAAACCACCCACAGTAAAACAAAGCCAGAAGTATAGGAAACTATGAGAAAACTGGAAAATCCACCAGCATCAAGGCCTCAGGACTGTGTTGCAAGTCACTAGCATATGCAACTCATTTTCTAGTTAAGCAATTCTCCCTGGGGACACACAGTCTGCAGTCCACATGCAGGATCAGATTTCATGAGCAGATGTAGGAAAATGCAAGCCCCGTGCATTTGCAAGTCAAAACTAGTGAAGGCAGGAGCTTGTCTGGCTATCTCTGCTTATTTTTCCCCGTGAGGGCTTTTTTTCGATAAGAAACATTTGTTAAGATACAAAGATGAGAGAACAGCAAGGAAAAGAAGGCAGTGTTTCACAGGACTTCTATATCTCTCTGTAAGTGCATATGTGTGACTCACATACTGATACGTATATAAAAAAAACCTCTTAACTCTGGCAGTACTTCCATCTCAACTGCAACCGCCCGAGACTGTTGAGTTCACTTCAAACAGTTACTTTTTCTTTTATATATATACACATATATTTTTACACAATTCATGTTTGCATAGCTCACCTTAATCTAAAGATATAAACAATCCCAACTTGCTTTAAAAAAAAAAATCTCTTAATAAATTCCATACTTATTTTTCTCTCTTAAGTTGTACCCTTTTCACAAGCAAATTCATTTTACGTCTCCAGTGAGCAATCACAAATAGCTACAAATCCAAGCACTCTGAAGATATTTCTGTAGCTCAAATAAGTTATTAACACCAGCTACGTTATGTTTCAACTAAAACAATGAATACAATTATTTGCAGAGTCAATAGTTCGGAGCCACTCCCTCCAGGGACTTTTCCTGATGCCCAAGAGGCAGCAGAGTTTTAGTTTCTCTTAAGATTTGAAGGGACAGATCCTTACCTTGGTCTGAGTCGCTTCACCCTTTTCAAACATCATCTTGAGCTTGTTCAGCGGAACGCTGTATTTCTCGATCTTCCCCGAAGAGTCCGTGTTTTCGCTGGCTTCAGGCTTTTCCACTTCTCTGGACTCTCTCAGACAGTTTTCCATTTTACCGCTCTCTGGTGAGTGGCTTTTAAACTTTCTGCTGTCACCACCAGGACGCTGCAGCTGGCCAGGGGTGCTGGAAGGGGCCTGGGCGTCAGATGTAGCACCAGCCCCCGGGGTTTGCTCCGCGTCTGGGGAAGAAGCAGGGCTGCTCCCGACTCCGAGCCCAGGGCTGGCGACCTTGTGCCTAACCTCAGCACAGCTGCTTCGTAGCGTTTCCTTCTGAGACTCCGTTCCCAGCACTGGATTCTCCCACTTCTTCTTCAGTATGCTCAGATTCCCCCTTTTAAAATGAGGGGGAAGATTTTCTGTGTTCTACAAAGAACAAGAAGTTAATTCCAGTTATATGCCTGATGAAGCATTAAAGCACTTCCTTTCTATGCAAAAGGAAGCTAAAGGCTCAGGACTGATCTCAGCTCTCTGCTTTTTCAGACAGCTGTGAATAGTTACAACTGTGCCACATGGAGAAAGCATCCAGGATAGGAAAGGAAGGAGGGGGGAGAAAAGTCAGGAGCTAAAGCAGGAAGTGAGCAAACAGGATGGCCTTATAAGGAAAAAGGGAGTCAAGCTCTAATGAGTTAAATGACACACAAAAGGCTTGAATCCACACATGAAGGAAAGGGGACCAAAATCCACACAACAAGGGTCTCTAGTCCTAGAACAAGCAAACAATAGCAAAAGCAGCCATATGAGAGATAGGTGGTGTGCCAAATGTTGCAATGTCTTCCAGCTGGTTCAGAAGACAACAATTAGTAGGCCTTCCAAAAAGCTACAGATTAGCTTTCAGAAACCAATACTTTTTTGGAGTTGTGTATTTCTACTATCAGTTAACCGTAGCGTTTTAGTTACAAGAGATCTGTCTTCAGTATTTTATAACATGCAGTGTAAGGCTCAAGCTAAGCACTGACAACAAACGTCTTTTTGCTCCTATTTATAAATACCAGTTCATTTGCTGGAATTTTTCTTCTATTTCACTCAACACATTGAAAGCTTTCGGATGGAAACATGCACACAAGTCACAAATGCTGCCTTACTACTGTGAGTTAGATGGTAATACATGGAGCAGTAGTACCCCTCATATTCAAGTGCTTTTCAGACTAGTTTTGCTTACAAGTAGTTACCTCTCCCCAGAGTAACAGACCAGCCCTTGTTGATCCATTCAAATCTAATACCTGCCACCACTGCATTTTTGCTGTCTCTCCCTTATGGAGACCACTGTGGATCAAAATCATTGCAAGTGGAACAGGTCTGCAAGGCTTACAGGAATTAAACAGGATTAGCAGCTATATTAGGATTTAAGTCTCTCACCCTATTACTCTTCTGGTCACATTTTGAACACTGCTTTGCAAATTAACTTGAATCCACCTAGACTCAAAAAAGGTCAGCTTGCTTGCTGACTGTGTTTAAAAGAAAGTACTAAAGTTATAAGGCAAATGTTGTAATGTAACAGAAGTACTGAAAATTGCACAGCAGGTTTCCACAGAACACCTCTGGACACGATGCCTACGCAGTCCCAGCATACTTCATAAACACAAGTCATTCTTGCTTGGGACTTGCCTGTTCCCTGATCACACAAGCAATGAAGAAAATTTAAGGCTGGAGAGTAATTTTTGGAATGCTTCTTTTACCACACCTATATCGTGAACAGAAAAAGAATGACTCCCCAAGCATTAAAGAGATCAAGGCAGCATGGTCTAACAAAGACTTACCTATATATCCTGAAAATATTGCCAGTCTTTTTAAATAAAAATTAAACTGAGGATCTGCTTATACAAAGACCTGCAATCTTAGTGCCTGGTATTTCAGCCAGGGTCCCCAGCCCCAGAACGGTAAGTGCAATGTAGTTTACAGGAGGGAATGCGAGGCTGTAACAGAGCCAAAAAGGATGCCTCCCCCTCATCCAGGGGCATTTTGAACCCTGTAAGCCACTTCAGAGAAGATCCCCCTTAATGGATTCTACAGCTATCAAAGATACACACATTAGATTTCAGAGAGGCTGGTAGCTTCTTTTAAGCAGACTTTTAAATTTAGTTAAGAAAGGAAGAGGTACCACACAACTGCCTCCAGCTAAGAACAAAGAGGTGGATATTCATGTGTTGTGGTTTTGCCTTTTGCTTAGGAGGGAATTGGTGATTCAACATATAGCTTTGGGCAAGGCACTTGATTTTCTTTCATTCACACTGGGAAAGGGTAGGGGGAATGAGTCAAAAGCAAACACTATGTCTAAGCCAAGTTTTCTGTAGGACACATGGCAGCAACTTTGATATTCCAAAAATCAACTGTCACAGAAACATTGCATGTAGGTGATCTGTTCTGATTGCAGGCTATTGTTTATTGCCTAGGAAACAAATACTTACACTTCTTTTCTTCTCAGCAGTGGCTTCTTCAGCCGCTTTCTGATACCTTTGAGAAAGAGGAAAGAGAGGGAAAAAAAAACCCCAACAAACGGTTTTTAACCAGAATACTGAATGCTCTTGAAGACAGCTGAGATTTTTTTTCCCCTCCAAGGATTCTGTGCACTTCCCAGACTTATCAAATAAAACCAGAGGCTGGAAAAACAGTAGCAAATAGTACCAGAAAAATGCAAAGTGATAGACACAATTTAAGTCATTCAGTTTACAATAAAAGCATACATTAATATTTTTCATTACCTAAGCACTCTGATTCTCAAATATAAACCGTTTACCTTGGAATAGCTGTATTGTTTCCACCACCCAGCTGTCTGCTGTGCCCCCTTGGAGGAATAACTCAGCTATTTATACAGCAGCTGCTGAACCATAACAAATTACAGCTTGGCATACGCAGAAAATCTACATAAGTGCCAGTTTATTTTACTATGCTGCGTTGTAAACGGCACCAATTCAGCAGTTGCTTCATGAGCAGCTGAACCATCCCAGCAGTGGAAACAGTAATCACAGCCCTCTGAAGATAAGCCACCCTGGATCATGAATCAAAGTCCTTTAAGAAGCTATAGAAAACTCGCAGCAAACTGCACAACTGCACACCACTCCACTGGGCATAAGTACATCCACAGCTAGGAGTGCACAGACCGTGCTGATTACTATACCGCACAAGGTGACTGCGCTTTCCTTTTGAAATGCACAAATGAGTCAGATGTGACAAATTTTGCCATTTTTAAGTAGAGCTCTGCTTTTCAAAGAGAAGAAACGTCACCCAACGTCTGCTTGGGCAAATGATGCTTCTGTCTTTCTTATCTGTGGAATTCTACTTTTGATACAACTGTGAATATGTTACAGGCAGTAAATGAGACACTAATATCATAATAGTCATCAGCCTCAGACTTTAAATAATTGCTGGTATCAAACCAATAACTAATGTATATCACGGGCTCAGTTCCTTCTAAGAAAAAAATTCTTACGTGCAGATACCTGCTCTATTACTCATTTTTTCATTATAACAATTGGGTTTTTTTCCTGCTGTGAATGGTGTGCTCCTATGTAGATTTCTCCTCTTGTTACACTAGAGAATAGACAAATTGTACCCTTACTTATTTCTGCTCTGCAAGCTGCATTTACTGTACAGACTGAAAGCTGCTAAAGGAGTGCAGCCAGCCCTCTTTAATCAATACAAACACACTAACCTATGTCTCTATACTATAAAGGTTCCCAAATTTGAACGAGACATGCTGAGAAAGTAAGTTTATGGACAAAGAGATCAACACTGGAAGAAGCAACAAAGAGAGATATGGGGATGAAAGTCAAGTACCACACTGGAAAACAAACAAGGATTGAAGAGTCCCAGACAGCAGTCGCTCTCTAAGTTAGCCCACCTCAGCACACTGTTGCAATTTGCATGTCTCTGACCTGACAAAACTGATAATCTAAACACTATATGGAATGAAAAAAATGTTTTCACATAGAAATATTTAGGGAACAGCAATTTAGAAAAATTATGCTACTCACTGTGAGTGTCAGTGTTGGCAAAGCCAGGAAGTAGGACTGTGTTTTTCCAAGGAACTGACACTGCTTATGTAGAGGGACCCGACTTAATCTTAAGGAATAGCAGTTTGTATTACTTCCAGTAAGCCCTTTTCAAAGGATTATCAACATTTAGCAAGATGCCCAGGTTTTGTAATCAAGCTTCAATGGGTGAACAGATTACCTGAAAGCAAGCAGCTTCTCCCTAGGACAGAGTACTTAAAGAGTAACTTGAAGAGCTATGTTTGTGTGAAGTCCAGATTGCAATTATCCTTCCCCTACAGACTCCATAAAGTTTCTCCCACACTCAAGATTTAAATACTCCAAAACCTTGCTACGGTATTAATGCAATAGCCTAGGAGACTCGTTTGCCCAAATCCCATTGAAAATCCAAGCTGTAGTCTATGTATTTCCTTAAGGAAATAAAAGCTTTTCCAGAAAACATGTACAGGCTACCACCACTCAGCTTTCTCAGTGTATAAATTACTACTTTAGGATTTGACTGTAATCCATCTCTCGGAGAAAAGGGAAGGGTAACACTCCTTTTCTACACGAGTTTTGTGAGACATCTGGAAGGGGACATCTGTGAAGAACATAGCTACTGTGAAATTCTCTGACAGAACTCTTACTAGGGGGTTACATCTATCACCCGCAGTTGACAGAACTACTGTTTCTAACTGGTCTCCAATTAACTGATAAAGGATTACTGCTACTTTTTATAGTACCAGGCAGGAAATGCCATGTTAGCAGAGAAACCTATGTAGTTCATGCTTAAGCAGTTAAGGACCATTTCTGATGAAGTAAAACCCTAATGGCAACAGCCGCCTACATTCCAATACTCTGCCCTCAAAAACAAATTGCAATTTGTAGTTTGACAGGAAACGTTCTACTTTATTTTCTGGCAGCAGAAAAAAGATATTATAATTCTGATTGCTGAAGCAATATAATGTCAGCAATTAGAAAAACTGTTGCCTGGCACATATTAAACCAGAAACTTAAATGCCTACAGAGCTATACTATTTTTAAGAAGCAAAGCAACTGTCAGCGAAGCAGTCATTGTTCAGGGTACCAGCTGTCAACCTACACACACGGCTTGTGTTCAGCAGCCTCACAGCACTTACTTGGAGAACCTCTCCACAAGAGCTGATGACTTATTCTTGTTGACTAGAGAAAGCTCTTTCGCAGTGATTTTCAGAGACTGTGAAGTCCATTGTCTTCTATTAAACGGGGAAGGCTCCATCTTATCACCACAAATACCTGCTCAGGAAGAAAGTACAGCGTCAGTCAATAGGAATTATGTGAGTAGAAAAGTAGTTTCACAAAGTGATTCGATACTAAGTCACCGTTCAGGTGCTCCCAGCGTACTCGTGCCACTAAGTCCTGATCATTCAGGATCTTGTCCATCAACTGACATAAAAAAAAGGCATCAGATTAAAATTGTAATTTCCTCTGCAGATGCCATTGAGATGGTGCCCTTGATAAAAACCCTAGCCACAATGAAAGGGGTGAGAGATAAGCCATAAGCCAGAACAGGAGTAAGAAGCAAGCTGTGATTGAAGAGGATGCTAATGTGAAGCTCTGTATTTCCTATACGCACACGGGCTCCAGGCAGCCCTAATATGCACTCTCTTGCTCTGGTTTCTAAACCAAACATGCTGGCATTTATGTAAGAAGGCTTGAGTTATGAAACCTAAGAGGATGTAGTTCCTATGCAAACATTTCTCATTCACTTTTGTGGCATTCATTCTTAACGCAGCAGCCGTTTCCTCCGTGAGCTGAAACAAGTCTTCTGTTCACGGAGGCAGCTGTAAACCTCATGTTGCAATAGCTATCAGTTACCTAAAGGAATAGTTTTAACTACCCTGTCCAGCTGTAAACGGGAAGAGATTTTTGTACAGCTTTTCACCACAGAAGCCAACAAGACTATATCAGATTTTTTTTTACATACTTAGTTTTCTTTTGTGGAGGAGGAAAGGAGGGGAGATTAATTTAAAAAGTTCTCTGATAAGACGAAAATAAAGCTTGTAGGGCAACGCCTTTCCTTTTTTCCTCTTTTCTTTTATCCCTGGTCTCATGTCACACAATGCCTGTAGCAAGTGCACTAACTGATCCTACAGTGCTCACATCAGGCAGCCTGATCTCTTTCTCCTATTTTCCATCAGTTTCTTTAACTGATTTGCACCGTTAGGTCACAGAACTCTGGAAGTCTGAGTACAGGTGCGCTTGGCCACTAGTTACGCTGTAAATGGAAGCACCTTAAGACAACTTGATATAAACAGTCAATCAAATGTAGGAAAGAAATCCTCATAGGCATATAATGCAACTGCTTAAAAATGATGAAGACTCTGAATTCTGCAACGCCTCAGTCCAAAAGAATTCAGCTGCAGCAAGCGGAATCTCGCTGATTTTGTGAGTCTCAGCAATTTCCAGCACTGAAAGGGGAGCTCTGGGTCTGTGAAGTGCCAAGTTGGTGCTGGAACCAGAGGAACCTCTCTAGTGCTGCACCCTGCTGCTGCGTAGAGATAAAACAGGCAGCAGATGAACACGTTGCTGTCTTGGATATAGTCAGGAAGAACGGGACTTTCTCTAACATTCCTTAATTCACCTGATGTAATGGAGAGAATGACATACCATGCCAGTACGTGTTTTTTCAGGATAGTGATTTAGATGGTGCTTTTAGATGTACAGGTTGAACTATTGTGGCAAACAAGAAAAGTTACGCTGTTTTTGTTGTGATGTTGAAACACACTGAAACTACTTATCAATGTTACGCTTCCAGTTGCGGCTTACTGCAGCTTCAGACTGGCATCTCCCCGTTAGGCAGTCTCTGAAATGCATCCATTGCCCCTTCCAACTGGCAAGAGAAGCTCGGACTGCAGAGCTACTTTCTGAAATCTGTGCTTTCTTGAAAACATTTTGCATCTCCACGTTACCCTCTATCTGTTAACTTGTCAACTTTTGTCCAGACTGGACTAAGAGAAGGATGCTCTCCGTTTGGCTGGCTTAAAATAGTTACCAGTCTTTGGCAACTGCAGAAACGATCATCCACAAAGAAAAAGGATCTAATTAGAATACAAGAGGAGCACTCAATTTTCTCCCTTTTTAAAAAGCATATTGCATGTGCAAATAAATACGCATTTCTGTGATTACAGGATGTAGTCCCCTGGTGCTGATGCCCAGTAGCAAACATTTAGTGTATAGATTTAATGAAGCCACGGAATACATATGCAGAGATTAGAGATAGAATTTACTCCTGAAAAATATAAGTCCATGTTAAAAAAGAATTCTGAATCAGCCGTGTAATACTACAGTTTAAATTTTGTTTTATGATTAATCTGGAGCCAAAGGAGATCATCTGGAGCCAAAGGAGATCACCTGAAGCCCTGCGTTGCAGTTTAAATCGTCCTTCACAAAGCAGTGAGTTTTGCCCAGGAAACAGTAGCAGGGCATTCATTAGAAGCCTCCCTTGGCAGAGATAACAGGCTGCTCATTGACACGCACCTTACACGGAAGGACAGTTTCAGTAAAATACTAAGAAAACAAAATCCAGTTTAATTGTGCAGAAAATAAGCCCGGTTTTGATGCCCAAGCAATCCATTGCAGCGTGTAGCGATCACTGTTCGTGGATGCATTTTCTCCCCTGTTGTGTTTTTGTTCCGTTTCCCTACCATTTTCCCCATGAAAGCCACAGGTACGGTAAGACAATCAGGCCTGTTTTGGCAAGAATCTCTTTACAAAGGCAGTAGCTGCTGCTAGGGTGTTCAAATGGAAAGTTAAGAAGCATATTTGGAATCTCAGCTGCTAGAAAAGACATAAAGCAGAACACTAAGATGCCCTGAAACTTGCGCTCCCACATTTTTAACGCCATTCCACATTCTTAGCACTTGCCCACACGTTTATAGTTGCATCGTGTTCAAGCGTCTCTGTACTTTTTTTGCTGCTCCTTCTGAGTAATTTATTCCAAGTCATTTCAGGAAATAGTCCTCTATTGTACGTACTAAAGTTTAAACAAGATCGTGAGCGTTCTGCATATTGCAATAGAGACGGGTTATGCTGAAGATAGCGTGGAGTCCAGAGGAGATGGAGGGGGGGACGGGGAATCTAGAGTCATGCAACATGCTGAGGAAGGGAAGGACTGTGATTTAGCCACTGTAATGCACCAAATCTACCTCCAATAACTCCAACTAAGAGTTTAACAATAGAATAAAAATCCATACATCCGGAAAGGTCCTGAAAGAAAACCTTTTTGTTAACACCTGCCCCAAAGTGGAACTGGTTGACTTATTACAGGTGGTTAAAGTGTCTGCAGAACGGGACATCTGCTGAAACAACTCATTACCTAAGAGCAGCTTGGGCATCCGAGCAGGACACAAAACCGCCAACAGCAAGAAGGGGAGAGCAGAGGTGGGCGCGCATCCCTCACCTCAGGATCTTTATAACCGCCCGCACGCCCCTCTGGAGCTGCGCGCCCCTAAAACACCTTTTCCTGACGATAACCTACACCAAGCTGTGAGCAGCAGCGGTGTGGCAGGACCGGGCTCTTCCCGCTTCCCGCACTGCTGCCGCTGCCCTCCCGCTTGAGCGGGGCACCGCTCCCCCGCGCCCCGGAGGCGGCGTTGGGCCGAGCAGCTGAACTCCCGAGGGCCCGCTGCACAACGCCGGCAGCGTGCCGCCGCCAGACCAGCCCGTTCAGCCCCAGACCGTGCGAGCCGACAGAGCCCCGGTGCCTCCCGCGGGCGCTGCCGGCGGGGCCGGGCACCGGAGGGGAAGCCCGAAGGGACGCACTCGAGCCTGCCTCCGAGCCTGCCTCTGGGGCGGCTAACGGGCTCCGGGCACCGACACAGCCCCGCACGGCTCGCACCCCACCGCCGGGCTGCCGCGGCCCAGCGCCCGGCGGGAGCCCCCGGAGCGGGTCCCGCTCCGGGCAGCCCCACGGCGGCCGCCGCCCCCCGCCGGCAGGGCCCCCACCGCCCCGGCCCCGCTGACAGGGCCGCCGGCGGGAGCGCGCCCCCCGCCGGCCCGGTGGTCCTGCCTCCCCCCCCCCCGCCCCACGCACCTGCGGCGGCCGCGAGGCGGGTCCCGCGCGCACACCTGTCGCGGCTGAGGCGGCGACTGCACCTCCGCGCCGGCGGCGGCGCCGGGCAGCCGCGCCGGCCCCGCCCGCGGCCCCGCCCCGTCGCCTCGGGGCACGCCCCCTCTCCGGGGGTCTTCCCCAGCGCATGCGCACCGCCCTCCCCGCCCGGACCCACAGACTCTTTCCTGCGCGCGTGTGCTTCCCGCCTTTCGCCCGGCGGTGCGGAGGGTGCGGGCGGCTGCTCGATGGCCTCCGCCCTTGAGGGAGAACGGGGCTTTTCCGTGTTTCCCGGCCCCCCTTCTGGGCTGCTGTCCACCAGGTGTGTCCCGGTAGCTGGTACGTGCAGTCCTGAGCACCACAAGGGTGGGTTGGGGGGCCCACAGGCTCCTCTCGAGTCTGGCGAGGCGAGGGTGGGACGAAGGGCCTCGGAGCCACGGCTTGTCACCTTCTCTGGAAACGACCCCACGCGCCGTGATTCGCTGGTGTCTGGAAGGTGCTAGGTTGTAAGGAAGGGCTGTGTGCCGAGAGGGAGGGGTGCCTGTGGTAGGTGTTGGGGTCCCCTGCTGACGCGGTTTGTCTGAAAACAAGAAAAAGGGTTTTCAGCAGCCAAACTAGATAACCTGCATTCCTGAGACGCTGGAAAGCTTGTGTATCCTCATTAGCATGACACGAGTGCTCACTCTCCAGCCAGCGCAGTGGCTCCTCAAGATGTTTATCTGAACAATGTACTTTCAGGAATAGCTGTAGCTGTTTCTTTCTCTTTCTCTCCATGTTATTCTTCATAATGTGTAAAGTACCGAATTCCTGAGTTAAAAAAAGAAATAATTGCATGTAGTCAGTGCTATAGCTCTGTCTCCTCCCTGCTGCTGTTAATCAGGCCAAGAGTTTAATGTGGCCTTTGTCATACCCACAGCTCGCTTGTACTTCGAGCTGTCCCATATTCCCAGCCGCCTTGTTCAGTGCTTGCGCAGCAGCTCCTGAGCCTCCGCCAGATCCCTGGCCATTAGGATAGGAAGTGACTAGTTAAAATTAATGTGCTGGTGTTACTTTTACGGCAATCTCAGCACTGACATGTGAAATTTACTCATTCTAGTAAAAAGCCTGAATTATGGCCCAGAAAATACATACATGTTGTAAATTACAGGCTTTCATAGCTTAAACAAACGGCATAGCGATCTGTGCACTGGAGGGTTGGAGGTATGTCCAGGTGGAGCAGATGTGACACTGTTATTAGAGCATGTCAGATAAACTTACACGTGCTGTTATTAAATGTATGACTCGTACAGGAAACTGCATGTTTATCTAGGTTATGTGAGCAGGACATTTCAAGCTTGATTCAGTTGCCTAAGCAGAGGTATTTGCTGCCATTTCAGGCACCCCCAGCTGTCTGAGACATCAACACAGGGCTGGCCAGTACAACACCAGAACACTACAGACTTGCGCCTCTCTGGACTGGCTTGCCCCCTTTTTCTGGTGATGGGAACGCCGTGGGGCATTTCAGATGACACCAGATGCCAATGTTTAGGCACCTTTAGCAAGCCATTTCCGCTTTACCAATGTGCGGCCTCATCCATAGAAATGCTGTAGTGATTTGTTTTGACTAAGGGTTATACAGAAAACAATACTATTTCAATAGACTTAAAGATTTTCAAAGTGAGAAATCATCATCCTTCTCTATGAATATATACTTACAAAAGTGATTATTCTGAGAGTTACATACATATGATGGAGTAATTATTTGGAAATGTTGGGAATACAAAATATACTGCAGTAGTGCCTGTAAGTTTAATTATCCAAGTATCAAGGATAAAACGATGCATCTCACAACTTACATTACAGCAGCTCACAGATTGCTAATCAAAATCAGTGACCAATAATAACATAGGAAAAAAAGAAAATCAAACTGTGCATCAAAGATAGTCTAAAGCCTCAGCCTTGGTGCCTGTGCCACATGTGGAGCTTCCTCTCCCCAGCAGTGTCTGGCTGCGCTGATTTCAGGAGAGCTCCGTGTGGCAAAGGGATCTGCCTGTAGGATTAGTGTCTAAATGAGGCCACGTTGGAACGTGAGGCATTGCACACAACAGCAAAGATGGGCTGAGAAGCAGATGAGAGTAGCAGTTAGAAGATACCACGTTGCCTTAATTAGTTGTGCGAAAGGTTTTCAGGATTTAATTTAGAACGTTAAAAACATCCTCCTGGGTCAGACCAATAACACTTGTAGCCCAGTAGCCTGTCTCCAGTGGTGGCAACAGGAGATGCTGTTTGGGCAAGCATGTGAGCCAGGATACTTGCTGCTGTCCATTTCCCTCTCCGGCATCCTGAATGTAGTAGAGATGTTACAGGGTGCATCTTTGCCCTTTTAGCAGCCGTTAATGGACCTGTTGCTTGTGAATTTATGTAATCCCTTTTAAACTTGTTGATATTGTCTCCAGAGTCTTCTGCGGCACCGGGTTCCAGACTTGTGTCAGAAAATACTTCTGTCTGATTTAGACTAATCTTGTAGTTTCAAAGTGTGCCTCCTTGTTCTTCTATAGCAGGATTCCGTGAATATCAAGTCTGCATTCACTTGTTCTACTGCCTTCATGACTTTGTAGACCTCAATAAGATCCTTCTCAGCCGCCTTCTCTCTTAATTGAAGAGTCCCAGCCTTTTTGATCGTTCCTTATTAAGGCTGCTCATCCCTCCCCTCCTCTGGACCCTCTGTAACTCCATCGCATTCTTCTTGAGCAGTTGAGGCCAGCACTGCACTCCAGATGCGAGTGCTCCCAGGATTTCTGTAACAGCAAACCGAGGGCTTTGGCCTCACCTCAGTATCCTTCCTGAAAGCAGCCAACGTTCAGCTGGCTTTTTTGGCTGCTGTTGCACCCTCAGCCAGTGGCTTCAGAGGACTGTCAATGTCAATGCCGCGATCTGTTTCCTGAGTTGCAGCTCACAGCTCCGAGCTCAGCATTGATTTAAAATGTGTTTTCTAGTGTTTTGGTAAGAGGTGGTTGTGAAGTGCAGGTATAAAGGGTGACAAGTCAGTAAGATATGAACAACCTGTTCCAGGAAAATAGTCTCAGGTGTAATTATTAACATGTTTACGGTGCTTGTTTCTTTCAAGGGATGGCATCTTTCCTAGGGTTACTCTTAGAGCAGTAGAATGCAACTCCACTAGTAGATTTATACCAGAGACGAGAGTCCAAAGAAATATTTTCTGTCTTCTCACTCCTCCCTTTTTGATATTTCATTGAAGTGTCTAGCTTTTGGTGTAGCAGCGCTTTCTGAGGGAGTCTGCATTCTCGGACTGATTCTCTGATTGCAGGGGCTGCCGAACTTCCTACAGAAGAGGCCCAGCACCAGCAGATAGGGTAAGGCAGCTGCTGAAGAAACACCCAGTGCTATGGACAACGCTCGGACACCCACATGGCTTTTTTTTGTTTTTGAGATCTCCACCCAACCAGTGAACTTCATGTGACCCCTCCCAACAGCACCACTGGTTTGTTTAATCAGTGATTAAACTGGAATTTTGCTTCCATTTCCAAACATACTCTGTCAGTCCTTACATTCCCTTTTTGTTTTTTAATAAAGCCAAGGCAATAGAAAAATACAACAATCATTAAAGTACCATGGCATAACTGTACTAAGGAGGCATCATACATCTGTATTAGATGTGGTGACTTTGGGGCTGAAGAACAGAAGCTTTAAGCCCTACGAAAAGCCACTATTCCAGAAAGCGAGAAGATATGGCCTGGTATCTCTTAAACCTAAGTTACTGTGCAAGTGCCCCTGCCAGGTCCCGGAGCCCTTTCTCAGCTCGCATTCAGGTAGGCAGTTTAGGACTCCAGGATTGCTTCTTCGAATAGCACGTGTGTCACCTCGACCAAGAAAAACAAACCTTAGCTCTGAGAGTGAAGTACAATAAAAAACTGTGTGATAGTATCCTACAAGATCAGCACAGGTTTTTTTTCCATGTTGTGTTCCTTTTACAAAAATATTTCTTGTTTTCTAACCATCAGTGAGTGCAGCTGAATAGCCCATAATGATTCCCTGAGCTCTTTCCTGAGCGGGAGTAGCTAACTTGGACCCCATCACTGTGTAATTATAGTTAGGCTTGCTTTGCCCCTGCATCTTTGTATTTGTTAGCATTTTGTTTTGCCAGCAGTTTGAATGCCCAAGTACTTGGTGTCGTGAGATCCTTCACTAGCTCTTCCCACTCAGTTTGAGTATCCTGAATATTTTTGTATCATGGGTAAACTTTGTCACTTAATTGTTTACCTCTTTTTCCAGCTCACTGATGACTATATTGTACAAGTCACCTCTCAGCACAGATGCATGCTTTATTATAGCGGTACACATTGGAGGCTTATAAAGCAAAAGCTGCTCTTCATGATGAAAGAATCCCAACCTCCCTGCAGTCCAGCATCACCGTTTCCTAGCGGTACCGGCAGGACAGCTTCATCTCTCCCCCAGTGTGGTGCAAGCCCCTTTTTGCCTGCAGGTAACTTTAACCACGGGGTTGCTTACTGTGAGCTCTTTCATTCTCAGGCACTCAGAGTTGCTTCTTTTTCTTGAATTACAGAATTCATGCTCACTCAGCCCTCTCGGGGAACTGAGGAAGACATTGGATCTACCTGATGAACACAGTTGTGGATTTCTTCCCTTTTGTACACGTTTCAGGTTATTGCAAAGGCAACAAACAGAAGGGATGAATAGATTCCCTGCAGGATGTATGTTCTCTGTGGGACAAAGCCAGAACCGCTGAATAGTTCTGTAGAGCCCTTTCCTGGCAGCTCATGGCTGTACTTGGCATCAGCGGTTGGAGCTCTAGCCTTTGGAGCATGTAAACCTGGGTTCCCATCCGAGAGGCTCCATTAAGCAGTCCTCTAAACAAGTGAGGTTTTGATAACCACTAATCTAGTGATTTGGTTTTGGATCTTCCTAATTAGCACTCATTAGGTGACTCCTGCATTACTAGAAGTTCAGGAAGCACCATCCCCACTTTACAGTGGGCGAAGTGAGGAACAGGAATCTGAAATGGCTGTTGAGTAACCAGTACCAGAGCTGGGATTAAAGCCTAGGGTCCTAGCCCTACCTTTTAGGCATTATATGCTCTTTCTTACAGAGACAGTCATGTAAAGATTTAAATGCCATTGGGAAGAAGAACGAGAGATGGAGAAAGAGAGGAGAGCAAAAAGGCTGGCGCCTCTGCAATGCTCCTTTGGAGATCATTGATAACAGTATTTCCCAAACAACTAATGAGCTTTTCCTTATTTATGGTGTCAATCTATCTTCCTGAGTTGGTGTTCTCAGCAAAGTGCAGGGCTGGGGAGATGAACTGATTAATGCCATTGGTTTTATCCATCTCTTTCCTGGAGCTTATCGGATGTTGTGAGGCCCTTTGGACTTAATTGCCTTTTGAAAGGCACAGTTGCTGACCTGACCGCTGAGGTACTGTCACCAGCACAGCTCCTGGCGAAGCAAAAGGTCTCCTGCCAGAAGCCAATGAGTCTCGGATGCCTTTTGCTAAATAGGGGACTTTTGGTGGAGTTAAACATTAACATCCTTCACAGCTCCCATCTGTTCAAGGTTCAAGAGGGAAGCCATGCTGACTCAGCCTGGCAGCTGTATTTCCTGCTCCAGCTCTCTCCTCCTTCTGCATGATTCACTCGCTTCTCCTCTCTGCCAGGAAGTCTTAGTCCTGGATGAAACAACAAGAAGGCAGCAGAGGGATACATCAGCTATCTTGCACCACGTCATTGGAGATCAGCTCCTGATAACTTGATACCCTGGTGGGTTTCCTGGCTGGCCTACAAGTAATCTTGGTGCAACAAGAAGGGAAACTCATGGGTACCAAAAGACCCCCCTGAGCTGCAGAAGGATTTCCTTCAGCTGTTAGCAGTGCCATGCTCATGCCACACAGCAGGGCCGTGCTCCTTCCAGGCAGTGCTGCGTAATGGGCTGTGAATTCATAGGGCAGCTTATTCTTGTCTAGCTGTTCCCTGCGTGGCTTGCTTTTATAGGGGCACTTCAAATAAAAAGGTAAATACTTTTAACTGTGGCAGTTTCAAGAAAGTGGCCTGGTAGCAGGGAAGGAGGGCAGGCAGCTGTGAAGAGCTGTTTTATTTAATATTATTGCCACAGTAGATACGCTCCAGCACTGCCAAGTCTTTGGGCGTAGTCAGAGTCTGACATGGGAAATTGATTGTTCAGTGCTGTTGCCTGGCTGCCTCTTGGAGCTGGAGCTCTGTGCTGTTTGCCTCGCGCTGAAGTGTGTTGGAATAAGACCCAGCAATTGCTGCTCATCAGCTCAGAGGCTGCCCAAGGCACCTCTCCCATGCTGGTGGGACTTAGTTTTGCCTGGAAAGCAAATCGTTTACTTCAGCATCGATGGAAGTTTGTGAAAATGCAACTGCACAATCTCTGCTGAGCTCAGACTTAGAAACGGAGCCAAAAGTCTCGCTGGCTTTGGATAAAACTTCGCTGTGGTTACAGGCGTCATGGGATCATGTGATGGTGCAGCTGATCTTTCCAACATCCAGCATTCTTGCTTTAGGCCTCTTCTCCTGCACAATAACACATTTAGAGTTCAAAACATCGTCTCCTTGCTAGGGTTGTTGTTTATTGATACCAGAATTATCGGTCAAGAGTTGTTGAGAAAACTCCTCTACCTCTGCTTGTGTTCCTGATTCTCCCAGGCTTCTTCCCAGCATGCCAGCCCATCCACAAAGCCTTCAGCATCCTCAGCTAAGGGATTTCTAAATAGACACAGCTTCTCCCTCCAGCACACAGGCACTCTCTTTCCTGCTCAGGACAACATGCCACGTCTATCTGTTCCTCAAGTGCTTGAGTTCTCAGTCCAGTGAATTAAGGGGGAAATCAGGTCTAAGCTGGACTCTACGTCCCTTTGAGACATGTTGACAGAGAAATGTATGCCTTGAAACAAGTTGAAAAGAACTCTAGAGAGGGAGAAGAGCAGGAAAGTGTCAGTTGTGAGCTGCCACCCTCTCCCGAGATCTCTCCCCCTGCGAAGAGCACGGCCCTGGCTCTTCTGTGACCTCTTTCTTCCTGCAGGATAATGCAGGGTAATGGCAGGCAGAAAGTCAGCTGCTCTGCCACAGGGTTAGTCCTCCAGATAGATGAAAGGAAAGTGGTTTGATGTCCAAATGAATGTCATGGCTTTAAAGAAGAATTAAAGCCAGATGTTTCCAACAGGCCTGCTGAGACCAGCCTTTTCTGACATATTTACCAAGCCACCAAGGAGGCCCAGCCAGTGTCTGCAGAGCTCCATGTTGGGAACACCCTGTAATCCCAAAGGCTCCACTGTAGTTGCTGGAGGCACCCTGGCTGGCTGCAAGGACAGCACACAAGAGCTGAGGCAGAGATAGTGCTGCCAGCTCAATATTTATTCAGTGTTTGTTTATTCCTTGCTGATAACGGTGATGGTAGCGAGGGTATAGTAACCAGGCCAGATCTGGCACCTTTGGACAAAACACCGGGGCCAAAAGGTGGTCTAGCTGTGCTGGCATCGGCGCTGATTTCAGCGGGGGGCTTGCAGGCACAAGGCAGTGTATCGTGGTTAACGGAGTCCAGAACATATCCCTGTCTCAGGGACTGACCTCAGACCCCCTCGGACAGGCTGATGTTCAGCCGAACAGACAGGTAAAGCTTTTGCTGTGCAGGGACTTCATCAGAATGAGGGAGAATGCATTTTATTCTTGCATCACACATGTGGCATTTGTATTCAGCTGTGACTGAAGCTAACGATCATTCCAGTGTGGGTAGAACAGAGGTAAAATACTAGGAAAAGGGAAACTGAATCCTTGCCTTAGCACAATCAGGGAGAGAGCAGTGTTTCCTACTTTGCTAGGGAGTAACCAAAACCTCAGGACTGCTGGGTGTGCGGTTCCAGCTCACACCCAGAAGTAATTAATCTTTTTGCCAGCATAGCTGCTCCAGGCTTCTGACTACGATAGGTATTGCTCTTTTGCATTCGTCAGTCTGCCCCGTGGTTATAACATTCAACTTCTGGCCTCTTAAGGACAAATTCCTCATGCTGTGCCCTCAGCGCTACCTTGAGGTGGAGTTTCCTCTTGCGAAATCAGCGGGTGCTGAAAATGTCCTGTTGGCTCTGATGACTGGGAAAGGCTTTGCTCGCTGTTTGAGATGTACGTGTCACGGTCTTCATCTTCCTCCTGCCCCATCCCGACTGCTGGGATGCTTACTGCGCTAGAATAGCAGGTAAGATGCCCTTGAGATCCAGCGTGCCACCAGATCGCTGTCTTCTGCTGGGGAATAAATGATAAATTCAGAAGGTGCACCCAAAGCAAGCAAAATTAAGTAGAGCAGAGGAAAGTTAGGTGGCAGGAAATCCCAGTTTTTCCTGGCACCCGCTCATATCAGATAATTTGACCTATAACAAAAAATAAATCCCTCTGTAGTCCAATTCCACAAATGACTGCCATAAAAAAAGGAGCTTTCTGCCACGCCCTTCATTTGTTCTCACAACATGACATCTCATTTCAGTGTGTGCATCAGCTCATTCTGCTCTGTAACATCATGGACAGAAGGCACAATTGTTTCTGCTGTGATTCCAAAACCAACTGTCGAGAGAAGGCCTTTGGGAGAAGAGCAGTGAGCCAGACAGCATGCTCCCTGGCAGCGCTGGATGGAGTTCAAGGAAAATTGTTTGCCTCACCGCCCTCCTGTAAGTTAACAGTAGATGGTGACTAACAGGAAAGAAACTTCCCTATGGTGTAAACACAAAAATGTTTGTATTTGCCTTCCAGATAGGTATTAACATTATCTGATTACAGTGTGTTCTGTTTCTTGAATTGTGTCGCTTCTGCATCGCTCCCTTAGAAGACAGAGAATTATTGTTACAAAGCATGAATTATTTACTAGCTCTATAGACCGGGCCTGTTTTTCCACCCCATCTGCACTTAAAGCCAATGAGGTTGTAAGTGTAAGTGTCTTGACGGACGTCCGTGGCACTGACTGCTTTACCAGCCAGGCATTTCAGTTAAATGGGGAGATCTTGCAGGAGTAGGGCAGACCCAGCTTCCGGAAAATGATCTAATTTGAGCATTAGCGATAATTTGCATCCCGTCAAGGCCTGGTTTCAGAATCCTGAGCTCCTGTAGGATATCCAGGTACTCAGCAGGTTTGAAAATGAGGCTCGGAAGCATTTTGTGCTGCGATTTCTCTGTTGCTTTGATATCTCAGTTTAAAGCGATGAGCACACTAAAAATTAATGAGCAGATTTGGAGATAAAGAGGTCCGTAAAACAGGGATAATACTTAACTGCTTCACAGGGGGCATAAGGATTAATGAGTTAATGTTTGCAAAGTGCTTTGAAGATGAAAAGCGCTAAGTCTGATTACATCTGGTGGGTGAAGTAGATGAGAACGAAGAAGAGGTTCTCAATTCCATGCTGTAACTACCGGGAACAAGGTCTGGCTAAACGTCGTAGTAAATAACGATCTGAAGACGGTTTGCTCTCGCGCTGTCCCTGTGGTTTGTAGTCGGGTAGCCCCTGGCAGAAGATGGGTTTCCAGAACGGATTCCGCAGTCTGTAAATAGTCACTTCTCATTTATTCTGCTCGAAGTTACTTGGTTTCTCCTGCTTTAGCTTGCTTTTCTTTCATTCCTGTGTGCCTCGGAGAGGCTGGTCAGTGCAAAGCCCACAGAACCCGCCAGCTGGACCGTCAGTTTGCGGTACAGCGTGTGCTACCGTTTCTAATCTCTTTGGTGGACCCTGATGATTTCGCTGGCTCTAACTTAAACACCCCCGGTTTGCTAGACCGTAATTGCAGGTAACAGCGTTAAGCGGGGTCTGGGTTCCCTTGCAGGGCAAGCGGCACAGTGATTCATGGTGACATCCTACTGACAGGGACCCCAAGGGCTGAAAACTGTATCCTTCACCCAAACCCAACCCACTACAGCGTGTGTCAGTTCTTTAGTAGAATACTACTTGATCACCTAAGATCCCCAGAACAGCCCTTGTTCCCCTAAATTGCCTGTAATAAGTTTTGTGGGTCTTTCCCTCTTGCTCTAAAGCAAAATGGTTTCAAAGTGTTTTTTCCTTGCAGGAACCCCCTCCGTGGCATCGTTCTCCACTGCTACCCCCCGTGGGTCTGCGTAACGCCAGTCAGCCGAGGCGCACGCGAGCAGGATTCTTGTGCTCGGGGCTTTCCGTAGGTGAGATCTGGCCCTTCCTGGGTCAGTCGGACACTCTCATCTCAGGTGTGTCATCTCTGCAGTGTGAATATTAAATGTGCAACGCACGGAATAAACGATTCGGGCTCCAGTGGGCTCAGCCGGGCCCTTCCCGTGGAGATGAACTGATACTGTGGCCTAGCTTTACAGAGACGCTGCAGTGGACCTCTGCCCTTTCTGCATTGGCGCTGTCTGGAGGAAATCCTGTGTCCTGTGACATTTTCCACCGGAGCCAAGGCTTCTCTCCCCTTCCCAGCGTCTCCCCACCCGTTCCCGGCAGTGGAAGCCCAGGCGGCCGCCCCGGCCCCTTCCCCATCTGTGGCCGCGTTCCCGGGGCAGGGCGGACGTACAGTCTGTAAGCAAGCTGGGGGGTGAAAGGCGCGCTGCGGCTGCTGGGGGGGGACAGTCCCGCCCTGGAGGTGCTGGCAGGGGGCTCGTCCCCAGAAACCTCCTGTGTCCCCGCCTCACCTGCTCGGCTTCGCCAAGCACCCGCCACGGGCCGCGTCCGTGGGCACGGCTAGGGCGGGGAAGGGGAGGTGGGAGGGACGGGATCGGCGCGGGGATCGCCTGGCGTTGGCCGGTTCAGCAGTGACCCCTGCGGGCTGCCGAGGGGCTGGGCCGAAAAGGGGAAAAACCGGGGAAAAAAAACCGCCGGCGCGGTGGGTGCGAAGCCCGGGCGGGTGCTGGGGGTCGGCAGGCTCCGCTGCGGAGAGAGCCGGCCGGGCGGGGGGTCCGCCCTCGTTTTGGGGAAGAAAAAAGTATTTGGGGTTCTTTCATTTAAAAACCAAACCAAACCCCAAACTCTAGAAATTTCTATAATCCGACTCCGTCCGTTCCCCCCCCCCCCCCCCCCGTGCTTCGGCTGTGCGGGGCAGCCCACTCCCGCCCGCGGGGGGGCGCCGGCTCCCCCCCGCGCAGTGGCGCAGCCGCCGCGCCCCCTGGCGGAGTGGTTCCTTCCCCTTCCCGCCCCTGGCGCAGGGAATGGGCCGGCCCGGCGCCGCCCGCGCCCCGGAAGCGCTCGCCGTGCTCCGGAAGAGGCGGTGGGCGGCGGAGGGAGGGAGGGGGCCGGGCCCTGGCGGCAGGAGCCGGAGGCGGAGCCCGAGTGTCCTTATCGCTGGCGCGGCCGCCGCCGGGCAGCGGGGAGCGCGGCGCGGATCGCGGGCCCGCCGGCCTGGGCGCGGGCGGCAGGATGCTGCTGTTCGTGGAGGTGAGGCGCGGCGGGGCGGCGCGGGGCCGGGCCATGTGGCGGGAGGCCGCGCACGTCGCTCCGCGCCGCCGGCCGCGCCGCGCCGGGGGGAGGGGACGGGGCTGACACAGCAAATCCGGGGGCGGCGGCCGCGGGCCCGGCGGGCGGGGAGGGGGGGTGGCGCTCTGGAAGGTTCCGCCGGTGCCGGGGCCTCCGCGTGGGGGCGGCGGGGGGGGCGGGGGAAGGCAGCGCGGTGACCTTCCGGGGGAGCCGCCGCACCGCGGCCTGCCGTGAAGGTTACGCGCGGCGCGGGCCCTGGGGCGGCCGGGGCCGCCGCGCCAGCTCCGCTCGGCGGCGGGCGGGACTCGCGGGGCCTCCCGCGCCTCGGGGGGGGGGCGGCGGGGAGCGGAGCGGCCCCGGTGCTGGCACCGGCACCGGCGGGGTGGGCCCGGCCCGGCGCCCTTCGGTAGCGCACGGCCGCCCCGCGGGGCTGCAGGCCGGCGCTTTCGACTGGGCCCGGGAGCGCTGGGAGCGGCGGCGCGGCCCGGGCCCGGCCCCTGCGTTAAACACGTTAATTAAATACCCGGGGTTGATGGCGGGGAGTGATTTATGGCGGTGGGGGGAGAAGGCTCGGCCGGCGGAGCGGCCCTGCCGTTTCTGAGCGCGCCGGGCCGGGGGCCGTGTGGGGGCGAGGAGCCCGGCTGCGAGCGCGGTCGGCCCGTCCCCAGACGCGGAGGTCACCCGGGGAGGGCGCGGGGGGGCGGACGCGTCCCTCCCTGCGCCACACGGGCGCTCGGCGCGGCAGGAGGGGCGGTGGGCAGCGCGTTGGCCCGGGCCTGGGTCTGCAGCCGCTGCCCGTGTCGGCGCTTCGCCTATTCACAGCGTCTCACGGGGTTCTGGGAAGCAGCTTCGGCGTTTGCTGGACAAATCCAGGCAACTGCGCTGCTGCTCTTAAACTTTGCAATAAGTTTTGTCCAAAAAGTCTATAAGGCAAACAGCTGCTGGGTTAATTAAGAAATAACTGAGGGAAGCCAGTCGATTGCTAATGGTGTATTTGATTCAAGCGTGGTGGTGATGGTCTTTTACATGAATACCAACGTATACTCCACAGTTAAGAACTTCTGAATAAAAAGGTTTGGGCAACACCTTCTCTTTCTTAAACTAATTGCCTCAGTTCTGAACTGAATGTTGCTTGGCTTGCACTGAGAGGAAAAAGAGGTGTCATGAACACAGAATGACAGGTCTGAAGAATTTGGTTTTACAGTATTTAACTTGAAGAGGAACTGTTCAAGCTAATCGGAGCTGCAGCCTGATGACTGCAGCCAGGAGCTGCGAGCAGCCAACCTCATCTGAGGCCGAGCGCGGCGGAGAGGAGCTGAGCCTGCGAGACGGAGGTGGCCCCTCCGAGCAGCGGGCGTGCGAGGCAGGTTCTGGAACCCGCAGCAGTGACATGGAGTGGTTGTGTTGTGGACGGGGCTCGGGCTGCTCAAAGGGAACTGAAGCAAATGAGGAGCCTGCGAAGCCAGGCAGCGCGCGTCTGGGTGTTTAGTGAATCCTTTTAAAGCACAGACTTGACTTTGGTTGCTTTGTTTGATCTCCTCCTTTCTCTTCCGCTGGTAGTGTTGCGAGTTAGTTTCTGTGATCTTCGTTCAGGAAGCATCAATAACATTTAATTTTGAGTTCCTGAGGACAATCCAGACTTTTCTGAAGGTGCCTTTTCGCTGCCAGGACAGGGAACTTGAGCTCCTAACCAGGTGTTCTGAAACACTGTAGTCGAACGCTTGAAAGCAGACAGCAGCTTTTGTCTCGGGATCTTTGGGGTTGCCTGAAAAATAAGGTACAGAACAGGATTGCGTTAGAAGTCCTGAAGCTTTCGAGAGGATTAGCTGACTTGCTTTGGCTGTCAGCGTTGCATTTTAGACTTAACTGAAGTGTGCACGTGGTGATTGTGAATTCATTCCTTCACAGCGTGCGTGGTGGAATTGTGTTTTCCTTGACTATCCTCTAGCTCAAAAAACTTGGCTGCAGTGAGGGAATGGTGTAAGGCTCGTGCTATTTTTCATGCATTAATGTTTGGGGTAGGTCTTGTTTTTCGCTTGCAGCCAGGGCCGGCATGCTGTTAACAATCGATAATTAAAGTGCATTGGGAATATTATTAAATGTATTGGGAAAAATGTAATTGATAATGGCTTGCTGTGCCTGCTTCGGGTTTCAGTCAGTTGGGTGCGTGTTCTTAGTTCAATATATTAGTAATTTATTGGGAAAATTGAAATCTGTGCATTTCAGGTGGGTGAAATGCTGCCCTAATTGTTGCCAGCGATGTTTCCTAGCTAGAGAACCAGGACCGCATGAAGCACTGAGTATTGCTGGCCCTCTTTTTTAGCAGGTGAGGCTTCCTGCTTCCCTCTAGGTGACAAAGCCCCCAAATTGTCCCTGTACACACAGAAGCGATGGACGCCATTGACGCAGGTGAGGGTGGTACCATCTTCATACAGCACAACTGTGCGTTTGCTTTACCGAGGGATAAAGGAGGCTCCCCTAGTCCTGGGGTGCTCGTACTGGCTAATGAAAAAATCCACGCTGCTTCCATTGCAGTGGAAGTAACTCTCTTGTGACCATTAAAGTTAATGCGTGCTTTGAGAATTACCTGGGACGTTCAGAGTACTGAACTGCTGTTACGTGATATCCTGCAGTCAGCTCCAAAGGAGTTCTGCGCGTTGCTTTTGGTGTGACACCAGCGTTCTCTCTTTTTCGGTTTGCTTCACAGCCTGGATAAGCTTTGAAAAGGTGACAGCTAACTACGCTGGCGCGTGTCCGAGTCCACTGCAGATGCGTATTTCCCTACCTGTCATGTTCCCCAGCCAGCACAAGGCTTCTCTTTGCCAGCCTCCCGTAGGTTTGCTGACCTTTGGGTTTTTTCCCTCTGCTTACGTTTCCACTTCTGGAAAATGTTTAGATTCTCACCTCACAAGTTTCATTAAATTCTCTTCTAGATTTTTCACTTAGATTCCCTTTTAGAGAGTCAGTCTGCTCTGGGAAATCTGTCACAAGCTCAGTGTTAATATTTTGGTTGCAGGATAATTTGAATTAATATTAAAATAGAATGCTTTAAAAGAAACTCTGAACACTTTAATTTTTGTTGGCTTAATTGAATCTGTTAAATGTAATTTGGACTGTTACAATAAGAAAAATATTCTTTGCTGTCCTTTCAAAATGAGATGGATGCTTCGATAGTCAATTTTAAGGAATTGCTAGAGGAGAATCTTTGATCCACATTTGCCAAAAGTAATGTAAACTAGAGGGAGGCTCTGCTGAGGAGGACAGCTTTGTCAGCTCATGGATACCAGCGAGTGTTCCTAACCTTTGTAACTCTGTAAAGCTTTAACCTCATCATGAAAGTTCCCGATAGCAGCTGGGAGGATTGTTCTGCAGCCAATCAAATGGGCTCGGTATTTGTTAGCCTCAGTTAAATAAGCAAGAATTGATATTTTGGCCTTCTCTTCAGAAGAGCCGCTTGCCAGAATGGAGCGGTGCTGCTCCTGGAGCATAGCAGACTGTATTTTCAAAAAGCTTATGTAAATTAGGGACTTTTTATCCTCTCGGAGTCCGTGGTGTCTTGCTATTAAGATGCATGACATCAGGACTGGGTCTTACAGAATTGTATTGCGTGTCATTAAGTGTTTCTAGAACAAAGAGGAAGTAGCCCACGCTCCGTTTCAGGGGTATATTTCAGCCGTTGTGTTAATAGGTCCATTCATCACTTTATCAGCCTGAATCTATGTAGTTTCTTAGCCCTTTTCACTTGGACCTCTGATTTCTGAACTGCCGTGTTACCATGTGTGTCTTACGGTGTTTGCTAAAGTGAGTAACATCATCTGCCATACTCAGAGTTGCTTTTTACTTCTGATCACCTCCAGAAGTGTAGTAATCTCCCTAAAGTGTTTCAGTTTCACTTTATCATACTTATTCCTTAAAATTACCGTCACCTTGAGCTAAATGCTAACCTCAGAGACGTAAGGTAGTGAGGCAGTGTTTATTTTTATAAAATAATGAATCATCTCCTGGATGTGTCTTGTCTCTTTTGCTTTGATGAAAAGTAAATTCAAGGAAGTGGGATCTGCCGGCTTTCGGTTCTTGAGCAGGTGCCCACGCTGACAGGTATGCTGCGTCACAGGAGTGACCAGCAGCTGAGCTGAGTTAAGTTTTGAACTTGCTGAACTACATTGACAGTGAGAGTATGCGGGTGCAACAGGTTACCGGGTTTTCCCTCTAAGGTTTTTTTGTTGGAGAACAACTGCTCTGAAAACTAAGAAGGGAAACGTACATATGCCCTTTCACACTGAACTATTTCTGGTTCTTCTTTCTGTTTCCAGCTATATTCTTCTGCGAAGATTAACGAAAGGGGGAAAACTCTGTTGCTGTGTGGATTAGATCAGTTGTGCATGGGGGATTTTGAATCCCAAAGAGGGCCTTGTAAAAACTGTAATCTTTGTTTTTCCTTCTCTCGTGATTGTCTTGAACCTCTCCAGTGTTTGGAAGCTTTTTGTTACTGAATTTGGGCTTGTCCTTGCAGCAAATAGCTCTGGAACTAGGTGTGACCTTGGCAGAGGAATTATCTCTAAAGCTATTGCAACTGCTTCCTTATCCTTTTGCTTTATGTTTGAGGCCTGGTAGTAAGCCGCTCCTTAATTTCAGAATCCAGGAGGCTGGCCTCTGAAATATCAAACTTCCTTCTTTGTGAATTTGTGATACATGAGCTAGGATTAATGGCTTTTGCCTTGCAAATTCAAGCAAGTGGCGTGAGCGGACTATTGTTCAACGTCTGAAGGAACCCGTTTGGAGGAAACTGTTTTAGTTAGTAGGACAATTTTTGCAAAAGCGTAGTTTTCTTGTCTATGTGGAAGGAGTTAGTTTTATCGTGGTAGAGCGAAAGCCACTACAATGCTTATCCTCTGTGCTGTTGCTGGATTATTGGACTCCTTACCCAAACGCCTTTGAGCTTCTGAGCAGCTCTCAGAAAGGGACCTTGGAGGGCGCCATCTTTTGCTGTAGAAATAACTGTCTATCGATGTCAGGTTCCAGGCTGGAATCCAGCAGTTTCTCTTGTCTCATTGTTTACCCTCTTACTCTAATTATGGTCTTTGTTGCGCAGTCTCAAAGTGAGATGATCCTAGTCCCCCTCCCAGCAGGCTGTGATGGCGTATATGTTTGTCTTGGCGCTTCAAAATCTTCAATCTCCTTGGTTACAGGTTTAAGGAAATTATTAGCATACATTGATGTGTATAAGATGTAGGTAAACTCATGGGGAAATCAGGTAGTACTCAGGTAAGTTCATGAGGAATCCTGGCATAGCATAGGTGATGCTTGGTTAGCATAGATGTCGCTAATTCAGTAAGTCATTAGTTTCTTCTCCTTGAAATATTTTTTTTTTTTACCTTCCTTTCTAGGAAGGGGTCTGGAGGAGGGAAAATTTCCCTTTCTGGTGAAAGGGGACTGGAGCATTATGACAGTCAAGTCTTTAAAAGCTTATGAGTTACCAGAGTCCTTGACGGCTAGCCGCTTCCTCTGCTGATGTTGTCGGATGTCAATAAAGAGAGGTTGAAGGCAACACTTCTAATGGAGGTAGAAATGCAATACTTGGAAAATACCAAGGATTTTCCTGTTTTGATTAATGAAAAAAATCACATAGGTGCTTAATAGCTGGTTAGACACTTGAGATGTGGAACTCTATAGAAAATCACTAAATTCACCTATATTGTCTGGCTTGACTTCTAAAGCATCTTTGGATTCTGTTTCCTAATAAAAGTGTTCTGGTCTCTTCAGCAGGTAACATCGAAGGGTGCTGGCTTAAACCCTAACGCAAAAGTGTGGCAAGAAGTACCCCAAGGGAGTGGTGAGGCTGTGCCACCAACAAATGGCGCAGAGCACTCGTGGCAAGAAACAGCGGCTGCACAAGGGACTCATACCGAGGGTGAGATGTCGCGGGCCCATGTTCAAACACTAGCCGTGATACGTCGTCCCTTGCTAGGTAGCGCTGAGCGTTCTCTGTAAGAGTTCAGCAGCGAGAAGAAACCTCTTGCTCTTGTCCTTGAGGTTGTTAGTGCTGATGTAGCAACAAGTATGAAATGAACGTGAGAAAGCAGTAGGCGGTTGATAGAGATTATGGGTCTGACCCGTGAGCTTTGGTTTAGGGATTCAAGAAGGTGTCCAGAGTTGCGCTGGGACAGAATACTTTGGCAGGTAACAGGATCCAAGGGGCCCGGTGATGACTGAGTAACGCGCTAAGAGGGAAACAAGATGCTAAATGTGTAGAAATGGATTAATGACTTGTGTTGTTCGCCATTGCTGCACTTTAGTATACGCTTGACCCTGTGAACGGGAAGATAAGATCTGAGGGCCGCCTACAATCCTGGTGGGTCACTGAGGAGCTGCCGAGAACTGTTAGACAGTAGCGTTTGTACTGGAGTAGAAACTCCAAAGCATCTGTGGTTAGCTCCTTTCGGTTTAGTCTGTATTCCATTTCAGTCCCCATTTTCCACCCTTACCGCATGGTCAGTCCTGTCATCCGGAACTAAATATTCAAATGGTTTAACTCTTCTGATATGGCTAGATAGAGTTGATATGAAGCCAGTTGTATAGCTGAGGTTACTCAAAATACGGCAGAGGCCTGTTAAGCAGAAGATTCCCTGGAAAAAGGTTTGGGAAAAGTTAGGGATAAAGAAGGGAGGATTCGGTTTGTGTGGCCCTGTCAAAAGTTTCTGGTAAGTCAGCAGAAGTGAAGAGAGAGTACTAAGTTTGTGCATTGGCTGAGAGAAACTCATTTGTCTCTTCATAACAAAATGAAGCAATCATGGCAGTGCTACGCTGCTGGAAAATTAAAGGCAATTTTTCCAAATACGTTGTTCTTGCTGTTAAGCAATTTCTAATGTAAGTAGTTGAATAGTATCTCTTCACAAAGTATGTTTTTTAGCAGATTCATCATTAGCATGGAAAAGATCTAGCAGAGCAGTTGATTTTTTTGGACAATTTCCTTTGCCTGACTGTTGGATTAAACTGAAGTTGCACTTGTTTCTATCTCAAGCAGCTGCGGTGAAGACTAAGCTGAGGTGTCCTGAACAAGAGATTGGCCAATTTCAATGTCATTCCACTATGTTTTATAACAATCACTAGATGCTCCTGAGTCCTTTATGTAAATAAGAATCATGTAATGTGTTGAAGTGATGTAAGCTATTTTAGTGCTTTGTTTTTAGGAACCTCATTTAAATTTTTAAATTTCAGGTGGAAAGCCTGTTTTTTAGATCCTCTGCTACTTTTGGGGATCTTACAATTTCATGATCTTGTTATTTACTTATCCCTGAGACCCTAGTGCAAACCTGAAGATCTTTCTGAAATTGGAGAGGTAGAAAGTGCTATCCAATACAAAGTAGATGCTGAAAGTCTAAGAAACATGGACTAAGTCTAGACGCTTTCAGTTACGGCATTCTCGAGTATTCGTTTTAATGTCAGTAGCCAACATTTTTCAAATGGAAAATATTCTGAAGCTTACAGTAGGTTTTCTGTTGATGATGTGTTCTTTTGCCAGGTAACATAGAGATTTCGGAGGATAGCTGCAAGCAGTATGAAGTGATGTATTCCCCATCTTGTGAAGCCACAAGAAATGGCACAGGAGTTGATGAAGCATCTGCAAATGGAATTGTCCTAGCAACTGAAGATCTTGGATACCAAATCTATGAAGTGTCTGGTGAGTATTCAAGTCAGAATATCAGTGTCTGTAATCCTCTGAAGTCTGCCGCAGTTATGATGTGACTTGTAAATCCTGAGTAGGAACTTTGAAATGCTCCATTCAATGCGTATTCAAGAAGATCCAAGCCATAGCACTTGGCCCAGTAGGTGAAAACCGTGGGATCCAAGTCATTTTGAGAACATGTGGTATGGTGGTCTTTAAGCATGCCTCGTGACCCTTTCCTCTTGGTCTTACCCAGAAGGATTCATTCTTTTACTGTTCAATGAAACGTGTTCTTGCGTTGTATTCTTAGCGTGAAACTGAGATCTGATGGTGCATGTGGTAACTTTTAGGTGAAGGCAGCTCCACTGTGTCCACAGAAGACATTAGAGAATGTTTGAAAAAACAACTTGAATTCTGCTTTTCACGGTACAGTACAGTTAGTTCAACTTTGTATAAACCCTTTATTAAAGTCGTTGACAAAATTTTCCCTTTTTTGGCTTGATATGTGCTGTCATCTTCATAAAAAATGTGAACTGTGAGTGAGAGAGTTCGTTGCGATATGAAACAAGATTTGCTAAAATGCTGTAGAAACCCTGTGGTGCCTTTCAGCTGTTTCAGTCCTGTCCATGCACCCTTGTCCTTTAATGAGAATTGAGTATGACAACAGTGCTTCCCAGTTGTAAGATGTTGAGATAATTTAGCAGTGTATTACCAGAAGAGGTCTCTTTGGCAAGATCCTTTTTGCAGACTAACATGCAGAGCGCTGTAACTTATCATTAAGTTTTTAAATTATCTTCTGCTTTGTGTTGATCTGCTAGGATTTTTTCCGGGAGAGAAAATCTGAGTACGCTTTGGCTAGAGTTAGCTGTGAATGGTATTGATGAATATTTAAGCCTGCGGTTATCCTGTTGTTTTGAGGCTTCTGTAAGTAAAGTTCAGAATTTTTATAAAATAGTGAACTTATGTCTTTTTAGTGAGAATCTTTCAAAGGATCTCTACTTGATGTCTCAAATGGATAGTGATCAGTTTGTTCCAATATGGACAATTGCCAACATGGAAGGTATTAAGAAGCTGACAACTGATATGGACCTTATTCTTGAAGTTTTGAGATGTAAGTCTGGCTGTTTGATGTCTGTGTTAGTAGAACAAAGAATCCTTCTTTGCTTTAGAGAAATGTATTAGTCTCTTAGCTGGTTATGGGATATTGCTCTGGTAAATGGTGACGGAAACCTCGTTCTGCTGAGATGTTTGAGTAAGTGGCTGTTCCAGACTCCTGAATTCTAGTTATGCTTTATAATAATCTGCCTAAATCTGCCCCAGTAAGAGGCTACTCTAACCTATTGCTAGCAGCGATAGTCTTATTCTGGGAGTAAACCTAGTCTTCTGATTCAGGGCAAAAGTTTACTAGAAACAATAAAACTAGAAAAAGCTTATTAGAAAAAGTTAGCTAGAATTCTTCCGACATGCTGTCCTGTGCTGATCCTGCACATAGCTTCTCATGGACACGGTTGTAAGTGAACTTTTTAAGTCTTTATTCTGACTTGATTTCCTTCCTCTTATTCGAATTTTTCCTATTAGGGCTCTGTCTAGGAATGTTTTTATATCCTCTTACTTGAATTTGAGCTGGGAGAGAATTGAATTTGGGACTGAGTTTCTTAGCTATCTGAGCTGTAGATGGAGGCAACATCAGACAAACAGCAAAAATGTACTGAAGATCTAACAGACTATAGCTGATAAAACAGTCCTTTACCCTGAATTCAAGGAATCTGGTTTCTTAAGCAGTCTGTCACAGTTCTTTGTTACAAGTTGGATAATGGAGTCTAGTACTGCTGAGATGTTTTGCAGTGCACAATGTCCAATATTAAGCCAACTTTTATATTTTAATTCTAGCTTCTCCTATGGTACAAGTGGATGAGAGAGGGGAGAAAGTTAGACCAAATCACAAGCGATGTATTATCATTCTCCGTGAGATCCCTGAAACAACGCCTATAGAGGTAAATAAATAGAAAAGAAAGAAATAAAAGCCTGTTGATATTTTTGGAAGGTATCTTCAACGGTGCTTCAAACAGCAACAGGAAGTGTTGCTTAAAAGGTCAACTGGTATTTAATTTGATTAAACACAGATATTTTTCTTGTAAACCACGTAAGTAACTTTTTTTTCTGCCTGGATGTATTGTCAAAAAAGCCAAAGCAAAAACTTGTTGTCATTGTTGTCCCTTCCCATTATTTACTAATGTATTAAAATGCTCTTAAGTAAACTTTTTTCCCACCAAAAATTGAGCTAGCTAGGCTTTTCTGGAAGGAAGTTTGAACTGGTCTCTTTTCAGATCCAAAAATAAAATCAGTCCAGGGCATAGCTTGGAATTCAGGCTGAATTTTTGTCACAGTGGTAACTTTACTTGAAGTCAGATGGTTGTTTTGGCAGCAAGAAATGTTGCTAAACATTTCTCATTCATTGTGACCCAGTGTGAGCTGAGCTCATTATGTTCGGAGAAGGGAGGATAATAAAATTCCTACTGATATTTGGCTAACAGAATGATTTAGTTCTTTGTTTTTTAAAGTTGTAACACAGGGTGTTTGTCTACTAGCATTTTTAATTAGTTCTTCTAATGCAAATGCTGAACAGCTGCTTTGCCCTCTCTTCAAAATCTGATTATTGCAAAGCCGTCAGGTTGCCTTGATTTAGAAATATTTCTTAGAATCATTCTTGTCTAGATGACTTTTCTGATCTGAAGCTGTGTTTTTGCTACCTCTTTCATATAGAAATATCAGCAGTTCTACACTGATCTTGATTTTCTTACCAGATGGGCCTGCTGCTTTTTATCTGGGGAGCTCAGTAGGCTGGGCTAGTATTCTTGGGTTCAGAAACAGGTAGAGGATAATTTGGTGTCTGGCAGACCTGTCAAGGGAATAAAAGAACATCCCTGATCAAGGGAAAATTGCAGCTGAGGAGCTGGCGTGTAAACTTTTGTTGGTTTAGTGTTCAATTTACAGCTTAGAGCTAGGTCATCTTAACTGCCTGATGTCTTCTCTCCCCTAGGAGGTTAAGGCTCTGTTTAAAAATGAAAACTGCCCCAAAGTGATAAGCTGTGAGTTTGCTCACAACAACAACTGGTACGTTACATTCCAGTCAGATACAGATGCGCAACAGGTAAGGCTGCCTTCGACTGTTAATGACATCTCAATTTTGTTACTAATACTTCCCCTGCTCAAGAGAATTGCACGTGTGCTTCCTGCAGCTAAAAGAAATGTTTATTTATTGATCCCCCTTTTGTTATTTTAAGAGGTTATTGGCAAATTCTAGTTAATAGAGAAAAAGGCTGAGAGGTGGTAGGGTTATAATTCCCTTGTCTGCCTCTTGCCTCAGTACTCTCTGCCCATAACTGACATCTCCTATCCTGAATTTGAAGTGTTAATGAATTTAGCTGGGCTAACAGGGAACCACATTGCTACATGTTCATGTTAAATCATGTAATATCCTTTGAGAAGTACAATTTTATCAACATACTCTAATGTTAATCTTTTTTGTATCTGCAGGCGTTTAAATACTTAAGGGAAGAAGTGAAAACCTTTCAGGGCAAGCCAGTAATGGTAAGGCTGCTTTATACGAGGCTTCTGTTTGAATTGAATTATATATTGTTTCTATTTGAATGATAGTGTGCATTTGGCGGGGGGAACTAAGGAATTAGCAGTGGGATAGTTCATAACACTTGCTCTGTAGGCTGTTAACTTGAATGAGGTCATGGGTAGCTCTGAAAAATTACAGTTCAGTGGCTGCTGGTTATTCACAGTGCTGCTTCCCATGAGGTGTGAAATACATTCCTGTTTTGTCTTTCCTTTTCCACTTTCCTCAGAATCTGGGTCTGCAGAACTCAGGAGAGGGACTCTTGCCATCATGAGTATCTAGCTTGAGTTAGCTGCTCTACAAATAAGGCTGAAGCAAGCTGTTTGTACTGCGAGAGGAACTGTCAAAATCGGAGTCTGGACAGTTACTGCCGTAGAAAGCAGTGTTTGTCTTAAACTTGGCAGATTCTCTACCTAAAGCCGCATGTGTGTCCTTTCCTTTAGCACACTGTAAGAATGTAATCTGTATTGATTTTTATCAGTTTTTATTTGTCAGCAGTAATCAACCTACTTCCTCTTCGCGTCCCTTCTGTTACCATTTCAGCGGGCAAGAAAGATTCCATGTTCTGCTTCTCCTTTTCTCCCAGCTAACGTACGTGATGTGATCTGATATCTTGCAGGCAAGGATAAAAGCCATCAACACGTTTTTTGCTAAGAATGGTTACCGGGTAGTGGATTCCAGTGTCTATACTCAACCAGTTCAAACACAAGCACAGTTTGCCTCGCCACTGTTTATGCAGCCTGTATATAGTCCTCAGCAGTACTCTATTTACAGCATTGTGCCTCAGACGTGGTCTCCAAATCCTGCACCTTACTTTGAAACACCACTGGTAAGTAACAGCTGATGGAAATGAGGGGAGATAGCCCAAAACGTCAGTAATAACTTGGTTAACAAATCAATAGGGTTAGTGGGCTTTTCAGCTGTAGAATGGGCAGGTTTTCCAGTCAGATCCCTGTTTTATGATACTTCGTGTTATGTCGCGGACCTGATAAAGCAAGACTGTCAGAAAGGCTGTGTCTCGCCATCGGCTGCCATTTATTTCAAGAAATTTTGGTGTGAAACCCCGTTATCCAGTAGCTAGTGTTACTGGAAGGGCTTTGTAGCTCTCCAGGAACAGGAGGACTGATGCTGAAGTAGATGTGCAGACTGTTAACCTGGTGGGGTTTTCTCTTTAGTAGTAAGTTTACAACATGCTAGATACAGTAGCCCAGCGTAAAAGTACAAACAGACTAGACGAATAACTGCCGAAGCTGATCTCATAAAACTGCAATCGTTTTTCTTTTTAGTTCAGCCATTGAGACTGTTCTGTCTGTTGCAGGCCCCCTTTCCTAACGGTGGATTTGTGAATGGCTTTAATACACCAGGATCATATAAAACAAATGCTGCTTCTTTGAGTATAGGTCGCCCATTCCATAGAAATCGGTAAGATAGCTCTGTCAGTTGTTTGCTCTCTGAGAACTTACAGTATTGAGATCCTGACGTGTTCCTTGCACTTGTAAAATGCAGTGCCTTCTGATGGGACTAGGTTGCCTATTTTGTTTATCAAATATGTATGACGTTTTTCAACTTGATTTATAAAATAAAATCAAGGTGGCAGCTTAAGATCCTAAAATAATGGACATAATGTGCTGGAGAGAGCAAAGGTAACTCCTTTAACAGCCTCAGAGGAATTTCTGCAGACAAATAAATGACATCCTCTTAAGGTAATACTTCTAATTATGTTTGTTACACGCAGATTATAAACTCCTGCAGCACAAACGTAAGCTTTTCCTGTTGTGTGATTAGTCTTGCAGAGAGCCATTCAGTTTATGCAGCTGAGAGTTGCATGCCCTGACTGCTGTATGCTAAAACCGCTTGATGCTGAGTCTGTTACTGTAATTTATTTGCTTTATCCCCATCTTTCCTGATAACTGTAAGGACTCAGATATAAACACTGGGGAGGAGGACACAGCTTTATATTTGCTGGAACAGTACTCTGTAAACACAATGGAGTAGTAATCTGTTTGTATGGGTGGAAATTGTTTTATTTGCAAGCTCTTTCACTGTATTCAGCATGCGGGCTGGTAGCATGGGAATTGCTTTTTATACTGTTTGAGAAATCGGTTGACAACTGCCAGTACCATAAGTGGTTTTGTGATGCAGTTAAGGTTTGTGGCTGTTGGCAGAAGGTGAACTTTGGAATTTGGTCTGTGGTGACTCAGCAGAGTCTTAATACAGGCTGTGAAGCTGGTAGTATGACTCTACTTGGAAGACGGGGCAGCTGCTTCAGTTACAGCTGCTCAGCTATCAATTAAGATCTTTTTAAAAAGGGTTGAGGGGGGTTTTTTTGCCTTAAATTGTCCCCAAACTTAAAGCCTTTAAAAGTCTCACGTATATGGATCCTCTCAGAAGTATGGAGGCTGAAACTGTACAAGAATAGTATGTACTCAAATATTAACATCTTGAAATGCCCACGCGGTCACTGCTGCCTTGTAGAAAACACCTGTATAATCCTTAAGCTTTTAAAACTTTTGGTTATGTTAAGACTTTCATTTGTGAAACTTCAGTCATTGTGAAGTTACAGCTTTAGGGTCAAGTGTGTACAGGTTCTGCTGGTCTGTCTTGGTTGTCTTATCTTTCCTGCCAATCTTGCTCAGCCTTTGTGCTAGTACAAAGTTCTGTTTTTGCGGTAATAAATCTTCATATTCTGGAAGCAAATGTTAGTTATGCTTCAGCAGGATTCCTTCGCAAACAGGAGACTGCTAAGGTAACAGCGAGGCACAGCCTGGAAGGTTTGGCCCAGTGATGATCAAGTATCGCGCTAAGAGAGAACAGGTCCAACAATCGATTGTCTGGGCAGCCTGCACTTCATGCTTTTCCTTCTTTTTGCTCTCTTACACCATCTCTCCTTCTCTCTGCTTTTTTCCTTTCTTATCTTTCCTTGTCTTTTCTGCTTTGCTCTTCTGCCCAGACAAGATTGTGGCCTTCTCAATGACGGGTAAGATTATGAGATCTGAGGGCTGAGTAATGACTTGAGAATCTTCCATTTTAAGAATGAATTGAACTAAATGGAAGAATTTAGTTAGCTTACCTCCTCGTCCCTATGGTCTTTGCTGATGGAAAACTTAACCTTATTGGGGCTTTAAAACTGGTTCTTAATGCTTCTTGAAGCTGTGAAGTATGAATTAATCTTTGTTCAGCATATCTTCTCTTGAACTGCAGGAGAGTTCATTCGGAGGGGTTCATCCAGCTGCTGCTTTTGGGTTTCTGGCCTGGCTCATTAAACTTGATTTGTTTTGTCATACAGGCAGTTAATAGTGAAGTATTGGATTTTTCTCTGTAGCTAAACATTTGTTTAAGCCTGTGATATTTATTTTGCCCTGATTTGTTGCAACATCCTTGTGGGAAGGAAGATTGAGTCTTTGTAACAGAGAATCCTCAGTGCTGATGTTGGTTAAATGGATATTTTTCTATCCAGCCATCTAAAAGGTAACTTAAAATGTCTTTGGTAAAGCAGATTAATTTGACCACTCAGAATTGGGCTATTAAAAGGTGCTTTTTGTTCTGCTTTCTGGTTACAAATGAAATGCTGCAAAACTTCCAGCTGTTAATTGCAAGGCTATGGAGAAGTCCATCAGGTAGTGGTGGAGTTGATTTTTAAAATACCACAGGACGACGGCTGAGTAGAGGGAGGAATCTGCTGCTGCTACAGCCACATCACTTGCTGCTCTAGCCACATCACTTACTGCTCTTCTGATTTAGTGCTAACAAATGATAGTTTGTCATTCGGTGAATTCTCCTATTTTGCTTTCTTTTCTTCCCAATTTAAATTCTCTAGCCAAGCAGGAGAGAACAAATTTATTGGTGGAAGCTGGAAGGAAACTACCTCTTTGTTAGGCAGTCTAGGGTCTGTGGCATCCACAACATGCCTTTCCGTATTCACTTAGCTTAGAGAAACCAAAAGCTGCATGATTTATGGTCTGTTGAAAGAAAGGACCCTTATTCAGGCTGCAGGCTGGTCCTGGATAACTCTGTAAGAGATCACGTAGTCAAGTTAACTTCTCCTCCCGGACAGGAATCATACTTCGGCTGGCAGTGGGAGAATTTCTTCTGATTGCATGGAATGTTACAGTGAGATTGTTTAAAAACAATAAGCATGCAAAATCCTCCTTCTGTCCTTAAATTATGAGATGTGCAGGGTTGACCAGAGGAGAAAGATATAGTTTAAGGTCCTTACCTCGCTTGCCGAAGCTGATTGGTGCTGCGTGGAAAAGACAGCGAGGTGCAGAAGTGGAAAATAGTCTAAGGCACCTGAATGCTGCTCCAGAAAACTGTTCCATGTTATGGTAGGTCAGAGTTTTTCTGGGTAATTCTGCATTTAAGACCCTGAGCCTTGACTTGCAGAAACACTGAGCGTGCACAGCTGCATCTGTGTTCAAAGGAAATACAGCTTTAATGCTGAATAATCAATAACTGGGTATGTTACCATCAATATAGTATGTATCAATGTCTGGGGTATTGTAAACTGCAGAGTCAGAGCTGTGGGTGTTTGATAACAGGAACAGTGAGACTAAGATCGTGGCTTTTCAGGCTCTTGGGGAGGTGGGCTCTCAGCTGCCCTAGCCTTATCTCCTCTGTTCTCTTCAGCCTGTTTAGTCATCATCTACTCCTGGCTTCTTGTTTCAGTTCATTTTTTTCTGCTTGTGGCCAGATGAGTTTGTTCCTCAGGCTTGGCTTAGTTCTCCAGATCACTTTCCAATACCCTGTGCCCGTGCTGCAGGCCCAGAGAAACGAAGAATCCCTCTTTGGGTTCTTCTGGCTTTTCTATCTCCCCTAGGTTTTGGGGTTTTTTTGTTGGTTGGTTTGGGTTTTGTTTTCCTACGCACCCCCTCCCCAGCTTTGGTATCTGTTGGGCAGTGATCTCGATGTTTTCTTCAAATGGCAACACTTGACAGGAGGGGAGGTTGCAAGAACACTAGAACCAAAGGAATAGATGGAGGTAAGGAAGAACAATTTCTTTGTTCTTGACACATGTATGTAGGAAGCAACTTCTCTGATGGAGTTCCAGTACTTACTGACCTCCTCCTTTCTTGTCGGCTACGAATTAACTGTAGTTGCTGGTAGTTTTGCATCTTGTTCTTTGAACTCTGGGTTACACAGCTGCTGCTCTGTGCCCTGCAGTGTGAAGCCTCACTTCCGATCATCTAACAGCTCAGAACATGCTGCGGAGGGTCCGGCTGCCGTCAGTACCATGCCAATGGGGGATGGACCACTGAACAGAACCAACTCAAGGAATTTTGTTACGGAGCGACATAACAGTACGTTAACTGGGCACCAAGACCAAGGTTATTCCCAGAAGGATTCTTCTACCGGACAGATGGAGCAGAATGGAGATTATGGCATTGGCAGGGGCAGGTAAAGAACTGTGTGTACTGCTTTTTGCTGTAACTCAACAGTGCAGTTGGGACGTGGTGTTGGAGGTTCAAATGACTTGTGTGAGCCAAGGATCGTCAACCGTTGGCACAATACATATTTCTGTAAAGACTGACCAGGAGAAAATGGATATTTAAATAAAGCAGGCATGATAAATACTTAACTGGGAGCATGAATGCTTCCTGCTTGACTGTACAGCGGTTAGTTATTCTGATAAACACCTTGCAGTAGGATAGCGAGGTGTCTTTATTTCAAAATAGTTATTTTTCCTGATTTGTCCCCAGAATTAAAACAGCCGCTGAAGTAAAGTTGGTATTTGTATTGCTGTAAATAATAAGCAAATCCTTGGCTGGGGAATTTGATGCTCCTAAACACTGTAAGATAACTGATTTTATCTTTTGTCTGTTAACTCAGGGTTTAGACACTTAAAAATAAGTGACCAAGACAGATATGTGAGAAATCAGATGAATAAGTTTATTACTATAAAATTATGGGATACTATTCAATTATACTATAGCCTAATTGTCACTGTGCTTGTTCAGATACAATGCTCTAGGGTACCTCCTCCACGGGGAGAGAAAAGAGAAATTGTTTCCCGTATTGGCTATGTTCCAAGAGTGTTAAGAGCTTTGACCCCTCCTGAAGATGGAGAACATCCCAGAACTGTATCTTGAGAAACATCAGTAGGCTGCTGTAAATCCCCTGCCACAGGCTCCCCTTTGTGCAGATGAGTGTGCACTTTAGCTAGATGAATGCACTTACTGACCTTTTTTTTTTTTTTGCCTTTAAAGGAGGAATGTTTTCCGAGGTCGGAGGAGACGAGAAGATGACCGGGTTTCAGTAAGTTCCTCTTCCCTTATTGCAGGGAGTTGCACAAAGTGCAACGTGTTGGCTTTGCATTTATCGAAGGAATGGCATAGTCCTTAAATTCCCAGGTTACATTGTGGGTATTCAGTGTTTCTAGGAAATTCCCTGACACTTGCTCAATGCTTTTAATGCAAGGTGTTATGGCTTTGTTAACGGGTGTTTTCCTTCTCTAGAGACCTCAGCCTTCAGCAGAAACAAAGACTCAGACACCAAAGTTTGACTTGCTAGCATCGAATTTTCCACCTTTGCCTGGCAGCACAGCAAAAATACCGGGAGAGCCTGTGCTGGAGAGCAGGATGTCCGATATCGTTAAAGGGGTCTGCAAAGAAAAGGTACCCGCTCTTGTCTCTGGCACGCACACGGTAGTATGCATATGCTGTGTCTCCCTTCTCCCCTGCTTAAAGAATCAGTTTATGTTAGAGCTGCACGTTGGAATGCTTTAAGGCCAAACATCATACTATGTTTGTTAATATAATAGTGCATTTTCTGTCTTTCTGTTCTTGGATTTCCTTGGCTTTTTGTGGGTATTTAGCTGAAGCTTCTGTGGTTATGTTGTTGTAAGCTCGGTACTGTTTTGGAATAAAGCAGGCAAATGAGGAGTGTTGGCGGTTGAAGTAGGAACAGTTTGTGTGTAGTGTAGGCAAGGGCTGTTTCCAGGTGAATCTGTTAGTTGAGCTGGTGGGACTAGGCATTGATAATCTGGGTGATAGAGCCTTACTTCGCATTTTATCCGCTATTTGTTTTGCCCATATAAAGGGTGATTGCTTTAGCAGCGATGCTCCAAAAGAAGTAGAATTCCTATAATCGGGACTTGAGCAGCCTTTGAAAATCCCACTTTTCAGATGTCTTGAACTGGCATATTGAGGAGCAATTTAAGCACATCTGCAGTCTTTCCATATTTTGCAACTTATGCTTTCTGTACAGGAAAGCAAAGATTTGCTGCCCAGCTGTTCAGCTCCTGCTCAGGAAGAACAGACGCACAGCACTGTCCAAGAGCCTGTGACAAGTGTGAGTTCACCAAGTGAGACTGAAGCTGTGGTGTTAAGGTATGCAGATTACTTGAATCAAGAATATTAAAATTTGCATGTTCTAGCAAAGACTCTAGCTGGTGTCCAGCAAGGTGGCAGTAATGTTTGTTGTTATTTCTGTCTGTGGTAGGCAGCTTCTCTAGAGGCCACTAGATGGAAATAATAAATTGTGGTGGTAATGGCTGTACCATCTTGTTCTGCAGAAAAACGCAGTTGTGACTTCAAAGAAAGAAAACACTTTCTCAAACATTAATTTCTGTGTTAGTAGGTTTTAATGTTAAATTGTTCTTGATTTAACAGCACAGTTCAGCCAGACAGCAAACCGGAAGAAGTGTCTGCTCAGAAAGACGTTACGAGCCACGCTTCCCCACCGGTGTCTGTCTCTCCTGTCAGTGCTGCAAAGCCGCCGAGGACAAATGCCACTTCACCTTCTACTAATGCAAGTGCAGCTCCTGCTTTGTTGATGCAGGTAAGGCCCAGAGCAGGGAGTGAGCGGGGAGCATGGGGAGCTTTCTCTTGGGTGTGCTGATGTAGCACTTGGGACCTGCTCGTGTGCAGTTTGCCACAGCTGTGGTGTAATTGCTCGCTGTACGTGTTCTTGCTGTTGTGCCTTGACATTGTGCCTGGGATAGTCTGGAAGAGCATAGCGTGGTTATTCTGGCATGTAAACCTTGCTCTTCTCCCTTGGTCCCAAAGGAGCCACGCAAGCTAAGTTATGCTGAAGTTTGCCAGAAGCCCCCAAAGGAGCCTCCTCCAGTTCCTGTTCAGCCTCTTAGGGAACATCGTGCCAACATAGTTCCCCCTGCCAAAAATGAAGAAAATGGCACACCTGAGAAGGCTTCGGAGAAGGCTCATGACAAGGTTGAAGGTCGAATGAAGGATTATTCTGGGTTCCGAGGCAACGGGCCTCCCAGGGGAGCTGCTGGGAAAATCAGGGAACAGAGGCGCCAATTTGGACGCAGATCATCGCCTCAGGGAGCACCTCGACGTATCGGCAAGGAGCAGTATGTGCCACCCCGGTCACCAAAGTAACACTTGTCCAGCCAATTATTCTCTATTTAATTTGAGCTGTGGACTAATAAGCAGCAAAGGAGACTCTGAGAAAGAAGTATTCATGAAGGGGAATACTGAACTGGAGCGTGGCTTGTGTGGAGAAGTTGTGGAGGGTCCCAAAATTCATCTCTAAAAGTGATTTCGCAAATGCTGGAGGATTCCAATCAATATAAATATAGAGATTATAATTTTTGTATTTTTGTTTTTAATTTGCAGAGGGTTTCCTGCTTGAAATCAGTTTTGGGGTTGTGAACTAGCATTTTGACAAAGTGAAAGAATATGAATTGACAAATTAACCTGTCCCTCAGTGTAGGAGGAAAAGGATAAGAGAATATTATTTTTGAAAAATGAGCGTTTCTGTAAAATTAGAACTTTTTTTAACCTATTTAACATTTGGCTTGTCGGATGATGTGTCTGCCATTGATGGCCTTGCATTGCAGAGCACGTCTGCGGCTGAGGTGCTTGGTCGGCGTGTGAGTGGAATGAGTGCAGCCAGATACTGTTGTCATGACTTAGTCACTGATGATAAAAACTGAATGTACTACTGTAGTAAACTTTGTGTTTCCAGCTTGAAGTATAGTCTCTTGACCTTACTAATAATTCATTCAGCAAGCTTTTTAAACTATAATTTTTACAGGATACTGGATTGTAGATCAGAGCACATGGACAGCAAAAATTGTCTTCTAGACGCAATTGGAAGGAGGCAGAAGGGAGCACGTCAGAATTTTTAATTTGCCCTTTTTCCTCGCCTCCTTTTGAGGGCAACTTCTTAGGTTTGTTTGTTTTTTTTCTTGCTTGTTACTTTCTCTAATCTCTTTATTACGGACTTTTGTGCATTTATCTTGGTATGTTTTCCTGAGGCAGGCCCAGTATTGGATTGATGGGTGGCTACACAGTACGTGATGTTAGCCTCACAAGTAGAGAGCCTGGAATTCCGGTTGCAAGATGTGGAATTCTGCCTTGCAGGTGGGAACTCTGGGCCCGGAGTTCTGCGTGCCCCACTGGGGTTAAACTGATGTCTCTTTGAATGGCTAGCAAATCAGAGACGTGGCTGGGTTTTCTATATACTGACCTATCTTTGCATTCTGGAGTAGGGTATTGGATGCTGTATACTAGAAATCAGGGTTTATGTCTACTGGGAACTCATTGTTTACAGCTGATGTAGTAGCAACTGACTTTTTTTAACTTTAAAGTGGAGCTAAAGGTAAAGAGTTAAACAAAACCCCTCATGTTCACAGAAGCTACTTGAAAGGTAGCATCTTGCCTAGCTGTATGCTGACTAAATTTGCAACACTATTGTGTAGTAAGTGGTTAAGTTTAAAGGTGATAACCATAATGACTGAAATAGGAAAATTCAGTGCATTAATCTGCCAAAATCAGCATGCCAGGGTTCAAAGTTCTGTATAAAGTATTAGGGAAAAGTAGCTTCCAGCAGTAAGAATCACACCTTTTTTTTTTTCTTTTTTTTTTCTCTTTTTAGTGAATAGCAAGTGTACAAATTTAAAGTCGTAAGTTGTGAACACTGGAAAACTCAATTGTGATATATACCGTAAACATCTTAGTAATATATGCTAGTGTTGCCATTAGAATGAATGTAAGTGGCAGATAAAATAACTGTGAAAAATTTCATCTTCTGACTTCTTAGCCAGATAACCCGTGGCGACTTCTTACTCGGTAGGCATTCTCTATCAACTGCTTTGAGAACACTCATATCTATTTTTATAAATATATATATAAAGCCAGAGTTGTCATTTCTCTAACTTATTATTCAGCTTGGCAATTGCTTTGATTTGATTCATAACACAATATAGTGTATTTATGCAGTTAACTGTTCATTTCTACGCATGTTATATATATACATATATATATAAAAAAAAACCAAAATCATTATTCACTTTTAAACTACCTGTACTGGGTTTGGGAGGTTTTTTTAATTTCGTAAAAAAAAATCGTGGCTCACGTCTACAGTTTAGGGATGCTTACAGAACCCTTCTCCATTATTTCAATAATGCTACATTTGTTGGAATGATAGAGAAGTTTAAATATTTAAAAGTGTTAAAGTTCTGAAATGAATTGAATTCAAAGTTAATTTTTAATCATTTTAAAGGCTATAAACAATTACTGCAGTCAAACTGGAAAAAACAAACCTGTATGATAGTCACAGATATTTAGGATAGATGTGCACTGTCATCGCAAAGTTGAGTAAGGGTTGGGATGCTAATAGCTGCCGTAAGCTGTTTGCTGTTCAGAGGAAGAGTTGCTTGGGAAGAGGCTTGTGCAGATGTTGATCTCTGGCCTCCGTGGTAAAGGCGGCGTGCTAATTCTGATCCACGCAGGCATCCGCTTTCAGTGCAGTGCATAGAATAACCTTGTAGTGCTGAAAGTATCTGAATTTTTAGCAATTGTGAAATGTAACTTCTTCATTTATTAGATGTGGAAAAAAAAAAAAATAAATAACCGCAGTTCAATCTTTCTTGTAAGGTGATTGGAAAAACTTGACTGTGGAAAGGATGCTTCGTATGTCCTGGGTGTGCATTTTCCAGCAGCAGATTATGGCTCTTGTACAGTGTATGCAAATAAGTCTGTAAACCTGTTGGCTTTTTCCAGCATATTCAAACTTTTATCAGATTAGGGCGCTCATAATTATTTATTGAATACCTGCGTGCAAGGATTTAACATGAGCATTTCCCTTCTCCCCTCTTCCCCGCTGCCATTTATAACTGTGGTTCTGTTTTTTTTCCTTTCTGTTCTTTTTTTGGGGGGAGGGGGGGATAACCAAGTAAATATAAAGGCTGTGAAAACCATAGTTTTGTGTGCGAGTTCTCCTGCAGTACTTGTATTGCATGGCAAACATATAACTTAGACGGGCTAGCTGCTACATTCTCATCCCCTGTAACGGACTCAGGCAAGCTATTCTGTCTCTACCCACCAAGTTTGCCTGTTCTGTCAGACCGGGGGAAACAGGGACGAAGGGGTCGTTTGGGAGCCGGCCTGACTGCTGGTACAGCTCATTGATTTCATTTGAGCTGTGTCATTTTATCAGCAGAGGTGACACTGTCCTTTGTTCAACAGCGATGGTCAGTGTGCACTTGAAGTGACAAATAACAGTTCTCCGTGGTTCCTTCTTGGTAGCTTACCACACGATGGAAAGACAAATTTTCCTACTCTGCTGATATTAAATACCAGAAGGTGCAAATCACATGTAACTTTCAGTTTTACGAACTGTGACTTGTTTTCAGAATTGTTGACTTTTGTTAGCTACAGAATTATACTTCCCCAGTTAAGTTCTTTTCCGAATTACTGTGCATGGAAAAGATTGGGCCACTCTCTTGTACTTCTGCTGGGGAGTGAAAAGAGAAGTATTTGCATGTGATAGTAAAATTAAAAGTGCAAAAAGTTTTTTCTTTTGATTTCTAAAATTAAGTTAGTTTTATAGTATCTTACATTCCTGCTATCTTCGTTTTTTTTAAAAAAAAGTTAGCCTGGCACAGTATGATGGTGCAGTTTTAGCAGTAGGTTTAAAAAAAAAAAAAAAAAGAAAAAAAAAGTAACCCACTCTATTAACCAGAAGAGAAAGATGATACTGTGGCAGATCAGTAGCAAATAAGTGACTTAATCAATGCTTTACTGTAGTTAAATAGCTATGGCCTTACTACTTTGTCAATATCAGCTTAATTGTCTTGAAAATGTCCGCTATTTTTACTGTTACCCAAGTGAATGTTCACCTGGGGTAAAATATCTGGTATGTACAGATGATATTTTAAATTTGTAAAATGCGCCATTGTATTACAGACGATGCAACAGAAATGCACTTCGGGGGGAAATTGCTTCTGATAAGTTTTTTTGTAAATCCTTGATTACTACAGATATGCAATAGAATTTTTGTTTCTAATTTTGATATTTCCTTCTGAAACATAAGATTGTTGCCATTAATCTGAATGATTTATCATGCTCTTCTTTGTGTGTATATATTACATATAGTCTGAGCTTCCTTTAGGATGGTACATAATTTTGGTTTGTTGTAGTTATTTTAGTTGGCTCTTCTCTTAAGTGCCTTTAGCATAGGCACTTCAAGAGGTTAATCGAGTCTGTTTTTAATGTACAGTTGGGAGGACTTGAAATGGAGTTAAAGCAACTTATTTCTGAAAAATCCATCTGCAAACTAACCTGTAACAACTTTAAAATTTTATATTTAAGAACCAGAGGTTTATTTTTATGGAGCTTCAGTTATGGATACAGTTTCCAAAAATGCAACTTCAAATGTAAACAGACTGTGCATAAATGGGTTTTGTTCTAATTTTTATAGAATACAAAATATTCAGATAATATATTGAGCTCAAGTTACTACAGACATCTTGTTCCTCCCGGATGAATCCAGCTTCCCCTTGGCATTTATGATCTCTCTTCAAAGTGGTAGGGCTTCAGTGAAAGGAGAAAAAAGCAACCTATCTGGCTTCTATACTTTGTCTGTTCTGGTATATTCCTGTTGTCAAAACTGTCCAAAACAAAATTTGTGTAAAGTAGGTTCATGCTTTAAATGTTAAAATGATAATACATGTATTTGTATTTGTTTTTGACATTGCCAAGGTGCTATGGGAAATTGAAATAACAGTTAGAAAAATAAAGCTGATTTAAAAGAAAAAAAAAACCACAAAAAAACCCCATCAAAAACTGCCAAGCTCTTAATTGCATGTGTTGCTGTTGTGGTGTTGAACCGGTTCTCTTCTTTTCCTCTAGATACCTCAAATTGTCCTTGTCCAGGGTGCAAGCACTTTAGCAAACACTCATTGCTCTACAGCGACCCTGACCTTTGTGTTTTTGCCCCTGATATTGCCCACCCTAGTGGATGGAGTTAGTAGAGCTGTGGGTGTCCAGGAAGGCGGTTAGAACCTCAATGACAGTGATCCGAGATGCTGTGTAACCTTGCTCTCCTCCTGGAACTGTCGCAGACGCCTACCTTGGCCTTATCCGAGAAGCCCAGTTTGAGGTAAACTTTCTTCTTGAACAGGACAGACAGAAAACGCTTTTGTGGGGTTTTTTTTTGTAAGGTGTTTTCAGCTACGTCTGAGCCAGGTTTTTGGGGTGGCTGTGGGGGACTGCAGCTGTTCTTTGCCCTTCTCTGAGGCCTTTGCCCCTGAAGGAGAGGGGCGGCAGCTGCCGAGGGCAGCGCGGGAAGGGGCAGCCTCCCCTGAGGGGGGCGCAGGTGGCCTCCCCTCCTTTGGAGGCACCTGAGGGGATGCGGCTCGCGCCGAGGGGAGCGCGGGAAGCGGCGGCCTCCCCTGAGGGGCGCAGGGGGGCTCGTGGTCCCGCTGAGGGGGCGTTCCCTAAGGCCGTGCCGCACCGCTGCGGGCGGCGGAGAAGCGGATCTCGGCCGCCGGAGCGGCTCCGGTCCGTTCGGGAGCGGGCGGGGGGCGCGAGGCGAGCGGCGGGGCTGCGGTGCGGGGCCGGGCCGCGGGGGGGCGCGCGGCGGCGAGGCGAGGCGCGGCGCGGCGGGCGCACCGCCCCGTCACGTGACGGCGGCGCTGGGGCTCAGCATGGCGGAGGTGGCGGCCGCTCCCGCTGCGCCCGCGATCCGGAGCCCCCGGCGCTGAGCCGGAGCCGCGCCGAGCCGGCGGCCGGACCTGCTTTCCCTCCTCCTCCCCTCCGCCCGCCATGGCCGAGCCGGCGGCCGCGGGCGTCTCCTCGCTGCCCCGCGAAGTCCGCGAGCAGCTGGCCGAGCTGGAGCTGGAGCTCTCCGAAGGTGAGGAGCGCCGGGCCGCGCCGGGATCCCGTCTGCCCTGCCCTGCCCTGCCCTCGGGGCGCCGGCCCGGCCGCCACGGCCTCCCGCGGCCCGGGCGGGGGAGCCTCCGTGTGGGGGGGGCTGGGGTGGGGGCGGGGGGCAGGAGTGAGGCTCGACTTGGGTTTGTGGGAGAGGAGGCCCGGGGCGAAGGCCGGGGTGTGAGGGGGGCTGTGGGGGAGGCTCCGTGTGAGGAGGCCGGGAATGGGGGGGGGGGCGGGCGAGGGTGAGGGGGCCCGTGTGTGGCGGGGGCCGGCGGTGCGGGGGAAGGAAGGGCCCTGCCTGCGGGTGGGGTTGTGTCTGGGGGGGAACGAGTGCTGGGCGCTTTGTGTGTGCGGGGGGGATCCCCCGCCTGACCCCGGGGGGGGACCCTTTGCTCGTCGGAGGTGATCCCCCTCGGGAGGGTTTTCCTTCTTGGGGGCCTCTTCTCTGTAGTTTCTGAGCTAAGGACGTGGGGGGGGGGGGGAGGAGAAACTCTGGGCACAGCCAGTGGTCCTGGGGTGGGAGAGATGAGGGAACTTTGGGTACATAATGAAGACATACCCGGTGTTCTTTTCACTTTCTGAATAAGTTCTTTTGCGTAGCCATAATCGGGACAGAGCATGCGCCTTTTTTTGTTTCCTTTTTTGCATGGGTATGTCTTTGTTTCCTAGTGCTTAAAATGCTGTTCTCAATATAGCTTTGTTGTAAAGTTCCCTTGTGAAGCCGGAGCGCGAGGGATGGATCTGAGGTGAAAGTTGCAGAGCAGGTAGCTCTGTTTTGCATATCTTTAAACTTCCTCCTTCCATCAGGGTACAGAACTTGGTGCCATGATCAGTGGTTTCTCGGGAGGGCTTACTGCATGGTTGCAATAATCTCCTAGTATTAAAACTTATGGAAAATCAAGTTTCAGTGACATCTTTCTTTACTCTCTTGCTTTGTGCCAGAACATGCAGTGTATAAAGGAGACCTGTTTACTATTTTGAAGATTAGGAATTCATTTACTGACCTGGGTGCTGTCGGCCCCCACTGCCCACACTGGTATACGGTGCTCAATATTTTGCCAGATGGAGAGGCTTTCTTAACAAAACTTGTTTGTAATTAAACTTTTAATGTTAGCTAGGTTGTTTGTTTGGGTTTTTTTTTTAATGTTTTTTAGATATACTTTCTGTAAACATTTAACTAAAGCAATAATACTGTCTGGTGTTTGGTTTTGGGTACTCCGTGATAACAAAGGATTGAAGAACATCTCTCGTGTTGCTCAAAACATAATATGAAATAGCTTTTTTTTTTTCTTTTAAGAATTTGCTGAATGTTTTAAGTATTTGCTTGTATTTTCTGAAACTTGTTTCTTGTGATACTGAAAGACCATTATAGTTTGACCCTGTAATATATTGTACTGCAAACTTTAAAAAAAGTTAAATCCCTTTGCTGGAATGGCTGGCTGTGACATCATGCTAATCTTTAACAAACTTCTCTAATAGTTTAAACTTCAGTGTTATAGAGTGAAATTTTCTATATTATGTAAGTAATTCTCTGATTATAAAATCCACTGCCCCTTTGTGGATTTAATACTCAAGTTTCTTAACATGCATGTTATGAATTTGTTTGTGCAAATCACTTTTTCTATCAAAAAAACATGAGTACAAAGAATTTTGTGTGACTGTGTCCCCAAGCTCTGGGAATCATATTTCACAGTATTTTGTTGCTGAGATAACTGAGGTCTGACCTGTAAGGGAGCCGAGTGAGTCAGTGAGGTAATGTCATTGTATAGTTCTTGAAAAATACGCCCTAGTTTGAGGCTTAAGCTTAAAGACTAAGGCGTATGTGTGCATTGTTCAACTGAATATAACTATGGGCTCTTTATAGTAAACAATATTGAATAGAAGCATTTTATTAAAAATGGCAATAATGCTTCATGTGTAACTGATTAGTTGTTGCTCAGATAAGAACACTTGATCCTTTTTTTCCCACCCCCTTGTTGCAGCTTTATTTGTCTCTAGGCTTGACTGTTGACTATGTAAATGTTTCTGTCGGGTTTTCTGGGTAAGAACACCTCACTTTTGGAACAGGAGAGGAACTGCGCCTGCAGTGAGTTCATACAGGTAGCCCGGGGTCCCTGACAGCAGGAATGGGGAGATTGCTCTGTCCTTGATATATGATCTCACGGTGGGGAGCACATGAGCACTGTTTGGAAGAAGGCTTCAGATGCAGGAGACTGCAGGCTAGGAGCATAAACAAGTTGAGTGCTGAGCTTTATGCGGGGCTGCATTACCATTAACCACCACAGTGTAGAGAATTTATAACAACATGGGGGAAATATAGTATTAAAATCTTATCTGGCGTTATGCTTGTGAAAGGTGCTGTGTCAGCAAGTAGGATGCAAAGCGGAGCAGGATTAGTTTAACGTATGCTTAAAATAGAAGTCATAGTTTGCAGTGATGAGCCATGAGACTTTCTTCAGGAACAATCTGTGCGGACAGAGCAACAGGACTAATTATACCTCTCCCATCCCTGAATTATTCCTTACTGAGCCTTGTGGTCAGCATGGAAGTAACAGTAGCCCCATTCCTGAGTACGCTTAAAACGTTTAAGCAAAATAGTGGAATGTGTTTTGGGAGACAGTAATTGTTTATTAATCAACAGAAATTGCAGTTCTTTTTTTTTAGTCTTAATAAAAGACTAAAGTGTGTCTATATTTGGCCTCAGTGATTGATTTGATTCTTAACTCATTTATTTCTAAGTGTAGATAAGAATTCAGTTGTCTTCTATCAATATGAAGTACATTATACCCAAATCTTAAACATCACACCTTACGGAGACATCTCATTCCCTTACAGAAGGGATCAGTGTTGTTGCCTCTAAGTAAAAATGTTAAAATAACAGTAACTGTATGTAAGCAGTGAATTGGGTCATGGAACTGTGTGAAACCTGGAACCTGCTCATTACTTGTGTTTTCCTTCTTTTTTCACTTTTGGGGTTTTTTTCTTTCTAGTGCTTTTCTTCATCTGTCAGTAACACCCACGTTATGCATCACTAATGATGGGAAGGGCTGTCATTGCATTTGCATCTGCTTCTTTTTCATGAGTAAAAGTGCCAGGGATATTAACTTTAAAGAAGACTTTTACCCCCCTTTTCACATTTCTGTAAGTACGGGAGCTCAGTTTTATGCCTTTGGGGTTGAATTGCAGCTGTGCGTGAAGGTGACTTTGTATCCCCTATATGATGCTGTTTCTTAAAATGTTTGCAGTGTGTGCTGATGAGTTCACAGGACAAGGTAAATGTCTGAATTCATCCCATATTCAGCTGAAAACGTTAGTATTAAAGCACTTTAGCACTCAGCTTGGGGATGTCTAGGTGCTCCTTTACTTTGGGTGAAATTTTCAAGCAGCTCCTCTCACGTTAACCTCATCACAGCTATGTTAATAGAGCTCAGAAACTCTGGAATAGCCAGATTCAAAGGTTCTAATTAAGCACGTTCAGTGGATTTGTTGTATACAGTCCACGTTATGAGCCTATTGTACTGCTTGTGTGGTAAGGTTTGTTCTCTTGGTGCGACGTAGATGGTGGTGCGACAAGAGCTTTTTGCTTTGAAAGTAGGACAGCTGTCTCCCAGGCCGCACTGTATGGGCCAGCTTGTCTGAGAGGGTTAAGCGTGCTCATAAAGAGCTTATTTGGCTGCAGGTTTTTGTTTGACTATGGTTTCTGTCTTGTCTGACGTTTTTAACTAGTAAAGGGATGTTAGTGGAGTGAACTTCAGCTTGTGATATCTATGAAAGTATGAGGTAAGGGGCGGGGGGGGACTCCACCTAGTAATAACAAGGAATTCCCCTCTTAGCAGTTCAGGCCTTGAACGTAATTTCAGTCGATTCTGTGTTATGTGACAGGGTTATCATATCACTGCTCTTGCCTCATGTACAGAAGGAGCTGGTTTCTGTTTACTTTTCTAGTTAAACATACATTTGGCTGTCTGGTTTGTGATTTTGTGTGGGTGTTTCTGTGAATGGCTTCATGCACCTGTGTTTGTTCCTTTTAAAGCTGATTGTCTCTTACTGAAGAATTGAGGCTCAGTCTGCAGAGGAGAGCTTTGTATTAGGATTTTCAGAAGCTGAAGAAATAGCAAGGATGGTGGCATGTGTGGAAAAAGTAGTATCAGCAAAACAGTTGAAACGCAGGACTGAAGGCCGGCCAAATAGGATAGAACCTTAGTGGAAGAAAACATGTTGACTCAAGCAAGTGGGTAGAGTCTTTATTTTGTTTGGCTTGAAAATTTCGTATGAAATCATGGTATTTTTCTGTTCTTTCAAAAATTGTGCGTTTCAGTTTTCATTCTTTTGATTGCCAGACGCCTATCAAAGTAGGTGAGGATCTTTTTTATAGATTAAGTAGCTGAAGCGCAGAATTAAAATAGATTAGAGAAGAGTCAAAGACAGTGATTGTCCGAGTAGGGACTGGCTATGTGGATTTTGCTGAGTGAGCAGAAAGGTTTCACTTAGTTTCTTCCCCACCATTGAGAGGGGAACTGTGGCTATAGCACAGAAAAGGTTGAAGGAGAGCTTATGAACATAGGCAAGTCAGATCTGATCGTCTTGTAGCTAGCAGGACTTACCAGTGGGTTTTGTGCATTTATGCAGCATCTCACCCACAATTCTTGCATTAGGCAAAACTAGTAATGGGAAACCTTTTATGTTGCTTCCTTAATTTACCTGCAGGACTGACAGCTGATGGGTACCAAATCTGCTGAGAAATCTGTGTATGGCTTTGACACAGTCTTCCTGTATGCAGCCAACAAAGGTGCAGTTCTGAGGCAGTGCTTTGAAATGCATAAAAAAACCTTTTGGAGCATGTCACAGGGAGCCGTTTACGCAAATTCAGAGATGATCATTCCTGCCTTGTTTGGCTTTACAAAGATTCTGATAAGAGCCTTCGTTTCAGAGGATACTGTATTTTCTTAAGCCTTACGAACCAGGAAAAAGTGATGCAAGCATGGTAGCGCATGGGTTCCTTGTAATGTCTGTGTCTCACAAGAAAAGGAAATACAGCTCAAGTCATGATCAAGAGGAGCAAAGTAACAAATCTGTCACCAGTGCATCAAACGGAAGGTCCATAAGATGATCACAAATTTCTACTATGCAGATGGTCAAAGCAGAATGATTTAAATGATTAATGGCTTGGAGAAAGTAAGTTAAACGCAAATGCTGACAGAAATATTTTGGCTACTGTGAGTGGGAGTAGATTTTACTGTTGGTGCGTGATTGAAGCATGTAAACATGGTGAAGAAAAGGAAGGGTTTTGGAGCATCCAGGCTGGTATAATAAAGAATAACCAGGAGAGTTAAAGAATGTGCATATTTTTGTGTTGTCCCTTTTATACTTAGGAAATGAGTGAGTTTGGGGCTATTTTTAAAAGCTGCAGCTCTGACCCTTCGCCTTGGGGAGAGGAGGAAATCAGAGGCTTTAAAGAGAGTCCTCCACCTCTTCCCTGATTGCTTCTCTGAAGCTTTGCTGGAGTTAGAACCAGTTTTCCTCAGTTGGGTGGAGGGGACATCTGGTAGCAATGATTCCCAGTTTGTCTTTATGATTCTTACTACTTCTAGTATGGGTGGTATTTGCAGTTTCAGCTGGATCCTTAGGCTGGAAATGTTAATCAGACCTGTTAGCCTGACACATCTGTGCTAAAGCTGCATTTGGTGTTCTTTTTGTGGTGTCCTACATAACTGGTCTTCAGTTTTCTATTCTAAATTCTGTAGCATGAAATACTAAGTAGTAAATGTGATGGATGGCAGCATAACTGCACGGAGCCAGATTGCTGGTCTTTCAAACGTGCATCTAACTAGACAATACTTGGAGCTCCATAGGAAAGTATGTATGCAGAGGACCCCTTGTGTTTCTAGTTCATTGGTAATGTTGTGGAAAGGGTGATGGGTTCCTTCCTGATTCCCTCTATCTGATTAGTTTTTGTCATGAAGCTTTCTATTCATTGGATTTATCATGTTTATTCAGTGGCAAGTTTCAGAAGCCAGAGAGTGAACTAATGGTGAGAAGTCCCAGAGGTGCAAGCAGAAGCTGAATAGTATCCTGTTTTCATTTGTTTCAAATACAATGTTCAGAATATTTCTTAAAATGGTTTTCTTTAAACTGTATGTCTCAAAGTTATAAAAAGCATTTCCTGAATCTCTCAGTGAGTTGCTCAGCTGCTTTTTGGACTGAATTAATAGAGAGAGGAATTGAAGCATTCCTCTGTTGAGGTTGATTCAATCCAAATTTTTTCTTGGAGCTTATGAAATCAGGGAAGAGTCATCAGGCCAGGATGTCTCATTCTATTAATTAGAATGGAAGACTCTTAAATTTGCACCATGTGTTGAGGAAACAGTGATTTATAGCTAACGGATGCTCTGCAGGCAGCAGCATTCCATCTGCTACATGAATTTTCCCATTACATTTTGATGAAAAGTCTTGGGAAAAGCCTCACACCTGTATTTCTCATTCTCAATAACGTTTGCCAATGCTCGATTTTGTTACTGTCGTGGTTTAATCTCAGTCAGCAATTAAGCACCACGCAGCCGCTCGCTCACTCCCCCCCACCCGGTGGGATGGGGGAGAGAATTGGAAGAGCACAAGTTAGAAAGACTCGTGGGTTGAGATAAAAACAGTTTAATAATTGAAATAAAATGATAATAATAATATGATAATAATAATAATAATACACAAAACAAGTGATGCACAGCACAATTGCTCACCACCCGCTGACCGATGCCCAGCCAGTCCCCGAGCAGCGGCCCCCCCGGCCAGCTTTTCCCAGTTTATGTACTGAGCATGACGTCACATGGTATGGAATGTCCCTTTGGCCAGTTTGGCTGTGCCCCCTCCCAGCTTCTTGTGCACCTCCAGCCTCCTCAGTCAGTAGAGCATGGGAAGCTGAAAAGTCCTTGGCTAGTGTAAGCATTACCTAGCAACAACTAAAACACCGGTGTGTTATCAACTTTGTTCTCATCCTAAATCCAAAACACTGTACCAGCTACTAGAAAGGAAATTAACTCTATCCCTGCCGAAACCAGGACAGTTACTCTCGCCTGGATTTTTTTTTGAGTAAAATGCCTATTTCTATCAGCTTGCATTTTTTTCAAACTTCAAAGCTGAGAGTTTCTGAAACTCTACTTAGAATAAACACAGGCAGGAGAGATTATGTTTATAGCGAAGATAGTCAATGTAATAGTACTTAACTTTCCTTGCTGCTCTTGTAAGCAAACACCTTATTTAGTGTAACTTAAGCTGATTAAAAGAAAAAGGAAAAAAAAAAAAGCTTGCTTAAAGTTTTAGCACTTCTCTGCCAACATAAACTTTTTCTAATTCTTGTTGACTTGAGAATTGCTGATACAAACTAAGTCTTTCTAGACTTTGAATTCCATGGGGATGGGAGCCCACAGAGCCTACAGGGCATGCATTACTATATTTTGGGAACCCAGGCTGCAAGTTACTGCCTCAGTGATCAGCAACTGAGCCTCTCAGAATTGTTCCCCAGCAGTCAGGCGACCTGCTTTCACCAGCTCCGTGTCCCTAGGGAGCAAAAACAACCAGGAGAATTGTATCCCTGCCTGATAAAATTAGGTCTTCTGTAATCTCTCTCAGAACAGCCGGATGGCTAGCTGCCTTGAAAAACATATGTTTTAATGCAGGAATAATGCATTCCATTTAGGATGGCTATAGCCGTGGGAGCTGGTTGACTTAGTGGATAAAGCACTCCCATTTTGCCTCTGGGATCAGGACCTGATGTCAAACACCAGATCTAAAGTGCAGCGGTGGAAAAGAATTGTTTGGGATGTTTTTCCTGTCTTTTGCTCTTAACAGGGATGTTGTTCCTGTACGTTAGTCCTAAAGGAGTTTGAGAATTAAACCATCCTATTGTTGGAAATAAAGCATAAATTGCAAAGAGGAGGAGTTAGTGTATGTATTTCTAGGTTGTAGCTCACTTTGCATTAAGAAACTTATTTAGGAATAACAATGTTGGTGTTCCTCTAATACAAGTTTATAATAAATTTCTCTGGGAGGAGCATAGGTAACTTGCTGGAGGAAGTTCTGCTTTACCCCTCTCCTGATAGAGCTCCCCTGCACAGAGGGAAGACACCACTGTCATTGCAGCCACACACATCTCCATTGTGCAGACAAAGCCCATTGTTCTGTTGGGAATTGATTGTCATGTGATACTTCCAGCTTCTCCTTCTGAGCTGCTGAATTTCATTACAGGAAGCTAAGTATAAGTGTTTTCCCACTAATAATTTTCCATATGAGCCATTACTGTGGTTGCCGCAAGGATGGACTGTGGGTGACTGGGTGGGGTGTCGAGCTGTGCTGCTGGGAGTGGGAAGGGGTGACCAGGAAGACAAACTGTTTGTGTGGGGCAAGCCATGGGAGATTACAGAAGTGCTAAGTTTGGAACGTACGGACAAGATAAGTTGTGATGGGGCATTTGGTTGGCCATAAATTGGAAGGGTGTGATCTACAGTGGGAATGATACAGCAGATAAAGCACCAGACTGAGAGCTGAAATACTTGGTTTCAGGTCCTATCCTGCATGCGTGGCTTCATTCCGTAGCTGCACAGCCACCGTTCCAGAAAGGGTAGTCAGATGAGGATGTGTTAAAGAAGGTTTTGTGTTGCCTGCTGTCCCACCTGTACCTTTAATGCATCAACTCTTCATTTAGAGTGCTGATTAATCTTTGACATGAAGAGCCATTTCAATATGAAGCACCTTTTCTGGAAATACTGTAATTTGCTCACTGAGCACAGCAGCAAATGCATGTATGTCAGTATGGATGTCCTGATAAGACTGTTTTCTTTGCCTAGTGGTTGCGTCTTCATCATCACCTTTCGCTGTAATTACCCACTGTGGAAGCTTTGTGTGCTTCTCTGGAAACAGTGAACACATAGATAAGCTGACCAGCCAAAAGAAACCCTGAGGAGGGGAAAAGGCTTTAAAGTTTTCTGCTTGCTTTCTAGAAAGAGGTATGAGCAAAGTTAACACACAGTTGTAAAAGGTCACTCTTTGCCTTTCTGTCAAGAAGGCAAGATGTGCAGCTAGCATGGTTTTGTGCTGCATAGCAGCAGCTGACATTCCTGCTCACAATGTGCATTGTCACTGTGGTAAGGAGAAGGAGAGTTTCTCCGAGGAGCTGGGAAGTGACATGGCAAATTCCAGCCTGTGATTATTCACCATGTGATGGAGAAGCTGAGTCAGGTGATCTGAGCGGGAGATAAAAGGTCCTTAATCCTCAGCAGTTCTGGTAGAGGAATAAACAGATCTGCAGCTTATTAAACTATGCTGTCTTTTTTTTTTCCTTAATTGAATATAAGCAGAAGATGCCTATTAAAGGTGTTCCATTTCTGACATTAAAAAAAAAAAAGATCGTTTCATGTCCCATAGGGGTGGTTCTAGCAAGGTACTGATGGCATTTGGTTGGATAAATGCAGGGCTTCTTGCGGTGCTGTTTGTGTGTGTGAAAGGAGAAGGGTGTTGCTGAAAAGTTTGCTTCAGCTGACTCCTTACTGTGTCTCTAAGCTGGAGAGAAGCATGTATATTCCTATGGCGTGTCATCAAGAACTGCAGTCCTGGTTTCATAACAAAGCCTTTGGCAGCAGCGTTGGCTCAAGATACTCTCACCTCTTAGCACCTTACTCTTTTCCATCTTGGAGGGCGCAGGCGCCTCAGCTCTGCATTTTGTAAAGCTGTGAACTTTGGCAAACTGGAGAGGGCAATTGATTAAACTTTTAGGAATGTAAGCTTTGTTTCTTAAAAAATACTGGACCATTTACTTCATTCATAAGCAGTGAAAGCGTTTGCAGGTAACCAAATTACAAATTATTTTGATACAGCTTTTTAAGCTTCTGTGGCAATCCTGAAAAAAATACTGAACAACACAAGACTCAGCCTGTCTTGTGCTAGCAAAAAGTAGATCTCATAGTAGTAAAGTGCTCATGTAAATGTTTTTTGAGACTAAGACCTGTGTTTATTCTTAGGGCAGGAATTTTAAGTGATCCCTTGTGGATTAAAAAAAACCAATTCTTATTGTAATTGGAATGAAACCATCCATACTTACGCAATTTTGGATTGGAAGTTGCTACAGTGAAAAGGGGGAAGTATTGTTATTTTCAGTTCACAGACAGGAAGCTGAGATGCCCAGAGGTGAGGTGAGCTGCTCAGTCACACAAACCAGCAGCAGAGCCGGGGGCAGATCTGAGATCTTTTGACACTCAGCCCTCTGCTCCGTAGATGAGGGTGCATTATCACTAACAAAGGAAGAGACTTTGAAATACACAGTCTGATAACTAGTAAATGGATGTCTGTACAGTGTGCTGGGAGTTTGCATGTTCTTCTACACATTCAGGTAATCTGAGTTTAGCTATGACAGTGATAGTATGTTTTGTTGAATGCATATTGATGTAAACCAACTGTATTTGTGGAATTTCTTCTCTCTGCTTTAAATTCTTGAGTCCCTCTGGAAAATGTCCTGAATTTAAAAAGTCCTATGGTGCAGAAAAAAGTCAATTATTGAGTCCCAAAGAGGGAGAATAATGGATGAAGACAAAGCAAATGAGTCAGATATAAATAATCCTATTATGTCTTGGCTGCAGCCACACCTAGAAACCGTGAACAAACATTGCTGTTCTGTTTAGTTATTCTTCTGTTTGATACACTTTACTTGTTAAGTCCTGTTTTAAAATTGCAGCATGTAAAAATTGTGTAGGGCTAGTTGCCACTAGTGTTAAAGACTTAGAAACATTGTTTTAGTAATTTTGACCAGAGACATGGATGCCTGTGCTAGAGCATGTTTAATTTGCTCTCATATTTCCCCAAAATCAGAAAAATACAAAACCTTGGAGTTGGTGTTGCCTTGGAAGGCTTTCAAGGCAATTCTTTCTGCAGTAGGCCTTTAAAAAAAAGTCTGGCTAGAACAGCAAACAGGAAGATGAAATTACCCTTTCTTTTGTGTATCAGAATGTCGTTTGTTGTACAACGCTTTGGTAGAACACTTTTAGTAGTAGCCAGTTATAGCATGGAAACCGTAAAGAAAAGCATTTGGATCTAGCAAAATCATACTTGATGATCTACGATTGCTGTCATGTGTCTTACTAGGTAATTACTTACCTAATAGCATGTGTCTTTCTTCCCTCTTTCATGGTGGATAAGCTGATTTTTAATAAATCTGAACAAAGCTTTTTTTCAGATGAGACTTGAAGAAAAAAGAAAATTTCGACCCTTCTCCTGCCTCCCTCCTCTGATTCGGATTCTTCTGTTGTAGCTCCCGTAAAGGGGGGGCCTGAAGCCTTGTCTGTTGAGTGTGGCTGTCACTAATTCCAAGGGCTTCTTAACAGAGGTTAGGGTTTGTTTTTTGGTTCTTGTCCAAACACGTACCATTTGCCTTGCATTGTTCTTTTGTACTGACTGCTATCCTTTGGGCTTTGTATGTGGCCTATGAAATGTGATCCTCTGGCTCGAAAGAGTTTGAGAGATTTGTCTTATGCACACTTACCTGCAGTAATCCTTCTCGGTTTATTGGTGTTGCAGTGTGACAGCTCATGATATTCAATCCATTCATTTCCCTGGGATGTGAAGGTAATTTCTTGTGTTGAACCTGATGGGGAAAGACAAATAGAAATAAAGGTTCATGTACTGGCAGCTCTTCAGGGGCTTATTTATGCAGGCTTGCTCTCATCTACATTGAGTCTGTAGCAAAGGTGATGCTTTCTTTTTTTTTGCGTTCTAGAGATTTAAATGGATTCAGCAAAGCAACAAGGGAGGGGGGCACGCAGTAAGGTAGATGATGGTGACAAAGTTCTCCATGCCATGCAGGATGGCAACTTGGCCTCTTCTCTTAGGAAAATAATTACTACTTATGTTCTCTTGTTTAAAATTACAGAATACCTTCCTGTGAACAATAAAATGGTGTGAAAGACACAGACATGTTGTACAGCACTGCAGGCACACTCCTTTTCCAGCAGAGACAGAACTGTTTGGGCAGAAGGATAAAAGGAAAGACTTGGCATGGAGAACTGGGGAAGGAGTAAATAGTCTTCTATTAGAATTGAGTTTGGCTTCAGATTATGAAAGATCTGGCAACTGTACAGCTTGGAGCGTGTTTGCTACTTTCTGTTGCTCTTGCCGTGCAAAGTGACAACCTCTCGGTTGTGCTGGTACAGCTGCTCATGGGTCTGTCTTGGGGTCTGGATTGAGGAGCTGACAGATTTAAAAAAATTAACAGTATTGCTGTTGAATACTTGACATCATGAGAGGATAGCCTGCAGGTTAGTCCAAGAAAGGAAGAATGAAAGGAACTAGTGAAGTGGAGAGATCTGGGAGATGTAAGAGCTGGCTTTTTTCTGTAATTCTGCTATCAAGAATAGCTTAAATTTTCTGTGGGTGAAATGTGACAAAAAGTCTCCAAGACTTGTTGTCACATTGGAGGAAGCTAGCAGTTGTTGGATTGTTTCCACGTTTTAAAGGGATTGTTTGAACCTGTTTCATAGATTCCTAGTTGAAAGGTAGATTTCTGCTCCTTCAGCGCATTCTGCCCCAAGCAATTGCAGACGGCATCTCTCTTCCTAACTCACTAAACCAGTTAATGTTTGAGCTTTGAACATATTGTCTGCTATTTAAGTGTTACATACTGTTAGATACGTAAATGAAAAAGACTGTGCTGGTTGTTCCAGGGAGTTACCTCATGGAGGGGAAAAGCTGACTTGGGTTTCCTGTGATATCTTTTACTTCTGATTGTGCAGGGTGCAAATTCAAAGCCTCCCTGCGTTATCTATGGATGGAGGCACATATGAAAAGGAAGAAGGCAGCTAGGCTAGGGCAGCTTGCCAATTGCTTAAAGCCTTTGTTAGAGACTAAAGGAAACCTGTGCCCATTTAGGCACTAGTACAGCCCCAGGGGCTTTCTTGGCCTCATATGTAAAGAAGATGAAGGCAGCCGCATGGAAATGATTGCACACTTTTGCACGTCAGTCTACATTAGCTCTTTAGGCCCTGGTTGTTGTGTTTGAATGCTAAGATCTTGTGCTTAATTCTCAGGATTTTCATCCTGTGGGTCTTTCAGTATAGCACTTAACCCATCTGTTGAAACTAAACCATGAGGAAAGTATCTTCTGCGCAAGAACACTTGCAAAACCGGTCTCTTATTGAACTGCTCAGAGCCCGTACGTGACTTCATTCTGATCACAAGGAAGGAGATGTCTCCAGTGGTCAGGCTTTGCTGCATTACCTCTGGGAAAGGTGTCTGCCTCTGTGATGACTGGTTTCTCCATATGATAAATTCCTCATTCTCAGCTTGCTGTGTGTTGAAATAAAAAGGAGAGATGAAATCAAGTATCAAAATAAATGTCAATTTTAAACCAGTGCAAGCAAGCAAATTAGAAACAGGCACGCTTTCACTCTCAAATCTGTGCTGCTCTGCCATTTCCCTTTCCTCTGCGTGAAAAGAAGGTTTTGGAGTGATTTATAGCTGTTACGCCAGTCTCATCAGGACTGCTAGGTACGGTACTGTCTGCTGTAGTTGAGTGGTTGACTTCTGCAGACTACGTTTCTGGACTGTTTGGTTTTTTTTTCCTTTTAGAGCTTTTAATGTGAAATAATCGTAATCTGTGCACAGCACAACTGATACAAGTATCATGCTTCAGAGAACTGTGATGAAGGTGTCAGGTTGTGAGCGCATCCTGCGTTTGTGGCTTCTATGTGTTTGTGTATTTTCATGGAGATGGTAGCTACTCGAGTGCGATTTTGGGGTTTCAGGAGAAATTTTGTTGTGTCTTCCTCCAGCAGAATTAGCTAGGGCTAGAGAGAACATCTCTCCAGAGTTTCTTGAATAGTCTGAGGTACTACAGCCTACAAGGTATTTTTTATGGGTGCTCCAGATCAGCTGTCACTGAAAAGGCAGGTCAGCATTGTATTTGGTAGGAAGATCTAAGCTGGGATACCCCAGGGAATTTATTTTGTTTCTGTATTTTTTTGTACAGTACTGTCTTACGCTTCTAGAATGCCCAATGCTTAAGAAGAAATGATCCTATTGTACAATGGATATTGAAGAGAAGTGGTTGCTTTATTTCCCAAACATCATCATTTCTCTTAAGAGACTGTTATGTAGCATGGCACGAATTTTACTTACATGAAACATGTGGAGTCAGCAGACAAGTCTTACTGAACAAATTGGAGGGCAGCAATCCAAACCGATGCCTGTTGTCTACAGTCCTCCATTTTCAGAGTTTTTCCTTAATTGTAAGCTTTCTATTTGGACTTTAATTCTTTAGTTTCTCTCTCTTGGCAGAATATCTGGTCTTAAATTGTTGCTGTCAACACGTCCTTAGCCATTCCTGCTCCCCCCCCATCCCCCTAAATTGTGTAGTACTGTCTGTGGTGCTTCAGATTGCTATAAAAAGGCCATTATTTTTGGTCTTTTTAGTTGAAAGCAAAGCCTGCTGTGAATATAATACTTTATCAAAAAGATACAAGCATCTCCCTGTTAATATTATTACATTGACACACTGGTTTTATAAACACTTTAGTGCTCTTTGAAATGGTTGATATCTAGTGATTATGACTCCATTAGGCGTAGTAACAGATGGTTCATATACAAGTACTTTTTATGTTGTCATCTATAGCAGAAATACTGACATGAAAGGGAATGTTAAATTCTCATCTCTTCAGTGGTAAGGCTGGGGAAGTTAGCATGTGGTATGGTGGAGGATCTCGTATTAACGTAAGATTGTGTGACCAAGGAGGAAGTAAACTAATATCTAGAATGATGCAGAATAGACTGGAGAGGGATGATGGATCATGCTGGAGCAAGACAGTAGAGAGCACAGATACTGGAATGGATTGTAAGCCAGTGGAGCAAGACTACAATTAGGATGATCTCTGGATGGGTAGACTGCAGTATTCTGTAGGATTTTCAGGTTTTAGAAGAGGTGGGACTCCTGCAGTTACTGAGTTAGAGGGAGAGGCCTGGAAAGTCCCTGCCTCCTTTACCGGCCAAAACAGGGGTGGAATTAGGTCATGGACATCAGATAACTTTGTCAGGGTCATACTGTGGGGCTGAAGCAGCAGCTTTGCCAAACATCTGCAGCTGCCCTATGTACCTGCATTCATTTGTGGCTTCCATCATGTTTTCTTCAGCAGGCAAGATGTGGAATTGGAGACCTCTGTGTCCCCACAAATGACTCTAAGAGAAGTCTAATTTAACACCCTCTTCAATTCTTAGCTTGCTTTTTGAGGTGATGCTCTTGTTAAGTTTTGTCTTGGTTTTTTGGGTTGTTGGTTTGGGTTTTTTCTGGACATTTTAGGGTTGTATATTCTTAAATTTAGCTCTGTCCATGCCTGGAGAGAAATCACCTAGCACTTCAGGGGTTTTTCCTGCGAGAACCAGAGAGTTCGAAGTCTTGGGCTTCTGTTTTAGATGAGTAAGTTGGAGGGCTTACATGTGTTTTTGCAGAGTGTTAAAAACAGGCTAATACTGTTAGAATTAAGTGCTAGTGGGAAATAAAGCAATAAAGGTTAGTTTGTTATTTAAAGTAATTCTGGGAGATTGGCTATTGCTGAGAGAAACTGCACAGTCACCTTTGCAGAATGAAAAATTAAAATATGATCTCACCCTCATTAAAATTAAGTAATTGATGTCATCATTCAATTAAAAGATTTTTTGGGAGCTTTTGGCAAGTCATTCCAGGTTGCTATTAAGACCTGACCAACCAAGCATCCTTAAATTGGAGGGAATGGGGAATAGTTCTCTGTTAAGTAACTGAAAAATAAGGTAGCATCTCAACAAAATACCTAACTATCAAAACCAGCCAAACCAACCAACCCTAAACTACTGTAAGGCAGTGCTACCAGTGTACTACTTCATGGAGATTTCTGTCATGAGGTTAGTTAGAGTCAAAGCACAATTCTGAAGTGAAGTTGAATGTATTGCTCTTAATGTGCTTGTCTCTCCAGGTACCTAGCTTGAAGATGAGTGTTCTGAATATGCACGTGCATCAAAAGTGGGACTTTGAAGGGAGCGATTCTAACTTTATCTTCAGCCCAAGTTTTTCTCATCATGCTAAACCTAACTGTAAGGCCAATGCAGTGTTGATAACCTTTTGTCTCTGCTCTTCATTAGCTGGCATTATAACAATTAACTGTTGTTACTAGTTTACTGTGAATACATTTTGCTGGTTGTTGCTTTTTCAGGCAGCTTGCAGTTCCCAACCTGTACAGCTATAGCTTGGGGTTTTTTCTGTTTTATTCATAATTCCATCTAGGCATCGCTGTTTGCAAGAAATCTTTCATCTCTAGCTCTGGGCTATACAGAACTGGAGTGGCAAAGGAGACGTGTTTTTGTGCTGGCTTCATCGTTTTCAGAGTATTAATATTTAATTTAGGCTTTTTAAAGCTTTTAGCAGATTTGTCAGGCTTTCTTCCCTGTGGTAGTGTATGTGAGGACAACTTGAGAGAGCATTCTGATTAACTTACAATATGGAAAGTGGTTTTATTTATTTTGATTTATGACTGAAATACTTTCAAGAAGCTCATCCTGTTCTGTAAGTAACTTTGCCATAAACTTAACCGTAAAATAGATCCAGCAGTTTTTCCTTTTCTCCAGCTAGAGTCCAGCCAGGCAAATCCTGTATCACATCCAAGTAATACTTTTTCTTGCCCATAAAGACCAGTCTGTATTGTCACTCTCCAGTGAAAAACATGGATGCATTCAGCTGTGCTGTGTGGGGAGTAGCAGGTTTCAAAGAAACCCTCAGTGGCATGTACTCTGCTACTGCTTGTTCTCTCGCTCCGCTCCATACAGAGCGAGACACTGACATTGAACTTCTGAATCTCGACGTGATTTTGCCATGACAGAAATCATTCTGTTCTCAGCTCGAGCCCTGTGTTGCTTTCATGCAAGCAAGCAGTGCCAACATGGGTGTTTTGGTGACAAGGAAGTATTCAACTTTCACTTGGTTAGGGCTGAAATGCGGTTATTTACACTGCTGTTATGTGTTTAGAAGTTTATATAAATGATATTTCGTCATTTTTGACCCATTTTTATGGTAAATTTGATCTTGGAGAGATTGCAGCTTGTTAGCACAAATACGCCATGAATTTTTTACCTGTTACTAGAAATAAAGTTTCTTCTCTTCCACATTCAAAATATTTTGTTCAAGTGAAGAGCACATGATGTGAGGGCAGATCTGGTGCAGGTAGGTTGCCTTTCAGTGCAGGAGATAATTTGGCCTGAAAAACACTTGGAACCAGTTTAGAGATTGATTGGTTTTTTTCGCTCTGACTGTGCAGCTGCCTTCAGTACACAAGCTCATAGTTGTTTTGCATTGTGCTCACTAAATTCTTGATTAGGCCTGCGCAGGAGTTTATGCTTTTCAGCTGACAGCCCTCTGAGCTGTGACCGAGTCCCACTTTGAGCCTCCTGAAATCTGGTGTTCCTGATTCAAGATGGAAACAAAGGGGAAATGCAGTCGGCATTCTGGCCTCTGGCGGAGGCCGTTTTTGTTTACCAGTTAATGTTTCTTTCCAGTTGGCTAGTGTTTGCTGGGTCAGTCAATCTGTTGTTTAAAAGAATTTCTTTACAGCTAACTCTGTCTTTTAATACTTTAATGCTGAATTTGCCAACGGGAGGTTTTCATTTACTTGCTGAAAGCTGTGTCGTTTCTAGAGGAACATGTTTGTTTTTCTTCCCTTTTTATTATAAATAAACCACAATGAGTTTATTTCTCCTGTATCAAATGTCTCTGGCCTTTGTGGGAACAGAGTGCAGAAGCGTCAAAATCAAATAGAACAATTTGGAGAGTAATTGTGTTTAGGTGTTTGCTTATCCAGCAAAGCAGTATTTGCTTGCTGTTCCAACATGCCAGGTGCCAGATGTAAAACTTGCTTCCTTTTTCATTGATATTCAGCTCTTGTGTGTAGTTAGAGGGCTGACTCATTAATATTACAAGTGTCATACGTATTGTGTTAGGGCCAGTCCCTATTTTGCAGTCCTCTAAAGCGGAGACAGTGTTGCTGGAAGCTGTCCAATTTGTTCTTCACGAGGCTTCTGTCAGTGAGATTATTAGGCTTTAATCGGTCTCATGGTGATAGCTTTGCTTTTCCAGAAGGGAGTTACTTTTGTGTGTAGATCAGACCACGCCAGAACTGGTCGTTGGCCTATTGAGAGGATGCTTGCTGTAATGAGAAGAGCTTACCTTTCAGAGAGGAGCGAGTGCTGTCAGATTTTCTGAGCAATTCAGAATACTAAAGCATCTTTACGGAAATACTGGCCTAGGTAGACCGAGGCCAGGGAGGAATTCAGATGAGATGTTTTCTCAGCCTCTCTATCTAGACTGCTGTGGAGATTGTAGTTATTGTGCAAACAAAGCAGCGATTGTCCAAAGCTTTGTGTCATCCTCTGTTTTTTGTTTTACTGGGAGCCTCAATTCCCCACTCACTGAGAATTTCAAGCAAGGTGTTTTGGAGTCATTTGTTGTGATTACTCCGCTGTTATCGTCTGCTTTATTTTTCACTAATGAAAAATTAACAAGATAGAAATTTTCTTACGTAGAGTTTGGTTATGTGAATGTTTGACGAGAAAATGTGACCTCAGAAGCAGCTTTTTAACAAGGTTGCAGTGACAAATTCTGTAATAAACACACAATATTTTGGAAGCATATTGTATTGTAAATAATTCCTATATTAATTTGCTGTCAAATATTTAAGTTTTCAAACTAAATCATGTCTGTAACTGCAATATCTTTTTTGGTAAGCTCTTTTGTTCATTTTGTTTGCATTCTTTCTCTTTTTGTCAAGCTGCTGACTGTGTGCTCTTAAATAATCCTACTGATTTCTCCATACTTCCTTCCCTCTACAAGTAAGACATTTGAGAATTCAGTTTATTTAAATTGGAAAAGGAAGTATTGCACCCTTAGAGGGGCCACAGTAGGAAAATTCACTGTAAGTAGTAATTGTGGTTTTGGAGATAGCTTGTTGAATAAGATCTTTCTTACTTTTAAGCCTGTTTCTTTAGGTTCAAGGTCCACTGGTGTCAATGTAGGAAGGATATTTGTTCTCACGGTTTTGTGAAAATATTTTATGACAGCGGTGATGTACTGATACAAGGCAAGAAAAATCCATGTGTTAGATCTTGCCATTTTGGAATGACAGAAATATCTGTCTGATATTGCAATATCCTGCATAACAAGGCCAGCAAATTGAGATTGACCGTTCCTTCTCTTTATGATAATAACATGTTTTTTCTACTTAAAGGCAGACAGAGCGAGGGCCGCTTTGTACCAAAAATTGAATGTCATTCTCTTTAAAGAGCTATTAGTGTGAGAATTAGGAGGACTTGATGTGCTGGGAGAGGTGCGTATGTTCCCTTGAAGCAGCTAAGTTCAGTAACTTTGTGGTGGATTTGCAACATGCAGCTGGATCGTTGAGCTGTGCTATGAGGGTTCTCATGTTTGCTGCTAGAGTATGTTTTGCCCATTATTTTGATCTTCCGCGCAGCTTAAAGGCTTTCACATAAGAAGGATCTTGCCACATCCTGCTATCCAGCCTCTGAACAAAGTGCTTCTGAAGCAGACATTGACTCTTCTTTAGCATGCTGAAAGAGCCCCGAACAGAAGTTGTTCCTTGCATGATCTTTCTTGTAAAGAGCATTGCAGCTGACAGAATAATGGGTTTTCTTAGGCTTGCTGGTGACATGCCAACATGGTTTCCTTAGCAGTGAAATTCCTCAAGAAGCCACGGTTGCTGATGTAAACATAACTGAAAGCTTAACACAGCCCGTACTGAGCTCAGAGCCTGAAATCTGCTTCTTATGCCATGCTGTACAGTGCATTTTTCTTCCGCTCTTTCTATTTTAATCTGGTTTCCCAAGCTTGTAACCAACTTGAATGGGTTGTACTCTTCAATCCAGAAAAGATGGCCTGGTCTCTGCATAGAGGAGCCTGTACAGACTCCTGGGCTTGTACACAGCAAGGATTGCTCCATCGGGCAGCCTCCCATTAACTTGAATATAGCTCTGGTTTTGTAGAACTGTGTTTGGGATGGAGGTGGGGTTATTTTAAATTACCATATGCAGAGCAGGTTTAAGGTTATTTAACAAAGTGCTTTAGTTCCCACTAGTCGGGTTTGAAAGAAATGAATAGCAAAACCAAGAAGAGTTTCGTAGCTGCTCGCTGAGTCTGCCTCCTGTCTTTTTGTCAGGTATGCTTCTGGAATATGGTGGGAGTTTCTGTAAGTCAAATTACTAGTGTTGCACACTAATTTGAGGCTGGGTAAAAGATTAATAATTGTATTGCTTTAACTTTAAGTAGTGGAATCCTACTATGGTGACTAATACTGTTTAATAGTAACTATCCTAGAGTAAGCACTTGTTAATGCTGTAAAATGACTGGGGGTTGTGTTTCAGATTTCAGTGCTTTGGGAAAACCAAGGTATTTTGCTCTCACTTTCTCTGCTGCTTTTTTCTGTGAAATGGGAGTGACATCCTTACGAATACACACTTGGTACTACCTCTTTGGGAAGGCCAGGGTAGGAAGCGTGTGGGAAAACATGTCGCAATAGATGTCTCGCCTCTTTAGTTTTGAAAAATTCATTCTTATGATTGATTTTTTTTTTTTAATTGATTTTTGTTTGGGGAGTGATCTTTTAAGTGCTAAAGCTGTCATCAAGATATCTTTGTTTCGTCATGCATAGTCATCGAGCTCATTGCACTATGATTTGGAATAGCATTTTCCCGTCTGGAAATACATAATTACTGTGCTACCGTGCAGTACGACATGCCAACTAGGTTAGTGCTCTGTTAACGCTGTGTTTAAAGGAAGGTCAGAGTTGCATTTCCATACCTGAATACTTTGTGTGAACAGCGCTGTGTTTGATCAATAGATAGGGGAATAATTGCTCTTAACTTCTTTCTTCTCCCATTCTTGCATCTTGTTCAAGAATCTAGAATTTAATTACGAAAAGTAGCTTCAGGTACAGTTGGACTGAAATGGGCTGCATATCCAAACTGCTTTTCGGGATGGTTTGGCAAGATGTTGCTATGGTGTCAGATTTGGAGGAGAGTTACCAGCAAGGAGTACCTGTGGCAGTTGGCTTATGTTAGAAAAACTGAAGCCTGTTTCAAGAGAATTATTAAATATTGGCATCCGGGAGCCATGAAAGGGTGGGCGATAGGAATTGCGCACAGGATTAAAACCCATAGGAGCTTCTATTTTAATCTTTTCCCAGGCGGATCCACTGTAGTAATACTCTGATGTTTCTGTGTGGCCATGTTAGCTGCTGAACAAAAGGCTGCAAAAATATCTTGTTTCTGTGCAAGAGAACTGAGAGGAAAACAGCCCTGGCGAGGGCCCGTCCTCCCCTGGAACCGAGGTGCAGGATAAATGCCAGGGACTGTTTGGTTTCATTGAGAACCTCGGACTGGAAACTGTGGTGTCGCCGATGGCTGTGGATTGGGGTAAAAGCTTCGTACATGTGACTTAATCAATCACCACGTTTGTCAGAGCCCCAGACTGTCACTGAATGCTGTTTACTGCAGGTTGTGGTAAACCCAAGGGAAGCTATCATTTGGCTTTCTAGTTGTGGGCAGCTATCTACGTGAGTCTTAAGTATTTTGCAGCAAGATACAAGGTTCTCTTTGGGTGCCTGCGTGGTTTTGTTTTTATTTTTTTATTCCTGGGCTAAAAACAGGCTTTATCTGGAAAATCATCTGTCCACGCTGGTCTGTCTTGTGGAGAAAGTGCATACTGTTTAGAATAGGCAAAGAGTTTACGTGTGTGTAATCTTTTGTAGTTGGGCTGGACGGACAACTCCTAGGAGAAGGTTATCAGCACTCACTGTTCTAATAATTCAGTTTCTACCTTAAGGAAGACAATGATGTACCTACCTACTGAATAAGTGCTGAATCACAGGGTTGTTACTCTTGCATAAAGTTTAGTCATTTCCTGGGAAACTTTTGTGTTCAGTCTAGTGGTAGTGGGCTACATCTGTGCGTTTGTGCTGAGGATTAAATACACGTGAATTTCTGCTAGTGGCTGTGACCAGGAGGTTAGTCAGAAAAGAGTATTATTCAGGGCAGAATTGCTTCATCTGGGTTCTTTAAACGCGTTGTGAGTGGTCTTGCTTTACTCAGCTCAGACTGTGAGTATAGCTTGTTCTTGCATGCGTGTATGTGACACTTTCTGGTTTTCCTCATTTAAATGCATTGTTCTGATGCAGGAGTAAACACTGTTAAGCGCTCCTACATCTAAACTCGCATTCTTCTCATTGACTGCTTATTAAAAATAGATGAAAACGTTTCTCTTGAATAGATTTTGTAAAATCCTATTTGTGACAAATCCTTGGGTTTGTGCCCTTTATAGTGTTCAGAAGGAAAAATGCATTTTTTCCCCATGACAAGTTGTAGCTATTTAAAAGATTCCCCCCCCCCCCCCCCCCGGATGGGGTTACATGCAAGATTTATTATTTGTATATGGAATTAAGCTATTTATGTGCATGTGCTGGTTTTACGGGTAACATGTAAAATTTATATGGCTGCACTTTGCAACATAATATCTTGTATAAAGTTGACTTTGGTGATTGTATTTTGCAGATGTTTGTTAGAGGCAGTGAGCAGAGCCTGTATTTAGTAGGGTTAACAGAATTCAGTGATGTATTTAAAGGTTTTAAGGGGTTATCTTCAAGAGTTTTTGGAACCTTTTTAAAAACATTTTACCTTTTGTAAAGGTAGATGTTACCCGTGCATTGATAGCATGATTTGAGTTGCTGATGCACAAGTGCATCATGCGTCCTTTTGGCACAGGTGAGGATCTGAAAGGCAAAGTATTTCTGGCCTTTTAGTTCTTACATACAAAGGAACTAGAGGTATGGCTTGAAGTTTGGCTTCGTGGTCATTTGAGCAACTTACCTGGGGAAGTCCTTTAAAGAAACTAACTGCTGAGAACACCAGGGTCACGCTGACGCTGTGTAAACCATGCACGCAGTCACATGTAAGAATGTTCTCATGTCTGCTGCGAAGAGAAGAATCAACAAAAGTGTAGTACATCTAGAAGAGACTCTTTTATTTACAGTGGTAAGCTTCCAAGCATTTTTCAGTGTCCCAGTCTTGCGAAGCCTTTGAGAACTCATTTTGCTGACCCTGGGTAGTGCCATTTTCAGCAGAAATGGGAATTATAAGTTACCATATGTGTCTCTTTTTTTTTTTTTGTGGGGAAGGGAGGGTCTTCAGCTGAAGTTGATCTGGTGACACCTCCTTTTCATTGGTCACCCCCTGCCCACACACACAAAGCAAGCTGAACTCTGTCCTTAGCTCACCCGGTTTGGTGATGCATCACATATGGCATCTAAGATTACTACTCGTAATACATGGGCCCAGACGGGTGAATCCAGGACAGTGGATCATCTGGAACTCTGAAATGCTGTTGTAAGATAAAGAAATTCTTCAGTATAGTTTCAGTAGTTGGATTTATTGTTTAAAGGTAAAACAACAACAAAAAAAGAATTAAAAAGACTTAAGGCACATGGTAAGTGCTGTGTGGTGAAGTGCACCTTGTGACCTTAAGTGACACAGAGCCAGACCTCTGCAGTGTGGAAGTCTGGCAATGACCATGTATGCAGGGTAGACCCTGCCGCAAAAAACTAATCTTGAATTGCATTCTTTTGAAATAATAAATGTTGAGATGAAAATAGTTTTAATTTGGTAAAGCAACATTCATAAACCTTTAGAAAAGATTTTTGAAACTGTGGAACAGAGTCCCCACAGTGCTGGAGCCAAGTGGACTTGTACTGCGTATATAAATTAATCTGGAGCTGATCTGTCTGTGAAACTTCTAGTACTGAAACTGTAGCAGTATAATGCTTGTGCTTAACAAACACAGCTTTGTAAGACTTGCTGTTTTTGTCAGTAGCCTATTCATGTTCTTAATGGGAACAGAATGGTGCTGTTAAAGGGAAACTGCAAAGCACAAACCTGTTCTGTTTGTTTTTCTTACTGTGGTTTTGGGGATTTTTTTTTTTTTTATTGGGAGGTGACATATGGAGTGAGTAAGGCTTTATTTCTTTCAAGAAATCAGTGGCTTTTTTCTGGAAGACTGTATAGTTTGCAGACCTTGGTATTGTCTTCAAGGAGGAAACCTGATACACAACTTCACCAGAAGGAAGGAGGAGGGAATCTTTGAAGCTGCAACATCATTTGGCCTCAGACAGAAAGAGGCAATTGTCTAAACTTGTTTCAGACATAGTTTTTGTGCTGAAGTTACAGCCAAAGAGTGTTAGGAGTGCAAGACCATTTAACAGGTATAGTCTTTTGAAAACACAGCCTTAGAAAAAAGGTTTAAATGTTGTCTTTTGGGTTGTTGAAGCCTGGGATTGAGGATGTCCTAGCTTTAAGCCTTGGTAAAACCATCGGGGTGGGGTTGTCTAGAAGTTGCCAGTCCTCCAGGCAATGGAAGAAAGACGATATCTAGCTGCAAAATAAATGAGTGGCATTTATTTCTTACTGAAGTGCTGAACTGATTGGTTTGATACCTATTTTCTGCCTAGGCCGGTAACTGAGACAGTCTTAAGTGCTAAAGTGCATACCTTCCTCATTTTGGATTTCTCAAACATGCCACCTAACAATTCCAAACACACTTGAAAGACCTTATCTGGAAGTGGCATGCAACAAAAGAACATTTTGGACTTTCAGCTACACTTCTGGGTTTCAGTATCTCCAGTTTGTTGTCTACTTCTGGTCAAGGACAGGAAACCCAAAATCAAGCTCTGCAAAACCAGGCTTTATGTTGTATTCTTTTAGAGTAAGTTCGAGATGATAAAACTCCAGGGAGGCATTGCCTGTCACATGTGCCTTGAGATCAAGCAGGGGAGTAGGCAAGAAAGGCAAAGTCATCAAGGTCATTTATAGGGGTGAGACCTGAAAAGCAGATGCAGTGGTGATAATAGAATTTATTTCCTTATTTTTGTTATAATCTTGTTACAGTATTTGCTGTTAAATAAAGAGAGTAGTTATCTGTGTTTTGGGGCTAATTTCAAGGATTCTCTGTTAACGTAAACTGCTAGAAACATCAATGTGTTTTGTTTTGTTTTTTTTAAAGCATACAAACATTTTTTAAAAATGCATACAAACTGCTTTCAAATTTGAATCTTTTGCTTGATACAGTCAAGTGTTTGGAGGCTTTGTTGGGGAGATGCTGTGCACTACGTGATCATTTTCCTTAATTTCTCCACTGTAGTAATTATGGCTTTGTTAGACAGTAAATGATTCAGTGTTCTCATTCCATGGGGGGAAGGCGAGCAAGGATGTTGAAAGAGGAGTATTGTCTGAGTGTAGCAGGATTAGCTGGTGTTACCACCTTGCACTGATTGAGCACCACTGTTTAGAATAGATCATCAACTCTAATTGCTAAAAAGCAGCCTGGCGTCATGGGGTGGTGAGACTCCTGAAGTTTCAGGCTTCTCTGTTGCATGATTTGAATATAGGTGTAACATCTGGGCTGATCAGTTGTAGTTCACTGGACTAACTTCTGCTCTGTGTAAGCCCATACCCCTCTGTCTTCTGTCATTGCTGAGTTTGTCTTTTCTCTTGCACTCTCAATGGTCAGAACATCCAGATTGGATTTGCATGATGAGGATCAATTCTAATTTCCTCTCAAGAAATTAGGAGAATCATGTGAAAAAGGAATATCAGAATCCATTTTTTGCATTTTTCTAGGGAATTCTGCTTCTTAAATGTACACTTGTTTAATCACAAACAAGCAGGGCCTCTTGGATTTCATCATGGAAGTGTCTGCAGTCAGGATTATTGTCCAGGCGTTCCAAGTGAGGAAAAATCGTTGCTCTTTGATTGAACTTGCCTTGTTTCTGCAAACCAGAATCTAGAGTTATTTCCTACTCTGAATCCACAGAAGGGCATCTCTTGTGTATTTGCAGGAGCTGCTGTGTCTTGAAAAGTAGGATTTCTTTAAATTCTTATTTTACAACTGTCAGGAGAGAGAAGAGATTAAATGGGGGGAGGAGAGGGTTGAAAAGGGTGAACAGTATTGTGATATATAACGAGATGAGGAATTACTGAAGCAATGCAATACCAGTGCCGGCCTCCTGCCAGAGAACCTGTTCTGTGAAGCTGGCTGGGGCTGATCCATCAAATGCTCTGCAAATGAGCAGGAAAACTGAGCTGGTGGCTCTGCAGGAGAAAATGTCTCATGTGTTGGGACGAGTTAACCTTTGTGAGTAGTGCAGGTGGTAGCAGAGCTTTGCATTGGTTGGTTTGGAAAAACTGAGTTTGGGAAGCATAGTGAGGAAAATGGTAGTGTGTGGAGCTGATGAACTGGATTGTGGTGGTGGTGGGCTGTATTTACGCTTCAGACTGTTCTAATGTACAGTCTGTTATGTTCACCTTCACAGAAGGTGAAGACATCACTGCACCTGAGCTGGTGGTTGCCGTCACTGCAGCAGAGGTGTCAAGGAAGGAGAGCCTGTTCCTCCACTGCATCAGTGACCAGCAGCTTAGCTCACTCTCATGTGTCCTTTTAAAAAAAAAAACAACAACAACAAAAAATCAAACACCCAAAAACTAAAAACCTAAAGATTCCTGACATCACATTTTGAGACACCAGGAAAGAACACGACGTACAAGAATCTTACGGTTGTTAATGGCAAAAGGTCTTGGCTGAAAAGAAACTGAAGCTTTGCTTTCTTTTGACAATGATCCTATTTCCTTAGCAGGGCCTCCTCAGCATGTGGAGGCACAACCATGACTAGCTTAGGATATAGATAAATATAGACTACAACTGAACAGAAACAGTTGTAGCTGGGAGAGGGCCAAAAGAATGTCTCAGCAGTAAGTGTTTTTGTTTGTAATTTCTTTCCTAGGAATGAACAAACACTAGCACCATTTTAAAGCTAAATTATCAGCTCTCATTTGCTTTCCTAATGCTTTCTTTGTAGTGCTGTGTCTTGCATCTGTGTAGAGAGGGGTTGTGGTTCTTGGGTTGTTTTTTCAGCTAGCTGGAAGAATTTAGCAGACCAAATGTCACAAAAGTGTTGAATGTATGGAAGTGAGGTTGATGATTTACCAGGTTTATGTAGTAGGAGTGAATGGTTCTTGAGATTGCAGTCCTATTGTCTTGGTTCTCTTCCTGTTGCTGTAATTTATGATACTCGGTGAGGAAGTCCGCATTTCTGTTCGTATCTAACCATTTCCATTTCCTGTAGATCAGCAGAAAAGGAATAGGGTGAAAGAAAATTTCTCTCTTAGTGAGTCTTTGGTTTCTATCTCAGTGGATTGATACCAAATTTGGACTATGCATGACCAGAGAGAAGAGGCTTTATACAGTAAATTTGTTCCGCTCATGCTACGTATTAAAGGGACACTTCCCTTCCAAGACTTGAGATGTCAGTTTGGGCATGACTATTGCGGTTGTAGTAATCGGATCATAATTAATTTATTGAGATGACTTTACACCTGCCATCCATGCCTACACACAAGCTTTTTTTCTGAGAGCCTTAGTCCCTGTGTCTTCCTGGAGCTTTATTTCAGATAATTGTATTCTGTTTCTAACCTGCATGGATGGCTATCCTTAAGTAAAGAACTCTAATTTATCTGTTTCTTCTAACCTTTTCAGTCCCTACTGCCTAGTTCCACTTCAGTAGGGCTAGTCTAAAAATTGAAGCATTACGCTTTCTAATCCTGGAGGCAGGTGCTTGACACTGCAACCTGTTTGTCAAAATAATAGTTGGTTGGGGTTGGTTGGTTGTTTTAACAAACTCTACTTGGAAATTCAGCAGTGGGAAGACACAGTGCTGCAGGGCAGTCCCAGGAATTTATCGCCCTTATTTCTGTTGCTTGAATTTTGCTAGTTGGAACTTTCCTGCTCTTGCCAAGTAGCATTAGGCTTTTTATTTTTTTTATTAGCTTATGCTCAGACAATCCTTTTTTCAAGCAATAATGTAAGTGATCTGCATTGCGTGGTAGTTAAGGTTGCAAATAGTGTTTTGGCCTGAGTTACCTTCTTGGTTTTCAGTAGTATCTCACCTCAAGTTCAGATTTCCAAATGCAAATCTGTGAACCATAAGCCTCGCATTCGTGTGAGGATAGGTTTGTTTTATTGGTAGGATACTAGTGTGGAGCAAGTGATTACAGAGAATTCTTTGCTTCCCAGTATGTGAAACAGAATGTGATACTTAAATTGAGAGTGCTGGTATTTGTTCGTAATGTGCTGCTATTCCTTAGTAATTCCAACAATTTTCTGTGGCAAATGTTTCATTATATATAGTGTGTAACCATCAATGTCAAGAGTCCAATTAAATCTTGTGGAGAAATTAATCACAAAATAACAAGCTACAAACAAATCTGTGGCTTGTCTTGTAAGGAAAAATCCCTCCCCTTTCTGTGCAGGTTTGTTTTTCCTGAAGTGGCAGTCACCCTGGTCTATTTGCTACCCAAATGAACAAATGTGGGGAATTAAAACTGCCTCTGAAAATGGAGAGGCAAATCTCAGAAAAGCTGGTGGATTTTGTAGCTCATGCAGTCGATCACAGTGTTACCCTTTTGGCATACAGTCTTTGTATAGCTCTTTTTTTTGAAGGTGTACTTTTCTTACAGTGGCAGCATGCCTTTCTTGTGAGCTGGATTAATTTAACTGAGCTACGTATTGCAATCAAGCATTAAAATTAATGCTTTGGTTGGCATTTCAGTGCTTCATGGACATTCTAATTTTCAGCTACTGGGTTTGTTTGGACTTGTTGGGGCCTGACTCAAACCTAGTGCTAGAGGAGTGAGATAACAACTTTGTGTGCAAATGCACACCCTCCACTAAGCAGTGTAAGTACACATTTCAGCTTCGAAACTCTTAGTCTAGGCATTTCAAGTGACACTTGACATCTGACTGTCCAGCACAAAGGAGTGAAGTCCATTCCCTTTCCAAGCATTTCAGTACTGCAAAATCACCTTTATAACCAAAATGGCCTGTTAGCTGGAATGTTTTAGCAGAGACGCTGGTTGCATTGGGAGGCTTAGAGCCTAAAGCCTTTAATCACCTTTTCTGATGTGACCCTCCAGATCAGGCTGGAAGTGTCTGGCAGAACGATGCTGTAAGGCAGCAGATACAGGGGCCTGTGCTGCTCAGTGTCTAATACTCTGTTGCCTTGCAATAATCAGGCTCACGGTAAAGAAAACATGCCGTTTGTGATCACTAATTTCTTGTTGTAATACAAATGTGGGCTTAATTTTAGCTTGAGAAGTAATACCAAATAATTTTGTTTTCTTATTGCTATGTGCTTGATCGCTTCCAATCTTTCAGCCCCAAGAGATAAGAGGTTACAAGTGCAGGTCAGGCTACAAAAAGGCTTGAAATGCTGCAGGGCTTTTTGTTTTAATCCCTTCAAGGTTTCAGTCTTTCTTGTGGTTCTGATGTAATATGAGAAATTAAAACAAAAGACAGCAGCCAGATGGTACATCTCCGGGATCAGACAGATTAGTTTTTTAAAAAAGGGAAAAGTTTACTAATACTTATTCTCTTCTGGAGTTTTTGCTTCTGTGGAGCTCAAGCATCTATCTTCTGCATGCTTCTACCAGTAGGCAAACAGTGGAATTACAGCTACTACCAGGTTAAAAAACCACAACCCTCTAGCTTGCTTTCACTGAATATCAAACAGACATGATTAAAAGTCTGATTTTCTGGATCATAGGGTGTGCTTGCTGGGCAGTAGTCTAGAAGTTGACTTTGTTCATCCTTGCCTCAGTTTTCGGAGGTGCCCTAAACAGCTCCTGCAGTGGGCTCACTTTATTTGCTAAAAGCTGTTCTCAATTTGATTAGTTTAAGATGAGGCTCTGAATTTGCACTTTCCCTTTGCCCTGTTGTTTGGGAATTATTCCGTTTTGTTAGCCTAAGTTGGCTTTGTGGTTACAGAATATTTTCATGCACTCCGAGTTTCCCTTTTTAGGTTTTCATTGCTTTGATATTCCATTTAGATAGCTGTTCTGATTCAAATTATTGCATTTAAATAGTGTATAGTGTATATCTCTGATCCCAAGGGAAACTACACAAGTTCTGTAATATGGAGGCTTTGAAATCATAATGTACTCACATATACTTGGTTTCAGGTTTTCTTCAGCATGTGCATTGCTGTGTTCCAGTGAAACCTTCATGTCGCTGAAAAGAAAAGCAAACAGACCTCAAACTGAAAAATGAGGATATGGTTAAATGAGTTTTCTTTCCTTGGTTTTAGGGGACATCACACAGAAGGGGTATGAGAAGAAGAGAGCAAAGCTTCTGGCTCCGTATGTTCCACAAACCCAAGGTAGGTACTTGTTTCAGCTGCCATAAGAATTTTGCATAGCCTTGACGTTAAAGGGAACTGCGGAATGGCTGTGGAGCAGAGCACTGAGATGTCATTTGCCAACTCTGAACTATTCTGTTTCATATGTGTTTCCTTAGCTATCTAATAATTACACTGTGGAGGTTGCATGGATGCCATGAAGTCATGGGCAGTATTTTGCCTCTAGTTCGCTTGTTCATATTGAACTCCAGGGGTTCCTGGTAGTTCCAGAGCTGTTTGGTGGGTCTTTGTAGAGTGTTGTGTATTTCAACGCTTTGTATGCCCTGTCTTTATCTCCCACATACATAAATCGCGTCCTACTTCCTTGTCAGCTGAGAACTCAAGGGCTTTGAATCAATCGTGAAGTGTGATGTCCTCAAGAATCATTCTTGAAACCTTCTTAAAAATGGCTTAACTGCAGAGTTGGTCTGTACTGCATCCTTCTTTCAGCCATCTTAATTCCTTGTTGGAGAAACAGTAGAATTTTCATAATTTGTTGGTTTATTTTACCAGAGTAGCTGAGTTCATGTACTTTGTTTGCATCTGTTTCTTTTGGTTCAAAGATCCTTAGCAGTAGAGCTGATTTTATGTAGGATAATTATATATAATTGTAAACTGAAGGACATGGCTGAAAGCATGCCTAATAATTATTATGGGGATGCTTACCCAAAATAATTGTACTACTGATATGCTGAGATGCGTAACCATTAAAAACTAATGTGTCTGGCTCTTAGGAGTTTGGGAAGTGAATGGGTATGACAGGCAGTAAGACTGGACTTACTGTAATTTACTGAGACTGAACTACAGCCAAAAAAATTAAACAAGGAGTGAAGGCTAAAAGTACATTTATTGACCATCAGCACTACGTCCATTGGGAAAAGATCATATAGGGTTTTTTCTGCTGAAATTACAGCAGTTCACTTCAGGCAGTTGCTTGAGGAACATAAAAGGACTCTGCCACTGTCATGTGGTAGCTTCTAGACTCTGCCACTCCAAAACACTTGATGGTTGCATTCCTGCTCTCCTCCATCCCAGTTGTTTCTCAACTTTGTTTTGCTTGCGTATTCAACAAAAGCTGGTGCCCGTTCTCTTGTTCGAGACTTATTGCCCCAGTGGGTGCTTTATACACAAAAGAACAGTGTATTCTGTCTGCACTAACATAGTGGAGGTAGCAAGGCAAGCAAAAATTGTTTTTTAGTCTTCAAATTTGAGATTTTGTTACAAACAGCTCTCTGAGTACTGAGGACTGCCTCCCTGAATCAGGACGTGATAGTAACCGAATAGTCAGAGATTCCTACCTTTGTATCAAATCTGTTTCTGTTATTTAAAGAAACCAAAAAGTAATACACACGATTGATCCCTTTTTATGGTCTTTATAAGTAGATATTTGTTAAGCAGGTTTTACAGTCTCTCAGTCCAACGTGTATACCAGTGGAGATCTTGAGCCTTAGAGGAAATGTGGGCTCCTTTCATATGTTCAGGTGCCTTCTTGGCAGACTTGCTTCTGTCCTGGAGTCCAGTGGAGGCTGAAGCTCTACAAGTTCCTTTTCATCTGACGACATGATCTTGTGCCCCTCATGCCTATCACTTTGCATGCATGTTTGGTTTGCTTCAGAAAATGTTGTTTAATTAGGAGGAAAAAAAAAAAGCGTTTGGCAAGACTGTCTGTGGCTCTGCTATTTTAATTGTTGCGCTTTCAAAAGCTGCAGAATGAGACGAAGTTCAGGAAGGAGACACAGGCTGACAGGAGGTCACCAATTAAGATAGCATTTTGACTGCTGTTCTGGCTCAGCCCTCCAGCTTTTTATATATCTTATCCAGCTCCAGATCCTGGGAATCTCCTGTTGTAAAAATCCTGTTGAAGTCATGCATGAGGGATTTAGAATCAGGTCACCTTGTGGACTAAATTAATTTTCTTCTCATTAACAACAACAACAACAAAATATTTACTCCTGGCATTTAGTGCATGACATTTCTCAAAGCACCTTCCTGATGTTAGCTGATGTATTGTCTCCATTTCATAGATGTGAAATGAGACGAAGGTAGGTATGATGACATGTCAGGGCACGTCAGCGTTATAATTTGGGAGATTCTTATTGCTAAATCTGTGCTCCATTCACATTGCCTCTGGGAGCTTGCCTCATTATTTTAGAGTTAAGGCAACAATGTTAATTACCTAAAGATACATGTTTTCCCAGTGCGACATCCATTTTTGTAAATGGAACTTACTGAGGTGATGGAGCTGTGATACCAGAGTTGTTGCTCCTCTGTTATGTGCTGGCTGCTGCACAAAACGCTTTGAAGAAAGTATTTTGAGCAGCTTCCCAGGTTGTGCATGTTAACTAATGCTGCTGATTTCACTGTTGCCAGAACCAAAACAGGGAGGACAGGCATGCTTATTTCATGTTACACTACCGACTAACCACCTGCAAAAATAAAGAAAGGCCGCCCTGCTGTCATCTTATCCTTAGTGTCTTTCTGAACAGGTATAACTGTAGCTAAACCGTAAGTTCTCTTTTGAAACAGACTGGGGTCTCAGTGCTTTGAGATGTTGGTTTTATTGGAGTAATGCTGACATTTTCAAGTCACCCTCAGAGTCATTTGTGAGGACCGAATATTTTTATGCCTATTTTAAAAGATGCAATACAATGCTATTTTTTGCTATTTTGAAAAATGCTTTTTGGATGGACAGTTGAACTGCTGTGCTACCAAGAGATGGTATAGTAACTCACCACCTCTTGAAACTCGTTTTTGTTGCAGACTACAGGCAAACTTCTGCCTAGGGAAAGAGCTCCTGTCCATATTAGTTGCTGCAAATCTGGAAAAGCATTTACAACTCTTTAGCTCAAACAATGCAGACGCAGGAACGCCTCCTGCCAAAATTAGCAGCCCTTGCACATAGGCTGTTGGCAGAGTACGTTTTCTTGCTATTTAAGATAATGTATTCGGTTCCTTCTGCTAATGTGTAAAGGAAATTATATTCATTAAGCACTGATTCACTGTCAGAACCTTCTTATGTAACTGCTAGAGTGCTCTTGCTTCTGTCTTCTATTCTCATGATGATGAAAAAAAAGAAAAAACTAAAAATTTTAAACAAGCAAAGAGAACGTTGGAGTACTTACTGTTTTTATTGAAAAGGTAAGAAGAATGCGATCCAGTGGTTTTTGTATTCCAGTACCTCAGGGAAAGGTGTTGGAAGACAGGAGTAGTATGCTAAAATTAATATTGTAAACCTGTTGAGATTGATAACATTTGAAGCTAATTTAATTGATCTGTGAATTTTAGCTGTTAATGTATGTTTTGTTGTTTTTTCTGCTTCATGTTATTCATGGATAGCACGAGGTGGGAACATTATAGATTCTGTTACTTTAGTGTTTCATTTCTTTGAAATCGTGGCACTTGGAAGAGAAGCATTTCTTTGCTTCCCAAGAGGGCTGTCATATATTTCCTGTCTCAGAAGAGTTCTTCCTGCCGCCCTGTGTGTTGTGGACTGCCAATAAGCCAGCAGAACTGTACAGTAAAGTTTTGCTTTTCTTCCCCCCCCCCCCCCCCCCTTCAGCATCATGCTATTTCAAATGGGAGCTAATGTGGAATAGTAACAGTGATAAAACAGCTTTGTCTAAACCTGTAAATCATGCACACGCGCTCCAGCTTAGTGTTGTGTAGAGAGTTTCACCCACTTACAAGATCTGACTTGCAGTTACCACAAATGGGGAATTATTTTCTTCCTTATTCAGGCTGAGGGGTATCACAATTTCAAATAAAACTTATCACTTGACTCTAGGAAATATATTTCTTCATCTTTGAAATAATATCCAGGACTAAATCAATGGGGCACCTGAATTCTTCCTTCATGTCTTGTACAAGGCAGAATTAAGATCCATCTAGCTACTAACTCCTGCAGAAGTCTCTGAATCTCCTAAATCTGGTGAGTTCTCAGCCTTCTCAGTGCTGGAAGACAGCAGCAATCACACTAAGCTTGTGCAGCCATGCCTGCCGCTGAGCAAGACTGTCCCCTGTGTTCTGGAAGTGCTGTTCAGGCTGACTTCTATACCCTAGATACTTGAGTTTGTTATTTACATGGTTTTTACAGGCATGTAACTTGAAAAAAAAATCATCTTGTTATAAGGAATAGCCAGTCCAACACTAGCACCTGTTCAATTCTGTATGCAAAACAGCAGAATAACAGGTTTGCCTGCTGCTTTTCTTCTGCCTGATGAATCTAGCGCTTACTGTCCTTGTTATTAATGTAAACACTTATCCTTGTTGATCATACATGATGCTTATAATGATTCTTTTAATCTAAAACTCTTTTTATGAAAAAAATCTGAATCTCTAAATCCTTGAACCTCTTCCTTCAACAAAACGCAGGGATCACAAAGCAGTCAGTTCTGCTTAAAAACTAAGGACAATTAAAAATCCATAGCATCCTTCAAAAGCGAATCTAAAATAATTTATTTTTCATGTCTCTGTAGGTTTGGATCCTGCCAGCAGAAACTGCAGCTATAGCAGGATTATTCTAAAGGGAATGCTAAATAAGTCACCTATCACCTGCCAGGCTTAGCTCACTTACACTGCTTTGTTGTATAACCGTTTGTGATTTACTGTAGCTATACACTTTTTCCCTCCTCTGTGCTTGAATGTTTTCTTCGGCTACTGTAACACCTTATTATGTCATAGCAAAATACTTAAACAAAGAGCTTGCTCTTGGTGCGTCATGTCACTTACAGACACGTTTGATCCCTTTGTAAATGGAATGTCATGTTTGCCTTGTGGTGCCCTGCAGAGCAGATGAGATGCTTTTGCAAGACTTGAGAACTGAATATGAATTTAATAATTCATTTAAAATAGTGTTAAATCTGCTGCTGACATCTAGTGGGTACTTGAATTCGTAAATAACTCGAATGATCAGAAAGCATTAAGCTTTTCTTCTCAGTCTGTGAAGTTGTCTTGTCTTTGGAGCTAAATAAAACTCTCGTTTTTGACGAAGGCAAATAATATGCTACAAAGATGTTAAACTAGTTATCAATGAAATGTGTTCCAGAATGACAGGAAGGGGACACAAACACTGATTCTTTTGGATGTGGGTAAACGGAGATTTTTGAATTGAAAATCTTCCTCTGAAGCCTAGGTCTTCTGATTACCAGATCCTGCACCTAAACCACAGAAGTCTCTTTTCCTTTTCCATTCTACTTTTTGTGCTGCTGGCACCTTTGTATAGGTGACGGTTATGTTTTGATAAGCGAATACAGAACTGTGTTATATGTTATGATATCCAAAAAATACCAGTGAAAATGGGGAATAGTTGTTTGTCCCCGTAATACGGTTTGCGGATTTCTGGCTAGCAGGATATGTTCTTTTTAACTAGAAATAAAGATTCTAAATTTTTGGCATGATAGTTTAAAGAATCATTAATACATCAGCTCAGTAGCTTGCCTCCATTGAATGTTGATATCGCAAACAGAACTACTGAAAATTTGAGTAAGAGATGAAAAGTTTTGAAAAGGTTCCCAGGCCAAATAGTAACACTGGGGGTTAAGAGAGAATTTCTTCCAGGAGCGCGTTGCCCCAGTATTCTTGATTTTTATGCCCCCCCCCCCCAAGCATATAATGCTGGGTTAAGTGGATGGTTAGTTTGCTGTAGCATTCAATTAATATTCTGCTCTTTTTAGGATGTTGGAAGGTATAGGAGATGGTTGAAGACTTCTGTAACTAGTTAGGTGTGATTTGCTGGTATTGTAAGTTCCCTGAGCTTGAGGCGCTTGCCTTAAGTTGTTTACCTAAAACCACACACTAAGAAAGTGGTATAACTGGAATTGGACTCCAGGATTTGTGGTTTCCTCTTTACTTCTCTAATCCTTTGGTAGTTTGTGAGAATTCGTAAGCGGTGCATATTTAGATGACACAATTGCTCTTCTTTTTGCATGACTTCAGGTGACAACCTGAAGGTAATTACAGCTGTATGACCTTGTTTATAAAAAGTTCCCACTGATGCACAATTCATTTTAGAATTGAAACTCCAGTAGCAACGATTCCTAGTGTCCCTTGCTGAATTATGTAAAATGATAATTTCTTATCAGATTATCTATTTAGCTCCCTGTATTCATATGAAAGGCAAACTTTCCAGGATAATAAAGCCGCTCACTTCTTGACACGCTGAAAGGAGCCAGAATCTGGACAACTAGAGGTCTCTTTGGTTTTGTAATCAATGTGAACAGCAAAGGCTCTTGCCGCTGGTATATTATTGGTTTTCCTGTCAATAACACGCGCTGGTCAGTGGAACACTGAGTAACGAACCCAGCTTCTCAACATATTTTTCTATGGGTTTGCTCTTCTTCACAACTCAAACTTAATTTGGGATAATGACTTACTGCATCAGTGAAACCCCGTTACTCGTTGTGCCCATAGCAGCGGTGTCTACAAGGAGACTGGTGTAAAGGACTGTGATCTCTAAAAGCAGTTTACATATATCACTCTACCACAAGTTAAACTGCTAATTCTCTTCCATCTTAATGCATTAATGAGAGTATGGTGCAGTCCTGTTCCCACTGGAAACATGGCAAAATAGGGAGCAAACCATACAGATACTAAATCACAAAACATTGAAGTTCATTCCAAATGGACCTATTAAGTGTGTGGAAGTGTAGGACTTACCTGCCTTATCTACTATTTCATTTATCAAGATTTATCTGAATCTTATCACCTTTGCTTTTGTATTTTGTAATGAATTCTTTAAAAGTGACTTCATCTCATTTTATTACTGATAGGTTACTTAATACACAGTTTCACATAATTTATGTCACCTGCTTCAGTTTTGCTGTAAATTGTCTTTTACTTCAAGTGCCTAACAACCCCTTAAAAAGAAAAAAGCTGGGAAAAACTCTTTAAGAGTAGGGTCAAAGAAGAGACAGGTATATCTTAACTGATTAGGGTATAATTGGACAGATGTATTAATATACTAATTAGATCCACTTCAAAAAAAAAAAAGGGGGGGGGAAATCCTGTAATTATATGGTAAAAAAGTATGGTCAAAAAAGGCTACTTTTATTTCCTTCTCTCAGAGAATTGTGGACTGTTTTCCAGGGGTTGATCCAGCGTTACAGAAGGAATCCAGAACTCAGATGCCTGTTCCATCTGCAACTCCAGCCTCAGCATCATCATCCTCATCCAAATTTCACCGAGCTCGCTCAGGGGGAGCCAGAGATGAACGCTATCGATCTGGTAAGGGCAGGAGCAAGAGTTCACCTGGGATTCCTGTTAGTGAGGAAGACTGTGCTGTGTACTCTCAAGGAGTCAAGCTTATTATTCGTCCACTGATGGAAAGTCCTACCTTGGTGGTTCTGTATAAAGAAACATCCGACTTGTAGGACTGCAGCTGCTGAATCAAAAAGAATGCCAAGTAGAAAAAGCAAATAACTTTTTGCCACCTTGATTTTCTGGCTTGAATGCAACTATTCAATGCAAGTTGTTCACAGAATGGAAAGCCTTTTTTAACCATGTCTGTAGGTAACCAGATTCAGTGAAGTGACAGGTAATAATTTGTTCCTGGAATTGGTGATTGCTGTGCATATCTGCTCTAGGAGCTTGGAAAATGAGAGCTGGCTTTCTCTATCTGTGCTTAAAGTACTTCCAAAGAGCAGCAGAAATGGCTGACTAGCGCCCTGCTGACTTCCTTCTCCACTTAAGGAAAGGAGGAGGTGGCGGCACCTATTTTTTTTTTTTCCCACCTGGTTTTGTTTTTCCCTTTGTATTAACAAGATTTAAGTTTTCTTCTCAACACAGCCAAATAAAGTATACCAAATACACCTTCTCCAGTAACTCTGCTATCGTATACCACCATTTCATAAAGCATTAGAAGAGCCTAGTTTTCTGCTTTTTAGAAAAGCATAATTAAAATACATTAATCTGAGAAATTCATGTAGATGAGCTCTCCCTTGTCATAGTAGTTTTTTAATAAGTTGTCTTCTCACCATCGATGATGTGCCTTCCTTTAAAGAGTTCTGGACATTTGCAGAGGGATGGAAGCCTCATGTCCTCGCCTGTTTCATTTATAATCAGCACATATTTACAGCTGCAGTTAGTATCTTCCAAGACTTACATGAAATCTGCATCCATTCAGGTTTTTGCACATAAGGTTTTTCCTAAATCAGACAACTGGCTCAGAATTAGTCAGTTAATAGACTAGAGTTGCACCTGGGGCTGTAACACTTTAGCTTATGTGCATATTTTAAATTATGCACAAACATATTTTAGGATAATCTTTGGTTGAGGGGAACAATCTGGTGGGGTTGGGGTTTCTATGAAAGTTGCTAGAGACAGAGGAATATGATGACTAATCCAGAAGATTCCAGACTAAAAAAACTGGCCCTGCTATATAGCTCGATCATGTTATAAACCTCAGTTAGTTTCCCTGGGTTTGTGTTTTGGTTTTTGTTTTTTGGGTTTTTTAAAAAGGAAATGTTACTCATGAGATGGCAAAACATAGCTGTTTGGGAAGGTACTGTAAAATGGAGACTTGCATAAATATAGTCGGCTAGCAATAGTTGCGCATGTGTAAGCCTTGTGTGTTTTTCCTCCTCCTCTACTGTTGCAAAACTGAGTATATGAACTTCCATTTTGCAGATATCCACACAGAAGCGGTTCAAGCAGCACTGGCAAAACATAAAGAACAGAAGATGGCCCTGCCCATGCCAACGAAAAGGCGGTCTACATTTGTTCAGTCTCCAGCTGATGCCTGCACTCCCCCAGGTTAGGTTCTTACAGTGTGCGTGTCTGTGTGGATGTTAAGGTATGCATTAGTAACAGTTTCTGAATCAAGAGGCTGCAATTGTCAAAATACTCAAGCTCTTCAGCACATTTGTAGGTAGTCTGTTACTCCTGTAGCTCTCTTGTTACATTTGAGCAGCTGCTTGTTTTCATGGAGCTGCTGTTAGGGCTGTGAAAATGCCTCCTCTTCCGGGAGCTTTTAAAGAATCAATTGGCAAGAGCTGAGCAGGCTTTCTGGACTGAGGCTTCTTCTTTTGCTTCCCTCACACCTATTTCAGTTGAATAATTCATGTTTTGATTTTGTTAAGGTTTAATACTCAACATACAGGAAAAGGATTTGCAGCGATGTACATTTCTGGGCAAGGACCTTGGAGAGGGTCCTGTGGGATTCCATGACTTGCAGGACTTTTCCTTCCTAACCCCTCCCATGTAATGGCTGCGGCAAAATACCTTGGATAACGTGGTGTCTGTTCTGGTGCATGTGCATCAGATATTAATAAACCTCTCTGTTTTCAAGCAGCTATATGCACTGGCTCAAAAATGAGTATGTGTAATTTTCAGCAGTGACTTTTATGTTGTCTCTCATTATGCAGAAGCATCACAGTCATTTGGATTGACGAAGTCGTCTGAATATTATGAATTCATATCTCATTGTGAATTCATATCTCTCTCTGAAACTGCTCTGCTAGGCCACTTCACTCATACCTATTCTTTTACCTTCTTTTTTCTTCATACTTCCTGTTTTCTTTTCCTTTCTACTGGGGGCTAATGCATGTTCCTGGTGTCTGCTTGGGTCTCAGCTTTGTACTAACTTGTCCTGGTGTCTGCTTTGGGCTCAGCTTTGTACTAACTTGTCCAGGACTACAGCCCATTCTGAGCTGTGGGTACTACATAAATAAAGGTTAGTGCTTACAGCGTGTCTGGAATCAGTCTTTTTCTTCAGCTCGTAACTACATTCTACTTTGGCAAGTAGGTAGAACATGATTTAATAGTTTGATTTACAACTAGAGTATAGGCAGGCAATCACTTTGAAGAACACGTAAATTTTAGGCCAAGGCCTAACTGAATGTTTATATGTAGCACTGTACAACTTAAGATATCAAGTAATGAGTGCTTTCTTCATGATAAATAAATAATTAGTTCACAGATTTAGGACAGACAAGGTATCTGTTCTCTCGGAAACACAGGATGCAGTTCCTTGTTGTAGTTTTCTCTTTTTTGTTTTGTTCTGGGGTTGGGTTTTTTTGTTTGTTTTCTGCAATTGAAAGGGACCCATTTAGAATACCAGACAAAAGCATTTTCTGCATGTGGCCTTGGCACATTTGTTTCCCAGGGCCTGCATTCTGCTTTGTTCCTGTGAATTTTCAGTTTTGACAATGATACTGACCCCTCACTTTCCATTTCAGAATTACCAAAGTTAGGCAATACAGCATCTGATATTATAGAATATGAATGGAAAAGTAATGAGAGATTAAACTCGGAGAACCCAGGGGAAGGATACTTGTCTGAGGAGGTGAATCTCTTGCGTGCTTTAAACAGGGGCAAAACACCAGGGGTAAATGCATTCACACTGGAAATGTCTGCTGCTTTAACTTCTGTTTTGGCCGGTGTAACCTTGTTTGACACAGCCCGCGAAAAAAAGATCTTCGTATTACAAGCCTGTACCATTAATATGTGAATTGGAAAGAGAGCATGTTCAGTGCAATGTGCTTTTCCCTAAGCAGCTAGATTTTCTTTTCTGCTTCCACACAGACACGTCTTCCGCATCCGAGGACGAGGGGTCGCTAAGGCGCCAAGCTGCTCTTTCTGCTGCATTGCATCAGAGCTTACAGAATGCTGAGTCTTGGATCAACCGATCTATTCAGGGGTCATCCACATCTTCATCAGCATCTTCTACACTTTCCCATGGAGAAGGCAAAGGGACCAGTGGGTCACTAGCTGATGTATTTGCCAATACTCGAATAGGTAGGAGATGGGTATGAACAGAAAAATTGCTTCAAGTTCAGATTGTATTAATAAAGCTGGAGTTGTCCATGGCATACAGGAAATTTGGATCAAGAGTTTAGTTAGTTTTGATGGAACTTGCTAGGATTTGTTGGAGTTGCACCATCACGACGTGTTTTTTCTTAAGAATTTCAGAATATTGAGTTCGTTGAAAAAGGGGAAGTGGGGAACAGGAGCTTATCAAAGTAAAAAAGACTCCAGGGTGTGATGGCAGTAGTGACAGGATCAGTAGGCACAACTTTCTTTCTGTATACTGTGTTGCTTATGTCTACAGCTATTTGAAGCTACTGTGTGTAAAAAGCTACCGTATGCAAGTAGTATTTGGCATCTGTGTCCTGATGAATACCATAGGGATGTCTTTGCCTATCGAGTGGGGGAAATGCTGTGTTTTAACATTCTCATTTTGCTATAAGCCCTAATGGTTTATTTTTTGCATTAGATTAAAAAAAAAAAAAGAACCAAAACCAGCCATATATGTGAACAAATGAGCACGTCATTAAAAAAAATGGTTTTAGCAGAGTAAAGATTTAGCACAGAACTTTCATGGCTAGTCTGAGAAACAATCAGAGCATCCAGGTATTGAGAAGATGGAGCAAAATCTACAGATCTGGATACCCCAGGCTCAGTTTTTTGAGGCTCTGAGGTGCTCCTTGCTGCTGATGCTTCTGTATGAAATTGCAAAGTTTGTTTTTGCTCTGTGTATGTTTGTCTTTTTTATCTGCTGTTAAGGATATTACTGCATCTTAGGAGGCGTCTGTATTTTGTGTGCTCTCTGCTTTTGCTTAACTGGTTTGGGGCAAGCAGTGCATAGAAGTGCTGGTGGTTTTAACTGTTTCACTTAATTTTTTTTTTTTATTGCTGTTATTTTTGTTTGTTTATTTGCTGGGGTGCAAGTTGTTTTCTGAAACGGAAAGCTGGGGAAATTGCCCATAAAATGTAGTCGATATATTTAATGTGTCTTTGAAGCAGAGAGGCTGTTTTTAATTGGAGCATACAGAAAGCCACGTTACCTTTTGTAATGAATTAAGGTAATACAGCTTTTTACCTACTATCTAATATAATTAGTATTTTATGCAAAATAGAAGTTTTAAATCTCTGTTGGAATTATATTTGCCACGTAGATGCCACATTCATCCTGTGTAAACACCTAATTTAAATGAATAAGAACTCTCACATAGGCAGTTTTATACATCTCTTTGGAGAGAGCAATGAAGTCCTGCAAATGTTTGGAGTTGTATAAAATCTAGGTCCTTCCTAGTGATTGCAGAGTTCAATACATGAGAAATATTCCTTGCCGCCATATCTCCAAAGGTATGCAGAAATGAATTTTTTTTTTTCTCCTTAGAAAGAGGGGCAGAGAATCAACCACAAAAACCTTTCTGTGGGAATTATTCAGTATCTGACTTCCTTCAGACTCTCTCTGTGCAAGCCAACACACAGTTCCAAAATTGTTGGGTTTTTTCCTTTGTAAGCAAGAGTTGCTGGTTCTGTTAAGCTAGAATAGAATATTCTTGCCCTATCAGATGATTGAACCTACTGTGTTGTAGAAAGAAATCCCATGTAAGCAAAAATTGCTTATTTAAGAGAAAGTTAATGAGAGAATTACTGAAGTATGCAGAGTTATTTGCAGTTTTGAAGCTTACAAACTCATCTGAAAAGCAGAACAGTGTCTTGCAATTTAAAGCAAAAGTAAGATCCAGCTTGGTCTCTTAATTAGATTTTAAGTTTATTATTTAACTGCTGGACAGGCTCATACTGTTTAGCCACCCAACTGGAAGAAATTTAAACCCAACATGATTTTTTGCTGATCTGCTTTAGTCAATAGCCTACCGCGTGTTTTGTTTTAGAAAGCCCTTACTAACAAAAAAGTTAAATAGTATAATTCTAGCAAGAGAGATTACTGCATAGGTGATGTAGGTTTTTGTTCTGGGGCTTTGAATATTTCAGAGCTCATATGGATCTCAAACTTTTTTTTTTTACAGTACTGAAATGTCAAGAGATTGAGCTTGATTTGAAGGTTAGAAACCAAGAATAGGAATTCTGTTTTGCTGAACCACTTTCCTGACATGGGCAAAGCCACTCATCTTGTGCCTTTGTTTTCTGTTTTCCAGAACAGATAATGTGCACCTCCTAGAGCTACTTAATGTTTAGGAAGCGGTGTGTTTAGCATTAATAAGAGCTCCCATACATTCAACCCATTAAATTCTTAAGATTGTTGGTAACAGGTAACTAACACTTTGCTTGTTCCATCTCATAATAGAAGGTATATGTTAACTGCCATCTCAATTTTCTCCCTTTTTTTAGAAAATTTCTCAGTTCCCCCAGATGTCACAGCAACTACCTCCTCTTCCTCAGCACGCCCAGCAGCGATTGACCTTCCTCCTTCAGGGATCGTGAAAGGCATGCACAAGGGATCTAATCGGTCTAGTCTCATGGATACTGCTGATGGTACGGAAACTTTCAGAGTACCCAGAAATTAGAATGGTGTTAAGGAAGGACTTAAGTCACATGATTTATTCTCCCAACTCAAGTTGATCCCATTTAAGCACTTCACAAATTTGAAATGGTTATGGCATTAGCATTAACACATTCCTATGCCGCAGTTATGACATTGGCATTAACACATTCCCACGCTGCAGCAATTACCTACGATGTACTGAACTGGAGAAAATCATGGGAGAGATAATAGGCTTTTCTCTCCTCTACCACTTTTTAAGAAAAAAATTACAAATGTGTAGGTGGGCTAATTGTTTTTAAAAGCTTTTGTCCTGGAATCCCCAAAAGGAAAGGTAAGATGAATGAAATAATGTAATTCTTAACTATAATTAAGCTCCCATGAAGCTGATAATACTCTAAGCTGGTTGGCATAAACCTTTGTGCAGAGGGGTAGCATTAACGCTTCTGGTCTTGTTGTGTCCTCCCTCTGCTGGCAGTCTTGCACTGCAGTTGGTGGATGCTGCAGGCAGGCAGAGATCTGTAGGCTGTGTTTCACAGCAAGTACGGTGTGTCAGAGACCAATGGAAATCAGGCTTCGGAAGGGAGTAAATGCTTTAAAAATGAATTTCTATTACTAGCATTTTCTGACCACTGAGTTAATACAGAACTGGTATAATACTTACAAATGTCATCCTGCACTGGCCCAGCCTTTAGTAATGGAAGCCAGTAGTTGAATGAGTGGGCGCGCAAGGAGAAGTATCCTCCGGTGGAAGGAGGTAAGATGTAAATGTTAATAGACATGATGAACACTTTTATTAGACAAAATCTTTCCCTCCAGGTGTTCCTGTGAGTAGTAGAGTCTCCACGAAAATTCAGCAGTTGCTTAACACCTTGAAAAGACCTAAAAGACCACCTCTGAAAGAATTTTTTGTGGATGATTTTGAAGAAATTGTGGAAGGTAATAGCACCAAAAAATGGTTTGTATTAATCATTTGTTGTAAGTACACAGACATGCACAGTGCTGAATTTATTTATGCCATTGTTTTCAAAGTTGACTCTGATTCGCTATTTGCAGCTAGCAGTAGCCTTCATGAGTAGTCTGATACAAAACCAATGTTTGAAGTAATTTACTGTACTGCTGAGCTTTGGGTGGCCTCCTCAACATTAAACTTGTTACGATAACTAAAACTTATTAACAAAAATATTTAAATAGGTTTTTAAAATCCCTTCATTTGCTTAGGCTATTATAATTTCCCCAAAGGGATTGTCTTTACTGGTAATTTCATTACAACCTTATTTTGTAAGATTGTTTTTCTTTTCTCCAATCCTGTGTTACTTTCCTCGCTGTTGTGTTGAATACCTTTTAATAGCACCTTAGGAGAAGACTATGTTCATGATGTTTTGTTTTGTGCAGGTCTTTCTAGGAAATGAAATGTGATAAGGGGTTGTTAAACCTAAATATGATGAGGAAAAGCATTTGTTTTCAGTGCGTCCTTCCAGCTTAACTGTCTGGTAACAAATAGGCAAAGATGAACTGGAAACATTATTGAATTTTCTTCAGTTCCACAGCCTGACCCAAATCAGCCCAAGCCAGAGGGACGCCAGATGACACCTGTGAAGGGAGAACCCCTGGGAGTTGTTTGTAACTGGCCTCCTGCCTTAGAAGCAGCACTGCAGCGCTGGGGAACCACACAAGCTAAATGCCCCTGTCTGACAGCACTGGATGTTACAGGAAAACCGGTTTATACCCTCACGTATGGTGAGTTGAGCCCTGGCTTCCGTTGCTAAACTGCTCCGAAAGAGCAGTAGTGGATAGAACACAGGGTTGTCGGTCTTAGTGTGGTTGCAAATACCTTCCTGGGTTTTGAGAGCTTTGTAGACAAAGCAGTGTTAACTGAAACAGAGGACGTGACTGTAGATGGTAAAAGCAGCCAAGAATTGAAATATTCTCTTGTATGCTGGGTTGATTTAGAGTTGTGCAAGTCTCTCTTCTTTGTGTTCTAGGCAAATTGTGGAGCAGAAGTCTCAAGCTGGCCTACACACTGCTTAATAAACTGGGGACCAAAAATGAACCCGTGTTAAAACCTGGAGATAGGGTAATGAGTTTGAGACTGTCTGGTTCTCCCTCTGAAATAAAAAGAGGGTTTTGGGGGGCTGTAACTTACCACAGACACTATAATCTTATTCTTTTAATAGCGAGACTCTTATCCCAGGGATAGGCTATTTGGGAAAGAACCGTTTGTGATTTTTCAGTCCTGCTGGCTGCTCTGTAAGCAACTTCTCGGCTCTGGACTTTGAAATACGTCTAAGGAAGAGCATTGTACCTCTGAGAGAAATACAGAGTTTTAGACCTCTGTGTTTTGGCTGTGTGTACATCTTCATGTTTATGGGCACACAGGGAATGCTGACATTACTGCGTGAGGAACTCATGCGCATACCAGATATTCTGTGGAAGAAAGAGTGCTTAAAGATGCCCCGTGAAAAATGCTGTGGTAGAATGCGAAATAACTCAAACTTTTCTGACTTTTAGTCACTATAGATCTGAACTTTGCAATTTTTCCTTGTATTTCAACTAACAAAGCATTTTTGTGAATTGTAGGTAGCCCTTGTTTATCCCAACAATGACCCAGTCATGTTTATGGTGGCATTTTACGGCTGTCTCCTAGCAGAAGTCATACCAGTGCCTATAGAGGTACCTCTTACCAGAAAGGTAACGTTGATGGAACTTAGAGGAGTGATAGGCTGATGTGGGATGAAAACCAAGTCAGACCATCAACCTCTGAAAGTGTTTCACAACATCCAGCTGCTGCCTTAGTAGCTCTGTGTCAACGCAATGTGCAAGACCTTTGTGAACCTGGAATAGCTGTTTAAAAATGGAAAAACACATTGACCAGAGAGCTGTGCTGAGTAGCTGGAAATGGTCAATTCACCTAAATGCTGTAATCTTCATTCTATTATTGCAAATAATTTATACGGTACAGATAATATTGAGAATCTGCCCTCTGATCGGGGTGAAGGGGGTCTCATTTCCAGCCATGCTTAGCATCTGCCAGTCTTTTGTCTTTGCTGGAGGCTGAAGGTGCTAAGTATTTCTGAAGACTTCAAGGCACTTTTTGTAAATTATTTGCTCAACGAAGTGTTTTCTTTACCCTTACCAGAATTTTTGCAATATTGCCATATTATTGCCATGTCAAGAACTGTCTAAAACTATAGAATTTCATAAGAGGAAACAAAAGAAACAGGATAATGGCAAACGTATGGCAAGAGAGGTGGTAATGAAATGGTAAGCTAGGCTGGTAATCCTATGGGAGTCACAGAGCTTTGCTGTCATTTGTCTGCAATGTGACAACTGCTATAGCAACCAAATACAAAATTCAAACTTCTCCCAGTATTTGCCCAATCAGATTTCTTAGTGAGGTACCTCATTTCAGTGTTTTTATCATTGTGCAATAGAAATTAGTTCCTGAGGAAAGAAAGGCCTTGTTATTTCAGTGTAATTATACGTTTTGCTTCTTTTGCCTCATGATTCCTCTTTGAAGCATCTGGGATTCCATTAATGAAAATAAATGGTGTATGCTCCATGCCTAGATGCTGGGCATGAGCACTTGTTTTCTGTGGATTTCACATCCAATGCATTTTAGTCTTGCCAATGTAATATTTGTTGTACGTATAAAGAGTTCCCTTTGAGAATCACCAGATTCCTCTGCAGTCTGTCCCCAGTTACATAATCGTTTCATTTTTGAACAAAATGAATTGAAAAGAGCAAACTTGGTATGCAGGAGATTAAGTAGCCCTTCTGCATTTTTGTGATGGCTTATCATTTTCCTGTGGACTTTTATTGGCTTGTAGGTATGTCTCCATTTTCACCCAGCAGGCCTTTGTGCTGGATATATATCATCTTCCAAAATGTGTTGTTATGTAGGCTTAGAAGCGGTTGTATTCATCCCTGCCAGACAGCGGTTGTCATTTGAGTTTCAAACCATTGTCAGACATTGGATGTAGGTGGAGAAGGAGAAACCAAAGGAAAGAGTGTTTGTGGGCATGGGTTGTTTCTTCTTTTTCCTCCCCATGTGATCCATAATGTTACCATCCAGTTACCAGAGCATTACCAAACCTTGGATTTTGGTAAGGGGAAAGTTGGCTTAAGTCATCTGTAAACGGGAATGACGTTTTTCCCCTTCTTCCCTCAGGATGCTGGTGGTCAGCAGATTGGTTTTCTGCTGGGAAGCTGTGGTATTGCTTTGGCCCTCACCACTGAAGTTTGTCTGAAAGGGCTTCCAAAAACCCAAAATGGAGAAATTGTGCAGTTTAAAGGTTAGATCAGTTATATATTTGCTTTTGATTGTACTCTTGATATAGCTGAACTGTCTTAAAGTGGTTGTCAGAAGTCTGAATGCTTTTTGGGGTGGGCAAAGTGAGCAACTTTTCTGATAGCATCACTTAACTGCTGTAGGTTTTATGCATATGGTGTAGATTGATCCATGTGTCTGACAGAATTGCTTTGTTGTTCTGGAAGTCACAATGAATCCACCTTACAAGCCAGGGTTGTCCTCAGATCCCTTCAGTGGCATTTGGCAGGTTCAAAAGCAGTTTTATTAATGATACAATAAGCTATATTTAGAAATACTGCAGGGATCTTTCCTGAGTAGAGGAAGTGCCTTGTTCCCATCTGAACTCCCTGATGAGAAATGAGATGAACCTTCTGGCTAGTAGCTTGGCTTGGCTTGGTATTTTGCTCATGTAACTGAACTTGGACAAATGATGGGGTTTTAGTGTATTCTTGCAGAATATAAATCCCTCAATAAATAAACTGGTATTAATATTCTACTTTAATTTGGCTCTAGGTTGGCCCAGACTCAAATGGGTTGTGACAGATTCAAAATACCTCTCCAAATCTCCTAAGGACTGGCAGCCCAACGTCTCAGCTGCAGGAACTGAGCCAGCATATATTGAGGTAAGTAGTGAATGGGGAATAAAAAGTAGTTTCCATGAGCTGAATTTAATGTTCTAATCCCCAGAGAGATAATACTTTCACCTCACTGCCTTAAACTTCCCAGTTTCTAGCCACTGAAACAAGTCTTTCACTGTGTACAACCTGCTGTGAAGCTTATTTTAGTTTGTAATATCTTTGTGGCCTTGAGCACTGCTCAAAATGAATTGGAGAACACTGTTCTTGTTCCAGAAAGCTAGTAATTGAGACAACTGAGCTCTTGGAGATAGCGTACTTGGCAACACAGATTTCTGAAACTACTTAAGCCGACAGCTTTTCGAATTTTCTGTTCTTCCTAGCAGAGATTATTTTCATTTATATACCTCAGTAAGGCAACTTCTAGGAATTGCAGTGGTTTAAGTAGTAACAGTAATTTGGCTATTCTAATATTGCAACTTGGCTTTTCAGTTTACTTATGGGAGCAGGAGGAGATGTTGTGAGAAGTAGTAACAGTGAAATAAACACAAACACATTCAACTGCCATCTTTATCTCATCTCTCTCTGGAGTTAGCTGAACATGTTTGCTACCTGAATAACTATATTTTCTGTAGTGAACCTTGCTGGTACCTTTCTACAAGCAGGTACTTTTCTGAGTATGTCTCAGCAGCTTTAGAGGAACAAAACTTTATTTAATAACGATTCTGTGATTTAATTTCCTCCACATGTGGGATCCAGAGTCACACCCTGACTTTTTTTCTCTTCTGTAGTACAAGACGAGCAAAGAGGGCAGTGTTATGGGTGTTACAGTGTCTCGGATTGCCATGCTGTCTCACTGTCAAGCCTTGTCTCAGGCCTGCAACTATTCTGAAGGTAGGTGATGTCACAGAAACATCAAAGGAATGAAGGTTCAGCGACATCATTTTCAGTGGTTGCCTCTCATATTCTTAACAGCTGTCTGTGAGTAACCAATACACAATAGTATCTACTTAAGAAAAAAAAAAAGAAAAAGTAAAAGAAAAAAAGTGCAGATTAATTCTCCCCCAAAAGTGAAGACCAGCTGTAATCTTTTCCATCCAAAACTACATCGTTTTCATTGCCATAGTGAAGAGGAATAACAAGTGGGATTTGCATCATGTCTAGAAAGTTAACGAGTGTTCTGATGAATCAAAAGGGGAGCAGATGACTCAAAAGTGGAGCATTTTCTGGTGAGCTTGAGTCTCCCTCTCGCTGTGCTGGTCACCCATTAAAATGTCTTTCCAAACTTTTGTTCTTGATAGTGTGTGTAAATATCAAAGCACCTCTTGCATAAACTGCTTCTGTACTAGTCGCATGAGGCTTTTTGGCTAACCCAGAAATGGAGATTTGAAATGGCTGGTGGGAGTACAGAGAGTTCTGCTGTAGGATATGGTTTTAGTCTAGTCTACCTTGTAAATCAAGCTAATTTATATATCCATGACTGAAACTTTATTTTTAGAGCTGTATGTCATAGTACTTTAAAATGCAGAGTTTGTCTTTTGGAAGCCATCACTTTAATTTCCGTTGCTTCTGGGAGTCAGTGCTTGAATGATGTTCTCTACTCTCTTCCTCTGCTGCTACTCATGCATAATGAGGTTAAGACCCTTTCTGTTCTACTGATGTACGTTACAGGCTGGAATGTAATTTTCTTGCAACTTTCTGGGATGTGTTCCTTCTCTTAAATTGATGTTCAGTTGTGTTATTTTGCATAACAAGGTGCTCTGACTAGTAAAATGTATAATCAGACAAACAAGACGCTGCACTTGCTTGCTACATGTGTACCTCCTGGAGCAGATCTGACAGATTCAAATGACAGATTCAAACGTATGCAGATGCTAGCATAAATAATGGTCACAGCTGTCCTGGCACATTTCACTTCAAAACTACAACTTTCTTTTCCCAGGTGAAACAATAGTGAATGTTTTGGATTTTAAGAAGGATGCAGGGTTGTGGCATGGCATTCTAACGGTGAGTTGAGCCTGTAAGAACTTTCTGAAGCATTTCGTGAGTCTTCATAATTGCAACATTTGAGGACCATTGCCTATTAAGTCAACCATTTCTCTTCCTGCTAGATCTGCAATTCTCTGGAGGGAAGCGTAGAAGCATCCTCAGTAAACTTACGGGAATTCATGGTGGGGTAGGGGTTGATGGGGAGTGAGGGTGACTCCTATTTCTGCTTCATAATACGTTTTGTGAGCCCTTTTCTAAAAATCTTTTTCTACTTTTCAGAATGTAATGAACAAACTGCATACTATCAGTGTGCCCTATTCTGTGATGAAAACCTGTCCACTCTCATGGGTGCAGAGAGTTCATGCCCACAAAGGTACCTGTGTATGTTCCACAACTTTAGCTTGAAGTCCTCAGGATAAATGAGTGAGGGGCATTAAAATCTCAAATGCTTTAGAGCCTGTCTTCTTGCTCTTCCATGACAAATCACAAGGGCCAAAACTCTAATTTATTTCTAAATATGCACAAAGTCCTAATGCCTTGTGAATGTCAGCGAACGTGATGGGGACCTCATGACCTGTTATGACCATTAGTTTTTGAAGCCAACGCCTTTTATGAAACCAAGAAAATAGTTGAACGCAGCAAGATCCATTGATCCCCAGTCCTCACCGAGGACATTCAGATGGTGATAATGATTTATGCATTTTGGAGGAGGGGCTGCAATAGTGACAGACCCTGGCTCAGGTGGTGGGCAAATGGCTTGTATGCCATAGCAGATGCTATTGTATGTGCTATTGTATGTTGGGGTTTGCTGTTACTGCAGGCTCAATTAATTAAGGTTTGCTTGCTTGCTTTAGTGAGAATTTTCTCATTTGGGAGTGTTGGAGTGTGTATTCATATGAAAATGACTCGTGGAAAGCTTTTATTTGTCCTTATATGGTTGTTTTGTGTTGGTTTGCAGCAAAAGTTGCTTTAGTCAAGTGTCGAGACTTGCACTGGGCCATGATGGCCCATCGAGACCAAAGAGACGTCACTTTGAGTTCTCTACGCATGCTGATTGTAACTGATGGTGCAAATCCTTGTGAGTATGCACATCCTGCTGTTTTCAGGAGAGAGGTTTCTCAGCTAGTTGTCTCACAGGCTCAAGCTTAATTCCTTTTGTAGATAATTCCCAGAAGATTTCAGTTAGGGCGGCTGTCTAGTAACACAGAGCTGCGGATTGTGGTACTTGAGTACCAGGGCAAGGGGTTTTCTGTGCTTTCGTCCTTTGAGTATGAGTTGTGAAAGATACTGCAAAGTAAGAAAGAGGAGACTTGAATGGGGAGCTCTTGTGTGTAAAACAGAATTCTGGTAGACACAGTGAGATTGGTTTTAAATTGCTCACAGGGGATAAGGTAAAAGCTTTTAAGAACAACTTTTTCTGGGGATTCTTTCCCTTTCAAATCTGCAAGGAATGCTGTTAGTGAAAAGGCTTAAAGAGTGTTTGTCTAGATGGCACCAACTGGAAGGGAAACTTGGAATACCATTAGACCTGTTCTGATTATGCATGCTGCATGGAAACAGACCCCACATATGTGCGCTAATTGTTGGAGGTTTGGAAAGTATTTTAAGCCTGTTGTTGTACCATGGGCGTGTAACAACTCTGAAGCAAATTGGAGGAGAAAAGCAGACTTGTTCAAGAGAACACGCCTTTTCCCAAGTCACATTCAGTAGGCACTTAAGCTCCTTTGTGGCTGGTATCTTGGAAGATGCTACCTGGAATGTTTAGAAGTGATAAAGTCATAGTGGCGTATTTTCTTTCTTTCCAGGGTCTGTTTCCTCATGTGATGCCTTCCTGAGCTTGTTTCAGAGCCATGGGCTTAAACCAGAGGCAATTTGTCCATGTGCCACGTCTCCAGAAGCGATGACTATTGCAATACGGAGGTAATGGGCGTGCAGCATTGCAGTCTGTTTGCTAGATTAAGTGATCTAGGCTGAGGTTTGTTCACACATCGGTTGGTCATAGTTGACTTAAGTGTGTAATAAGCTCCACTGACATTTACTGTGTGTGCTCAGGTATTCAAGTAGCTAAGTTGTTAAACATTTCTCCTAAGATACGAGTGCTTTTTTTCCTCTAAGATGTGTGACAGCTCAACAGTGCCTGTAAGAACTGTGCATTACTTTCTCCTGCTCTTGATTTACACAGCTAGTGTGGTATTCTTGAATCTGAGAGTAAATTTGATACCGCTTTGGACAGTCATTTTTATAGGCTGTTTCTGTCTATTGCTGCCTTCTGTAATAAATAGCCCTGTAATCATCTGGCCTGGGAGCTGGGGTTTAACATGGGGTAAGCCAAAGAGCTGCAAGAAGAGTTGCACTTGTCCAAGAATATGGTTTCTTACTGATCAGTGTGGCTCTTCTGGGAGGGAGTTTCTACTGCCATCTCACAGCTTTAAATTTGTTATGCAAAGAAGAGACACTGAAATATGCATATTTCTGTTGCTGCGATATCTTCATCCGAGTCTAATAATAGCCTGTATGCCTGATTTAGTGTATTGATTTTGTGTCCTTCAAAGGCCTGGGGTCCCCGGGGCACCTTTGCCTGGAAGAGCCATCCTGTCCATGAACGGGCTGAGTTTTGGTGTGATTCGTGTCAACACTGAAGATAAAAACTCTGCTCTCACTGTCCAGGATGTTGGCCATGTGATGCCAGGAGGTAAAAATGTGCAGGAGTCTTCTATAAGACCTTTTTGCGAATGGTCTGGAATGTTTTAGAAAAAGAACTGGTCAGTGTTCTATCCCGTATTCACCCTCAGCATCGGGGGAGGTTAGGCAGTCCCCATGCTGCGTTGTCATATCTGTCACGGTTACATGTGTCAGTTCTTATACAAGGCAAGTCTTGGGGACTATTTTAACAATGCGTAATTTGTCGTAGGGATGATGTGTATAGTGAAACCTGATGGACCACCTCAGCTCTGTAAAACAGATGAGATCGGTGAAATCTGTGTTAGCTCCAGAGCAGGAGGAATGATGTATTATGGGCTGACAGGGGTGACAAAGAATACATTTGAGGTATGTATAACAGAATGCATCTTTCTTTCCCCGTTTCCTGTGTAGAACTGATAGCCTTGTAGATCTCTTAGGTTTGTAACTTAAGCGTTAATGTTTTTTTAAAAGATACACTGAAGAACTCATTGCAGTTAGATATATTCAGTGTTCCCCTTTCATAAAGGTCTCCCACAGTGCTAAAACGATGACTGTACCAGGGATTCCCTCCCCTTCTCCTCATCACTTCACTCGCATATAGTGCAATTCTTGATGTGGGGAATGTTTTTCTATCCTCAGGCAAATCCGCTTTGCCTCAAATGTCCTCCCTTCTGTTGCAGGTTATCCCTGTGAACTCGGCTGGCTCTCCAGTGGGTGATGTGCCATTTGTCCGTTCTGGCTTGCTGGGGTTTGTTGGACCTGTACGTAATACAGTTTTTGAGCTTGCATTGCTGTATTCTTTTGTTCGTGCTAATAGCTTTGAACGTTTAAAAGAAAAGCATTTGGGTACAGAAGTATGTGTAAGGATAGCTTGCTGTGGATAAGATAGTTGAGAGTTAATGGGTTTGCCTGAGCCAGCAGGAGCCCTTACTTTTCCAGCATGTTGTCATTACGGTGCCTTACTGTGTTGCTTGTTACATTTTTGGATTGCTAATTCTTCTAAAACCAAATGTAAGAAGCTTTTTGTATGGCAGTTCTGCTATGCGTGCTGGAGTGTCTTGTCTCACTGAGTGGCTAGAATGCTTCTCCTGGTTTAGTCGTAAATGATGTAATTTAAAGAGAAAGAAAACGTGTTTTATACAAATTCCATTGATCTAGCCATAGTTATGAAATATGCAAGTCAAAGATATTTGAATATCCGCTTTATGTAAGTTACTCACTGATACCTTTTTATCTTTCAGGGCAGTTTGGTGTTTGTGGTTGGAAAAATGGATGGATTGCTGACAGTTAGCGGACGTAGACACAATGCCGATGACATTGTAGCAACTGGATTGGCAGTAGAGTCAATAAAAACAGTTTACAGAGGAAGGTTAGCAAAATAAACCTTGCCCCTCCCCATAAGCTTCTGCATGTAATACAGTGGAGCAGAATCTTTAGTATGATCTTCAATTTCTCTTCAGTAACTGGTTGGTTTGGGTAGCTCGGTTAAAGTAAATATGTTTTTGGTTTAGACAGTAATTGGCCTGATCCTGCCCAACACAGGTCTGTTTTCCCCACTGTCTTGTCTGGCTTTTCATCAAGTCTGTGTACTTCAAGGGAAGGAATCAAGTAACAATATAAGTCAGTCACGTGGAGAATTTAATTCTCTGTCTCTGTAGAATTTACTTTTAAGTCTCTGTAGTAGTTAGCTGCTGGCTGATGCTCTGCAGCGAGGAAGAGTTTCATTCACGTCCAAAGGTATTTACTTTTATTTAGCAGTTGTGGATATAATTTTCTAGACCGTCAGGCAGGGTTGGAGCTCATGTCTCTAAGACTTAACAGGAGATTTTAAGCCCCCTACATCATGTAGATACTTTTAAAGCTTCTATTGCATTGGTGATTTGCCACAGGTTGGAACAGAAATGTGGTAGCAGGTTGAGAGGACAGGGGACTATGCTATGTAGGAATTTCATCAGAAGGTGGAATTAATCCCTTACGTACTTCACAAAGTCTTTCCTTTTTGACTTGATTTTAATTGTCTGATGTTTTTTCTCTGTCTTTGCCCCATGGGGTTTTTTTGAGTTCTGTCTTTAGTCTGTTTCCTTGGCTTCCTATTCCCAAGGAGTAAAACTGGAATTTGTGCCAATATGGCTCTCCCCTTTTCCTTAGGATTGCTGTGTTCTCAGTATCCGTCTTCTATGATGAGAGGATTGTGGTGGTTGCAGAGCAGAGGCCAGATGCATCTGAAGAGGACAGTTTTCAGTGGATGAGTCGAGTGCTGCAGGTAAGCCCACTTACATACGTGGACGAGGTGAGTTTGTGCAGTTCTTCAGTGTGTGGGCAGATCAGAGGCCATCAGCATGCCCCAGATGGAAAGAGCACAGGCTCATGATCCCTCTTGGCACAAGGTATTTTTACAGTGTCACAAGCTGGGTACATCTGCTGTGTACAAGCTGTTCTGTTATGTCCTGAAGGTCCTGGGAAAGCGGCTGCAACACAGAATAGCGTAGGCTCTGACGAAGTGGTCAGCATTATGCTAGCAAGAGGACTGTGTAGAGAAACACAGTTGCCTCTCAGCACTGCAAAGCAGATCCAGTGCTCAAGCTTAGGAGTTTTGCTTTTAGTCTTGGATCACGCTGGTGCTCAAAGTCATGCTTTAAAGCCGCCCTTATCTTTGGAGATTCATTTTCAGCAGGGAGACAGTAAGCAGAGAAAGGTTAAAACAGCTGAATGAGTGTAGTCCTAAGAAAGTAGAATGAGTAGCAAATACTTTGAGAGCTGCCCGCATCGTGTGTATGTCATTCTTGGGAATGATGTTTCAGGTTGTGAAGTATGCAAACTGGGGAGAAAAATCAGGGAAGTACCTGGTGGTCTGAATAATGTATTAGATGCCTGAATGCTGAGGCGGACAAAAAGGAACAGTGTGATGGTTCAGAGGAGACAGATGGATAAAATCCTGAGATCAAAATCATATGATTCATCGAGCAACTGTATATTTTGGGATTTTGGTCATGAAAGATTTAAAAATGGATTTCTTGTATATGAAATGAACTATAAAGGCAGGGATGCTAACAAGCACTTAACTCTTACATTAGAGCTCACTGATGTTAGAGAGATGAAATGGAATGATAGGGACTGACTTGCTCCCCCATACCTTACAAGTGCAGGGATTTGTCTTGCAGTTTGTCAGTGCAGCGAGTAACAGTAGACTGTATCCAGTGGTACCAAGAATTCAATTGACCATCTTTCCTTTCTCTAGGCAATTGACAGCATTCACCAAGTGGGTGTATATTGCCTTGCTCTTGTGCCAGCCAATACGTTGCCAAAAACTCCGTTGGGAGGGATCCATATCTCTCAAACTAAACAGCACTTTCTGGAGGGCTCTCTGCATCCGTGCAACATCCTCATGTGCCCACACACGTGTGTGACGAACTTGCCAAAACCCAGGCAGAAACAACCAGGTAACACGAGCCCCTTTTGTTTAACGTTAGTAAACTGAAGTTCACAATCTCAGACCTAGGAAGCTGTGTGATGCCTCCGACACTGAGTGTCCTGCTTGCTGGGGACCAGAGCTTGTCTTGTGGCCTGTGGCTGGGGCGTGTTTGAGGCCTCTCTTTGCATGTGTCAGTCAGGAATTTTGATTCCTACCTTTGAATTCATTGGGATTCTCTCTACTGATCAATAGGAGACTATCAATGCCTTCTGAGCTCTATCAGTGAGGTTTCATTACTTACCTTCTTGCACCCATGCCCAGGAGCAGTGGGATCCTACAGAGAATCTTTGTACCTTTGCTGTCCTGTAGATTGTAATTCTAGGCCGGCTCCTTTCCATTTGCATTAAAAGTCCAGATTTCATGCGGCTGTTCTTCCATCAACAGGTGTTGGCCCTGCCTCTGTGATGGTGGGGAACCTGGTTGCTGGGAAGCGTATTGCTCAAGCCTCTGGAAGAGATCTTGGTCAAATAGAAGACAATGATTTAGTTAAAAAGGTAAATCAGTATTTGTTACAGCTAGAGAATGGGAAAAGAATTTACCCTACAGCTGAATGCAAAGCAGCAACGTGAAGTGGACGTAAGTACTGCCTTTGAAGTAGAAGCACTAGTATTTAATTACCGCCTCTTTGTTTCAGCACCAGTTCCTGACAGAGGTATTACAGTGGAGAGCTCAAGCAACTCCTGACCACCCACTCTTCCTTTTATTAAATGCCAAGGTACAGTCAGTACTGAGTTGTTGGGGTTTTTTAAGGTCCACAGCATGTTATTCAGCGCAAGTTTGAGACTGTCTAAAATCTTTTGCCCACTCCAGTGTCCTCTATTTAGTCTCTGTATTGGATTTTGCCCATAGATTTGTAACTTAAAATTTGAACCTTTGAACCTATAGGTCACTTCATCTAAATGACTGTCATGGTTCAATGCTTCATTTTAAAACTGAGCGTGTTTGTAGGTCCCACTGGTTCCTGTATCATTTAATGCTGTATCCCTGTTGAGTATATTCTGGCAAGGTTCTGGTGCAAGAAGACCTGAACTGACTCCCTGGAAGGTAGAATTTTCTAGAGCAGATCTAACTCCATCTCTCTCTTTTTGATATTGTAGTGGATAAATGGCTCATTGAATGCCAGCAGCCTATAGGTATAGATAACTAGTAGCTATAGACTGATGCTAGCAAGCAAGTTTGGGTTTTTGCAGCAGCCATTTTACTGATACATGTTGTGCCAGGCCTTGTTTAGAGCATTTTTGTCTCCTTTCAAGGGAACCACTGTGTGCACAGCCACCTGCCTTCAGTTGCACAAAAAAGCTGAGAGAATTGCATCAGTTCTGTGTGACAAAGGACATCTCAATGCAGGAGACAATGTGGTGCTTCTTTATCCTCCTGGTAAGCAAGTTTTAATAATGACTGCATCCCACTGTGGAAATGCAGCATGGTCATTCTTTGAAATCTCATTGAGATCTGGAAATACAGGAGAGAGAATTGAAACAGCGTACCTTAGGGACTGCATAACTCTCTGATCTGGTTTTGAGTCCAGAGAGGGCTGTCCTAATGTCTTGCCAGTATCAGGACTCAATCTTCGATTCTCTAGAGTTTTGGAAAAGCCAATTTGTACCTTCTCACTCCTGGCTAGATCTTGCTGTGTCATGATGTTTAGAATAAAAACCTCTAAGACTTCTGTGGTTATCAAAGATCCTCTGGTATGATATGTTCACTGCAAAGTTATTAGAAACTTGTGACTGCGCTGCATGTGCTGGAGAATTGCGCTAGTCACCCTAACAGAAACTCCTCAGCTCCTGGTCTATTCAGATCTTGTCTGTCTGAAGTCACATTGCCAGCTGGCAGCTTTTCATCCAGGGAAAGCATGTAGTTTGCTATGAGAAATGGCAGGGTGGCTTCTGGGAGAGACTGGTGCCGTTGCCTTCAGCTGTGCAGAAGATGGACACTTCACGTGAGACTGTTGGGTGCCTTTTCTCCAGCAGCAGGCTGGGAACAGTGGGAAGTGCAGTCTGCCTGCTGTGGCTGGTAGCACACAGCTTAATCACTTGGCATGTGTAAGATGCTCACTGCTAGTGAGAGGTGCTCTCTGGTGTGTGTACTTCTTGCCCTGCCAGACAATTCTGTTTTGTCCTGACTGACTTTTGAGTCATTTGACACTTGGAACATTCTTTTCCTGTAAGATGGATATGGTTTTCTGTGTGGTCAGTCTTCTCTACTTTCCCAGTCCTCTATCCCAAGCTTTCTTAGCTTCCTTGTTGTGCTGCCCTTGGTGTTTGAACTGTTTACGTTGCCCATCTGTGCTGTGGAAGTGACTAGTGTGTGTACCACCTTCTAATGGAAATTGTAACCAATGCTTGGAGAAAAAGTTCTCAGGGGAAAGGCTGATGTCACCGGGGTGGCCATCCACCAGTGTCCTACACTACAGCCTATCGTGTCCTTGCAGGCATTGAGCTAATCACCGCGTTCTATGGCTGTTTGTATGCTGGCTGCATCCCCGTGACCGTGAGACCACCTCATGCTCAGAGCCTCACTGCTACTCTGCCCACTGTGCGAATGATCGTGGAAGTGAGTAACGGGGCTGTAGCTGAGAGCATGGCTGGAGCACTCTTGCTTCGGCCTCTCAGACTCGAGTGGTTAACACAGCTGTCCAGCCTCCCATGCTGTTTACATGACAGCAGTGATTGAAGCACATCTTACAACTGAAGGACAGTATTTTCATTCATGAAGTGCAAGAGAGAACCACCTCTCCTTATGTGGCAAGAGGAATTGCTATGAAACAGGTGGTTTCTGAGAGATACTAACGTGATATTAGCACTCAAAATTTCACATTGACACTCCTTACTGCTGGGCAAGTGCAGATCCTGCTATTAGTTACTTCCCAAGCCCAGTAACCAGGAGAGGATGCCTCCCCATTTATAACCATGGGGAGAAAGCTAGATGTAGACTGTGTAATGTTCTCACCTGCTCTAAAGGTCCTGACGTGGTTATTTGCACTTTAGTCTGCGTTTGGGGTTTTAGTGAAGGATGAGTAGAGAGCAGTGTTGCAAAAGCCAAAGAAATTAATGCAAGTTTGTTAGGGGAAGCTGGCTACAGATGGTAAAATACACTCTCTGAACATCAAATCTTGCAATGACAGTGCCACTGGGACATGCTTTTGTCTTTTTTTTAGTAAGTGTTTATCTTTTTAGGTCAGCAAAGCCGCCTGTATTCTCACAACTCAGACCTTAATGAGACTACTGAAATCCAGAGAGGCAACTGCTGCTGTAGATGTGAAAACCTGGCCAACCATCATTGACACAGGTACGGTCCATGGGCTAAAAGACTTTTTTAAGTTCTGTGTAGGTGTTACCATTGACTTCCGAAGAGACTGTCCCCCATTTCAGATGCTAACTGGATGGCTCTTAAGAATTTGTTTGAATATTTAGAAAAACAATCCAATATATAAGCTAGGTCTGACCTTGTTTACTGACATCTCTTCTGCATTTCTTGAGTTATGCATGGAAAATAATTTTATTGAAAAGCCATGTTGCAGACAACTGTTAATTTCCTTAAGACAAGAGCAAGTTGGTCTCTTCTCCCTTTTCCTGAGAATAAATAATTTTCTACATGGGAACTTTGGCAAGAGTCTTGTCATATACTAGTCTGTCTCTTTTGGAAAGAGAATTAATAGAAAGCTTTATTGTCCATCTCGGGCTTTTTGGAAGTTGTGTTCCCCTTTTAAATACCAGTTCAGGAATCAAAAATTAACCACCTTTGTTCCCTTCTTGTACAGATGACTTGCCCAGGAAGCGGCTGTCTCAGATCTATAAGCCACCTACGCCTGAAATGTTAGCATATCTAGATTTTAGTGTTTCTACAACAGGCATGCTTACAGGAGTAAAGGTACAGTAAAACGGTTTTAGAAGACGGGGGTTTTGTTGTCTTGTCTTTGGCTGACATTCTGAACCACCTCTCCCCTCGACCTCCACCAAAGCTGGCTCTTGTAGCTTAAATAAAGACCATGCTTTTCTCCCAGTAAAGCTATGGATTCGCTGCAGACAATGCAGCGTGACTTTGTGCTGAAGAATTAGTTCTGCAATGTAGGAAGATGGGTCTCTACAGTGGGCATCAGGAATTCTGCTGCTGCCTCCCACTGGAGAGCTGCCTGTTAGGAGAGCAGTGAGCGATGCGAGTAGCATAGCTGTGAGCTTCTGCTTTCCCCCCACCAAGAGCAGAACAGGAACGCGGTTGACATAGAAGAGGTTAAGAAACTAAAAAATGAAAGCCTTAGGCTGTCATTAATGATCAGCCGTGTTTGGAGCCTGAGATGCCTAAAGCTTTTAAGCAATAGCTATTGGTATTGCTATTTCTGGTTTACTGTGGTTCAGAGGGTTCTGCAATGCTCTGCCTCTGCTATGGAGGATAAAGGAAGAAGAAACATAGTTTATGGAGAAGCGTTATCAAGGCAAACCTATCTCTGTTCTTACCTACCTGTCTTGATGAAGTCCTATTTTGATGTCCTTGAATTTCAGCACAGTCTCTCTTGTGTTGCAGATGTCCCACGCAGCCGTGAGTGGCCTTTGCAGGGCAATCAAGCTTCAATGTGAGCTCTACTCCTCTCGGCAGATTGCAATTTGTCTTGACCCCTATTGTGGACTAGGTTTTGTGCTCTGGTGCCTTTGCAGGTATGACTTTTAAGGGGGAAAAGATTAACTCTTGGCTGGTTATAAATGGGAAATGGCAGTCCGCGTCTTTATCTGGTGTAATTACAGACAGATTATGTTGACATTACCAAAATGACTAATCTACAGTAAGGGGAGAATTTGTCTTTGAACTGACAATAATACGTTCCCTTTTCCTGCAGATTAGCAAGATGTTATCCTGTCTTGATTACGCATATTTGTGCTGCCAAATAATACTGGCTCCAGAATGTTTCTCTTGCCTTTCTTCCTTGATTATACGTTGCAGTAAGGGAGTTTTCGTTCTGTAAACTGTGTGGTTGAGCCAGTTCTCTTCCTTCACTCTGTCAGTGTGTGTGCACATTTGTATGTGTATAAATTGTTATTCTTATGCAGTAAGTTGTATTTTTAAAACAATGTTGCTACAGAAGCATTGGAGCTATTATCAGTTTGCCTCAGATGCAGAGTCCCACAACCTGCTTTTGGTCTAGCAGGAACGTAACATGAAAACACAGTAAATAGTAATTTAAAGATAACTCCATGCCACACAAAAATGTTTTCTTCCTTAATGTTCTTTACAGTGTATATTCTGGACACCAGTCAATTTTAATTCCTCCTATGGAGCTGGAATCCAATCTTTTTCTCTGGTTATCTACTGTCAGCCAGTATAAAATAAGGGACACTTTCTGTTCCTATTCAGTCATGGAACTGTGCACAAAGGGACTTGGAAACCAAGTTGAAATGTTAAAGGTAAGAAACATTTCTTGAATGTTATGTTACATAAATGAAGGAAACTGTGGTAGTAAAGCAAAGTGATACGATTGTTAAATACAACAGCTTTCCTGTTGCACAAGTCTCCAGTCCACAGCTTGCTCAAAAAGCAAAAGCACCAAAAAACGTTTGCAGCCCCAGGAAATTAAAAGGATTGAAATTGAGTCGGGTGTACGTATTGCAGTGTAGGTAGCACGTTGCCAGTGAGTGTCAGAGACTGCTGGGCAAACCCTAGAGGGAGGATGCCAGCAGCAGAATGCTATGCAGAAGAATTGCTTATATAACAGTCTGCAGTGAAGGCTGAGGCCAGCACATGATGTAAAGCACACACGTTAGGCAATTTGCTAAATAGAGGTGTTTTCTCCTTGGAGATGAGAGGAAGGAAAAAAATAGCTACATAAAACACTTGAGGTGGCTTTTTGCATGGGGTTTGCTGAAATAGTGTACTCCATCTATATGATTACGGGTCAGTCTTGTTCTGTTGGCGGCAGAGTTCTGAAGGTGTCTGCTTTGTTGTGTGTCACCAGTTAAACAGAATAATGCACAGGTTTGAACATCTGGCTAGTGCTGTTCAGTGCATTCATGATCATGTCTAGAAATAATAATGGATTCTGGTCCCAGTTTTGTTGAAGACTTGGTGTAATCCCAGTAAGTGACTTTACTCTCGCTTGGTTTGGTTTCCATCTATGTAAATAGTGAATAACAGATGTAATCTTAGCTGAAAAGCACTGCAGAAGCATGTGATGCTACGTTCTGTAGCAGAGAAAGAAGCACTGTTAATGCATATTTTGTTCTAGCAGTATTTCTAGGCTCTGGTCAGACACGTTTTACAATGACAAGTAGAAGCTGAAAAGAGGAAATAACTTGAATACAAGAACAGGGTTTGTCCTGCATTTCTTGAGTGGGATTCCAGGGATAAAAAGCAAATGTCACTTCTTGTGAGGGGACAGATGTTGGTGCAGTGTGGCAGAGGTAATTAACATATACAGTCCTTTGCACTCACTTGTGTCTTTTTCAGGCACGAGGAATTAATCTGTCCTGTGTCCGGACTTGTGTGGTAGTTGCAGAGGAACGGCCGCGAGTTTCTCTCACTCATTCCTTCTCCAAACTCTTCAAAGACATTGGCCTGTCATCTCGTGCTGTAAGCACCACCTTTGGATCAAGAGTCAACGTTGCTATCTGTTTACAGGTAACACGAGTGCTTTCTAGTGCATGCGTTGTCACTGGCATCAGATTTCCAGATTCTGTTGTATTCTGAATCGTCAAACTTCCTAATCTGCACACACTTCGGCGTTGTTAGCATAGCCCAACATCTGCTTTGTAGAGAACAGCTGGCACAAGATTTAAGCAGCTTCTCTTGTTTTCAACTGCCAGATTATATACCAGGTGCTCAAAACAACTGAAACATGACATTAGAGAACTGTTTATTTCCATGTAAACAATGACTACTTGCCCCAGGGCTGATAGCTGAGAGTGCTTGGGCTGTCTCCATAGCAGCTCCCCCCTCCCCAAAGATGCATCCTACACTAGAGAGAAAATAGCCTGTTTACTGAAGTGTTCCCCTTAGTGCAACTGTGAAGGTGGGGAAATGTGAATATGAATTTTGCTGCCAGTAAGAAACCCCTGGAAACGTTTATGAGCTCAGGCAGAAGTTACCCTGACTTCTGTAGATACATTAATTTTTTTTTTTTAAAATGTTAACTCTTCAGGGAACATCTGGGCCTGATCCCACCACGGTGTATGTAGATCTGAAATCCTTGAGGCATGACAGGTACAGTAAGTTTACTTAAACTTATTAATAACTCTATATAAAATGTTGTAATGGGTACTGAGCTATTGCACCTCTCAGTAGATTTCAGCTCTTTTTTTCCCCTGACAATGTTTTCTTTACCTTCAGAGTACGTCTGGTGGAAAGGGGAGCTCCACAAAGCCTGCTACTTTCAGAATCTGGGAAGGTAATTTCACGTTATTACCTAGAGGCATGGCACACAGCATCTGATGACCACACATTTCTTTTTATGCCCCTTATGATGTAGATGTGTAGCTAGGAAAGGTAGTCTTGTGGCATGGCGTGAGAAGAGAATCATAGAATCACAGAATGGTTTGGGTTGGAAGAGACCTTAAAGATCATCTAATTCCAACCCCCCCTGCCACGGGCAGGGACACCTTCCGCTAGACCAGGTTGCTCAAAGCCCCATCCAACCTGGGCTCGGAACACTTCCAGGGATGGGGCATCCACAACTTCTCTGGGCAACCTGTGCCAGTGCCTCACCACCCTCACAGGGAAGAATTTCTTCCTTATATCTAATCTAAATCTCCCCTCCTTCAGTTTAAAGCCGTTACCCCTTGTCCTATCGCTACAGGCCCCTGTAAAAAGTCCCTCTCCAGCTTTCTTGTAGGCCCCTTCAGGTACTGGAAGGCTGCTGTAAGGTCTCCCCGGAGCCTTCTCTTCTCCAGGCTGAACAACCCCAGCTCTCTCAGCCTGTCTTCAGAGGAGAGGTGCTCCAGCCCTCTGATCACCTTTGTGGCCCTCCTCTGAACTCCCTCCAACAGGTCCATGTCCTCCTTATGCTGGGGGCCCCAGAGCTGAACGCAGTACCTCCAGGTGGGGTCTCAAGAGAGCGGAGTAGAGGGGGAGAATCACCTCCCTCGACCTGCTGGCCACGCTTCTTTTGGTGCGGCCCAGGATATGGTTGGCCTTCTGGGCTGCAAGCGCACATTGCCAGGTCATGTTGAGCTTCTCGTCAACCAACGCCCCCAAGTCCTTCTCCTCGGGGCTGCTCTCAATCCATTCTCCACCCAGCCTGTGTTTGGGCTTGGGATTGTCCCGACCCAGGTGCAGGACCTTGCACTTGGCCTTGTTGAACTTCATGAGGTTCGCACGGGCCCACCTCTCAAGCCTGTCAAGGTCCCTCTGGATGGCATCGCTTCCCTCCAGCGCATCGACCGCACCACACAGCTTGGTGTCATTGGCAAACTTGCCAAGGGTGCACTCAATCCCATTGTCCATGTCGCCAACAAAGATGTTAAACAGCGCTGGTCCCAGTACCGACCCCTGAGGAACACCACTTGTCACTGGTCTCCGCTTGGACGTCGAGCCGTTGACCGCAACTCTGAGTGTGACCATCCAGCCAATTCCTTATCCACTGAGTGGTCCATCCATCAAATCCATGTCTCTCCAGTTTAGAGACAAGGATGTCGTGCGTGACAGTGTCAAATGCTTTGCACAAGTCCAGGTAGATAGTTAAGTTACACTGTTCCTCTGGAAAGTTAGTTTGATTTATAATAAAGTATCTGCTGATTTAAGAGCATGCTTTGCTGAAGCAATTGGGAGAATTGGTTCTGTTTACAGTAAATGAACCATATCAAAAGTGTCTGCTGTTGTATCCTTGAAATCAGCATGCATTTGAGATTTACTGTAGGTCTTATTCCCTTCTTTAAATGGATTAACAAAAAGATGTTTCCCAGTAGTTTTTAACACTGAATTCTTCAAAATCAAGGTCTGGCAACATTTACAGGCCTAGAACCCCTTACCTATGTGGCTCTTGAGTCGTGAAATACATTCATACCATTAGCGTACTTCAGCGTACGTGTCCAGGCATGTTTTATACCTGTTTGTAATTTCTATGGGTGAAATCATGCCTTTCTGGAGGTAAATGAACAGCCTTTGTATTTTAGTTGTGCGTGAAGATAATTCATGTACAGATAACATATTCCTTCTTGTGATCTTTAGATTTTACCTGGAGTCAAAGTAGTCATTGTTAATCCTGAGACAAAAGGGCCTCTTGGAGATTCTCATCTTGGGGAGGTAAGCACGGATTTTGCTATTTGGGTAGCTTCTCTCTGTTGGGTAGCTATATTCTCTCTGTTCTGTTATGTAAGCTCCTGGATGACAGTTTGTGAGTGGTAATACTTGCAGGCCTTTTTAAGCTGAATTATTGCTGGAGCGTTCAGAATTTGGGTATGTTATCTTACTGTCAAGTTTAAAGAAAAAGCCTACTAGAAAGGAAGGCTTATTCCACTGTAAATCTTGCATAACTGGCTTCTAAATAATCTAATTTACATTTTGGTTTCCTTATCTTGATTACACACCAGTATATTTGATCTGTGTTGATAGATTATTATCAATTTTTGACTTCACATGTTATAAAAATCCGCAGTTTATTTACTGATTTAATCCTCAGCTTACAGTTATTAGGAGAGTAGATCTGCAAGACGCATTTGTAAGATTCTACAGGATATTTGGAGCTTTGAGCTAAATGCAAAACATTATCGAAGATTTTCCAGATCCAAAAAACTGTAACAAGAAGGTTCTTTTTTCATCTGCTTCATTTTAATACTCGGCAGATGCTCTGTTTTTGTAGTGTGTGGATCTGACTGTTTTTCCACTTCCTGTACAGATTTGGGTAAACAGTCCACACACGGCCAGTGGCTACTATACTATCTATGACAATGAAACCCTTCAAGCTGATCATTTCAACACGCGTCTGAGCTTTGGCGACGCTGCTCAGACGCTTTGGGCTCGGACCGGGTACCTTGGTTTTGTTCGTCGGACAGAGCTCACAGCTGCCAGCGGAGGTATGGCAGAAATTAGTCCTTATCTTTTAAATGAAGATGAAGAGTTTTCTTTCATACTATGCAACAAATAAGTCCTGACCCACGTGTCTGGATACAAGAGAGACTTTATCTAAACTGCATTTATTGTCTGCCATTTTCTCTTTCCACGGTATGCACACACTTCATTTCCCATCTCTCCTCTCTAGAGCGCCATGATGCACTGTATGTTGTTGGAGCACTGGATGAAACTTTGGAACTGAGGGGACTGCGTTACCATCCAATTGATATTGAGACTTCTGTATCTCGAACGCACAGAAGCATTGCTGAATGGTAAAACAGCCATGAAAAATGAATTCATCCTAACCTAGCTGAAATGCAGCAAAGTTTATGCAAAGATGCAGGATTTAATAGAAAAAAAAATACAAAGGCTAATTCAGTTACTTTTTTGTGTTACCATCAGCAAGTCATGCACCTCATTTCCCATCTGTAGATCAGAATAATACTGGGCCGACTGACTCAATGTTTTCTCACAAGCCTTAATTCAAAATAGAAATGATGATTTCCTGCTCTGTGGTGTAAAGAACCGTTTATATTTGAGTCAGTGAAAGCAGCGTTTCGTTTGTATGTCACACTAGGTAGTACTGAGATGTGGTTGAACTGATCTTTGACGTGTTGGGAGTTAGGTCGCTTGGAAATGCAGCCCAAAGCAGGTGGTAAACTCCATCTAAGGATAAAGAATTGTAAACTTTGGATCTTTGTGTTTCTGAAAATAACTGGGGGTTCTGATTTTTTTTTTTTTCCTTTTTAACTTTTAGCGCTGTATTCACATGGACCAACTTGCTCGTGGTGGTTGTGGAGCTGTGTGGCTGTGAACAGGAAGCCCTGGATTTAGTTCCTCTAGTTACAAATGTGGTCCTGGAAGAACATTACCTAATTGTGGGAGTGGTGGTGGTAGTGGATCCTGGAGTTATTCCTATCAATTCCAGAGGAGAGAAACAACGAATGCATCTCCGCGACAGTTTTCTAGCTGATCAGTTAGACCCCATATATGTGGCCTATAACATGTAACGAGTATGGGCGAAGCGATGTTCAGAAACTGTGCGGGACCACTAAATGACAAAGGGTGGCTATAGAAATGAAGCTGGTGAAAATTACTAATACTTGATATAAAGTTTGAGATTGCTGCCATATTCCCTTCATCTCATCCTGTGGTATCACGTTAACTACCAATGGACAAGAGGAAATGTGGTAGACAATGGAAAACATTTGTAACAGTTTACTGAAATATTAGCTTTATAGAAAATGCAAAGTTGACAAGTGTGAGCGCTACAAAATTCCTAAGGCCTTTACAGTAGTGTTACTTTTTTCATCCGTTGTACATATTTGTATTTTTATCTAATGCTGTTTTAGGATTCTATAAGGGGAGGGTTTATTTAGTTAAGATAAACTATTAAGAAAAGGGTCATCCGAGTTCTGCAGATCCCTGCTATATAACGTACTTTGCATCTGTACTGTAGCTATTCATTCCATGGGATCACACAACTTATTTAAAATTGTGCCATGACCAAATCAATAACTTACGGAATCTAAGAGTTACTTATTCATATAGATATTTCTTGAATTTAAAAAGAATTTTGCCTATATTTTAAATATGTAAATATTATTATACATAATTCACTTAGATAGAAAATTAACTTGGATAATGATGACAGCTGAAGGTAGAAATTTTTAAGGACGAGTAACTTTTGTGGTCCTTAGCATAATTACATTTGGTTAGACGACTAATGCGATACACACACACACCTTTCACAAGTTTTTTTTATTTCAGTATGTAGTCTTTTGTTCCTGGCCAGAAGTGTGTCATAGCATGCAGAAACCTATGATTTTAAGGCACATCTTTCTCAGAGGCTGAATTTAAACAGTAACATGGAATTTGGTAGAAATCGCAGTGCAAGGCCAAAGTGCTTAACTGAAATGATGCACCTGAGTGACAGCCTCTGCCTCCACCCTCTGTGACACCTTGTGTTCAAAGGAAAGAAAAAAAAAAAAAGTCCTTTAGGTTGACACACCGTTAAATTCACTGGTGGTGCGATTCAGTCATTATTCCATTCAGTTCCCTCTAGGTAGAGCAAGAAATATTGTAAACAGGCTTTAATGTAAACTGGGAGGCACAACCCAGTTTTCCTCGAAGCGTTCACTAGAAAGAATTAGATAATTCTGGGGTTTAAGTTGAATGCAATTTTTCTTGTACAGGAGGAGGCACAAAAATGAGACAGAGCAATTCTGGCAAACGCATTGTTAAATAACTTTGTGAAAATTAATATCCCAGCTTTCAAAATACTGCGTCAGTTTTCACATTAGTAAATGTAAAGAAACGGATGCCTTAGAGTAGCGGGTATAAGCTCTTGCTGTTAGGAAGCAATTGCACACCGGGCTGAGGGAGAGACGGTGTTTAAGCTTTGACTCAAAATTACCTTTCTTTTGTCTAATACTTAACAATCTTTTAAGAACAATTAAATTCCTGTGGGTGTTAAGAAAATAGGATTTTGGAAGCAATGAGAGCTGATACCAGATACTGCAACAGGTTTTTTTGAGTCAAATGTGGTATACAGTGTAAATAAACTTGTTATTAAAATGTTCCAGATTACCTCATTCAAAGTTTTAGGCAGTTTTTAGAAGGTTTATAGTATGAACTCTGAAGATCCTGTGGCAGTTATCAGAGCAGAACCCAGTGTATCTGTAAGCAAACCCCAGTTTTGTCCTTGAAAAACTCCTGATGCGTTGTTAGTTCTTCACTGAAGACGAGTATTAAAATTCAGATAAGAAGTTCCGAATATTTTTGAAAAATATTTGGTGGGGGAATAGATTTAGAAACTGGAAGTTATTATGGCAAGTCTGGACGTAAGAGTTCTTTTGCAAACGCTTCGGTTTACAGGCGCACAGTTTTGAACGATTTCTTTTTCTGTATCTACCGCAGTAGTGAGACAACACCGCAGATGCAGTTTTCATGGTATTGTGCTGCTGCCTGGGTGTGACAGGTTGTTCTGTTAGCAGCAGGGACGCTCTGGTTTCTTCAGATGTGCGTCCTGAAATACCTCTGCGTGAAGTCGTTAATATATTTAGTTTTAACAAATTGGCCACAAAGTGAGGCAAGTGACAGGTCCAACTGTGACGAAGACTGTTGCAACTTACTGAGGGTGTGAAGTGCACAAAAGTTGTTCTCCCTTTTCAGCCAGCAAAGTCTCGTTATTCCATGTTACGCATCACTTTATTTTTTATGTTGTCTTGCACAGCAGTGTGACCTGCAGTACAGCTTCACTTCATTGTTGCCCATTTCAGAAAAAAATTCTGATGGTCTTGACCTTTTTCTTACTCAAATTAAAGCTTTAGATAAAAATTGTTTCAACAAATACTTTATTTGTCCATTGAAGTGGATTTTAAGTACAATTCTAGGATTCTTTTATTTTTACTCACAATTTTTCAGAAATAAAAAAAAGCATGTATTAAATTGATCAAAGAGTCCCAGTATGTGGCAGATTGACTTTCTGAAATGGCGTTTTTGAATGACAGACTGGGTTATTTTGATTTTTTTTTTTCCTTGTTTTTTATTTGGAAGGGTATTGATAGCTCCTCATGGTTTGGGGTTTTATCTTGCAAGTCTACTGTGTACTCTTAATCTTTATTCTGGCGTGTTACATTTCTCTGTGTTAGAGAACTGTAAGTTTACAGTCCTGCCCATAGAATGAGATAACATTCCATTCTTGATCGCCAGTAAGTGACATAGAGCAGCTGGCCAGTTTCGACTTTATTGAATGCTTTTGTCCGTGTTTGGCACAGTGAGAAGCAGCGTGCTGGAGAGGAGGAAGTACGGAGCTGTGAGTCTGGAAACCCCGATTTCTAACGCCAGCTCTGCTAATGACTTGCCACAAGACCTTCATCAGGTCATTTCACTCCTTCAGTTTCTTCATCTGTAGATGAGGATATTATCTAATCCTTACAACATCCCTGTGAGGTAACTAACTGTACAGCACTAAGTGCTAAGTATTTTTCATTGCTAGCCTCTTTGAGGTTGGGGTCAGTTTGTTCTTCCAAACTGATAAATGATTATTTGGTTGTCGTGGGAGGGCTGTGAAAAGATGTGACCGTTCTGCTTTCCAACGGTTGCTTGGTATCATTCCGTACGAGAACAAACTGAGATATTTAACTTCAGAAAATTGGCAGGGCCGCCGATGTTGCGTGTTCAGGTTCAGTGTCGGATGCTTTTCCGTAACTGCTGAATCAAGTGTTGAGTCCCGAGAAGCAGACTCTCCATGCCAGTTTGACTTTGCAGCTTATCCAGTCGCAGAAGGCAAATTATTTCCTACTGTCGTCCATCAGATTCCAAGCTAACAGCTACAGTGAAACTTAAAAACTAGGAATTCTTAACACTTTGAACTAAAATATTTTGTATGTCTTACTGTTTATGAATATTCCCTAAGCAAAACGTGTGGGTACAGGTAATTCCAAGTCCTGTTTTGTTAAAATTTGCACTGCATTTCTGATTTAAATAAATGTAATTAAGATGTCATAATAACTGTCCTAAAAATAAGGTTGTAAAAACGAGATAAATTTTAGCCCTAAATGCAATTTTTCTTTAATTTCTGTCAACCTATTTGCCATTGTCAAATTCAGACCACAGCTTTATGTAATTATGTATAAAGTTTTTATTTATTTAAAATTAGATTAGCTATACATTTTTAAATTTAACATCTGGCTGGACAGTGTTCCATTAACGCATTGATTGTGTTTCCTTTGTCTTGTGTTAATAAATGTTGATGCCTGATGGCTTGCTTAGTTCTTCATCTGCTGTTTTTCCAAAGGAATTTTTTTTTTTTTTAAGGAAGCAAACGTTGGTTAGCGTTTTCCCTGGTGAAAGGGAAAACTTGTAAGTATTTTTGCAAATGTGTTACGTCACTTGTACCTAGAAATGTAGGAGACCTGAAGCTGTGAAGAGCCGAGCTCCCTGCACCGCCGTGGCTGGACAGAGTTGTCCCGTACCCACGGCAGCAGGCCATTTAGCTTTTGAAATCGACTGAGCTCGCTCGCCGAGGATGAACTAGATGCAGTTTTAAGCACGACCGACCTTATTTAAGATTTTACTGTAGTATTAAATATTCTTTATTCAGTTTCTGGTTAGGATTCAGGACTGGTACGTTTCATTTTGAACTGGAATTGGGCGAGACCTGTATAGACTCCTAAACCTTTGCGATTCCCAACAAGATGTGAGGGGTTTTGTCCTCCGGAGGGGTAAAGCAACTGTGTGAGGCTTTGTATGAGCTGATGAAATAGAAACTGTGGTGGCATTTGAGATTTAACACTGGATGATCTCTGCTGTCCAAAACTAACCATGGAGTTTTTGTGAAGATTTATTTTAAATATTCATAAATGTTACGATACAGTTTAGTACCAGTGAGGAGGTAATTAATGTTATCATCTAACGCCAGCTACCGTCTGTGCGTGTACCTACGAATGGTGGTGTGCTTCTGGTGTAGAATACACTTGGACACATCATCTCCTACAGATGATGAGTAGCAATTTTACCGTGGTTTCTTTTGAAAACATTTCATTTTCAGTAAATCTTTCCTGTATTTTAAAATTATTTGCTTAATATTGGGAAAACCTCTTAAAAAAACCCCAAACAACTAACTTCCAATTGTTATATTAACCAAGCAAATTGAAATAGCCAATCAGTCTTTCCAGAAATACATTTAGAATTGAGTGATCAAATTTCCCAGGTGTCTGAAGATTCTTGTTCTCATTGTCACAGCTCCAGCCCAGGCACATTCTCTGGTATCGTAACTTATTATATAGTGTGAGCTTAATACTAATTGGGTAGATAAAACTTTGCGTAATTCTCAGGAAGAAAACCCTTGAGAATGTTGAAGCTTTTCAGCAGTGGCTGCGGAAGGTATTGCCAGGGGAATAGAAAGCATACTCGGGATTTATTGGAAATAAATCATTCGTCTGCTAACGTTGATTAGTTTGAGATGAAGGGCTTGGTAAACCGCATCAGAACTAGGGGGACTTCAGGAAAGTAAAACGAGAAGAAAACAAACATCGAAAACTGCAAATGAAATAATGTAGAGTTCCATGTAGCAGCAAGAAAAAAGTAAATTACACTAAAGCTTTAATCAAAACCCTTTCTAATATAGTCTTTTATGGTTTGCGTTAGGACAACAGCGGGGAGATGCTGAAAGTCACGGGAAAGGTTTCCATTCGTATTGGCGATTACCTGGAGTTTACGTCTTTTACGGGAAATACTGAATTTCCTTACTGTGATCCTAAATGGTGCTGGGAGAACAACCACTGTGGAGAGGGGTTGTCACCCCGTTACTGTGCTGCTCCTTACAAACTTCGTTAACTTCATTAACTTCTGTTAACTTTTAATTCAGAGAAAAAACAATGTCCTGCCCTGCCCTGCCCGCCTGTGAGGAATCGTAGCCAAAATCCTCCCCCCTCCCTTTACACGTTTGACCTTTGTTTAGTCTGAAGCGGTCGCTGTGCAATGCCTGAAATTCCTTTTCAGTAATACAGCTGTTCTAAAGATTAAAAATAAAAGCGAAGCAGCTAGAGATCAGGGAACAACCGTCGCGCCCCTGCGCTGGAAGGCCACTTTTGCCGGGGTAAAGGCCAACCCCGCTGCACTCTCGCTACTGTTCGGCGCTTTACTTTACGCCTGGCTGTGCACCCCCGCGTCCCGGTCGAGGATAAAGGGAAATTCTCTGGTTCTCGTGCAGGCGAGCGCCCCCCTCTCCCGGCCGGGGCCGGGGCCGGGGCCGGGGCCGGGGCCTGCACGCTCGGCGCTGCGCGGGCCGCCGGAGGCACCTTCCCGCCCTCGGGCCGGCAGCGGCGCTCTATCGCCGCCTCTCTATGGTACCCGGGGTTGGAAACCGCCGGGCGGAGGCGGCGCCCAGAGCGGACGCTCTAGCCTCCGCCTCCGGGGCTCTATGCTGCGGGAACTCTATGGTGGGGATTTCTAGGCGAGGCCTCCGCGGGGACTCTATGGTCGCAGCCCGCCCACCCCGAGCGTCCCGCGCGGGCCCGCCGTGTTTACGATGCCGCCGGCGCCGGTTTCCTGAGGCGGAGACGAGCGCGGCGGCGGCGGCTCTCCCCACGCGCGGCCACCGGCGGGGCCTGGCGGGCCTCTGAGGTAAGAGCGGGCGCCGCCGAGGCACGGGCGGGCGGGGGAGGCCGCCCCCTCCCCCTCGGCCGGCCCGCCCGCCCCTTCCCCCCCCCCGCCCCCGCCGGGCCTGGAGCGGCCGCTCCCGCCGCCCCCGCCGGCCGCGGGCCTAGGCCAGGCCCGGCCGGGCCGCGCCGCGCCGCGCCGCTCCGTTCCTCTCAGGGCCCGGCGCCGTCCCTCCCCGCAGCGCGCTCTCCTGCGGGCCGCGAGGGAATGGCTGAGTCCCGCCACAGGCCGGGGACCGGGCTGCGGCGCGGCCGCTCCCCTCAGCCGGGGCCCGCCTCGCCCCTTCCCGGCGGGAGGCCGCTGCGGAGGACCTCCGGGGAGTTCCCGCCCCGCCGCCCCAGCCAGGTGCGCCGGGTCCGAGGCGCCGCGCTCCCCGCGCGGCCTGGGGCCGCTCGCCCCGCACCGGGAGAGGCTGCCGCCGGGCCCGCGCCCCCGCTTCGCCCCGGGTGCTGGTGTCCCGCCGCCCCGAGTCTCGGGGCAGGGCCGGCGCCGCGGAGGAGCCTCCTGGACCGCGGGGAGGGGGTCGCGGGGGGCTGGGGGTGGGGAGAGGGGGGCCCCCCCGGCTCCGGCGCGGAGCTCTCGGGTGGCGACTTCGGCCCTGTTTGACTCGGCCTTCAGTGAAAGGGCAGCGGTGGTCTCTTCTCCAGAGGCCCTTGAGATCGACCGATGAAAAATGGAGTGATTACCTCTTTTTTCCCATTAATTTTGACAGAGTGCCGTTTTCGTGAGCCGTGTCTTCCGACGCTCACGGCAATGAGTACCGGGTTGATTTCAAGGCAGCGGGATGCAGGTTGTTCGTGAATGATCTCACTGATATTTCCTCTCACAAATACCAAGATCGCTTATGTCAATATACCGTATACGGTTTTAGACTGCGGGCTTTTATTTCTGAAGCTGCTTGTCATGGGAATGCTCGCTAAGCTTCGTTTCGCTGTAGAAGGCTGGGGCAGGGGGTGAGTGGAGGAAAACACGGGGAGTACTCCTGAAGTTTTAAGGAGTATCCTTACGTGTGTTTGTAGAATGGAATCCGGAGCCGTAACTGGGTACGGTGACTCAAGTCTCCTCGCTTGCTTTCTGGCATGAGCTGGTAGGATGTGCTGTCCTTTGCCTCCGTCTTTCACTGGCTCCTGGAAAAAACTGGAGTTCTGTCAGTCTTCGGGGTGAAAAAACTTTCCCCAAGTGTCTTAATTGCAAAACTAGGTAAACAGTATTTTAACTGCTGTAGCTGGTGAAGACAGCTTGTTTTGAGACATTAAAAAATCCAAAATTTCACCAGATTACTTGAGTATAATTTCACCAAATGTTTTAATTCACTTTCTGTAATTTGTATAAGTCAGTATTTGACTCGTCACTTAGTATTTGAGAATAAAATTCTGCGTCCAGTATTCTTTGATTTCTGACTTTATAAAGTCTTTAAAAAAAAAATCAATTGCCTCTTACAATATTTCAATACTGAAATATTCGGGCCTTTCCTCTGCTGGATTTAGAAGGACAAAACGGAACTTGGTTTCTTCCTTTGGTGCTCTCACACTACAGCTCACTTCTCCTTGCCTTAACGTACAGCTTTTATATTCCGTTATCTTATTCTTTGCCTCCTGATTATGCTTTGAAGCTTCACCTGAGGCTGGGAACCCATGATTTTAGTCATTTTATGAGCATTTAACTAGAGACAATCACTGTCTCAGATAATCTGCATTGTAAACAGGCAAAAACAAAATAGCAAGGACAAGAGAGCTGTTCATGGGACACTGAAGTAAAGAGTGATTCAGAGTAAAGTCTTGGGAAGCTCGTTACCGCGCAGGCGCAGTATGTCTGTAAGGGGACCGACTCTGCAGCGGTTTAGGATATTTTCCATCAGGATTAGTGAGAGTTGTGGGAACGGGTTTTTCTTGTTTGTTTATTTGTCTCTTTTAATTGATGCTCCTCAGTCATTTAGGGGTTTTTTTTAAGTGGTTCTTGAGTGGTGGTTCAGAGTAAGGAACATGGTGTTAGGAGGGTATATGTGAACTTCAGGATGGTAAATTGAACTTGCCCACAATGAAATGCGATGTTCCCATTTCTGTTTAAAAGGAAGATATGTTTGAGCCTCAAACTCAGGTTTAAAGTGAGATGTGTGTCTTTGGCTGGAGAGCGCCGATTCTCAGAAGTTTAAAAGTCCTTCAAAAGAAACTTCATAATACTGCTATTGCAAAATCCTTTCATTTAAATGAAATTACTTTGGAGATGTAGCTGTGTGGAGGCATTGTTTTTATTCTGAAAAGCATCATCCTTACCTGTCTGATCATAAAAACATGGTTTTCATACGGATCGGAACAGTAATTATTTTCTGGCTGATAAAACATCGGGTGTTGCTTTTATGAATTCCCTCCCCTCAGTACTCTGTGACGTGTAAAACTTCCTTCACCCCAAACTGTGCAGCTGGTTTCAGCTAAATGTATATTCTGTTGCTGGAAGTAGTTTTAACTGTGGTGTAAAAAGCTGAAACCCTGATTATTTTCCGTCTTTGGTACTTCTTTTCAAAGCTTGAGAACTTGCAGGTTGAGGTTTTTCAGTGGAACCGTCTTTCTGAAAGCTGGTAGATGGTAGCTGCTGTTTCATGTGTTCACAGAAGGCCATTCCAATGGAAAATTCGCGTTTTTCCAGCTAAATAAGTTGTTTCAACAAGGTAGAGGCATGTGGGTCGTCTTGTGAGACAGTCGTGCGAGGCCAAATAGCGTGTTGCATCTCCTTTATCCAGTGGAGGATATGAGATGCAGTAGTAACTTTCACCTTGTTAAAATCGCTTGCTAAATCTTTTTTTATTAATATTATTTTACTAAGATTCATTGATGTTGGATGACTATTTAGTTAAATATTGCAGAGCAAGCAGAGATGAAGTGAACTTGAAAAATCATGTTAATAATGGGAAATACTTTATCTTTTATTCCTGTAAGTAGGACTTCACACCTATGAGAGAAAGATCAGCAAAAGCCTTTGTGCTTTCTCCCCGGTTTGTTTATTTTGGGTGGTTTTGTATCTATCAGTTTCATTGTTTCTTGCAGCCTACTTTGCTGCTGTTGTGAGTCTTTCATGGGACAATAAGGCAGAGAAAAACAGTAAAAGAGGGAGGGAGAGACAGAGTGTGGTTTAGCACTACAGAAATGAATTGGGTGTTTCTGTAGCACTGGAAATTTATTTTAATTTTTGCTGTTGACTGGATTTCAGTTTGACGGTGCCCTGTTTACTCGTGACGCTTAGAATGTCTCCCTTTGCAGGGGTACAAAACGTAGATTTTCCTTTTTAAAAAACCTAAAACTACATTAGAGGGTATATAAAGTTGCGTCCCTTATACATGCTTGTCGTTGATTCTGCTCTTCTTTTTTTTTTTTTATCGCTTCAAGATACTTAAATTACTTCCGTTCTCAATTTTCTTTCCTTAAAAAAAAAAAAAAAAAAGCCAAAACAGTCTTTCCGACTTTCAGGCGAGCTCTGCAGCAGTAGCAACTGAAGAAGGAAAATGTTAGAATTGCATTGCTCCGCTGCTGCACCGGGGCTGGTTTCTTGCAGGCGTGAGCGGCGTGAAGTCGAGCAGGGTGTCAGTCGGGATCCTCGACTCCGATTCACGCTCCTGGCGATGCGGAGGGGAAAGCACTCTTGCATTCGCAGCAGCAGCGACGTGATACTCTTAGCAAAGGCAGTCGGGATAGTTTTGATTAGCTGAAGGTTTCCAGAAGCTGGGAACAGCTGAAGCACTGCCCTGCTCCCGTGAGCTTTTTATTCCAGAGTGAAGCCTTCATTGTGCTGCTTCAGCTTAAACTCCGAATGAATCGTTGTATGTTTATAGACATAAGTATGTTGGGAAGCTGTATCATATGTTAGAGAACGTTTGTTCTGTGCCACAAAGGATACGGTTTCACGTATCGCCCAACCATCAGTTTTCTCTCCACAAAGTCCTGTTTTAGTAACTTATTTGGGGAGTTCTGCAGCGGGGCTCCTCAGATGAGTAAGGATTGCAAGAACAAGATTCTGCTCTTGGTGTACATTGACTTTTTACCCTCTAAGTATATGTCAGGCTGCAAGAGCTGTGGTTTATCTCAGTAGGGAAAAATCAATGACTCACATTTCCACAGAAAGAAATGTAATTTCCAGTCTCATAGCAACTGTCCTTTCAACAGTTTCAAACCTTCTGTGACAAAATGTTTAACACTCACCGATCATCTTTTAATGCTCTAGGCTGGTCCGCCCACTCACCCCACCTAAAAGCATGCGTTTTTACATCACTAAATCCCCCAATATTGGAGGGGGGATGCTGTCAAGACATGTTGAACAGTTAAATATAAAATCTTAGAAATGAGAGAAGTGTGACTGACTGTATTATATGGAGACGGAGTGACTTTTGCAGGGTTTAAAATTCAAAACTGTGATCTCTGTGCTTTGATTTTGAGTCCCTGTTTTGTTTTTATACACCTTCAGACGTTTTAAAATAGGTTTGGCTGGTAGCTTGGGTAAAATATTTTGGAAAATTATTTTACTTAGAGCAAGGTATTCTTCAGTATAAATGCTTCACCTTGGTTTTCTTCCTAGATCTCATGACTTGTTTGTTTTCATGAAAAACCAGGAAATTCAGTAAACACATTTGACAGTAAACTTCAGCATGGGGTAGGTCTGAACCGGTGCTGACAGACGGTTGGACTGCAGGTGTTGTCAGGGCGAAACGGGACTTGTCTCCTGTTCCGAAACGGGGGTTCGTGCCGCTCTGGGCTCTGAGGCCTCGAGAGGCGGCGTGCTGGGTGCTGTGCTCGACCTGCCCAAACCCACGGGGCGGGTGGAAAGGCTCCCACCGTGTCTTTCCTCTCTTGTCCCCGTGCGAAGGCGTAACAATGCTCGGGGTATCGTAGGGGAAGTAACAAAAAATGCTGTGCTATTCCATAATAGAAAGTGACATCAAAGGACAAAGAACTAATTAAAAATGTCCAAATAAGGCTAAAAGCATTATGCACTGAGATTCTCTAAAATATCCGTGGAAGTTGGGCACCTATCTGCTGTTCAAATTTATCATTAACTGAATTTAACTCGTTATTTTTCTTGTAGTTGATTATGGAAGAGGTGCACAAGAGCAGCAGTAACAGTTCAGTGACGCCTTCACAAACATCAGCTGTACAAGGTACAACACTACAGGCAGCTCAGCTCTCTCATATTGCTCAACAGGTAAAGCCTGGGCCAAATCTCAGCAAACATTTGAGGTAGTTAAGAGCCGTTTTTTATGTACTACAAACTATATTAATTCTTGAGTTTTAGAAACACACAGAGAAGAAAAAACAAAAGAAGGTTGAGAAAAATGTACTTGTTTGTTGATGGACGACACAAAATTAGTAAAATGGCTTGCGTTCAAAAGACCAAAATTAAATTTCGTGCTCGTACAATGCAAAAATGCAGCCCAGCATTTTTGTTAGGTTGTACGTCCTTTGAAATCGTCATCGACCTGACATACAGGAGCTGCTTAGTAATGAAGCAAAGACCTAATGTTCATTTTTTTTTTTCCAGAAAAAGCATTTACAGCTCCTTTTGTAGTAATGGCAATCCTGGGTGCTCAGCACCATGGAAACACTTGGATTTTAGCCCAACATGAATGTATTTAATGTAATAAATCATATGAAGTTGGAAATTTGACATACTTACTACAAAGTAACATCACTTTCAGAGCTTTGTCCTGGATTTCTCATGATTCAACTTTCTGCCTCTGACAGAGCATCTCTTTCTAGGTAAAGTCTGCTCCCACAGCCACGTAGCCGTCCTGTGAAACAACAAAGTTTTGCAGCTCGTCCACTGTTTGCCCTGTGGAGGCGATGTAGCTTTTGATGCAATATTTAGATAACTGCATGAGGCAAAGACAGGATAGAATATCAGCAAGCATCCTGTTGTTTGTTTACAGGCTGTTTTTCTGATCTGTTTTTATATAAGGTTGCCAGTGTAACTTAATATTATGATGTATGATATGAAAGTAGTATTAAATGAAAAGTTAGCTGTATGAGTTTTAATGTTCCCTTCATCTTTTCGTATATTCCAGAATAATAAAAGTAGTGAAGAAATTTGGTGAGGAAACTGGTTATTTACTTGTGCATCTCTGTGTATAACTTTAATCAATTTTTAAGTGCAAAGGCTCGTGCGAGTTCAACATCAAAAATACAAATCTGCTAGAATGTAAAAAGTATTTTTAATAGGAGTAGCAGTAGTAATTAACTTTTTGCCAATTAAACCTAGATTCCAGCTACAACATTTATTGAAATTGATCATTTTAAAACCTTAAAGAACAGATGCTGTAATTTTTACTTGGAAAACATCTGCTCTTTGTTCTTCTTCCTTGTCCAGAGCTTGCATACCTTGTCTCCTTCAGTTTCCTTCCTGGTCTGGTGTCTTTCGTACGGCCCTTGTGCCTTGAACTTTCTAAGTAGATTGGTCAGCTTTTGCTGTGCTTAACTCTTGTGGTTTCTTCTCTGTGAACTTTTTGAACCGTAGCCTCGTACCGGTTGCTTAAAAAAAAAAAATCCAAGAACACCAAATATGTACATTATTCATGCTACCTTCTGCATCAGTTTAGTATTGTTAGTCTGATCCGTCCTAAGCCCCTAGTCTTGTCAGTGATTTCATCTTGATTTAGATAGGGCGCTAAACTCCTATTAACTTTAGTGAGAATTAAGGCTACTTATTCAGCACTTTTATTTCTGCTCATCAAAGTCTAAGACACTCTTAAAATGGAATCAAAGCTTAAAAAAATGAACCGCCACAAATGTGGGGCTTTATCTGTGCATATGGATGGAGTCACATGAAAGCAATCGTGCTCAGTCTCGATGATTCTCAAGAAGTCTGCTTCGTTGTGGTTCATTTAGAACTGCTTGGTTTTAAGTTGCAGCATTTTAATCTTTTGCACACAATGCTACGTTTGATTTTCCCCCTAACCTAAGTCAAATAAGTAACTGTTTCAGCCTTTTTTGTATGCAGATATGTATCTCAAAAATGTATATCTGTAAAGGATACCTTCTGTGACTTAATTAGGCTTAAAAGAAGCATCTGCTAATGCATGTTCTCCACTAGTTTTCCTACATGTATATACGCTTTCTGAATACTGGAGAACAAACTACAGCTTTTGTTAATGATTCTTTGATTTGTTGTAGATGTCTCTAAGAGGTCCCGCTCCCCTGACAGTTGTTCAGCTTCCTGGAGAACAAGTCCAGGTCCAGGGAGTCATTCAGACAGCGCAGTCCTCTTCTGTAATCCACTCACCCCAGGTGCAAACAGTGCAGGTAACTACAGAATGTCTGTTAAACAACCAAGAATCCTGTGTTATGTACGTGAAAAGACTTGTAACGGCTTGTCAGACTAACTCTGCCACAGTGCAGCCTTTTGGGCCCTGCTGCGAGCCATCCAGTGACGGTATTTTCGGGATACATCGTTCTTAATGTTGAAATTATTTGCAGTGCTAAAGTTGCCTTTGGAGTTGAAATTAAACTATTTGACATTGCTTCCCTTTATAAAAAAAACAAAACAAAACCGCAACTCTTTAGTTGGTGCTCCTAACAGACGTGCAATCAGTGTGTTTCAATACCAAAATGAAGAGAGTATAGAATAACCCAGTGAAGAAGAATGTGTGTTTGGAAAAGGTAGACCTGAACGATGGTGGATGAACTGTTGATTGCTCCCCTCACGTACACTGTAACTCCGTTTCTGTGGTACCTAAGTATTCTCTTACTCATTTGCCATATGATTTTTGTACAAGCCACTTCAGAGGGGTGCCTTGGGGATTTTACAGTCGAGTCTGTAACTACTTCATTCAGTCCTTGGCTGCAGAGAGCTCTCTGGGCAGCATGACATTGGAGTTACACTGTGAAATAACTGCACTAGTCAGCCGAATGACTGGAAGAACCGCGCTTAAACACATTAATTTGTCACTGATCCTTTGTACTGTGCTTATCTATTCATATGACGTTAAATTGATAAACCATGAAAAGTAAACGTATGATGCATTTTCAGCTATCATTGTTCCTGTAACATCAGATCATGGAAAAGAAAACACATTTCTCTCTTCTGAAAACAGTTAAGCATCTGTTTTAGTAGGTTGTCTTTACTTGAGTCTCCACTAATCCCTTCCCTATCATTGCGTTCTAGTTGCAGGGTCCCCGCTGACTGTATTCTTTCCTTTTTTTTTTTTTTCTGTAATTTATGAACGTTGTGGCCTTATTGCTCTAAGGGGGGAAAAAAAGTAATACATGAGCAGCTTTATTTTAAATGTTGGTAGTAGGTTGCTCTTTTTGTCTCTGTAGCAGCAGTTAAGTGAGAAATGCCGGGCTGCATGCATTCTTCTTGACTTTTTGTGGCTGGCACACAGATAAGTACAAATAAATGTTTTGTTAGCTTGTATTTAATAAGGAGCATCAGAGAAAAAAATAACACGTGCCAACTGTATGAGGACACAGTGGAATAAAGAGAAAATTACAGAGAATACTTTGCATATTTACTCCCTGATATGCTGCTGCCTTAAATATTACTTTCCTTTGACTCGTATTCTGACCAACAAAATAGACTGCTTTTCTGTCTACATAAAAGATTTCAAGTATTTTCTATGTTTGTCTTTGTAAATAAATGGTGTTCCTGTTTCCTTTCCCACCAGCTCCTTAGACAAATTTATGTGTGGGAGTGGCTTACCTCTTCAGACCACATCAGCTGTTGAGATAGTTAGGCTTGTATGATTTTTATGAAAATAATAAACCATTTGTATTTCTTCACACTGCTGTTTTAAACATTCTGGATTGATTAATCCTGCAGTTTAATCCAGCTAGAACAGCTAGCTTCAGATGGCGGATGTTTTCCAGCTTTTAATGTGATAAATAGTTTGGGAGAATCTCTTGAGCTTCCTTTTTTTTTGGGGAGGTGTCTGTTTCATTGTGATCTTACTAATGTAACAGTCTTTGATAATTGCTAGAAATAGGAGATAGCACTGAAACTAGAAATCCACCATTTTTTCTTTCTCTTTGTAATTAGCTGCATTTGTGTAGTTTTCATGCAGCTTTAGCTCATACGCAATTAAAATGTGTAATCTCTTCTGGGCATTTCTTCTGAAGTGCACCCGATAACCACATGGAATGTGTTTTTTAGGTATCTTCTTTGTCTGAGAGTGAAGATTCTCAGGATTCATCAGATAGCATAGGCTCTTCACAGAAAGCTCGAGGCATCTTAGCTCGTCGTCCATCTTACCGGTAAGTACTGTATGTAATATATTTTGTAATTTTTTATTTGAAACCAAAATAGCAACTTCTTTCAGTAGCTTCATGTATTCTGTCAACCTCTAAGTTGTTTTCTTTCTCTTGAAACACGCATTGGGTCTGTTCATGCAGTAAATGTTTTGAGGATGCCATGTTAGCTATCATTTGCTACAAGAAAACTTTGACTTAACTGGACATCAGCTTCAACATGATGTGGCATAGGAAAAATTGTTTATCAGCTGTAATTTTACTCAGTTGTAGCATTTTACTGAAATGAGGAGTGTAGTCAAATGCCACATCCTGGCTTTTCAAATAATAAATTTGTTAGAAACTTAACACAAAATTTAGTATTTTTTTACAATAACGTTCTGAAAATTTTAGAAGACAGTTTATGAACCTACCTGGTACTCCTATCTGTGATTATTGTGCCCGCTTCTGCCACTGCTTTTCATTTTTTGAATGTTTTATCCACTCTTCTTAGTACTTTCTGACAGCTTTATCTCATCTTGAATTACGTACCAGAACAAATAATTTAGGAGGGATTTTATTATGTTGCATGTAGTCAAAAACAGTGGTGGAAAAGAGCAATTCTGAATCTTCAGTTAAAGTAGCCAGGATAGGAAAAGACAAGCTGTAAGCAGAGCTTCTGTGGGAGAACTGTTTAGCCGTGCGGGTTTGGGATCAGGAGTCGTCAGTTCTGCTTTTCTCTTCATATAACTGCCACTAATTCATCGTTTGGCCTGGGGTAAGATGCATAAAATTCATGCTTCCGTTGGTTCTTCTTTTAAATAGACATGTGCCTGGTTTCATAGGGTATTGTTACATAGGACATGGGTTGTTTGAGAAGCTGTGCAAGAGTGAAATTAAATGCAGAAAAGAAATGGAAAGTCTTACTGTGTACTGAAAGAGCAAGAGAGCTAATTTTTAAACTTTTCTGTAGTAATCTACTCCTTTGTGGTTTATTCTGACACCAGACAGAGCAAACTGGTTTTAATTGGATATACAAAGCCTATTCTTGAGAGAATTAGAGGATCAAGTTGTAAATCAGAAAAGCCTCTTATTAGGCCAGTTATATATCCCCAGAAAATGTTTATGGTGGAAACTGATGCAGCTTTTACTGAAATGAAATGATGCAGCCGCAGTGCTAGTTTTCAGCGCACCGTTTTTCTGGAGATTACTGAAATCTACTGCAAATGCTGCAGGTTTTCATTGCAGGCTTACCAGTTCAAACATCTAAGGCTTTTAGAGGGTAATGATTGAAAATCTGGAATTTGTGCTGATTTGCACATACGCATACTTTATAAATCAGTAGCTGACTTGAATTGCTCCTAGCTCATAAAATGATTCAAATATTTAACTAAAAAACTGGACTATATAAACTACAGAAGTGTAATTACAGAAGGAGTTTGAGGCAGTCACCTCATACAAAATTTTGTTAATTCCAAAAGGTGTTGTACATCAAAATTTGAGTGTTTATTTCTGTAATACAAAATAGGGATAGCAGTTTGTAACTGTTGTTGCAGTAATTTCTAGTTTTTGCCTACTATTAGAGCTGATAAAGAAACTCTGTTTTTTAATAGGAAAATTTTGAAAGATCTTTCTTCGGAAGATACACGTGATAGAAAAGGAGATGAGGAGAGTCCTGGGGTCTCTACTGTTACATCTATGTCCGTTCCCACGCCTATCTACCAGACGAGCACTGGACAGTACAGTACGTTATACAAAATATGTGCCTAACTGGACACATTTTTTTATTCAACTTGCCTCAAAATACAGATTTTCTTTTTGTTATATATTTGACTAAGATGAAACTCAAAAGGTTTGGCTATTTATCTAACAGTTAATGAAGTTAGTACTGTTATTACATGGCAATAGACCGGTATCTAAAGACTCCAGATAAACTCAATGCTTCATTGTGTTAATTTTTGCATATTAAGACAAGACATTCAAAGGATGTTGTTACGGAATACATAGCAGCCTTCTAGTGTTAGATTTAGTCCAAAACGTAAGATCAGTGAAGATACCATTATATCTATCATAGGGCCACACCAAAAGGTGTTCCTGTGATATCAGGGAGGTAGCAAAAAAAAGGATTCGTTCCTTTGATTTTATCACCTAGTATTCATTGTGCTTGTGAGCCAAAAAGCAGCCTGCTCCGGCACCTGGAGCACCTCCTCTCCATCCCTGTGGTGTTCACACTGCTGTTTCTCACTTCCCCCCGCCCCTCGCTCCTTTGCCTGTCGGATTTTTGCCCTTTCTTAAGGACGTTTCCACCAGCTGTGGCCAGCGTGGGTCCATGTGGAGCTGGTGTCCGGCTCGGGGCAGTCCCAGACCTCTTCTCACAGAGGCCACCCCTGCGGCTCCCCCCGCTACCAACACCTGGCCACTTACACCCAATATGTTTAGTAAGGACCCAGCAGCAAGGTCTGATAGTTGAAAGTGACAGAAGAAAAAAGCCTTCCAAAACTGGCAGTATTTTTCAGCAGTGGAAATAGCTGTACACCTCCAGATTTACCTTCATCTGTATGTTATAACATACAGCTACACACACTGTTGTGCATGTTCCTTTTTCTTTAAGTTGCCATTGCTGCAAATGGATTGCAGCTGGCCAGCCCAGGTACAGATGGTGTGCAAGGTCTGCAGACACTAACGATGACAAATGCTGGCGGTACTCAGCCTGGGACAACGATACTGCAGTACGCGCAAACATCAGATGGTCAACAGATACTTGTACCCAGCAACCAGGTGGTAGTGCAGAGTGAGTACGCCTTCTGGCAACGGTTAGAAATCCCCATCACTAACGCAAGTGTAACTTTCTAACGCTACCACGTTTTGATGTCTTATGCTATTATCGCAACAGCTGCGTCAGGAGACATGCAGACTTACCAGATCCGCACCACACCAACTACCACATCCCTTCCTCAGACTGTGGTGATGACATCTCCTGTCACTCTGACATCACAGACAAGTAAGACAGATGATCCGCAGTTGAAACGAGAAATAAGGCTGATGAAGAACAGGTATGTAAGTGCACGTGGGCTGCTTTGATTTGTTAGTTTAGTGTGCTGAAATGTATCTTCAAAGGAGAAATTACGAGTCTTGCAAGCTAACTTTACTGACTGCGCCATCAGTATGGTATGCTGCATCCAGCGACTGAAAACACTGGAAATTCTGACCAAAACACGCCACGTGTTCCGTCTCACACAGTTTGGCGGAAAGAAACTGTTTTTTCCCTGCAGATTGACTACCATGTGTGTTACCAGATACTGCTGAATTTCATGCTCTGCACCTATGATTGTGTACTTGTCAGTTTGGTTTGTTCACGATGGCAGTGCCGGCTCTCTCCTCTCATATTGGTCAGAATCGTAACAGTCATAAAATAGACACGTCTCAAATCTAAAATAAACAATGACTTCTGCTTGTCTTCCAGAGAAGCTGCTCGAGAATGCCGTAGAAAGAAGAAAGAGTATGTTAAATGTCTGGAAAATCGAGTTGCGGTCCTGGAAAATCAGAACAAAACTCTAATTGAAGAGCTAAAAACTTTGAAAGATCTTTACTGTCATAAAAGTGTGTAAGAAAAGAAGGTAAAACTTTTGTGGACTGTTTAAATTTCAGAGGAGAATTTTTTTTTTATACTGAATTTTTTAAACTAGATGAAAGGTCAAAAATGAAACTTTTCTACCTAGATTTCACAACTTAAAGACTATATAGATTTTATTTACAACATGTTGGTGACAAAGTACAAAAAGGAAACAAGAAAACCTCACCAAAATTCCTGCTGGCACAACTGGAAACTTTATAAAGTCAAGATTGCATCTACAATAAAAGGACAGTCACGTTTTACGAGGCAGGTGATTAGCATTTCTTTGAAAATTTCTACAAATACCTCTTGTAACGGAGGCAATATTTGGTTGCAGTTAAAATGCGGATGAAATGGAATCCTTGCCATAGTTGACATTATTAGTAACATTTATAACCAGTATATGTTTTGATTTCTTACTCTTTTTCAATCCTTACTTTTTCTTTCAGTTATTTGTATGTAAATATTTTTATTTTAACCTGTAAGTTGTTATTTACAGGTGCAGATGATAAAAAAAGCTAATACTTTGCTAGAGGTATAAATTATGTTTACTCTTTCTCAGCTGACAGCTTAAAAAGTTGGGGGTTTTTTTTCGACGTTTGCTGTGTTTATCAAATTTGGAAAGGATCTGCAGAAAGCAGTGAGAGGCCTAGTCCCGAAAATGTCTGAGGCACATGCAATCAGGTGTTGACTTTTCTTAAGAGAATTCAACACATCCAATTATTTTAAAGTACGGTGTGGTAGAACGAGTACTGGTGAACAGAAGTTTCTGAAGAATGATTTCACAATAGTTTGTTCTTAGTTGTTGGGCATGATAAAGATCTATAATTGAAAAATAAATTGTGTGCTGATTATATATCCAATTAAACATGCATTGCTTATTCTGTCTGGAGATTCTACTGTGCTTTGGAACATTTAAACCAAATAGAAGAGGAACGATAAAATAAAAAATGGAAGATATATACCAAAGGGTTAATGAGGTTCTAATATATGGTTTATATGCTGAAAGTAGTGCAAAATTTCCAGACTAATTTTGTAAGGTAGGGGATATTTTGCAAAGTAATGGTATCTTTGTAAGAAAATATTCTATTGAAAACAGGTAGATGGTTGGTATATTTTGTAGCTAAATTGTGATCTTTACAAATTCTGAAATTGAGTTTATATACGTATTTTGACAGTTTATATATTTCATTTTAGTAAACAAATGAAATATTTTGTGAACCAGATTTTCAAGCATATATTTTTATGGATAGTACAAAGTCAAACGAGATCCTCTTTGGTGTAGGAGATATTTGAATTAATTTTGTATGTCTGTAGGCAACTTGCAAAAAAAAAAAAAAGGATCCTAAAGAGTATTGGGAAAAAAAAAAAAGAAAAAAAAAAAGAGATCAGGGCTTTTTATTCCCCACAGTTGATATTATCTGCACATTAGAACTGATTGCTATCAGAGATTCTAGTTTGTATGATTTTAATTTGTTTCAGGTTAAAATTAAATGTTTGACATGATCAGGACTCTTTTGGGTGTGGAATCTCCATTCTTGGAGATACTCAAAAGCCGTCTGGACATGGTCCTGGGCAACCTGCTCTGGGTGACCCCGCTCGAGCAGGGGGTTGGACGAGGTGACCTCCAGAGGTCCCGTCCAACCTCAACCATTCTGTGGTTCTGTGATTCTGTGAAATAGAAAAATGTGTATGCAGTGCTTATTGCATGAATAATAAATACACTATTTTCCATAGTTAGGACTGAATCCTGCTTCCAGTTATGTCAGCGGGAATTGCACTATGGACTATGCTATTAAAAAGGTGTTAGAGCTACGTGTGTGTGTTGTGCTAGCTCAGATCTGAATGAAGTTAAAAGATGTACTCACTCCCTAGATGTGTAATGCTTATCATATGGTCAGTCAGTATTTTTTATTTTACTCATTTTTTAATTAATGGACTTCTTAGCAAGCAGAGCTCTTTGCAAATGGTATGAGAAAGACTGCATTCCACAATCACATTGTTAGTAGGCTATAAAAATGCATTTTTTTCTAAAGTTTCTAAATATATGATCGTTACGGACATGATCCACGATACGTTTCCTTTAGGCCAAACTGGAGTATACGTTTGTGTTTGCGATCATGTCAAAAAGGAGGGCTTTTGTTGCACATCAAAAATAGCGAGCAAGGCTGAGAACATCATTACATTCGGCACCCGCTCCAAAAGCGGGGTTTGGTGCCTCCCATTTCTGTTAGTGGAATTTCAGGAGAAGGGAACGCCTCGGAACGTGCTTAGCACCTCAGAGAATTGGACCTTGTCGCTCTGTCTCCCATCAGGTGTGTGTACGCTCTTTGGCATATGTTTAAGAGGGTTTGACCTACAGTACTGAAACTAATTTGGTAACTCCTCTGTATGGTATTTTGATCCTCGCTGTGTGCTGTTGTTCCTTTACCTTCTTTTGTAATACGGAATAATAATAAAAAAAGCTATCAAGTGTTAAGACTGTAAAAAAAATGGTGGCCAATTCTTTCTGTATTCAGCAAGTGAAACAAGTGTAGTGCTGCCAGACATAACATTAGTAAATTTTTATCCTCTTAAAATAGCGTTTCGGAAAGAGCAGCTTATTTTTCATCATGGAAATATTAAACAGTAACATGAGTTTGCTCTTTAATCACTTACCATGAAATACTTATTTTGGATTTACTTCAAAATCTAGATTGTAAGAGAGTAAAATCTATATCCTGAGAGTAAGAGAGATAGAACCTAATACTGTTCTGCTGGTTATTTCCAAACAAAAGTACATGCTTTATATGAATTGTAAATATTTGTCGAAACAATTAGATGGTTGCAAATTTTGACCTTGGTAAATAAAGTCGCCAAAATATAATTCTGATGTTCCTTATTTATTTTTGATTAACATAGTACTGCAGCGGTGCTGAGCAAATGTGCATACGTTGTGTGGTATCAGGTCCTTTACAGTGGCCGAGAATAAACATTTAGTCTATGAAACAGCAGCCAGAGATCTTTTATCTGACGTGTCCTTTCAGCAGTCAGAGTACGAAGTTATTTGTGCATAAATTTTAGTCATCACTAAAAATAATTAGTGGAGAATACCTTTTGTCTTTCTGCAGGTTTTTTTTTCCTTTTTAGTTTTCAGAAAGCTGAGCCACTGTTAACTAAAGACATTTTGTATGCACCCAGCAGAGGGAGCATCTCTGCCGTCTACAAAATCGTGGTAGTATTGCTAAGTAGTACTTAAGCTTCTGATAGCTGGAAAAGCACAGAAATAGGGTGGGAGAAGAGTATTTTCAGTTGGTAACATTTCTATATTCAATTTCATTCTTAGGGTCAAGGTTGTTACCGTTTCCTCTACTGTTAGTATGGATATCAAAGGCAGAAAACAAAAAAGATAACACAACTGCAAACATGACCTCTAAAAATAAGTGTATGTCCTTTGGCTCTTAGATTTATTCTGAAAGGGGAGTTAGCGCTCTTTTCAAAGTTTTAACGGGCAGGCCAAGCCTCTGCGACGATGACGCGGTGGTTTGTCCCTTTAGAACGTCTACGCAAGTACTGTACGTATCGCAGTCAGAAAGATGGTAAGTGTGCTGCTCACGGGATTCACAGCCTTGTTGCTCAACAGAAGTTCAGATTTTATCCATCTTCTGTATTGAGATAAACGGACATAGATCCCGGGAAATTTTGGTCGGCCACAGCCAACTCCAAAACTAGCAATCCCTATGAGATAGTATTTGTCGGTACTAGGGTGATAGCACGCTAAAGGTCCACCGCTGTCTCCCTGTAAATAAACAATACGAAAAACTAGTAACATACGTTCCCTTCCAGGAGTCAATGTAGAATTAAGGCAGTAATGCATCCACTTCTTCCCCCCCCCCCCTTTTTTTAATCAGCTAAGTTAACTGGACAGTAATAATGACAGTAATACATGGATAGTAGTACACGGACAAATTAAGATAAAATTCAGTGATGCTGGGTGATACTGCCTTGACTGGAATACCGTGCCTGCATTAGTTTGTGTCTTTAGCTGAAGTTTCGTTGTTGTTTTTGGTTTTGCACCTTTTCATTCCAAGGCTTGTCTCCCTAAACTTTCTCACTCATCAGTTAATAGGAGAATATATTGTCCACACAACGTGTAAGTACCAAGAAACACGGCAATGAATACACAACCCTGAATCTTTGCCGTATCACCTACTTAAAGGAAAACTGCTGAGGGAAGCAGGAAGTATATCCGACAAAGTACTTACAAATACGTTATGGCTTTTAATTATAAATGTCTCCGTGTCACAACTGGTGCCCCAGCGTTTGCACACTAGTGCTTTTGACCCGAGAACTGTCTTTTCTGAGAAGGAGATGCTGATTGCTCAGCATTTACATAAAAACTTTGCCGTACCACTGAACCGTATCACTTTCCAATGCTGCTGCTCTCTTTCAAAAGCATAAAACCGGGCAAGACGCTTGTGTGCTTCACACACGCTATGGATGTACAACAGTGATACGCGTGTGTGTAGCCATACGTATGTTTGTGTAATGTTATATCATTTAGTGACATCTCTGTGGCAAGCGGTGTATAAATATGTTTGCGGTCTTTCTCCTTTCACTTATTCTTGTCTTCTGCTGAGTATCGCTGAATTCTTCGTGTATGTTTTTGAGATGTGTTTTTTCTTTGGAATCACCATCTCATCTCTCTTTCTATTTACGATGCTGCTTTTGCAGTTTGACACGTTTTCTCTTTAGTATTTTTGCCATTTTAATTAATTACGCTACAAATGCTGCTCATCATGATGCCCCCGAGACTCTGGCTTGGGGCTTTCCATAGTGGCAGGTCGGGCACGGTGTTCATTCTTACCTGACAGGTATCGGTGCCTCCTGATCGGGAGCCAGCACAAATCATGTTGTTGTTAACCAGACCTCCATACGCATCAGAACTGTTACAGATGCTAGAAGGAATGATTTCCACTTGTGCTTCTTTTAACACAGCCGAAGTTTTACCTTTAATGGAAGACGGCATATAGAAAGGTAAAATATTTATGCTGTTGTGTGTAGCAATTCTTACTGTGCTCTTTTTTTCCCTGTTCAGCTAGCTTAAGCATGTTTCAGTACGTGTTTAGACGTGTGCCTAATGGAGAGATTGTGCCTACTTCTAACAGATTTAAACTTAAGTGGGTTAAGGATTTGCAGACTTTGATTTGATGTCGTTTTTGCAATTCTTATTCTGAAGAAACATTGATGATAACAATACTGCTTACTAGCCTTGCTCAAAACGCTCACCTCAAAATAAGAGGTGACTTACCAAGCAAGCTTATATGATCCCCACAAGATGGGGATTCCACACAAGAAAGATGCACGCCACCAGCTGCCATCATACCAAGTTTGTGCTCATTGTGATGAAAGAGAGAATTTGAGGGAGTGCAGCCATTTGTAAAATCCGTGGGGACCCCTAAGTTCACAATGCACGGCATCAGAATTGTTTTTCAGTAAAAAAGCTATTTCTAGCAGACAACATTGAGTAGCTGTACCATGAATCTGAAAGTCAGGCTAGTTTATTTTCCTTTTTTCATGTTATACGTGGAAGAAAGGCTAGAAAATTTACGCCTTTGGTTACATCTGTGTAGATCTAATCTGCTTTCAGTGGAAAAAACACTGAAAGATAATCAATCGCGGAAGGATTTAATGACGTTGTGTGATGAGACCATAACCTGAACAAATTCAGTTCTCTCTCGGTGAGCTTGAGGGTCTGGAACCCCGTATTAGTTACGTAGCTTAGAACTTGATCAGCACCGCAAGCAAATTTTTACCTTTTTCTGCTGTTCGTCCCCAACCGCTAATAAAGCATTCTGTTTCATTGTCAGTGTATGGGTAACGGTGTGCGGGAGGTAAGCAGATAGGCTGAATGTAGTCACTGTAGCGTACTGCGGAATCAAGTTCAAATAATGCAATATCATTTTCAAATGTTTCTCTCTTGAATTCTGGGTGCACAGTGATGCTTCTAATATTTCTTTTTGCTGCGTGTTCGCCGTGTTCCCAAAGGTTATGCACGCCCAAAAGAGCTCTCCAGGAATGTGGGTCCCTACGAGAGAATTGATGTATTTTTTACAATTACGTTAAAGTCAATGCGTTTCTTGATGGCATTGTTTTAACCGATTGTTTCACTGTTGGCTTATGCGCCTTTAGGAATATACATTGAAAATTCTGTAGTAAATATTTTCTGGAACATATTTGGCTAATTTCATTTTGTCTGTTTTGAACACTCGCTTTGCCTAATGCTGGTTATGGCTGTTCTAAGGTGAATTCAGATTAATGATTTAAGCTGATACTCAGATTTTGCTTCCCACCCCACCTCAGCAGAGGCCTCCCGGGAGATATTCTTTTGAAAAAGATAAAACCACGGATTTATTTTGCAGAAAGGAAGCGGTCTTATACCCAGAATGCTTGTAAAGACTGTGCTTGTACCTAGATTTGGGAAATCCATTAACTAGAAGTTACAAATAATGAGTATCAACTTAATATTAAATTTAGAAATAGTCATTCAGACCTCATTTCTAGTCAAGTATGTTGAAAAAATCTTCACTGACAATAAGTGAGAATTGAATTTGGCCTGTGATGAGCAAAGGGCAGGCTGTAAAATTCAGATTAACCTCCAAAATTCTCCAGAGTGTAAGATAAAAATTAAATTGATTGTTTGCGATATAATGCCTCTCTAAATCAATGTTTGTAAAAGTGCATTTAAAGAAACAAGGAACTGATCTACCAAGGTCCTGATAAATGGTAAAATTCCAAAGTTCAGCGATTTTTACAGTTCAGTTCCCCTCAGGTCATGGTTATGTCAACACAGTCGACATGAACTTGCATGAACTAGTGTGCAGATTTTGCAACTGTGTTAAAGACTAAAGACAACAGTGATCAGATAGCAATTCTGCTGCATTTCAGCTGCAAGTACAGTTAAAAGCCCTGTTCTAAGGCATGTTTTTACCATATTGTCCAAAAAAAAAAAACAGTTAAGTGCTAAATTGTTCATTCTATTAAACAGGAAAAAATGGAAATAGTGTTAAAACTAATGAATTGTAACATTTCTAATCTAAATATTGCAACATTTGCTTTCTGCAGTGAATCTATTAATCAGAAAAATTAGAGCTCCGTGAAAAAAAAAAAAGCCCCCAACCTAACCTAAACATCACCTGGCTCAAAAACAAATGACCCTTTATTAAAATAACAAAGGTTGTTCTGGGCCAAGCCAGAAGCGCGTATCCAAGACTTCCTGATGTTGACTTATAAAGACATAACTTTGCATCCTGTGCTGGGCCGGCGGCCGTCACCACACATGACCATTACGGCAAAGGTGACAAGGGGACGGTGTTTGGTCCTTAGCGCCACGACCAGTCCCTCCTACGGGCCGTATCGGTAAACAGGAGCTGCACAGGTTGGGTCTGCACATCGGTTCTGCACTGTGAGAGCTCAGTCCGTGTGTGTCCCGTTGATTTGTTCAGAGACACCACAGGTGATGCTTTGCTGACCTACTATGCCATCCTCATGCGTAATAGAAAGAGGTACTGGCAGGAATACATACTTCCTTCGTGTAACGCAGTGGCCCGCGGTAAGTACTGAATTCTCATTAGCTAAAGCTCCACCACAAACGTGCGCAAATTGTACACCAGCTTGGTGAATCTGGAGGCTAACTGACCACGGCCACGCTCCGATCTGAGCGTCGTGTCCACCTACGATCCGGGATCCTGAGACGCTGTCTAAGAGCGGCCGTTGTCCGCACTCTGCAAAACAGAAGTCAGTTGTATCGTTCAAACTGGAAAACAGAGCAGCATTGGGTGGGGGGGGGGGGGGGGGGGGGTTGGTTTTTGTTTCAGGTTTTTTTTTTTTTTATAATCTACAGTGTTACTTGCTGCAGGATTGTTGATGTTTGCGGCTGGAGCCCGGCTTCTGCAGATCCCAGGGCTGTTTTCTTGGGTTGTATGAAATGTGTGTATTTCATCTGGTTACATACGGATTTCTTGTGTACATTGAGGGTAAGCAGGTTCCAGTCGCTGCTGCTTTATGAATTCATCAGCTTTAGGTGTGCAAATTGTACACCGGCTGTGTACAATGTCTAGATGAAGTTTTCCCGTGCGTCTGGGGGGAGCCATGGGACACCACAGCCCGTCCCCGTGTCCCCCCCCCCCCCGCCCTTTCAGGCCCTTAAACTGCCCGCCACGGCCCTTCCCACCCTCGCTGCTCCGGTATAGCCACCGTACCCTCAGTGGAAGCCCGCGGGGCCGCCACCCCGGGCGGGGTGCCCGCCAGGACCGGCAGCAGCAGCAGCAGGGCGGCGCCGGGCCGCCCCCGCCGCATCCTCCGTCGAGGGAGACAAAATGGCGGCGCGGCGGGACCGCCCCGGCCCGGCCCGGCCCGGCGCGCGGGGGCGCCGCCAAGGGCGGCTGAGGCGGCGGCGCCTCTCAAAGAAACTTCCCGAGCGCGTCACGTTAAACACGAGTATTTTAATCCTCCAGTGGCACAACAGTGTTAGAACCGATTAACCGCGCAGGGGCGGGCAGGCAGCCAAGTGACCGAGAGGCTTCGGTGTTATGTGGGGAGGCAGGGTGAGTGCCTGCCCTCCCCCATCCCGCCCACCAGCCTTTATGTAAATAAATACTCGCGGCTGAGCAGAAGTTCGGCGCTAAGGGTTTGCATCTGGCCGTTTAGTTCTGTGAGGCTGGAACGTGAACAGCCGTGACGGAGCGTGGGGTGAGGGGAGCAGGTCGAGCCCAGCGCCGGCGTGCAGCGGCTCACCGAGGCCCGGCTGTTTCCCAGCGCGGGGAAGGCCTGAAGGAATCCCTTCCCGGAGTTAACCAGACGTAGGCAGGAGTTCCCTTAATGCGTTTTCTTTCCTTTCTGCCTGCTGGGCTGTTTTGCGCTCTCCTGCAGCCTCCTCCCGGGATCCTCCATGGGCTGCGCTGGGGGCCAGTGAGGCACCGTCAGCAGCACAGGGGCTTCAAAGATGTTTAGAAAACTGACTCTTATCTTCTCATTTGATGCTTGAATCCGAAACTTAATTAAAGTCCTTCACCGTGTTACCTAGATTCGGACGTCTGGATTAGCCTATGCCCTGTTGTTTGCGTTGATTATGTCAAGGAATTTGGGGGGGGGGGGGACACGACGACAGGGGAGAAGGCCCAGCAGGGCGGTGGGAGTTACTTCACGGCGTACCCGATGATGTGAGGCTGAATGGGCGTCCAGGGCAGCGCTACGCTTATGTGTTGTAATTTCAGCTCCGAGAAGCTGGCCTGTTCGAGATTCTTCCATATCTCTCTCGTTAGGCAGCATCCATCAAAGACGAGTTTCCAAGTCGGATAGCAGATCTGCTGCCAAAAATACTTCCAGCTGGAATGATCAGCGGCCACGTGCTCTAAGAAATAGAAAGCGCCTCCCTGGGAAAAACAAGGTCGTCTTACAGAGCTGCAGCAGGCGCTGGGGTTACGCCGAACTTCTCCCTCCATCCCACCTCCTCTCAAATACAGACCAGTGCCTGTGCAGTTTGCTCGCTCATCAGTATTCTCCCACCCCTTCCCTGCCCGCTTTTTGCTTTTGTGGTGTCAGTTGGAACTAATGTAAGCAGGAAGCTTCCAGAGATTCAAAATGCCTATTCAAAAAGCGTGAAGGATGTACTTATTTGATCCCTCTTTTGTTATCACAATAGTTTGTGGTCTTTTTGTTTCAATTACAGTTGCTAGCATGTCATTTTTTCTGAAGGAAACTAAGAGAAATGTGTAAATCCTACTCAAACTCATCAGGTTTTGACAACCCAGAGGGTTGTCTTGAAAACGCCATTTTAAAGGCTGAAAGTCTATTGCAAAAATACCCCAGCAAAACAGCTTTTTTTAATCTTTAGCTTGATTAGTATACCACAGGGAATGAAGGCATTTAATTAGACTGTTTTAGTCATACAGGTCGATCAGCCCCACTTCTAAGAGGCTAAAGCAGCTCATTTAAAATGCAGACTTTCAGTCTTGATCAGAGAGCTTCCCACCCAAAGAAAATCTGGTGTGTGTGGGGAGAGACAACGCCACAGGAACCAGTTCTGCTTTAAATGATATACCGTAATTACTTCTCAAATTAGTGGCAGTTCTAGTTACCAGACTATGTTATTTTTAGGGGTTTACTTTTAAGAATAGGACAGGCTGACCAGTATGTTGCTACTGCTTTGTACCATTTAGCAGTGCAGAGTGGTTATAAATCCGATTTAACTAGGGAAATAAACTGGGTCTGGTCTGTAAGCTCAAAACCAACTTTTTTCTTTTTTTTTTTTTTTCCCTTTTTCTTTTTTTTCTTTTGGGGCAGTGCCTCTGGAATAGCTGATAAAGGTAATAACAAAACTTTTTATTCTGATACTCACTGGTCTGAGCACTCGCAGTACCTCCTTCAGGGTGCCGTTCACACTGTGCACAGAGCAGAGGACCAAGGTGCAGATGACGGCATCCACAGAACCGCTGGGCACCTGGTGCAGGTCTTCTCCTGCAGCTACTAGGAAATGCTCGTAGTGGACGTGCTGGTTCTTGTTCATGCTTCTCGAAAGGCCTCGCTGGAAGTTGGGGTTTATGTCGGTGCACGTGACTTTGCAGCCTGGTGGGTAGAACTGGAAGTTAGCACCGCAGCCGGTCCCGATCTCCAGCAGCTTCAGCTCTCCTGAGGGGCTCGTGAAGTCAGGTAGATTACGAAATAGCTCCTGTTTCTGCTTCTTTGTTTTCCTCTCGTGAACTGCAGAAAACTTCTCTAAGAAATAAGGAAAGAAGATCTTCCTACAGAAAGGCTCCCATATGCCCAGGAACGATAGCAGGTAGATGGGCAAGGCAAGCAGTGCGAGGCAGGCACGGAGGAAGAGGACGCTGGCCTCTGTCATTTCCTGCGTGGGGCAGAGGATCCGTACTGAGCAAAACTAGTTCTTCTGTATATCAAAGCCCTTGAAATTCAGACCGAGCTGCATTCATGTACTTGCCGTGTTCCTCTTGAAGCGTATTCAGCTCCTTGGATTGATCTGGTAGACTTTTCTCTAAGGCTGATTTCAAAGTCCGGTCACAGGCAAGGAAGGAGAAACAGGACTGCATACCCAACAGTTACCGCAGCGTCCCAGCTCCGGCCGAAGAGGCGCTGCCAGTCTGTTACGTAACCGGGATAAACTGGGCAGTACAACTTTGTCTGTAACCACTGGCAAAATGTCATAAGATGCCCTAATTTGGTGTTCAGCAGTTTCAGGTTACAGTTCACATCTCTTAAAGCAACCGTATGTTGTCTTTAGTGAGCCGAAGGAAATTAATCTGACCTTTGGATTTGCTGTAGGCGTTTCGTTAGGAGTTTGATTAACATTGCATTTGTTTAAGAGTTCATTTACCACCCTGTTGTAAGTAGCTGGACGAGCTAGTCAGCTACTTGCTCCCTGCTTTCTCTGTGACAGCAGTTTTCAGTCTTTCCACTTTGTGGAGACCTAAAATACTTTGGTATGCGCATATGGGCTCCTTTGCAGTTAATGAGCTTGCTGTTCTTAGTTGTCTTTCAGACCTTTGATGGGAATCATGGAACAGAGATAAAACAATTTATTAATTCAGTAATCACTGCATACAGTATATGGCTTGGTTTTATTAACTTTATAAGCTTGAGTCAACAATGAACAGTCCATTCTAGGCTAAATGCATTCTGTAAAACTTTTTCAGGTTTGCAGTCGCCAGTGCTTTTTCAAAGGACTTGGTAGCGATGCAGATTAGCCCCCAGCATTCAATTGCCCTGCTCCAGGTGAGCCTGGTATAGGGAAAGGAGGACTTAAGGTCCCTAATGAAGGCAGTTCTATTGCGAATTGCGTTGGGAGAATTTTGTTTTTTCTGTTGAGTGATAGGTAGCCCCGTTGTCTGACGAGTTGCCTTCTCCCTCTAGTGGTAATAAAGCAAATATAAAATCCAGCGTACGGCAGTGTCGTTATTAGATTGCTTTATTAACAAACTGTTGTCATACCTTCATACCTCCACCTTGTGGCAACTACGTTAGAGAAACAAATTTGAACAATGGGAATTACTTTCTGTGTAGACTAGTTGGATGTGTATGGAGTACAAAATAAAGACATTAATGCATTATTTTCTTACAAGTATAATCTGTACCAGGTTTTAATTCCTTACTGCTATACTGCAGGAAATCACAGAAAAGGTTAAACAGCGGCCGAGAGAGCAGCACCTTCTCTCGGCATCGTAGGGGAGTTTAACTGGAAAACATTTCTAATGAAACTCCTGGCTTTTAGAAGAGACCTCTTTAAGGTGTGATCTAGATTTGGAGGGAGCATAGAAGATGAAGAGCTTAAGCATAGGTAAAACACGTTAGTAGAGCATGACAAAAGGGCTCTAAGGACATGGCTGATGTCCTCAGAGCAACAGCATTTGACACAGCAACAGCATTTTACAGCGGAGATGAGATTTCTGCCATCTGATTTAACAAATGCCAATTTTCTCCCAGTGTAAAGAGAAGTTCTGTTTTCTGCTTTGTAGGCGGCTGTTTCAAGTTAAAGCTGCGCCGACAGCATTAGCACCTAATGGCCAGTGAGAACTATGCCTAGTGACCTGGTGGTGTAACGAGCACTTCCCTGAATAAACGAAAGTCCTGGCAGGGAGGACTGTACTGGCTCGGGCAAACAAACGCCTGCTCATAGATACATTTCATAATGGGAAGGCTGAAATGAAAATGGTCGTACTGATGCCGTATCTATTATGCATGTGTCCTGTATCGGAAATGTTAGAAGTTGGGCATTATTCTCTGCCCTTAGAGCCCTCTGTCCTCGCTTGCGTGTATCTTCTGTTCCCTTTCTTCCCTCTCCCCCTTCTCAAGTCTCTAAGATGCTGCCTCCTCCTTTATTTTGTATTGGACCGAAACGTGCTGTCTAGACTTCTTTCCAGTTTGCCCGCTCCCTGTGCGGCAGCTCTATTTCAGAGCTCTATCCAGAAAGCCTGTCTAACAAATGGAAGAACGCGATTCCCAGTCCGAATGCGCTGTGGGTGCTCACGAAGTTCTCCATACTTTTATTCTGGGTAGCCAGCTGCTGTATATGAGCTGACCGTAAGGGTGAAAAACCTTCTATAGAGCACGAAAGGAGTACTGAAGGGAGGTCCTGCGTCCCAGAGTGCTCACGGTCATTTATTTTACTGCATACCCAATGATATGAGGACGAGTAGGAATCCAGGAAGGTGTGACATGAATGCACCTCAAATTCAGTTCTGAGAAATTAGTTTTCTCCAGCTCCTGCTGTGTCTCTCTGCTCAAGGAACATCCATCTCCAAAATACTTCCAGACTGGGTCACAGACCTTTTGCCAAAAGTAGGTCCGACTGGAATGATCTGCAGCCACGTGCTCCAAGAAGTAGAAAGCTCCACCCTGGAAAACAGTGCCATAAAAAAAAAAAATTTAAAAGGACTTAGGGCTGTTCACCTCTGTGTGCAGAGTTTGGTCTTTTGGATATCGGTAAACACACCGCCTTTTATCACCTCTCTGAAGATCAGCCTCCTTTCCTAGATGTTACGCATGCTAGAGTCATGTTTTGAACAGTTTTCGAACTGTGAAGTCTCTAGAAGTGCCTCCCATTCAGTTTTCGCTGAAGGCGGTGGTTATTACCGGAGGCCCACACGTTTACCGACAGGCGCAACGTAGGACTGTGCAAGAGGCAGCACGGCCTGACGGCAGGAACTGCTGCCACCGGGTTTTTGTCTCTGCCTTGGATGAGCTTGGACAAACCACTTTAACTTCCTTGTGTTTCAGTTTTTCCTCATCTGAGAAATGTGAATAAACAATTTGCTTACCCTACATACCAGCAAGGAAGAGTTTATTTCTTAACATTTATAAAACATGTGAGAGAGCTTTAGCAAGCAGAAACGTAGTGTCCCAGGCTACAGTCAGTGTATGTAGCGCCTAATAGTTTTGTCATTGTCGGTCTTGTGAACCCTATCAAAGTTTAATTGTATCTTTGACCACCACATCTGTTCAATGTCTTTCTGTGTTTATAAATAACAGATAAAAAGCAAATGCGGTATTGTAAGCAAACCTTTCCTGCAGAACTTGTTCAGCGGAGCCAAACAGAGAAGTCAAGGGTTCAGAGCCGATCCTTCCTTCCTCCTCTCAGCGGAGCGTGGTGGGTATGATCTCACTCCCTCTTCCCTAGTTTTGCTTTGCAAGAGCGTACAAGATATTGCCTCGAGGAATTAATTAGGTTTTCAGCCACACGCAGGGCTGCAGTCTCCTTTACACATGGAGGCTCTGGCCAGTTACACAGACTCAGCTCACCTGCGTGGGTAGGGTTTGTGTTAGGTTTAATTTAAACTCTTCCCCGGTTACTCTAACTGGAGAAAAAAAGTATTGGAAGAGAGAGACGTGAATGGGGCATTTTACAAGCGTCACTTTAGATTACAATGGAAGTAGCTGCTTAAGTGGACAAGTTTTAAAGATAAAAGAGAGAATCGCGCAGGGAATGCACATGGCAACTATGAACTGAAATTGTTGTTAATAATTTACCCGCGTTACAACGCACATCCCTTCCTGCTTCCCTCCCCTTAGTCCACCATTGTACTGCAGTAATCTCGCTTATCCGGTACTGCTCTGCTCCTCCTAGCTCCCAGCACCTCCTGCACCCGTGATGTTGGGGTTTGGGTGGGTTTTCTTTTGTTTGTTTTTTCTTCTTTTCTTTTTCTTTCTGGAACAGCTTTGGCCTTGGGGTTTTTGCAGGTTGCCCAGCTGCAAGCGCAGGAGCCAGGCTGCCCGGGTTGAGTAGCTGTGTCTCTCACTTGCCCAGGCAATCGGCACCACCTTGCAGGTACTCCAGACCTTGCGCGTGCGTGGCGGCACACCAGCCACGCTGAGGAGGGAGAGGGGAAGGAGGCTGAGCTGGTTCTTTCATCTGCAGGTGAAGCAATGCAAAAAAACCCCAAATAATTACTTGTGAGTGGGTAGGTCGGTGTGATGGCTGATTGCAAACTCTTGGCCTGGTGCAGGTGATTGCATTTATCCTAAATGTAGGTCAGTACACACAACTTGGCTTACCACGACACAAATACGGCATCCCCGATCTCCCTCGCGCTGCCCCAGTTTACCAGCCTGAGCACTCGCAAAACCTCCGTCAGCACTTTCTTGATGTTGGTGACAGAGCACAGCACTAAGGCGCACACCACCGCGTCCACGGCGCCGTCCGGTATTTGATGCAGATCCTCGCCAGAAGCAACCACCAGATGTTCAAGCTTAAGGTGCTGGTTCTCCGAGAGGCTCTCGAGGAGGAACTTTCTGAAGTTGGGATTAGGGTCAGTGCACGTCAGCCGGCAGCCTGGGGGGTAGAACTGGAAATTGGTGCCAGTGCCCGTGCCGATTTCCAGCAACGTGAGCTGGCCCGAAGGGCCTGCAAATTTTCTCCAGTTGCTGAACGGCTTTTGTTTCTGCTGGTAGACCTTACGGTTGCAGATGGGCGCCACCTTGGCCGTGAGATACGGAAAGACTTTCGTACAGAAGGAGTCCCGTAAGCCCAGGCGGGCAAGTAGGCGGACGGGCGAGAGGAGGAGCCGAACGCATCGCCGGAGGAAGGGGGCGAGCGCCGGCCCCGCGGGCGGCTCGGAGCTGGGGCGGCCGGTGGCGGGCGGCGTGTCCGGCCCGGCGGGGCCGCCTCTGAACCGGGTGTGTCCGTCCCTCTGTCCGCCCCGTCCCGTCTGTCGGGCCGGGCGCCCTCTTAAAGCGGCAGCGCAGAACTGCTGGGGACACCGGGGGGGGGGGGGGACACGGGGGACAGGGGACACAGCGAGCCCTGCCGGGCAGCCTGGCCTCACGCAGCGAGCGGGCAGGGCCCGAGTCGTCTTGAATTTATTGCCCGTCCGTAAACCTTTAACCGGATTGAATCTGAAAGCTCGGGTCCTGCCTGCTGGGAGCCTCTTCTCCGGGAGGAACAGCCGCGTCGGCTCCGTGGCCGCCGCGGCGCGGGGGGCTCTCGCCGCGCCTCTCGCCTCTCCCAGCCGGTTGAGGTGCCGGCTCCGCTTATGGGCGGCACGGAGCTCGCTGGAGAGCATCGTACGCTTGGTAGCGGGAGGGTTGCACCCGGCGTGCAGGAGAAGTCCTTCAGACTTCAGCAATCTCCGGCTTATCCACGTGTAACAACCTGTTTAAATTACATAGTCGTCCCAGCTGCTAAACTTCGTTTAGCTTCGGTTGGTTTGCGAGGTGTGGGTCACGGCAGAGGTACGGAGTCACCTGGTTGTTACCACAGAAGCACAAACGCCCTGTGCGCTTTGCGGAGGCTCGTACGCGGCGCATCCCCGTCCGCAAAGCCTGGGAACTGACGAGGCAACTCGGGGGTCACGACGCCGAAGGCGAAGGGAGGAGTGAGGGCTGTAACGATGAAGTAAGGAAAAGGCAGTGTCCTTATCAAGCGATTTTTTATTTTTTTTTGTGTGTACTGAGCAGCTGTGCGCTCCTTAAAGAGACAGCGCGGTGCCAGGTAGTTACTGCTCAGATGGAGAATTACAGAATTATCTTCGTTCTCTTGCCTAAGTTCGGGGTAGTTTTGTTCTCTTTTAACCCAAGGAGGGGTTTTACCGTTTTCATTAGCTTTACTGTTCTGATTACAGGCAAGCAAAAGCATTAGCTGGAGTTGTAATCTTTATCTGCTTTACAAGGCAGCGTTATTTTGGCAATGCTTCCAGACTCTGAGTATGCGCGTTTTCTGAGGATTCCCCTTCGACCTGGAGCTTGCTGGGCTCTGAGGGCTGATCAGAAGGGTGGACGGGGCAGTCTGCCGAAGTGTAACTGTACAGGGACCGTGCGGAACTTCACGCCTCTCACCTGGGACGGAGTCTCTCCTAGGCTGTGCCCGGGTCGCTTAGGTCAATTAGCAACTTTTTTTTGTTTTGTGATCACTCTTCAACCTCTGAGGGCGTTGACCTATTTACTTCTTTAAGCGCCTTGCTTAAAGATACCTTATACAAACTGTAATAGCGCCCTTGGGGCCCCAGAGTGTCCTTGAAGTATTTCTGGTGCGCGGCCCGCCCCGAAGGGCCCCGTGTGCCCCCAGTTCCCGGCAGCTCTGGGGGTGCCCTAGTTGGAAGCCCGGGTGTGCTCCTGCATTTCCAGCCGGGGGTCAGCTTGCCTTGCTGCCTGCCCCGTCCCCTCGGCCAGCGCCGGCAGCCTTGCCTGGGTGCAGCACTGGGTGCTTCGAGCCGCTGGCACCGTTAGCCGTGTAGAGAAGGTATTTTTCCTTATGGTATGTGAGTTAACTTTCATGTTCGGACACTTAAACACTCGGTATTTGGGAGATGCTGTCCTGTTTCTTAGCAGTTTGCTCTCAGTGGATTTTTTCCTCTATTTCAGTGTTTTTATTTCCACTTACTTCACGTCTTCTGGAAATTTAAGCCTTAGTGAGAACCAAGCTACGGAAGGTCCAGCTTGGACTGAAAATTTCTCAGAATCTGTCGCTTTCTGTAGCAGCTTATTTAGCGTGTGTGTAACTGCTGTTTGATTCGTTATGGCTTGAGATAGCTACATTTTTTTAGGTTGCGTCTGCCCTTGTGTTACAGTAGGGTAATCCCGTAAAAGTCAGCGATGTAAAGTGAGGGCAGGTTTAGTTCCTGTGTCATTTCTAAAGCAAGATAAATGAGTTCTCCAGCACAGCGCTGTGTCCTGCTAGCTTGTCTGCTCAGCACACGACTCCTAAAGCTCTGCTCAGAGGACAAAGACTTAAAATTCTGTGAAGGGGATATTTCTGCAAGGTGGATTTTTTTTTTTCTTTTTAAACAGCAACCTAATACAGTGTTTCAGGTTGTTCTTTCAGCAACACAGGCACAGTCTTACCGAGAACAAGAACTACGTAACAATAAAAATTGATCCTAAAATTGCAGTCATAAATTCTAGGTGTAACATTATAGGCATAAATTCTATGTATAAAGGAGGAGGAGTTGTCTCTCTCAGCTGAAGAAGGGTAACTTGGGTCAATTATTAGCACTCTCTTATTCACTATTTCACTGGAAAAAACAGAAATCTGCATATGCGATGGGGTTGTAGCTGCGGGCAGTATTCCATAGTAGCCTTCCACCTCTTTAGTGCGCTGCTGGGCTCCCTGAGAAACCTGCCAGGTGCTGAGGAAGGACTTTCGAGAAGAAATCTGATAGCTCGGGTCGCAGCGAGAAGGAAGGAGCCGATACAGTGCCTAGATCTACCGGACAAAGAACATCGCTGCATATATGACATAAACGTCATTTTGGCACTTTTTAATTTCCTTTGTAAAATCTTACTGTTACCGGACAGTCCAGGGATGAGGTCACGGAGCTCTTCTTGGTGATGCAATCTGTGATGTGCGTGGCCATTTGAAGTTTTAGCTTATCCTGAAACTGTTAAAAAAAAAAAAAAAAAAAAAAAAGAAAAGAAAAAAGTGTTCGGCTGATACAAAGGTTTGCTTTTGCTCTGTTGACGGCATCTGTCGCAGGTCGCACTCTGTGTGTTCCTAACGGGACTTCTGCACTTATTTCTGGAGCCTGCTCCGCGTGGATGGTAGATCAGGCTGCGGTGAAATACTGGCCTAAACAAAGTTTGGCTCTAGGAGTTAGAAATTGTGGTTCTCGAGCCACATTCACCCCCGGGCTGGTTGCACGCCCGCCCGTGCAGGAGCCAGCCGGGTGCTCGGGCGAGCTGAGCGTCTCCAGCAGCGTGGATTCCCCCCCCCCCGAACCCCGATGGTTCCCGGTACCTCGGGTGACGGCGGTGGGGGCTGATGCTGGGAGCTGTGTCTGTGCTCTGGGGTACCGGTACCGGCTGGGCGGGCCCCGCTCGTCCCCGGGCGGACGCGAGCACCGGCGGCTCGCCTCTGAAGCCGGCGGCAGCGCTGGGGCGGGGGGCGCCGGGCCGCCTCGCCCTCCCCCCCCCCCCCCCCCCCCCCCCCCCCCAGGCTGGGGCTCAGCTCCGCGGACGCTCGGGGAAGCGTCTCCTCTTCGGGGCGCGGGCTCCCGCCAGGCTCCCCGCAGCGGAGCGGAGCGGGGGGGGGGGGGGGGGTTTTCCCCGCGCCCCCCCCCCCGGCCGGCAGCCGCGCGGTGCGGGCGCCGGGAGTTTTGCCACGCTCCCTAAGCCCTCTGCCGGCAGGCGGCGGCGGGGCAGGGGGCCGGCGCGCCGCGCGGGGGGGGCAGCGCAGGCAGCGCACCAAGATGGCGACAACCGCAGTTCCTCCTGCAGCTCCCCCACCTCCGCAGTCCAGCAACGCCTTGCGGGAGACGCGCTAGTGCAGCGGCCACAGTAAGTTGCAGCCCCGGCGCGGGGACCCCGCGGGGGGCGCCCGGGGTCTCCCGGCCTTTGCTCCCCCGGATTTTTCCCCCCCCCCCCCCCAAATTCCTGCCCCCCCCAGCAGCACACACTCTTCCCCCTGCCCCCCCCGCCCCCCAGGGGGGGGCTTTGCCGCAGAGCGATTTTCCGGCAGCTCTTGGCTTGCATGGGGAGCGATCTCTGGTGCGGTACGGAGCCGGCTGGGGGGCAGGGATAGCCCCTGCCCCAAATCCGCCTCTTCCAGCGGCGGCGGGCTGCGGTGAGGGGGTGCCCTGGGAGCCTTTCCCCTCTCCACCCTTCGGAGGAGAGGTCGCCCCGATGGATGCCCGTTCACTCTGCGCTCAGGGAGGGGGTACCGGGGTGCCCCCGCTCTCCTCCCCATCCAACACCGCCCTCCACGCCCCAGCAGAAGCCGGGATCCTTGGGGCTCCCGGGGCAGCCCCTGCCCCAGATGGGGGAAGGTCCATCCACCCTCTTCCCCCCCGCTCTCAGCTGCAGCCTGAGGCCCCCGTGCCCGGTGGGGAAGGGAGGATTGCCGGCCCTCCAGCCGGCCGTCTCTGCGGCCTCGGGGTCAGCCTTCCCCCGGCTGGGAGGCTGGTGCTGGGAGGGGGCGATCTCCCTGTACACCCACCCTCGGCCTGGAGCAGCGGGAGCTCCGTTTGGGCCACCTTCTCCATCCATCCCCCAACCCGGGGAGCCCGCGGGGCCCCTCTCCCAGGCCCCTAAAATCGGGGCTGTGCTCTTTGTCTGCATTGTGGGGAGGGAGAGAGGAAGGATAATTGGAGTTCTTCTCGGTATCCCTTCCCCCCCTCGGCCCTAGCTGCAGAGCTGGTACATCCCTCGGCCACCCCCCCTTTTCTCCTGCTGTTCGGCATCCTGAGACTCCCGCTGCCAGGGGAGGGGGAGAAGTTGGAGGACAGAGTTTGGGGGGGGGGGATGCATGGGGCAGCTTTGAGGTACCAACCTGACCCAGATGTTGGCATCATGGTTTGCGCTCTTGCTTCCTTCCACCACACATATTTTGGGGGAATGGTGAGGGCGGGTTTATTTTATTTTATTTTTTCCTTCCTGGGGAGCGGGAATTGCATGTTCACAAGCTTTTTCTGTTAAAAATCTGGGTGTCTTCTTCCCCTCCCCCCCTCCTTTCTGGTGCAAATTATGCCCAGCTGATGTGGGGGTGGGGAAGCTGCTCCACGGCAGTAGCTGCAGATGATCCGAGGTGAAGTCTAAAAGTCTGACGGGAAGGGGAGTGTGTGTGAGCAGAAAGCCCGTGCGTGAGGGCCAGCACAGCTGGAGCTGGTCTTCTGTAAGGGGCCTGAGCTGAATTTTGGCGAGGGATGCCAGGTGTGGTAGGTTCATCCACCGCTGGCTTTCCGTGTGTGCCGTGTTGCAGGGGATCGGCGTGAGATCCTTGAGGAGTTGGACAGGTGGGGTCGGTTTATGGGGCACTGCTTGTATTTCTGCTGTGTGTAGACATGTAACCTGGTCCTTGTAACGCTGCAGCGTTCCACCCCCAATGGGAACCCATGACCCGTACGTCCTCATTTCACACTGGGGAAGATTTAATTATGAGGAACGAGGGTGTTCTAGGAGCCCGATGGCCCCCTCCTACTGGTGTCTTTGGAGGCAAAAAGGGAAGAAAGCATTACATCAGTGGTTTTCTCATGGGTGAGGGCTGGCGGTCCTGTTTTGGAGGGAGGGGGCCTGGAAATATTCTTGCACAGGAGTGCTTGTTTTTCTGTGTTCGTGATGGATGCTCGGCTAAAAAGAGATCACGGTACAGGACAGGCGGTGCGCGGGAGGTAACCCCAATGGCGGCTGCCTCGGAGCGCTTCCTTCCGCGGGGAGCAGCGCTGTGGGGGGCCGGGGGGGGAGGGGGGGGGGGGGCCGAGTTCCCCTCGCCGTTGCCCCGTGTTTCCCCGGGAGAACGTTGTGCGCGATGCTGGAGGTGCCGGTAGAGCCCGTGTTGGCGCCGGTTGGGCCGGGGCCGGGGCCGGGGCCGGGCGCGGCGGGTGCTGAAGCGGACAGCTCCCGGGGGGCGGCGGGGCCGGGCGCGGCGGGTGCTGAAGCGGACAGCTCCCGGGGGGGGGCGGCGGGGCCGGGGCCGGGCGCGGCGGGTGCTGAAGCGGACAGCTCCCGGGGGGGGGGCGGCGGGGCTGGGGCCGGGGCCGGGGCCGCTCCTCCGCCCTCACGGAACCGGGGTCCCTCCTGGGGCCCATCGCCGCCCGTTGGAGCTCGCCGTTTCTCGGGGGCAGGGTGCCGTTATGTAAAGTTCGTGAAGCTGTTTGTAATCTATAAATAGCCCCTGGTGCTGTAAAGCGACGGGAGAGGAGTTAATGCGTTCTAGAGTAATGAGCAAATGGTCAGCGCTCCCAGCAGCGCTCCGTAGTGCAGTTTTCCCTACAAGTGAGATGCAAGGCCTCTCGGAGCTTGGCGAGTTCTGTTTTCCACCTGCGATGTGTTTAGAAAGTCCCCGCTTTTAGCTTCGGGGATGTTTAAATCAAATGATCGACAGTGTGAGTGAAGGGCTACTCGATCCTTTTTTACATGTTTCAACACTTCTACAGTGTCATTCATCCGGGGTGAGAGGACCTGGACCTATTACAAATGATTTAACCAGTTATATAAGCTCATACGTATGGCTTATATCTAGATCGTGGTATAGATATTGTACTGCTCAGTGGAACCAGTATAATTATGTGAATATTTTGCGAACAGAGGTGGAAAGCTAGGTTTCTAACAATGGGAAGAGAGAGCGATTGCGTGTTGCAAGAAATTGAGCATGGATGTACTTTCGTTCGCAGTTAAAGGAGGTGAAATGAAACAGAAACAAAGTCAGTGTTGAGTGAAAATGAAGTAGCTTGAAAATCTAAATCATGGTGTCATCTTCCTCCTTGTTGTTATGTCTGCATTCGTTTGTGGGTTGGCTTGGCTTCTTTAGCGTGCTGTTTCATTAAAATGAACTGACACGGCTTTACATGTCAATTGATCCTTACTATTTTTCAATGACTGGAGCGGCAATTGGCCCCAGAGGCCGTATGTGACTCCGGGGCATGCCGTGTTCATGCGGTCACATGATTTCCATTCACCATCGATTGCCTTCCTCCCGAAGCGGCTGCAACTGCCATTGACATCAACAAATACACTGGAATCAATAATTTATTGTTGTGTTCAAAGAAACGGTTTGGATTAAAGAAGGTGCGGTAAAGTAACAGAACAAAAGCACTAGAGCTGAGAACAAGCACGGGGAAAATAATTTAAGAAACCACAGAGAGGAAATTGCACGTGATGGCTTGTGTCAGTGGTAGGGGGGTAGAGAGCTTGTCATCGTTGGACTATTGGCTTGAATCTAGTGGGGTTCGGAGATAACTCAATGCTCGGGCTTGCCCCCTTATGCCCTATTATTCCACTTCTGTGTGGAGCCGACAGCCGCTAAGCTGGAGAACACCAGTAAAGGCGAGGTAGCTTACTGCTGCAGAGGTGTGTTGAAAATCCTCCTTGACATTAGCTCAGATTCAAGACTGGCTTTTGACACTTCGCGTGAACTTCTGTCTTACGAAAGACTGTCTTTAAATACTGTTCCAAAGTTAGAATAACTTCTGCCTTCTCTTCCCTCAGCCTTGTCCTGTAACAAGGTATTATTCCTGCCTAATGGAGCACATCAGCGTACAGGATATTTTAAGTAGAAAGAGTAGCCGGCAGGGACTGCAGCAAAACTGTGAAATTGCTCCTTTCTGAAAACAGCCATTTCAAAACGCAAAAATCTTGCTATTGAAGACCTCAAAGTCCCATTCCACGTTACTCACACTGCTCCTGTGCTAGCAGAAAGGTGTGAGGAGTTTATAAGTAAAGTATTCCGAGCAGTTAATTCCAGGAGGATTTAAAAAAAAACAAAAAAAAGCAGTAATGTTTTTCATTGTTGAATGGCACATAACGCGTTGAGAACTTTACAGGTAGTGGTCTTAAAGTTACAAAAATAAAACCTTCATTGCTAGAGAGGCAGGGAGCAGAAAATATTGAAAATGGCTGAAAGCCATCTCCTCTCTCTCCTCTCTCTCCTTTCTCTCTTGATATGTTTACGCTGTTACTTATTTTTACTGGAACTCCCCATATGAATTTTAAAACCAAATGAAGCGTGCATGCAGGCAGCTACTCATTTCTGTGTGTTTGGGCATGCTTGGAAACCGTTCAGCTTGACTCCTGAGGGAGGAGGTGGTGCTTGCTTGGGGTCAGAAGCTCCTGCAGCTTGTTGGGGCAAACTCAGCAATATCTAGCTCTCTTTGGCCATTGCGATGACACTTCTGGCATTGGGATTTGAGGAAGGATACTTGAAAAACAGAGCAGTTGAAGCTCATCACAAATCGCTTACGTATCTGTCGCCAGTGCTTCAACTTACCTAATTTTCTTTTCATGGCTAAGGGCATGCCCAGGCATAAACTCAATTGTTTCTGTAACTAATGCTGGACAAGAATATTGTTATTCTGAAGACAAGAATAATGAAAAGTTGTCTTTATTTCCAGGCATGTTGAATTCCCAGCAGTTCTGTGGAAATCTAAGAGGTGTCAATGCTCAATATCGTTACAAATCAGACTGCTTCTAAGGAGCCTAACTCTTAACTAAAGCAGCCTGGCGTTATGAAGGTGCGGAGCCGGATACCTGATCCTCAGGCCGTTTGTGGATTTAATCAACCTTAGTGATTTAACGTGACTCAAGTGATGCATCGGCCCTTCAGTGTGAGATATATTTCACCTGAGTGGGAAAGCACTCCAGAAACCGGAGGTCCAGTGGCGTTTCCAGCAGGAGGTGAACTTTTTATTGACTCTCTGGCAGAATCAGTAGCAGGCTGGTAATGTTAAGACAACTAGGAGCAGCTGACGTTAGGGGGGGGGTGATTTTTGTCTGCTCAGATGAGATATGCACGGGGTGATAAGAAAAGATGAAGACAGCATAACTCAGGCAGCCGTACGGAAACACCGGGCCTGCCTGGGTTGTATTCCAGAACACTGCAGAAATTCCGAGATCTGTGTTGTGTAAGAGCGGAGCACTAGAAGGGGGTCATTTATTCTCCTTCCCTTCATATTTGTCCACATTTGTACCATTTGTAATCATACCGTTGGAGTGCTCCACAACATTAAATGAATTCCTCCAAAATTATTGTATGGAATAACTGTTACCTCGCTCCTATTTTATGGGTCACTGATAGGCTGAATGAATTGAACAAGGAATGAAGTCTGGGTTAGCGTCTTAACTATTGCACCATAACTGTTTTGAAGAATTCTTTGCTCAGAAGTTAGGCTTTAAAAAGGGGAGGTTGAAGTGCTGTCCTTCAGCTTGCTTGGTCTGTATGAATCTCCGGGTTCCTACGGGAGGTTGGTGGTAAATGCACGTCAGCTCTGAGTAAGGGCTAACGCAGGGAACTGGAGAGCTGGGGTTAGCTGGTTTTGGTTCTTGTAACTTACTGAGTGACGTTACAGAAGTCATACAGCTACTGGTAGGGATTGAAAAAGCCCACATCACTAGATCTTCCGTTTCTCAGGTTTTTGTTAAAGCATCTTTAAATATTAGTGTGTTTTCTAATATTTTTCTGTTGCTTTTGGTTGCTACTGTGCTTCTCTCTCCTCCCTGCATTTCTGTTCATTTTTTTACCTTTAGAGGTGTGTGTTCAAGTTCAGTTCTGCCACTGCTCTTTCAAGAGCATAAATAACGGCTTTCTTGCCCTGTCCGGAGTCTGCCCTTGAGCTCTGCTCGGAGGCGAGTGCCTGGGAAACTTCTGCAACGTTTTACATAGGGTGGGGAAAATGACCGGCAGCAAAACAATAAGTATTGCTTGAAAGTGAAAAGATTTCCTTTTCCTGCCGCTTTATAGCATCAAATGTGACACGAGAGCTTTCCGAAGGGAAAGGTTCCTCCTGCATCTCAGCCAGTTGTATTGCTGTACCTTTTCATTGATAAAATTGGCCTGGTCTAGACACGCAGAATTTACTGCAGATGGAGAAGATCGGCGAGTTCTTCCGAAGGCCATTTCCAGCCACGGATTTTCTCATGCACGGATATTTGCTTTGGCTTGGAGCTTTTTCGGCTCTCATGCAGTAGAATTTCAGAGGGCTGCTCGTCTACACTATGTTTTCCTTTCTGCCCCAACCCTGCACGTTCAAATCAAAAGCCACGTGTGTCTGTGTGGGTTATACAAAAATTCACATAGAAGGTCTCTCTCTTGAAGGAACTGAAAGACGTGCTGTGAACGGCTGAATCTTACAAATGAATAAATGAAGAAATGTATTAAAGCAAAGATATTGCCTCAAAAGTGTTTTTTAATTTATTTTGACAATCAGCTTGAATAATTTATTAGAATATTTCATAATGTACCAGTAAATGGACTGCTGGGAGCGTTTAGAAAAAAATAATTAAGTCTTTGCAACTGGGCACCTCAGTACAGCATTTTTTCTGGTGTAAAATCTTCGATCTTTGAAAAATGTGTGTGTAGAGATGCAAGCTGGCCCCAGGGAGGTCTGTGCACCAAACTCCGGGTGACCGGGACAAATTCCTGAGTCCCCCGAAGTCGCTGGGAGCTGCCCTGTTGATCCCCAGCAGCGCGGTGTCGTTCCTGATGCAGTTGTCCATAGCCCGGTAAAGCACGAACCCTCTTCTCCGACTCCGCCTGGATGGTGAGTCTTTGCCGCAATTTTCAAAATGTTTCTCTTGTTAGAGGTTGAAGAATCAAATGTGGAAAGTGCCAAAAGAAATTCTAGCATTTACTCTTACCAGTTTCTGTGTATCCCGACAAGACCGTACTCAGCTGTAAAATAAAATGAACAGGGTTTTTAGCCTGAAGCAGCTGGCCGTGCCGAGCAGCCCAGGCCGTGCTTCAGCAGAGCAGACGTGCCTTCGCTGACAGCGGTGCGGACGAGCCACCCAGCTCTCCCAGAACACGGGTGGGAAACAGGGCAGGTACTTGTGAGACGAAGGAGTTGTCTCGCTCTCAGGTGCAAAGGTGGCTGCACCGGGTGGGTGGCTGGGGACAGTATTGAAGGAGGAGGCCGTTATATACGGCCCGTTGTTAACAGGATTGGAGCCTGGGAGAGGCCCAGTGCTTGTGATCAGCTTCCAGTTCTGCCACTGATTTCCAGGTGACCTTGGATGAATTATTTTCCCTTTCTATGTCTCTCTACCTCTCTCTGCAGAGAAACTTTTCTACTTAAATCCTGAGATCTTCAGGATGAAGGTAGTTTAATATCTGTTCATTCAGTCAACATGTGGGTAAAGACTAATTTTAGTAAAGGTCTTTAAGTAGTAGTTTTATTTTAAAAAATCAAATAATTAGATAATGCCCGATGTTTTTTGAATACCCTCTAGTAACTAGTTTAAATACACAAAAAAGGAAAAGGAATGAAAACCAGCTCGCCCTCTTGGTTGTGCTTCCCACACAGGCCTCTACAGCGGAAAGTTTTACCGAAACGGGCAGACTGGAGCCTGAATTGACCCAGGAGGCAGATGTGCTGGCACCCTCGTTCTGTGTGGCTGGTTTGGGGGGGATTTTTCTGGTTTTTTTTTTTTAGCAGATGTTCGTGCACTCTAAACTCGTTCTGTTCTTCCAGTGAATACTGAAAAACCCCTCCCGTGGTGACTGCTGGCGTCTGTTGAAGAAACAGTATTGCATCCTCATGTGAAATTTTTTTGTTGTTATTGAGGTTTTCTTTTCTTCCTACTGAGAAAAACAGTGAATCTTGAAAGCGGAAGTCCTCGATACTCTCACCATTTTTTGCTCCTGTAACAACTGGAATGCTCCACACGTCCAGTTTTAGCCGCTGCTCCTTGCTGGCAGAAGGGGCCGCAGGTGCGTTGGTCGCGTGGCGCTGTACAGCCTGCCCTGCGCTGTCACGTGAGCCTGGAGAGCTCGGTGGGGCTCCGTAACCGAGGCTTTCCAAGCGATTTCTCTGTAGGTTTTGGGTTTTTTTTTAAATAAAACTAGCTCTCCGAGATATCCGGGGTAGTCATGTCTGTGTAAGCTGAGTAAAGGTAAAGATGAAGGGTTGGCTGTTGGAGCTGCAAAGCACAACCCGTCATCGTAAGAACGTGTGCTATCGAAGATAAAAAAGCTGCTGTATGGGTCTGATTTAAGGAGTTAAAGAAACATTCCATTCCCGTCCTTCCAGTTTACATCCTAGTTTTGTCCATTATCTTAATATGGGATAATTTGCCGGGAAAACAACTGAAGTCAGGACAGGCGAGAACTTCGCAAGAAGTGGAAGCCCCAGGTCACTCTTACGTGTTGCTGTCAAGGAAGTTACAGCCCTACGAGTAAGTGCCAAATGCTGAAACAAAAGCGATTGCTTCTTGCAACTTCAGCAGCCGAACAGTCTGCACCGTGTGTGAACACAATGAGAATAAGTAGCGTGAGGCAAACGTGTCACCTGGTTTATCGGTGTGGCATCAGAGCGTGTCTCGATTTACTAACGGACAGGATCTTTGCAAAGCCACTGTGACGTGCCGGTGTGCACCAGGTCGGGGGGGAGATTGTTCGGTTTTTCGTTGGTTTGGTTTTGTTTCTTAAATGGCCACGTAGCAGATTAGTTGGTTGCTTCCAGTTGCCGGTTGTGTAATTGTGCATACGAATCAGGCATTCATTTGTGCCTTCATTTTTTCCCCTTTTTTATGCTGTGTCCCTGAGCTACTTTGGTTTCTAAATTCAGGCCTTACATATTTATCTGTGCCATTCAATTAGACCACATCCCCAATGCTGCTATATAGTTTCACAGTATGTGGGAAATTTGGTAATTAAATGCATGCAAATGCTGCAAGAATAGAATAAATTAATTTTTCCTTAATATCAGCAAGCTATTCTGTGATGTTTCTAGAGATAATGTGACCAAGATACTGGCTTTTCTTTCCCCCTCTTGCCATCTTTTTTGAGTCTTTGTTGTTATTGCTCTAGAAATACCTGGTCAAGTTTATATGAAAAGAATCCCAGCCCAGGCTACGCTGAGTAGGTACACAAGGAGGGAGATCTATACTTAAGTTTTTTGGATCTCCAAAGAAAACCTGAGATGGAAACAGGGTTTAAGTTCTACACGTGTGGTGCAGCTTCAGATTTGCATGTGAATCGGAGCCTTCAGAAAGCGTGTAAATGGCAGTGTCACAGCTGGAGTGAGGCAGTTGCGAGGAGTAACCTGAAATCACTTGGAAGGATACTTTGCACTAGGTGTTCTGCCTTTTGGAAATACCCCAGGTACTACATTAAAGGCTGGGCTCTCCGGGTATTTTTAAAAGAAAGGACTCTGTTATTTCTGTGCTGTATTTATTCGTGAAGTCCACCGCGATCCATGGAGGGTCGTGGTTCTCGGTTTCGGAGCGTGCCCATTGCGGAGGCTGGGCAAACGTGTCCCAGCTCGTCCGTGCGGATGGGAGCGTGCCGCCGTTTTGGTGATGTCTCTGGCTTCTGTGAACTCTTCCCACATGAATACAGTACAGTCTTCAAAGCCAAGGGCTGTAAAGACCATTGGTGGCTAACATCATGCTAAAATAGCTGAATTTTAATGATTCACTCCTATATCATAGTTTTCAAGGAATTTGAAAGTCATTTTTCTTTCAGAGGTTCCAAATCTTTAATATGTATTTTGATGCTGTGTGCGTGTTAGCTTAAAAGATCTGACCTTACTGGTGATCTTTTTTCCTTACTTAAGGGACCTTATCCCGCCAAGCTTTTGGATTCTTTCTGTGCTGTACTCTCGTAGTTATTTTGCCTTTCCTCTGGAATTCGTTGCCACTTTGGTGTTTGGGTTCCTCCCTGAAGTGCCAAGCCGTGTCAGGGCTGGGTTGTATTCCAGCCTGCAGTACTGCAGTGCTGTTGCATCAGTGCAGGGTTTCTGTAATTCCTCTCCTCTCTCGGCCTCCTCCTGGAGTGTGAAAAGCTTGAGGAGGTACCAGTAGCTCAGAAATGCAATATATTCTTGTCGCTGGTTCTCGAGCCGAGAGCTTGGCAAAAGGTGCAAAGCTGCAGAGGGTTTGTAGGCGGCTGGATTCAGATAAACGAACTTCCTCGCAGCTCTTCTCTTTTGTAGGAGTGGGGGGAAGAGCGAGGTGCTCTTTGCAGGGACAGTGTAAAATCCTGTCGGAGGTCTGTGCTCCCTGGCAGGTTGGAAGCTCTGCGAGGTCTTCCTCAGCCGTGCTTCTGTACCTCGTCCGCTTCCCTTTTCTTCTCTTTTTATCATGGAGAAGTGCTCGTTTGCGTTGCGTCTGATGCAAAGACGACATATTATAGAAATGTAACTTCCAGAAATTACTATTGTACTTGGTGAAAGTCTTTTAAGATTATTTCATTCTTAGGGCTTGAAATGAATAGAAACCTTGATACTTATGTATATGTAAACCGAAAGGGTGAGATTTGACTTCCCGTAGCGGAGATGTGGCGTGCTCCGGAGTAGAAAGAGGTGAGCCCCCTGAAGTCTTGGTCCTACCTAAAGAAGCGTTCAGCGTGCTCCCTGGCACACCTATTCCAACGCATGCTGAAGTCATCAAGGAAACGTCTCCTTAACTGCAATAATGTCTGATAGGGCACGAAGGAGCTTTTTTTTTTTTTTTTTTTTTTTTTTTTTGCAACAGAGCTCAGCATAGTCCGTGCATGTTGATGTTGGCTACTGCGCGCTCTCATAAACCCAGCCCCGAGTTACTCCTCCTCTGTGCTGTGTTGAGGGGAGCGCTTTGCTAAACGCCTTGTTAGCAGGTAAGGAATGTCCTAATACCCAACCCTTTTTAGACAAGGCTGAACACCTTGTCCCGACCCTGGGAATAGAGCTGACTTGGAATTTTTGTCTAGTAATCAGGTTGCTAGAGAGCAATGACTGGTAGGATAATTTTTGCTTTTTTTGATAAAGTTGCTTTTCAGAAGGGTTTCTGTAGTCTAGAATAGCGCTTGTGTTCAGGAGACAGCCAGATCAGGATAGCCGCCAGCGTGGCTGTTGGAGATCCAGGTCTGCGTGCCGTCTCTGCTTGTGTGGTTAAGCCTGGGTGAAGCGGCGCGGCGGGCAGGGACGGGCAGGTTCACCCAGTGTCCAGCACTTGATGTGCATCTGCCTGTAGCTTGTATCGGGACTGAAAAGCAGCAGGTCTGCTTGCCTCACTCTGTGAGGGCTTGAAGACCAGAGTTGCCTTTGGATCTTCAATGCTATATGCTTGTCTGTCTGTTTTTGCAGTGACTGACTTTGTTCTGCCTGTGCTGTTTGCTCTCCTGCAGAGCTGACCTGTCCGGGGTGCAACATAACTAAAGAAGCTGCTGCAGGATGAAAAGATGGCAGCACGGCTGCTCGCACCACCAGGCCCTGATAGTTTTAAACCCTTCACTCCGGAGTCTCTGGCTAACATTGAGAAACACATTGCAGAATTAAAAAAGAAGCAGCGTCCAAAGCAAGACAGCAGCCACCGGGATGACGATGAAGACAGCAAACCAAAACCAAACAGTGACCTTGAGGCGGGGAAGAATTTGCCTTTCATCTACGGGGACATCCCAAAAGGCCTGGTTGCTGTACCACTGGAGGACTTTGACCCTTATTATATGACCCAGAAAGTGAGTCTGCAAGAAAGACGTCGCTAAACCGCCTTTTTCTTAGGAAATTGCAGGTTTGGGTATGGTTTAAGTAGAAGACAAAGAATGGAGTCTTTGGATGGGGCTTGTTTGTTTGTTTTGTTTTGTTATATATTTTTCTTTGAGGTTTAATAGAGATTGTATGATCAATCTTGAAGCAGCTGCTTGGACGGAGTTAGGAGAACAAGGTCTGGAAACTAAAAATAGATGAAGTTGTGCTAATGTGCCAATTTGAACCATGAGGGCAATAAGAAGAATTTAATTGAGGGGTGACGGTAACGGTTTTAAGTGTGTATTTCATTACTTGCATGGAATTCAGTCTGAATTTGATTGTTATGAAGCAGTGGGATATAGAATCATGACAAAAAAGAAGGGAGATAAACTAATTAACTCGCTTTCATCTTCATAATTTTTATTTTTAAAACATTTGTCTGTGTAATTAAGGTGGTATGGCAGGGGGCATTTATGGGTGCCGAGGTGTATTAAGAAATGAAGTGGTGTCGTGAGGGAGGTGGTGAGTAAGCAAACACTATGCTGGAAATGGAGGGGAGGGACCTTCTACTGGTGAAATACGGAAGAGCATGATCACTGATTTTCTTAGAAGGCTAGATGACTTAAAACTGAGGTTCTTTTCTACTGTTTAATTTCATTGCTTTCTTTGATAGAAATTTAATTTGAATAAGCTGAGATAATGACCATCTATAACTCAGGCTTAGCTGTGCCACTTGAGAAGCTGGAGGTTTGACCGTATATGCGACAACAGTTGCGATGTGACCATTCAAAACTTGGGTAGAACGGCTGTCATGTAAAATCAGTAAGTTGTCACGGGTAACAAAATGTTTTATGACTTTGTGTTGGGGCAGACATTTCTTGCCAGACCCAGAAGTGATTCTGTGACTGGCAGGGCATTATTCACATGAAATCAACTGAATTTGCTGCTGACGTTGGGTATCGCTGCTCATTCTTTTCTGCATTTACACTAGTGAATTTAATGCTTATTTGTCGTGTCGGTGGTGCTAGGAGCACGGGTACCAGCTCAGAACAGGGCTTCGAAATACGGTGATTTGTGTATGTGTTGGATACCAGGCAGACTGGTGCTCAGGTGGATGTTGTACTTAAGGAAATGGATTGACAGCTGCCGTTGCTGCTAAGAAGGTAGCTTACGTTAGCCCTCAGAAACATTTTTCTCTTCACTAAACAAATACTTTCTCTTTATTAAACAAACCTGGAGTTGCCTGGCTTTGGTGTGGGCAGGCTGTGGAAGAGAGACGTATAGCTGAAGAGCAGTTCCGAGGATCTCTTTGGCTGTGTGTGGCCACTTGCACCCAACCGAAGTAGGCGTTACGAAATGTCGCTGCAAATCCAAGCAGGAGTGTTTTGTGCCCTCTTTGTGTTCACGTAGTTGAATGGACGGTGTACGTGGGAGAACTGGGCCACGTTCTTTCTAGCTAAAATAGGTGAGCAGTGCTGAAAGGGCAGTGGGCACCGCCATGTCCTGGAGCATTGGGCAAAGGCTTCTTGGTTGTCTCAATGTTCCACCAGAAGTAGGAGGCAGAAGGGAACCCCGTTAGCCCTCACGCTTTATCTGTCTCCATATTTGCCCCCCAACACAATGCTATTAATAAGTCTTTCATTTTTAGAGAAAAATAAGCCGCGTTCCCAACTTTGAAGGCATCTGTCACGTCTCCAGAAGAGAGCCGTACGTTTCTGCATGTAGCCGCTTGCAGAGTTTCTGCTCGCTCGGTGTGCCTGCCGTGCGGAGATGCGAGCTCTCCGCGGAGCTGGAGCAGCTGCAGATGGAGGGGAAGGTTCTGGAGATGGGAGACAAACTCGCGCAGCCCTGCCAACCTCGTACTTGCTGTTCTGTGAAAGGAGCCTTGCTCTTCCCATAAACACTGGATTAACATTCTACTGGCTCTGTTTCTTTTGCATCCACTTCAGTATGGCGATAGCTTAGGTGTGTGCTACTTCTTTGCTGCTTCAAATAGTCGGTGGCTTCCCACAAAGAATTTTTTTAAGGCTATTAAAAAAGGCCCTTCTCTGAATCATCAGGAATTGCGAATCTGCTGGAATCATGGGAAGTTTTCCAAGATTTTTTTCCCCCTCTCCAGCATTTGCCAGAAGGCTTTGCATCATAGGTCTTTTCTTTTAAAGCTAGACGTACAGCCGGCATAGGAACAAATCAGCTAGTTGCTTTTCCTTGCAGTAGGACACAGTGATCTCGGTTTATCTAAGGAAACTGAAACTGCATTTTAACTGAGAAGCTGAACTTTCCAATGGCCTGTTAACTGATATTTAAAGGAGAAACAGTGTGACCTAGAAACAGAACCATGGTACAGGGAGTCAAAACTCCGGGGTTCGGAGCCCAGCCCTGCAAGCGATGGTTTTGTGCGAGCTACTTCTCTTTTCTCTGCTCGGTTTGATTTTGCAAAATGGGAGTGCTGACTCTTAGGAGAACCGGGAAAGTCCCTTTGCTCACAGCTAGCAGATTTGGGAGCTAATTTAACTCCTTTTTGTCTTTATGTAAGTACCAGAGAGAATTTTTTCATGATTCTTTGTTTTGCAAACAGTAATCACCTTCCAATTCCTGGCCTGAAGCACGTGGTAGAGGCAGCACTTGCCCATGATATTTGTTGTGGAAACCTGAAATATTTCAATTAAAAAACCCAAAAGGCAGGTACACGAACTGCCCTGTTTACATGTGCAAACAAAATTCAGGAAAGCCACCTATGGAGCATCCCTAGCAATGAAAGCAAAGCAGCTGACTGCCTCATAGTCTAGTCTTCCTTCAGTGTTTGCTTAAGCAAGAGGTAAGGACCATCATCCTCTTTTATTTCCGCAACCCCATTAGTATTTCTTTTTCTCTTAATGTTGTTCCGTCTTTTAGACCTCTCTTTCTTCCATTTATGGCCTGGGCTATCACTCCTACTAAACAACTCCTCGCCCTGTTCTTTCCCCTTGAACGTGACTTTTGCCAGGTTGTGGTCATTTTCCTCAAGTAACTTCCATTTCACTCAGTATGAATCTCGTACTTGCTACAGAACGAGGTAAAGGTGCTACTGCTCCTGCAGTGGCTCCATTTACGAGGTAGTAGAAGATCCCTGAGTATTCTGGGAATTGAGGCCATATATAAGCTTAGGTGGATTGATTTCAATGGAAAAATCAACCCTGCAGTTGTAGAAGGCTGGCTATACATCCGTGAACATCTGAGGCTGGAGTGGGATTGTCTGAGGTCACCTATAGCTTGCAGATGAGCACCTGAGGATCTTTCTAGTGCGTATGTGCCAATGGAGTGACTTGCAACTTCGTCAAGTCACATGCACGGCTTGGAAATGGGCCCTCCGGTCCAGAATGTCACCTTGACTGCGTGGACCTAGGAAAATTACAGGGAATTACACTTTAAATTACAGGGATGTGAGAGACCAGCTTGCGGGAGGCACGTCTGGCTCTAGCATGTGCTTCAAGGAGCCTTCGCTTATGACTTCTGTAGGGCAAGGTAATGGCCCTAGAAGGTCAAGATACCGTTAATGGGTTTTGCATTTCAGTGAAGTCACTGAAACAGAGGGAAGAATCGGGACCATCTCAAACATCAGCCTTTTATCCTTACTTTCAAGAGCTAATTACCTTTTCTGGGTCTTGCATGTTTAATGGTATTTTTTCTTCCGCTCCATCTCTCCAGCAGGCTTAAAAGGAGCAGGAAAAGTAAGCGTGCCCTTCCTAGCTATCCTCCCTGCTGTCATGGTAGAATGGAGAAGGGAGAGTGTAATCCCCGTCAGGCGTCTTCCCCAGTCCTTTCTGGGTGCTGGATGGAAGGCAAAGCGTAACGGAGTTGTTTGTACGGCTTTCCATGAGACGACAGATAACGGTACTACTTGCATCCCGTCCTAAGCGTTGCCGTAGCAAGTAGAGCTTTCGTGCTGTGATCAGGGTGTGCCGAGTGTGGCACGGACCGGGAGGTGAGAGAACCTCTGCTGCAGTCACCTAAATAGCTGCAACCCACTGGTGATGAGTGGAAAGGAGGAGAATCATTTCCGCTTCTGAGGCAGAATGAATTTCCTTACATGGGCAGATTGCGATGTCGTTAAAACCTAAATCCAGATCGCTTTTTCAATATTGCACGTTGAACAATATTTATTTTTTTAAAATATATCTTTCAGGAATGTTTTATTTGATAAATTTCAAAAAATATCAAGAGTTTTTCCTATGTTGGGCTTGAAACGAGATTAAAGCAAGAGCAAAATGTGGCAGATACTTCTTTCCCCATAAGCTTTTCAGTGGTGAAGAATAAGTGACTAAGAAAGAATAAATTTGTCCCCGCTTGGGGGGGATGGAAAAATAAATATTAAATAATGTGTTTTCTGTATTAAGAAGTACACCTCTATGAGCCAAAACAGACTTGAAAAGTATTTTGCGTTGACGTTTAATTCTGTATATACTTCTTCAGCCTACAGGGTGCCAGAGTTCCCTGCAAATTAATTTTTAAAATAGCTATGTTAAAGTAACTTGCTCAGGGTGTCATCAGAAAGTCGTCGCTCTCTCTTGCTTAACGTTGAGAGTAAGGCAGTCATCAGTTACCACCGTAGGAATATGGTTCCATATGTTCTTAGGCTGTTCATAAAGCTGTTTTCTTCTTAAATCTTCTGCCCACTCCTCCTCACTTTTCAGCCATTACAGAAATGCTTGATGTAAAACCTGCACGAAGCAAGAGTATTTTAAATCTTCATATAACTGGAATGCTTTTTGCCATCACTTGATCCAGTCTGCCACGCTCTCCAGCATAGCTTCTTTAAATGCGCTACTTTGCACATTGATTTAGAGAAGACTCATCTTTTGTGATCTTACTTCTTTTTATATGAGGACTGTTTCTAAGGTTTCTGTAAAGCGTAGATTCCCAGCCAACTTTACGAAAACTAAAGTGGACAGAGGCTTTTTCACAGCTCTTTAACAACAAACTGAGACTTTTGAAAGTTCAACCAAACTTCTTCTCTTAGAAGACGACTGCAAAATGCCTTTCTCCAGGCATCACCTTCCTCTGAGTTTTGAGCTTTGCCTCAGCAGGCCTTAAAAGGGCTTAAGGATGTTCTTGGACCTGAACCAGCAAACGTTTTAAGAGCGTGCAGCCATTTTGAAATTGAGTTTTAATACATCAGCAACATAAAATAAAACTAAGATAAGGTTTTAAATTGCCAAACACTTTTTGGCTTTTGCGCTCTTCTTTCTATTGACAAGGCCAAGCGGAGATTTACCCAGGATTTTATAAGATACACAGCGGAACTGGAGCAGCGGATCTCGGAACCGTCGGAATCGATGAGCGGACTGGAATGTACGGCACCTTATTTGTGTTACGGTTGTACTGAGAGGCCCAGGTACGATGGGCTTTATAGACAGGAGTAAGTTCAACAAGCACTGTGGTCTAAAAAGAGAAAGCTGGGCAGAGCATGGCAGAGAAAACAAGGAGTTGCCTTATGTAAGGTGATGTAATAGATGAAGGACCAAGCCGGCAAGCAGAACGTGGGGTTCACGTTTGGTAGGCGACTGCCCTGATCATTGGATGAAACAGCTTATATTACAAGAGGGAATGCCAAACTTCTGGGTCGATCCTTGTGAAACAGCTATTGAAAATGTATGTTTCCATGTAGTCACTCCAGCGTGCCAAGGCAAACAGTCTCTGACCCTCCGGATAGAGCAGTTTACGTCCACCTTCCCCGACTGAGCCTGGCTTGCTCTTCCAGTACAGGTCTAAAGTCGGTGGGTTGGTTTACGTCTGTGAAGCAGCACGCACGTGCCTGTGTCTCCCCGTGAAGAATGGTTTTACTTCCAGAGAAGGGCAACGAGGCTGGTGAGGGGTCTGGAGAACAAGTCTTATGAGAAGCGGCTGAGAGAACTGGGACTGTTCAGCCTGGAGAAAAGGAGGCTGAGGGGAGACCTCATCGCTCTCTACAACCACCTGAAAGGAGGTTGTAGCGAGGTGGGGGTCGGTCTCTTCTCCCAAGGAACAAGCGACAGGACGAGAGGAAACGGCCTCAAGTTGTGCCAGGGGAGGTTTAGATTGGACGTGAGGAAAAATGTCTTTACTGAAAGAGTGGTGAAACATTGGAACAGGCTGCCCAGGGAAGGGGTTGAGTCCCCATCCCTGGAGGTATTTAAAAGACGAGTAGATGAGGCACTTAGGGACATGGTTTAGTGGGTGGTGGTGTTGGGTCGACGGTTGGACTCGATGATCTTAGAGGTCTTTTCCAACCTCAATGATTCTATGATTCTATGATTCTACTTCTGGCTTGCTGAGCTGTATCTGAGCAAACCACAGGGCTCCTGCACAGTGGTTTGTCCCGGGTAGAAACGGAGGCATAATGAAACCGAGTCACCTCACAGAACCACTGCATGGGGTTTTGGGGGAATTTCTGTCTTTGTCCAGCTCACCTTGTGCCCACGTAATGTTCAGTACAGTCACGTTGGAGATTTCATTGCTTAAAAGTTGTGGTAGAGTTGAGGGCTCAGTGTTGTGCTAGGGACACAACTGAAGCCCGCGAGCATCCCAGTGTGACGGGTATCCTGCTCCGAAGCCTCTGCAGGGGGCAGTGAAAGGAGATTTAAAAATGAATGGTATGTGAGTCTCGGGAAGTTTGTGGTGTCAGGGAAGGAGGGGCAGCTGGTTCTTAAAAGCGGGTGTCCCTTGACCGCTCCGTAATCTGCAATTTTGAAAAACTTAAGGCCTTTTAGAATATTGTTACATGCCAAGGTAATCTGTTCATTAATTCTTGATGCTGCAATTTAAGAGCTGTCCAGGGTTGTTTTTAAAGTGCTTTTGTTGGGAGATACATTAGTGGTTATGCTAACTAATCTTTTGCACTCGGTGCTGAGCCACAATCGGATTTTGATTTCCTTTTCAAATAATTTACTGCTCAATAGTCTAATTTAGCCAAATGAGCTAAAATACGTTGTTTCACTTACTAGGAGGGAAATGACAAATTTCACAAGAGCGAGTCTCCTGGGGAAGCACAGTGACTGCGTTGGCAGAAAGCCCTCGTGGATTCCCTTGTGTTGGACTCCGGGAGGCTCGGGGCTGTGCCAAACGGTGGGCTGGTGCCGGGGACCGAGCCTGCCGCGAGTCCGGCTTTGCTCCCTTCCCCTGCAGCGGTCTGGGGTTCAGCCGGATGCTGCAGCATCCCGGAGGGAATGTGGAATGGGAAAATGGTGCCAGGGAAAGGGCTTTAGCTTTCCAGTGCACACAAATTGCTTTTTTCCCTTCAAGTTGAGTGAGTAGTAGATGCATTGAGTGTGCTGGTATTAAGCAACCACAGTTCTAATTTTGCCTCTCCAGATGGCTGCGTGTGATTCTCCCGGTGCTTTTTGATGTGCATGTTCGCTAGCGGGGAGACGAAATAGCGGGTCTGTATTTTAAGGCTGGTGATGGAGAGATGAGATCGATTCTGCCTCACGTTCACATGATTCATTCCACAGGTTCTGTATAAAGCAGCGAACCTTAACATCTCGCTAATTAGAGGCAATGAGAGCACACGACTGCCTGGAGTTGGTGCACCAGCGTGGAACGTGCTCAGAATTGCCAATGAGTGGGGACGATGGGTACCTGACTCGTGTCTGCTGGGGTGGGGGGCTCTACCATGAGATTTTCTTTCTGCTTACCTGTCAATCTTCCTTTGCAGGTGAGGTGCTGTCTTGTAAAAACACGATTCGTTGTGGTAGCTGTTAGCGAGGTTTGGGAAGGAGGCGCAGGCTACACGAACACTGCCATAAAGATGGTCTTGTGCACTGGGCAATGGCGTGAAGTCTGGGTTCGGCCGCCAGTTCTGCTCCTGAATCTGTGGTCCTTAGCTGCCTTGGGCCTCGGTTCTTACCTGTTAGATAGGGATAATAGTGCTCCTACCCTCGCGTGACGAAAACGTGCGCTCTTGGATGGGAGGTTTTGCTTCTGCTCTGTCTGAGGTGTCTAGTAAAATGGATGGCTTGGAGTAGTTATTCATGATGTACTGGTAGGTATGTAACGCTTCATAAAGGAGATTATTCTTTAAAAAAGCAGAAAATGCTATTTTTTACCATGGAATTTGTTCGTCTTCTTTTGTACAATTCATGCTTTGATTTTCATGCATTAACTCTCTCTCTCTCTCTTTTTCTTTCTTTCTTTGTTTCTCTGCAGACCTTTGTAGTACTAAACAGAGGGAAAACACTCTTCCGATTTAGTGCCACACCTGCCTTGTACATTTTAAGTCCTTTTAATCTGTTTAGAAGAATAGCTATTAAAATTTTGATACATTCATATCCTTTTTATTACTGAGTTATTTTTGCCTTTGTATATTCACTGAAAAATCTCTTACCTATTGTCTTATTGCTCGATTCAAATAGTGTATGTGAATTGCAGTTCTGCACCTGGTGGAGTTGGATTGGCCTCAGAGCATGCACAAAAATGTGCTTTTTTTGAATGAAAAAGCATGGTCCTTTAGACGCATCCAGTCAAGTAAACTTTTCGTTTATTTTCCCTGCTAAATTGTACCTGTCTGTGTCCGTTCTGCCATCCGTGCACAGACATTGATATGTTTTGGAACAGATACGATTTAGGGCTATGCTTCACATAAAGAGGAGTTGAGCTTTAACTAGCTGCTAAAACGGTTAAATAGAATCAGTATCTGGAGAAGGAGCCAAAGATACCGTACGTGTAATTAGACGCTGACTAATTTCTTGCTCTTTTGGCATCTCTCAAACTTCCTTCTAATGGCAAGGCTATTCCAAACCATCCCGCTGCAGGGCTTCAGACGGCTCCGATGGCTTCAGAAACGTCATCTGCATGTGTTATTAGGAGAGAGGAAAAAAAAATAGTAGTATATTGAATGAGCTGCTTTGCCCTGTTGGTTTGTTTATTTTTAGAAAGTGACTCTAAAACGGCAACACGTGCATTTGCTGTTTTAGAGGCTCCTATATCCTTGCTTCCTCCATCTCATACGAAGAAAAAGCTTTTCCATCTTTTCAAAGTCGACTTGGGATCTGAGGCTGGGGACGTTTTCTTTGGCTTGTGTGTTATTTCTCGTAGATTTTCCTCCCCTCTGGATGTGCTGGGACGCAGCTGAGGGACGCAGATCTGTCAGGTTGAGACCGAGATGCTGGCAGTGGGTCTTGGGCCTTGGTCTAAGATCCATTTGGGTCTGCTTGAACAGTTTTGGAAGTCAAACAGCTTTGGATCTGACCCTGGATTTCACCATTCTGCTAATAATTCAGTAGTTAAAATCCACTCAAACTTCTAATCCTGCAATTTGTGCTGTCCCTGCAACGCTCCTCGAATCAGTTAGTCCAGCACCTTCCATCTGCAAACGTGACACACAAGATCCTGAACGCGCAGAGGGAGCAGAGATGTTTGGAAAGATTCGTTTTCTCCAAGCTAAATCCTAGGTGTCCATGGATTGCAGCGCTGCTTTCCTGTTGGGTATATTAGCAGACAATATATTTTGATGTTAATTGAATAGATGGAATTATTTGGGGAGACGTTTTCATTAAGGCATGTGATTTTTGAATTGCTAAGACATGCCAGAAAATACAAAATAAATTGAATGGTGACGTAAAGAGACTATTTATATATAGTCGCCCCTGGTCTTATTTCCCATGACTGCTGGAAGCACCTTGGCTCTTATTTGTAGTCCACAGAGAATAGGCTGGAAATTGTTGAATTTTATTGCAGTACAGTGATCTTTAGGGAGCTGTAAGCTGATGTAAAGAGCCACGCTAGTGTCCCTTTGATCCTTGACTTTGTTCTACAGTATTTAGCATGATCATTATGTGCACTATTTTGACCAACTGTGTATTCATGACTTTTAGTAACCCACCTGAATGGTCGAAGAATGTGGAGTAAGTAACGCTTCTTGTGTTTTTCAGAATCTCGCAGAATGTTGTTTTTCTTCTATTGAGAAATCTGTTCCTACTCGCGTTTACGTTAGCATGAATACAAGTCGTCTTTTGTATCCACTTTGTTTAGACAAAAGTGTTTGTAATTCATCTTTTTTCGTGACTAAAACGACGTTTCTGCAAACTTCTCAGTGCAGCTCTCTTTCTTCCTCATAACAGGTATACATTCACTGGTATTTATACATTTGAATCACTTGTGAAAATTATTGCAAGAGGTTTCTGTATAGATGGCTTTACTTTCCTACGTGATCCGTGGAACTGGCTAGATTTCAGTGTGATCATGATGGCGTAAGTTGTGTTTTCAGATTATTTCAGGTATTTGTGGCACACGGGAGGGGATGAGACCTTAGGAAGAGGGTGGGTGTGTAAGGAAAAAAATAAATCAAGGAAAACTCAAGTGAATCCCCAAAAGATTTCTTTCTTGATTTTTTTCCAAAAGAAAGCTTTAGCCTGACACGGGGTCACAGATCTGAAACGCAGCTCCGTGGAGTTAGTGGGGTTGCTGCTGCAAAAAATACGATTTTCTGAAAACTGCTTTTATTAATATAAGACTTTATAATAGTGCCTAGCGTTCTAGATTGCTCACATGCCAGAGTGGCAGCTTATTCTGTTAAGCATGGGACTAGGAGCCAAACGTCTTTAAATTCTAGTCTCTACTGCTCCTTCCCTCCTTGGGCTTGCATGTTAAAATTTCCCGGGCTGCGACTTAAGGTTGAACAGTTATTAACCCATTTCCGATGAAGGTGCAGTGTCAGAAAAGGAGACGCTTTATTTTCCTTCCTCATTCTTCTCTCTTGTGCCAGATCAGCTTACATTGGTCTGATAATGAGGATTCATGGGGATGTCTGAATTCACAGCTGAACCAGGAGATGCGCGCTAGATTTCTGTTTTTTTCCTTATTGGCCTGCCTTGATTGTTGCTTAGGCTTAGTACCGCTGATGAAAACCGGGTGTATGCCACTGGTAGTCCGAGTCGCCGGTGGAAGAGATTCCCCCCCCCCCCCCTTTTTACATTTGTTTCTGGAATATTGCACGTGTGCATGTTTGGGCTCCCGTAGTCAACAACGGCCGATGAAAACTGAGGGATCATGTAGGAAGGCTCAGGAGCCTAATTTTCAAGGGTTCAGAGCACTTGAATTTAATTGTCGTAAAATGCTTTAATCATATAAAATGCCTTTTTTTGGCTGGATTCTGCACCCAAGGTTGTCGATTTTCCCGAGCTTCTGCTCTTTTTCTACTTGCCTTTTAGTTGTGTATTTAAATTATATGCAAAGAGTCGGACATTGTACACAAAAGGCAAACAACCAGTAGCTCACCGACACTTTTTGGTTTTACTTCAGAATAGACGAATAGACGGGGATCTGCTGTGCGCGGTGTACACACGCCTGTGTGGGTGAGGCTCCCAGTTCTGTGCACACAGATGGGACTCAACCTGCAGATTGGTTATTTCCTTTGTTTCTCGAGAGATTACCAAGTACCAGCATGCCAGCTTGGAAAGGCCCAAGGCGTTGGTCTTAAAGAAACGTGCTAAATCTCGAGCTGATCTAACTCTGTAACCTCCTTATTTCCAGTGAGGTTGCCTGTAGACTTCCACTACAGTCCTTTTTTGTGTCAAGGGCCGGTGCGTGATGTAAATCCCGCTGATGGGGTCTAAGTTTTATGAAGCACTTGAGGCCTTTCTGCACCAGGAAGGATCTTGACTATTGTGCATTTCTTTGCTTTTTCATACCGTGTTTCTCCCCAGACAGCACAGAGGAAATATTCTATCCTAAATTGTGGTAAAATATAACTCCGCTAACGTTGCACTAAGCCTCTTGCCCTCTGTGTATCTCAGGCTTATCCCTCTGTACAATGGGGATAATCATACCTACCTGTGGCTCGCAAACAGGTAGTAAAGCATGAAGGATTAAAAGGAAGGCCACTAATCAAAGCAAAAGATGTTCATGCTTTATTAAAAACATGAAGTGGAGCGAATATACCTGAAACCACTGCACTGAGGTGATGTCACCAAGTCTCCTCGCGTATTTGACAGTTTTACAATTAACAACTTCTGCAGAGATAGCGTTAAATTTTCAAGTCCTATATAGGCGAGAATGCAAGTGTCCAACCGCGCACCTGGACAAGCTGGTTGCAGCGTGGAGAGACTTAAACTGTGTTTTGGCTCTGAAATTTTCTGTCTCTCTCTTTTAAATGCCAGTTCTAAAGCATTTTAAGTTACAAGCTGTTTCCTACAAACAGACAACTAATATGAAAAGGAAGGTGACCCCAACGGTGCCATTAACTCTGGTTTAATTCTGCAGGTATATAACAGAGTTTGTAAACCTAGGCAATGTTTCAGCTCTGCGCACTTTCAGGGTTCTGAGAGCTTTGAAAACTATTTCTGTAATTCCAGGTAAGGCGGCCTCCGGTTGGTGTTAGCTGTTGGGTACAGGCCCCTGTGAGTGATGTATTGCTTTGTCTGTAGTTGTTGTTTTCTTTTGGTGTGTGTATTGTCATTGTGTTTTTTGTGTGTGACCTCCCTCATTGCAGATATGTCACAGAGTTTGTGGACCTTGGGAATGTCTCAGCATTGAGAACTTTCAGAGTTCTCCGAGCTTTGAAAACTATCTCTGTTATTCCAGGTGAGAACCGTTAAGCATTAAAGGCTGGTCTTGCGTGTATCTCTCTTCCATATCTCCCCTCCCGTCCTGCATTGCTTTATTTCTCAGAAATGGCACTAGGATATTTTTGATGGGCTTTGCAGTCTGTATAAACAGAGTAGTTTGAAATTAAGGCTTCTGGGCCATCAAATTTCGGGATGAACAGTCTGCTGTTCCGTACTTCTTTATCCCTGTGTATGCCTGTGGCTGTCTGACCTCTGAAATGAAAGCCAGGCCTAAAGTTTAGTTCCAGATGAATAAAGGATCAGGCACTCCCTTCCTCCTCAGGCTGAGCAGTTTCTTGCTCAGCGAGTCATCCCATTATCGCCAGTGTTTCTAGAGTTGTTCTAGGAATAAGTTTGTAAAGCAAGTGAGCGAACCCCGACCAAGATTAAAACCTTTCTGCATGAGGCTACTTCAGTTGCTCGGAGTCAGATGGGATCTGGGGCAGGTTGTCTTCTAGGTAATGACAGTAAGCTCGCCTCCCCGTCTTCAGAAAGGGTGGGTGCTGCCATTTTGAGAGAGACTAAGCTAAACGGAGCATTGGCACGAACAGCTTTTGCATTTGTATGTTGTAGTGGAACCGGTTGTCAGCTATTAATGCAATAGCGTGTGGCCCAAAGTACTGACCGCGCCCTCGGTAAGCCAGAAGTCCTAATTCATAGACCTGCCCATTTCACGTGCCACCCCCAGAGCTGGACTTTGCAGGACCCTCACTTACAAAGCTACTTCTAGACTCTTAACTCAGTCTGGGTGTCAAAGGGTGAGCAATGGCCCTTCCTTTATTGTAAGAGACCGTGGAGGCATTATGGACTGAGAACGTGATTCCGATCCTGAATTCTTGCACAGAAAAGTCCCGTGCAGACGGTTTCTCAAAAGCGTCCCTAATTTTAAGGTCAAGCTCAATTTTCGTAGGCACTGAGTCATCTGTAGTTTTCCAGTTTTCAGGTGCTTGACCTGTCTCAAGGTAGGCACCCTAAATAATCACTTGATGAGTTTTGGTCTTCTATTTCTTTGTGTTTTGTTTCCTAATGCATTAACTGGTAATGGTTCTTTTGCTTTCTCAGGCTACACTCGCATATACGTTTGCCAGAAAAGAGACTATGGAATTGTAGGGGCCCATCGCTTTTGTCCCCATTCCAGACTGCTAAACCCATCAGATGTACACGGCTGTTGTGCATGATGTTCTTAAGTGGCACCTGCTTTCCCTGCACGGAATGAGAGTATGCTAGAGTCATGTTCTTACTTAGCCTTCCTTAATGTTTGGCCGCGCACATACAAAGCGCAAAAGATATTTGGTAATTGCTGTCAGCAGTGCACTAGACTGGAAGTGCAGCTGCGGTTCTGTCAGCCTGCTGCAGGTATTAACTGGCTTGCTCAAAGAAAAGCATCGACGTTAAAATAAGTTTCGTATGTGTTTTGCTTTCATAACCATGGCAAAGTGAAGATGATGCAACTTTAATGAGCTGGTTCCTAAATGTGTGACAGCATGCCTTGTCTTCCTATGGAAAGGCGCGGAACGGTTCAGTTTTGTATCATTCTCTCCATACTGCTCAAAACTAACGGCGTTTTATTTCAAATGACGGCAAGGGGGGTGGATCTGAGCCCCTCTAAGTTCAGCGCAGCCGTACTTTTTACTAAAGGGATGATTTGCTGCACGCTTTTTTGAAAGGGCTGACGTGCTGCACCCAGCCGAGGGGACGGGCACGCTGCGCACGTCCGCGGCTGGAACCGTAAATGGCAGGACTTTGGTTAGTTGTCCCAGTCAGGCGCTGGGGTGGGACTGCCCCAGCTGTGGCCCTGCAGCGCGTAGGTAAAGCACAAACCTCGCTCCCCTCTCGATTTTGTGACTAACAGTGTGAGGGATGTGAAGCATTTGTGTAATTAGCCTTTTGGGTTATTTAGTATTAACTTAGGCATAGAGTGCTCTTTATGGGGTTTAGTGCTATCATGTCTCAGGGCAGAAATGATTTTTTAGAATATGCTTAATATTAAAATATAAAGGGGTTCCCCTTCTACTTCAGCGCGTGTAATGGAATGGAAATTTTAACACTCTGGTGAGCTAATGAGAAAATTATCTTGCTGTTATGACGAGTGCTAACTACATCTTCTATCAATAATTGGAATTGTCCTCAGTGTAGTTTTTTAGACGAGATAAAAATGGGAAATATTGCCAGAATACTACATGCCGCTGGATAAAATTCCGTGCAGGTAGAGGATCTGTATAGATTTGTGTGACAGGAATAGACTGCGGCACCTATGAGCTAAAATATCAAAATACTGCTTTCATCCTATGGCTCGATAGACCATCTTAAACTCTGTGGTGGTCTAAAGCTTTTTATTGGCACTTGAGTTATCGGTATTTTAATTTACTAGTGCCGTCAGTCTCCACGCATTGCCAGCCTGTGACACACCTACGTTAAATAGGACCCGGGGGTAATCTGGACCTGCCGTACCTGAAGGCGATTGCTTCAGCTGCAGGTTGTGGAGGTTGTATTTGTCCCGTGGCTGGGCTGGGAACACTCTTGCTGCCAGTTTGTCACCTTGGTTCAAAACCCCGTTCTCCTTGTATGCCTGTGAGAGAGCAACATACAAACCAGAAACACGGACGCTGGTGTAAATGGCTGCATGTGCAGAGTGGTGCATATCTGAGCAATGGAGATGAGCATGCGAACGAGTGTTGTCATGGTTATTTGTCTGCCGGAACTAACAGCAAAAAACTGCTTTGTGTTGGAGTAGGGCTTTGGCATTGATTAAAAGTTTTGAAGATTGAAATAAAAGACATTTAAAAAAAAAAAAAAAAATTCCTCCATAAGAATTCCTTTTTATTTATGTATTTTTGAATCTTTTTGTTCCTGATATGGATCAAACTTCTGTTGCTACAGAAAGGTTTCTTGTCAAAGGTTTATTGCAGAATGCTCACGTGGCCTCAGCCAGAGACTTGGATCTGACTAGCCCCAAATTCAGCTGGCTCTGTGATTTCCCCCCCCCCCCTTCAGCCTCCTTCACGACTCATTTATAAATGCAAGATCATCCCAGTTAATATCAGACGAGCTAATTAAAGGGCCCTGATACTGCATTGTTCCTGCATCCCAAATTCTTGCTTGTTCAGATCTGTCTCCCGAAAGCATTAGTGCTGCATTCTTCCCCCAGCTCACGGATGGTTCCTCTCACAGACCAGACTGGTTTGGAAAACCGGCAGGATTCTTGGCTTATGCCTGGGCTTACTTTTATTATTGAGCCTTGCCTATCAATGATCCTGACGGCCTTGGTAAAACCCGAAGAGCCAGCACTCTGGATGAAATCCTGCCCTACCCGTAACAAAACCCATCATCTAAATGAAGGATTCAGCTCCCGCAAGGAAAGGGGAAGTGCTGAAACAGTTTAGTTAAGCAGTAGAAACTTAAGATGTAGGCAGTTCGAAAGGTATTTGATCTTTGTAAGTTGTTGTAGTTTGTGCCAATAAGCCGGGCTTAAACACGACTAAATGTGTCCATGGAGAGGTTTGTAGCAGTGTATCTTAATTTAACGTCTCTGTTCAGACAAGCCCTGCTTTCATGGCAACGACTCCTGAGGACGCTTTGCATCCTCTGCTGCAAGGCTCAGATATTCTCAGGGATGAACGTCGGTATTTCGTTTTGTTCTAACTACTGCTGATTCACCATTGAAAGCGGTGAGCTTGGTTCATTCATCACCCTTATTGTACGGTGTGGAAAAACCGGAATGCGAGTGGTGGTTCCCAGGAACCCGGCCACTTTCTAGCGACGATCTTTTGCCACCATGTAGCGGTTGTAAGGTACTGTACGTATTTGGATTTTCAATGTCTTTTCATTCTACAGGAGTGATTTCTAGTCTTGTTTTCTTCTCCGCAGGCTTGAAGACCATTGTGGGTGCCCTAATTCAGTCTGTGAAGAAGCTGTCAGATGTAATGATCTTGACAGTATTTTGTCTCAGTGTCTTTGCTCTGATCGGGTTGCAGCTGTTTATGGGCAATTTAAGGAACAAGTGTGTGATATGGCCAATTAATGTGAATGAGACTTTCCTGGATAACGGCTCTAGGGGCTTTGACTGGGAGGAATACACCAACAATATGTGTAGGTATTTCTGCAGTGATACTCCCTAAAACCTTCTTATCCGACTTAATGCTGCTGACCAGGATTTCTGACGTGGCTTATAACGTGGTGTGTCCAGCTTTGCGCAGTAAAAACCCCTTGCTCAGATATTTTTCAGTTTTTAGCAACCTGGCCTTGTTAAGGTGTTTCTAGTTGGGTTCATCCTTTAGAAGGTCTTGGCTGTGCTCTTTTAGCTAAATATTTTGTCAAAAATGCATTTTTTTCTGTTTTGTTTCTGATTAAAAACTGTTTAAATATGGTAAAGGGGCAGTAACTCTGCCCGTTTCAGTCCCTGGGCTGAATGTCGGGACCTTCACTTAGTTTTGCTGAGTTCTCCAGAGAATGCACATGAAGTTGCTGGTACCTGTTTCTGCTTTGCAGCATCCTTCCGCGCTGGCAGGATTTCAGAGCTGTAAACGATGCTGCGGATGATCAAGGAACCAGCCTCCAAGTTTTTGTAACTCAATTTCTTCCTCCCTTCTCACTTTGAGCTTCTCTGCTGTGCAGTCAGCTAGTTTTAAATCTTTATTCGAAATGCTGTACTGACTTCCAGAAAGGTGTTTAAACTCCGGCACCGTTAGTGGGGCTAATGTTATTTAAAGCTGAGTTAGTTTACTGATAAATTTATCAGTAGGGGATCTAAAGGGCTCTTCAGGGAAGGTTTTTATAGTGCTGTAGTATGTTAAATCCTCTAACTCCATATGTGTGTGCATGTAATCTTTTCTTTTTCATCTTCTTCAGCAAATTTTTACATAATTCCTGGTGCCCCTGATCCTTTGCTCTGTGGTAACAGCTCAGATGCAGGGTGAGTGTTGAGCTTTATTAAAAGTAGAGACTCTAATTACCATTGATGTTGGCTAACGATGGCAAAACCTTTGGAATATTTCCTGTTGCTTCCTTTGTTGGTTCTGGTGTTGTTTCGCGCGTAAAAGGTTTCACATTTCTTAATCTAATTATTAATCCATTGTTACTATCTGTTTGACTAATATAATGTAAGCTGACATTTTTCATGTCATCTCAGGAGGCAGGTACGTCTAATGATGATTACTAGTGGCATTATTTCCCTCTGAAGCCAACCATAAGAATCATCGGAGAAGTAGGGGATGGAGGTTCAGAAATGGAAACTTTCCATGTGCTGTTGCCTCCAATTGGTTTTTCACCCAGTCCTTCAGCTCTAAAGACACTTAGGGCAAGAGCTAGTCCTTTCGGCTCACGTTGGGTGAAAAGCCTCGCGTTGCCGCATCTTGTTTCCATAGGACAAAGATAACAGGGCTTTTCTGAAATCCTGTCTGTCAGTCTCCTTGTTTGCTATTCGTACGTGACACGGAAAGCAAAATGCATGCCATTTGTTACGAGGGTTATGAAAATCTCCGTCAGCATGGATAATGTGCATGTTGTCAGCCTGCTCTATCCCTTTTACTGCCCTGATGCCCTGAACTGGCTGTTGTCTTCTTCACAGTCAATGTCCGGAGGGTTACACGTGCATGAAAGCAGGACGGAACCCGAACTATGGTTACACGAGCTTTGACACTTTCAGCTGGGCTTTTCTGGCTTTATTTCGCCTTATGACTCAGGACTTCTGGGAAAACTTGTATCAATTAGTAAGTAAACACTTTGCTTCGGTGTTATACAAGATGGGAATTTGGGGACAATACAGGAAAGGCAAATGTGACAAGCTTTATTTTATTCCTCCTATCTGGAAGAATAACGACAAGTAAAGCCGCGCAATGAGATACGGTGTGTTGAGGAGGAAGGGGACGTTACCTGTAAGCGGGTGTTGTACTTTCAAGTCTGGAAGGGATGGTGGGTCCTCAGCGTGCGTGCAGCTGAACTGTGAATTAGTTCTGGAAGAACCTGACCGCCTGCGGCAGAAGACTGTGAGCAGTTCAGCTCCGCTGACAGAAGGTGCCCAGGTGCTTTGGAGGGCAGAGTGTTTCCTTGTAACCTGAGGATGGTTTGGGGACCTTGCTGAAATGGCTTTTCTTCTATGTGGTTTTGTTTTAAGGGAGTCTCAGCATCGAGTTTCACATTGTACTTCTGAATCGTTTTCAGTTTGCATCCGTTGGATGTTCCCTTAAGAGAAGAAGAGGGATGTCACCTTTTGTGTTTATGGCTAACGAACGTGCAGTGTCTCAGTGCTTTGCAGTGGAAGTGCTGAGATGTTAAATATTCAGCACCGCTGTATTTTCTTAGAAGCATTCAGGTCAAGAAACTTGGGATGGGTTCACGTATCGGGTGTCACTCTGAAATTGCTTTCCCCTTTCCTTTTCTCTTCCCTCTACTGTTCTTTTCTACTTCCAGACCTTACGAGCAGCAGGAAAAACCTACATGATCTTCTTTGTCTTGGTGATCTTTGTGGGATCGTTCTATCTGGTTAATCTAATTTTGGCTGTGGTAGCTATGGCTTATGAAGAGCAGAACCAGGCCACGCTGGAGGAGGCAGAGCAGAAGGAGGCAGAATTTAAGGCCATGTTAGAACAATTGAAAAAGCAGCAAGAAGAAGCACAGGTGAGTGTTTTGATCGTGTATTTTTTTTATGCATTTACATATTTTAAGATTTGTTTGCCTGTTATTACAGAGCAGTGATGTATAATCAAAACATGCAGCAATGCCATGGCCGGCTTGCCCTGGCATCACGTCCTGTTGACCGGGGTTGACATTGCGCACTCTCTCTTCCCTGCGGCTGCTGTTTTTTCCTGAATTATAGGCAAGCTTGCTGTGTTTATTTTGTGTTGGAAAACTCCCTCCTATTAAATGTTCCCAGAGTTCCTAGTTAAGTGTGGGAATATCTCTGCAAGACAGACAAGTACATCTTTGTTGGTCCTTTATCAAATGCTTATAAACAAAGCTGAGGGACTGAGAGAGATTTTACTACCTGCAAAAGTAGACTATAAAAATTTTTACAAGTCCTGGCTGCAAGTTTCTTCCAAGAGAAAGAATAAGCATCTCAATCCTGCCCCAAAGGCTTGTGCTCACATGCATTAAGCCACACTCTTTCCTAAAGCAGAAAATGAGAGTATTAATCATGGTAAGATCTGATTTATTTTTCCCTTCTCTTGCCTACACCCTCAGGCTGCTGCTATGGTCACTTCGGCAGGGACAGTCTCTGAAGATGCTGTGGAAGATGATGGGGGGGGGAGGATGTCTCGGAGCTCTTCGGAGATTTCCAAACTCAGTTCCAAGAGCGCCAAGGAGCGTCGAAACAGGAGGAAAAAACGAAAGGACAAGGAACTGTCAGAAGGAGAGGAGAAGTGTGACAATGAAAAGGTGTTCAAGTCTGAATCTGAGGATGGCATGAGGAGGAAAGCGTTCAGGCTACCAGATAACAGGCTAGGAAGGAAATTTTCCATCATGAACCAGGTAGTTTTCATTTCCTTCGCTAATGTTTATGCTTGCTTGGAGTCAGGGTAATACTCTAGTTTAGATCCTGATTAGCATGTCAAAGGAATCTGCCCACCGTCTTAAACTTGCAGTGGATCAGGAGGACGCTTACGGCCCAAGTTTACAGCCCTTGCACACACCCTGGCATAAGTTGTTCCTGACAGCAGTAAATCTAACCAGATAACTTCTTCACCGACGTAGCTCAGCCAGCCAAAAGTGAACAGCTCTTGAAGTATAGCTGACGACTTAGTGTGATGGTTTGCGTAGACCTGGAGAGGGAGCGAAACCACTTTAGCAGCACTTGACGGCACTGCAGTGCTTTGTTTCCATACTATTCACGCTGTTGTCATTCTTTCTTTTCTCCCTCCTAGTCTCTCCTCAGTATCCCAGGCTCCCCTTTTCTCTCCCGACACAACAGCAAGAGCAGCATCTTCAGCTACAAAGGGCGATTTCGTGACCCAGGTTCAGAGAATGAGTTTGCCGATGATGAGCACAGCACAGTGGAGGAAAGCGAAGGCAGGAGAGACTCCCTCTTCATCCCCATCCGCGGTCGTGATCGAAGGAGCAGCTACAGCGGCTACAGCGGCTACAGCCAAGGCAGCCGGTCCTCGCGTATTTTCCCCAACCTCCGCCGAAACGTGAAGAGGAACAGCACGGTGGATTGTAACGGCGTGGTGTCCCTCATCGGTGGCCCACCTTCCAGCATGCCTGGGGGACGCCTTCTGCCTGAGGTGAAAATAGATAAGGCAGCTACCGATGACAGTGTAAGGAAGTCAATGAGTAGACAGCGTAGGCATGGCGGTCTGTCCTCTTCTCCTCTCCCGTATGCCGCCCTTCGAGTGAACCAGACACCCTGGCGGAATGAGAGTCGGTCTGTCTGACCGCAGACGATAAAGTCTGTAATGGATGAAACGCCCTGCGCTTTAACTTCCCCTTTCTTTCCTTCTCAAACTCCGTGACCCACCTCCTTCTCCCCCGGCTCCCTGGGAAAAAAAGGCTTGGAATTGAGTCCTTAATGAAAGGACTGATAATAGTAGGAACCCTTGGTGTCTGTCAGGGCAATTCATAAGGAGCTGTTTAAAGCGTGGGAACGGGGAAACCAACCAAAGTTTGTTGCAAATGTTCTCCACAATAAGATAAAATACTTGGAGATTTAAAGGGAAACACAAACAATCTTTTAGCCCTAAATTTTGCAAGGGAAGCTGTTAGTAAAATAAGGATTTTTAAAAACAATTTTTTTAATTTTTAAATTTTCCCTGACACTGACTTTTTGTAATTAGTCGATTGAATTGGTATTGAGTAACCTTTTTAGTGGATCAACATTTCAGAGTGCAGGAGAGAAACAAAGCTCAAAAAATAGAATATTAGTTAGTAGGGTGTAAAAGAATCTGGATAAGATTGAAACGACATCATTTGAGAGATTCCCAAATCAATTGTTTCTGAGAAAAGTCTGGTTACCGTGCCCATAAATTCCAAGCTATTTTTTTTTTAGTTATTTCAATTCTTGCAACCTGTTTGACCTTAATTAGTTATGTTAAGCATCAGTTGCTATCTGTTTTTTTTTCCTTCCCTAGTTAGCATGTTAATACAATGTTTTCCTTCAGTATTTGATTCTCTTTCTAACACAGCATGAATGTGGTAGGAATAGTAATCTGCATGATGCATGCGTAAAAGCGAAAGTATTACTTAGCAGTTACTTTGCTAACTCTGTATGTAGAGAGAGTTCAACACGCAACAAGCAATTAACTGTCATGGTGGGAGGGCTGCATGGGCTGTGCAGAGACCTTGGCTCACAAGCAGACAGCGGCAAATTCCTGTAATGAGGAAAAAAACCGGTTGTCTGTTAGTACATGAGATTGTCTGTGCCTAAACAGGGACTGGCATTTCCAGAGCAATCTTAGGAGGGAAAGCGTGAGGTGCCTTTAGCAGTGCAAGCTCTTTGACTTGAGGGGAGCGAGGTGATCCTTCGCAAGGGTGAAATCGAGATACGGTTTCATGTCCCTGTTGTGTTAGAAAATCAGCTTCACAGTGGGCTAGAGTGGGAGAAATCCCCGTTAGTTCTCGGACAGTGATGTGGCCGAGCTTCTTTTATCCTAATTTTCAGATGCAGATTTTGAAATAAATGTTGATACTGTCAAGTGCTTGTTTTCTAACCCTCGTTAATTTGGGTGGCTCAAATGAGGCTGGGGTGGAGTTCACACTCTGACCAGACACGTAAAGTCGACCGGTTAAAAGAGTCACTGCCTGTGCTGTTGGTAGTAGTACAGGGTATAAACTCCTTTGTACTATAGCAGTCTTCGTTAGAAATGTTCTTTAAAATGTAGTCCTTAATTTGTCTAAGGCTGCAGAGTACTGGTACTAGCAGAAATGAGGGCTTGAGTTTTGGTTTGGCCACTTACATAACGTAGGAAAGTGAGAAGGATAGCAGTAACAAGGATGTTTCTCTCTCTTGGGCATACGTGCCATATTTCTAGGCTGATAGCATGTAAAATCCTGGGAAGATTAAGAGTTTGTCTTAATCAGCGTATGAATTTTGCAGGGTACTACTGAAATCGAAATTAGAAAGAAACCCGGTGGGTCTCTCTTGGTCTCGATGGATCAGGTGAACGCATCCTATGGAAGAAAGGATCGAACCAACAGTGTAATGACCGGCTTGACGAATACCCTTGTTGAGGGTAGGTACGGCCTGAAGGTGCGCCTTTGGTGTTCTTCAGCGTGTGGGTATCGATTGCCCTCTCGTGGTGTGTTGGAGGAGGACAGCGGACCCATCCACCTGGCAGTTGTAGGATAGTTCCTCACACCGCATCTGCCCTGGGTTCCTTGTGCCAGAGCCGTGCTGGCTGTCCCTCCGCATGGCCAGAGGTGTGGCCGCTCACAAAATAGGGGTACGGACACGCGTGTCCACTCAGTTTGTCCAAGAGGATGCCGAATGGTAATGTTAAACTTCATGAGATGGCTTTGTAGTGGCCGTGGGGATTAGAGCGACGGCTGGTCTATAAGGAGCAGGGTGAGGGGTGCAGGGTGGGGAGTACAGGCTCAGGCCGGGCCCCCTCTGTTCGGGCAAGTGCTGCACAGCAGAGATCGGTTTTGAGCCTTGGGTGCCGGACAGAGGACGTGCGTGTCCTTCAGACATAGAGAATTTAGCTAGCCCTGCTTTCGAGTAGTACGTGTTCATGCATTGGTTTTGCCTAAACCTGCTTCTTTTGGGTCATTATTGACACAGAAGTATTTATTAGACTTTATTTTACTTGCTTTGCACCTGAATTATATAGATACAGAGGTAAAGACAACAGAGAGTTGTAATTTTATAATAATGAATGTGCAGTGTGGAGGTTATAGGAGTAAGACAATGTCTGATACAGGTGTTCTGTCTCCTAAGGAGACATCTCCCAAGGACCGGAGAGACCCTCCTTTGCTTACGGTCCACGGGAGAAAAAGATTTGAGTGACACGAAGAGCTGAAATGTGACAGCTGTCAAAAGAGAAAGGGACTTCTGCATGACGGCAATTCTGAAATGGACAGCACACAGAGATGAGATTTCCAAATATGTTATGCAGGAGCCAGCAAGAATTTATGAACAGCAGCCATATGAGGTTGATGATCTCAAATTCCTGCTGTCTCCTGCAATAAAATTGTATGAAAACTAAATATACTTAGAAACAGAGCAAGGTTCTGCTGCTGCTTCCCTCCTGCGCAAACGCCTACAGGCTACAGTGCTACGGTCCTCTTTTTTAACTTTAGAAATTCCAAGGCAACTAAATACTAAGCAACCAGGGAACCAATGAGAGAGAGAGCGCAGTGGTCCTTTCCCTACCCATAAAAATATAAAACTTCAGCATGAGCAGCTGTATAGCCTGAATGGAACCATTGCAAGTCAAAGAATAGAGGGGGGGAACTTCTGCTTTTTATTTTTTTTTCCCCCTAAGCACTTGAAATAAGCCAGTTGAAAAAAATGGACACAGCATCATGTTTGATTTCTGTAAATGGATGTGGTTTATCTTAATCAGGTTATTCCTGTTTAAAATCCTTTGCAGCATTATGTCATATATTTCCTCTTTTAGACCACGTCTGCATTCAGCACAGAATTCATTTAAGTTATTTAAAAACTAGCACCAAAGACCGCTTCGAATCTGTAACTTTGATTTAAACCGTTTTACCTTGATGAGTTCCGAGTTAAATGTACCCCTTCACTTAGGATAATTTGGATTGAATCGTAAGATCCACACGAGGCTGTTGCTCAGGTTTGGAACTGCGCTTCCTCGTGCGGATGCGATGTAGCTCTTGCGTAAGTACAAAGGAAGAAGTCAGTGAAGTTCAGGACAAAGACGACTCTTCTGTCGTGGCGATCTGCATGATTGGCCATGGTCATAAGGTTCACGGCTTAGTACCTCTTTGTCTTAAGCTATTGCCAAGCATCCTGGAGTTCCTTTGTTCTGAGAGTTGTATGTACATACGGCAAAACATATCTTTGGCCCAAGAATATTGAATTGTTGTGCAAGCAGGGAGACGCAAGAGAGGTTCAGGACAGGCAAAATCAGACGGTATTTTAGCCGTGCTGAGCGTCAGACAGATCCAGCAGCCTTAGAGGTGAAGACTGAACTCTGTTGCTGTTTTGTTTTGTCACTGTAGAGCTGGAAGAGTCCCAGAGGAAGTGTCCCCCTTGCTGGTACAAATTTGCCAACACGTTCTTGATCTGGGAATGCCACCCGTACTGGATCAAGCTGAAGGAGATAGTGAACTTAATTGTCATGGATCCTTTTGTTGACTTGGCCATCACCATCTGTATTGTGCTGAACACTTTGTTCATGGCAATGGAGCACCATCCTATGACCCCAGAGTTTGAACACGTGCTCTCCGTAGGAAATCTGGTAAGATAGTAGTGGCAAATATTCCTTGCAGATCTGCTCCTACGGGGACACATTGCTTGTTAATGTTGACTTAGACTGAAAGAACTGCTGTTCCAGACTCTAGAGGACACTGAGCGGTGTGAGCTTGCCCTCACTGCAGTCTGTGGCCACTCGGAGATGTTTGCTAAGGGTGCACTCCTCTGGCCAGAATTTGTTACTACTTAAAAATCCATCTGTTAATTCCTGGTATGCCTGGGTAGGTGAATGATACTTGTGCTGCATCAGAGGAGAAAAGACTGTTGCTGACAAGCACATGGCATTGCGTAGACTGCATGTTTGAATTGGCGTGACAGATTGCATTGTTTGATATTTAGCCTGAAGATCAGAAGATGAACAAAAGCGAAACTTTGCCTGTTCTTTGTCTGTCTCTCTCCTCACCACTCCAGGTTTTCACTGGAATTTTCACAGCAGAAATGTTCCTGAAGCTCATCGCCATGGATCCCTACTATTATTTCCAAGAAGGCTGGAACATCTTTGATGGATTTATTGTCTCCCTCAGTTTAATGGAACTGGGTCTAGCAGATGTGGAAGGACTTTCTGTGCTGCGATCTTTCCGATTGGTATTCCATATTCCAGTTCTTTTTGAATGCTACTATCTTGGAGCTACTAGAAAACTTTTTACATAAGTAAAGGCGAAACCCACTTTTTTTTTTTGGTTTTGGGGAGGACAGAGATGGAATGGTGTCATTTTTGTGGTCTCTTCTTACTTCACAACTGCTGTTTATGAGATGTGAGCAACAGCTCATTGCATGTAGGCAGCGAAGGATGACTTGGGGAGGTATCTTGGTGTAGAGTACTTAATATGGATGGAGATGGACCATGTTAGAATGTGCCTCTTATTTTATGCGGTCAAATTTGGTAGGTTGTATGTTGCAGTATAATAAAAGTGCTGAATACCTACAGCCTTCACGTGCTGTAACTTGTGCTGTCAGTGGTTAAGCTTTTGAAAATTAAATTATGAAAACCTCAAGGTTAGGTTTTTGGGAGCAGAGAACCACAACTGAGGTCGGATTTTCCAAGGAGCACGGTACTCCGAAGCTCCCGCTTATATCCAGCTTCAGAAAGTCTGTTTCCAAATGAGATTCTCTGGAAATTAAACTTTGATTGTGTGTTCTGGATATGCCAGGAAAACAAGTCCTTTTTTCCAGAGGAAGATGAGAAGCATTCAGGAAAGAAACAGTAAATTTTTATTTACACGCACTGCAAATAAGTCTCCCGAGTTCCTTAATGTTGCAAAGTTTGCAAAGCAAGATAGAAGCGCCATACTTTTCCTTTGTAAAGGGAGATCACCATGTGGGGGATAACTAAGTACAAAATACAAGACGCCAAATTCAAAGAGAAGTTAAGCATTCCCTACTCCCACTGACTTCAGTAGCATAAGCATGGGCAGATGTTTACGTAAAATACAAGACGGTTGATGTTTAGAAAGTTCTACCTGATTTTCCTCTTTGTTTAAGATGAAATTAAATTGTCATTTTTCTGTTTTGTTTTTTGGGTTTATTTTTTGTAGCTGAGAGTCTTCAAACTGGCCAAGTCCTGGCCCACTCTGAACATGCTGATAAAAATCATTGGTAACTCAGTGGGTGCTTTGGGGAACTTGACCTTGGTGCTAGCCATCATCGTGTTCATCTTTGCTGTGGTGGGCATGCAGCTCTTCGGCAAAAGCTACAAGGAGTGTGTCTGCAAGATCAATCCGGAGTGTGAGCTACCCCGCTGGCACATGCACGATTTCTTCCACTCCTTCCTTATTGTCTTCCGTGTGTTGTGTGGGGAATGGATTGAGACCATGTGGGATTGTATGGAAGTAGCAGGACAGGCCATGTGCTTGATTGTCTTCATGATGGTCATGGTCATCGGAAATTTAGTGGTCAGTAAATGGTTACTGATGGTCTTTATTGGTTGCCTCTGGGTGGGGTAGAACACGGGGAGACCACAGGACTAGGGAGTAATGATTTGTGAGTCTGTTCCAGCTCTGTTGGGGTCCTTCGTGGCCTTTGACATACGAACAGTCCTGTTGACTTTGGTAGCACAATATTAAGGATGTGCTTTGCTTGATTAGGGCCTTAAACAGTTGCCCATGAATAAAGCATCCAAGCACTTTGCAATAAAAGCCGGAGGTACGCAACCCTCAGTCAAAGGGGACAGACCCACACCTTGCCTGAGGGGGTAAAAGAAGCTTAAAAGAAGCAAAACCTGGCTTTTCAAATGCCAGGAGAGGAAATAATTTAGTACGCAGGGGAAGGTCCTGAAGTGTTAAAATCAGGTTGGAAGTTCCTTCTGAAGTCTGCCCACTAGCTCAATCATGAGGTATAGTTGTGTGCAAGAATCGGCTGGTGAAATTGCACGGCCTGTTGTGTGGGAGGTTAGACTAGATCATGATGTTTCCTTCTGGTCTTAAATTTTATGAAGAAAAGTCTATGGAGGAAAATGTAAGCAAGAATGAAGTACTGTGAACAGTTGCATGTCTTCAAAGTAGTGTTGTGAGCTCTCTCTGAGAGGACTTGTCTCGCCAAGGGATTTTGACAAAATAAGTCTTGGGGACTATCACTAGGTGTGGGCAAGGAAATAGAGCTGGGAGCGATCACTCAAAATGCTTAGATTTGGCCCATTTCCTTTGAGCCAGAGAGGGGACTAAACCGGTAACACTAAATTTAAATCCCTCTCTTCAACATCTGCTGTCTGGATCCTGCAAGGGGCTCTATGTCAGGGACCCTTTTACCTGCACCGAACCCCTGTGACCCCGGCGGAGTTTTGTGCTGTGCAGGGCTCCCCCGTTCATGGAACGCGTTGCAGGATCAGCATCTTGTTCCTTGAGTCCTGGGTACCTCGATAGGTCTGTGGGACACCAGAGCTGGTTCTCAGCGTGGTGTTTGGAGACTTAGCTCTGCAGCCCCTGTGAACAGCAGCAGGACTTGGGTGGCTAAATACTCATATTCAGCTCTGGAAATATAACCCTTGTGTGTCAGCTCTGCCAAGCGTGACCTCTTCTCTTTCAGGTGCTGAACCTGTTCTTAGCCTTGCTACTGAGCTCCTTCAGCGCAGACAACTTGGCAGCAACAGATGACGATGGGGAGATGAACAACCTGCAGATTTCTGTTATTCGCATCAAGAAGGGCATTGCCTGGACCAAGGCAAAAGTGCGTGAGTTCATGCAGGCTCATTTCAAGCAGAGAGAGGCCGATGAGGTCAAACCCTTGGATGAATTGTATGACAAGAAGGTGAACTGCATCGCTAACCATACAGGGGCTGATATCAACAGAGACATTGATTTTCAGAAGAACGGCAATGGCACGACGAGTGGAATTGGGAGCAGTGTGGAGAAGTACATAATAGATGAAGATCACATGTCCTTCATCAATAACCCCAATCTCACTGTCCGGGTACCTATTGCTGTAGGTGAATCAGATTTTGAAAATCTCAACACAGAAGATTTCAGCAGTGATACAGATCCTGATGGCAGCAAAGAGGTAGGAAGAAATGCTAAAAATTCAGTCTAGTCATTCGACCCTCGTGTGAGTGCCTGGAAGCATCTTGGGAGGGAGAACTAGATCGTTCCAGCACAAAACTTCTGTTTATATTATGATGTTTTCTTTGCGCTCGAGACAGACGTTTCTTGTGCTAGTTGCTCTATGGAGAGCCACAAATACTTATAAATATGTATTATATAAATACTTAATACTGTCTGTCCTGTTAACATGAGATGTAAGCTGGGTCAGGATCTTAATGAGGTGAAGTGAGGAAACAACTTTCGTTACACTAAATCTGGTGAACAAGTTGCTGAGTCATCATGAAGTTTGGTATTTGTTGGGAACTAGTTATAGATTGGATTGGGTTTTATTTTGTGTTCAAGAAACTCGATGATACCAGCTCCTCTGAAGGTAGCACCATTGATATAAAGCCTGAAGTAGAAGAAGTCCCTGTGGAGGCACCAGAGGAGTACCTGGACCCAGATGCATGCTTCACAGAAGGTAAGCTGACTATGAGTGTAGAAAGAAGCCTCCGAGCTGTTTCGGGGACCTGTCTACTGTGAGCTTACCTTAAGGTTAGGTCTCAGTCTGGATCAGGGCTGGCTGTCAGCTTATTTTGAGACCCTTCTTGGACTCTGCATCACGGGTGAACTAGTTTAGAAGAATTTGCAAGGTGAAGGCCTTGGAGGTGTAGTTGCCCATCCAAGGATTTAGATGACCTATAGGTAGGGCAAGTTGATCGTTTGTACAGTTGATGCCTTGAGTACTTAGAAGCAGAAGAATCTGGCTTCTGGTTGAGTTTTTTTCCCTTCTGTCGCTGGCCTCAATGTCTTTCAGTAACTGATCCATTACAGGTATTCCCATGGCAAAGATATTTTAAATGGTTCAAGGTTATTTTATCAGCAAGTTTTCCATTCCTCTTCTGCCAAGTGCATGGATACCTCACCAAATATAACGAGCTTAATCTGTTCACGAATTGATGTTAATTCAGGTGCCCAGATACAGAAGTGGCAAAAGTAATCATAAAATCCTCAAGAAAGCAAGAGTTTTAACTGAAACTCAGCATGTTTAGTATTGTTGGCATCAGAACTGCTTCTAGACAATGACAATTTTATGTTCTTACATTATCTCATCTGTTACCTAACTGAATTTGGGCTCGTGCTCCTTTGTGCACTATCCCCATTCCAGGTTGCATGCAGCGCTGTAAATGTTGTCAGGTCAATATTGAGGAAGGGCTGGGGAAGTCTTGGTGGACCTTGAGGAAGACTTGTTTTCTGATTGTGGAACATAACTGGTTTGAGACTTTCATCATCTTTATGATCCTACTGAGCAGTGGTGCTCTGGTGAGTAAAACGCAGAAAAATGTGTAGCTCAGTTGTGTTAAGCTAGGGGACGTTTAACTGGGAAAGCTGTACATGGGAAATCTGGTGAAAAAGCAAGCTGTGATGATTCTTACTTGGAAAACAACACAGCTCCGTTGTGGTAGGTACTGTACAAAAGCCTTTATTAATGGATTTTGTTTAGTTTAACTTAAGAATGAAGACTGAAAGCCTGCAAATCTGGATTCTGATCATAGAATCAGAATAGAATCATAGAATCATAGAATCAGAAGCCATCTCAGCTTGACTAGAGACGTGAGGATTTGGGACAAAGTCACCCTGTATCTGTCTCATTTTCACATTACTGAACAAGAGTAATTGTATTTGCCTTTCTTCACTTTCCTGTCTTTGCAGACCTTCTTGACCTCCTGGTGTTACATAGACACAAATAATCGCTGTATTTATTTGTTTTCACACAGCACACTGAGTGTTTAGTAGATAGGGTTATACAACAAACAGCTTCAAGCACGCGTTACTCACGAGTTTTAGGACAGAAGTCCACAACAATTCGTATCCCACAGCAGTAGCCTGGTTTTCTTTACAGGCACAGCTTTCGTAGTAATTAGCAGTCTGACTGCCGATGAACCCAGCCCTTTTGGATGTGCTGAGCTGCAGAGAAAACCGGCCTGTGCGTGTTACTGTAGTGACACCAGTTGCTGCGCATTTAGATATAACGGCTGGTACTCAGGTCCCTACAAGGCAGAGAAGTTCTGTGTTATTTATTCGGGACTTTCCTTTTTTTGGGGTTGTGTTTTTGGTTTGGCGTTGCAGCGTTGCAACTACTAGAGCAGATAAGGGGCACGGTGTAAGAAATGCAATTCCACTGCTCATCTCGGTATCGTTTGAATAAGCTTCTGGATAATGACATTGAACTATGGAATAAATCCGATATAATGACTCGAGTACCTGGTTATTTCCCAGGCTTTTGAGGATATTTACATAGAACAGAGAAAAACCATCCGGACCATCCTGGAGTACGCGGACAAGGTCTTCACTTACATCTTCATCCTGGAGATGTTGCTGAAATGGTGTGCTTACGGATTTGTCAAGTTCTTCACCAACGCCTGGTGCTGGCTGGATTTCCTCATTGTGGCTGTATGTATCCTCTCCTCCTTATTTCTGGTTGGAAAAAAATGTTAGTTAGAAGAATGCTGGGGTAATGTTTTCTCCCGAGAAGTGTCCTAACTGAATCGTATATTTAATGAGGATTCAATCCCAGATATCTGTACGTTTCCAAAACGAGGATAAAACCCTTGAGCCCTTGGAGTATTGCTAGCGTTTCCTATGCAACTGTGGAATTTCTGCCCTGCAGGTCCTAATGAGCCTGCAGAGACCAAGGAGGGTTTTCCAGCCCTTGGCTCTTTTGCTCCGCTGAAAATACTGTTTCTAAGAGGCCTGCCTGCATGTTGAGCTACTGGAAGGTGTTAACAGCGGGAGAACTTGTGCAGACATGGTATTCCTTGATGACACCCTCTCTCTGTAATAATTTTCTTGCCTTATTAGCGACAGGGGGATGATGAGGCAGGCAAAATCTTCCCATCCTACCACCTAACGAGGTCTGTTGTTCTGAACATTGGACGCATATATTTGGGAAAATCTGAGTCCTTTGAAAGCTTATTATGCAAAATGAAGTTCAACATCATCCTCCTTCTGTTAAAAAGATCTAATGCCCAGGAGAGAAAAAGCAGGACCATATCAAACAAGAGAGACAGCTCGCTGATAAGAGATCGTAGCATGAACAAGGGAAACGGTCGGTCTGGACGGATCAGCACGTGATCGCCCTGGAATTCCCCTGCAGAACGTCTTGGTAGGGAGAATAAATTTGAGAATTAAAAGAAGAAAGACAATAGAGAGAAGTGTTAGCAATAAATTTGACTCTGAAGCACAGCAAGGGCATTTAAAATAAATGGAATTTATGCTGTCAAAAGTGGCAGAAAATTATGGAATTCAATAGGACTTGAAGTCCAAAGAATTGCAAAAAAAGGAACTTTAGAATCCCAAGTGCTTGGATTATTTTAAAATGTTTAATCACGTCCAGTTGTGAATCAGTGTCCTTAGTGAGTGCCCCAAGAGCAAGCATAAAAAAAAAAATAATTTTTTTCAAGCTTCTCATTTGGAACATTTTGAATATGATTCAGTTATGCCAAGTTGCTGTTCAGTGACATTATCACTCTGGAAATATTTCTGAGTAGGTGGAGGAACTATGCTTGGAATTCAGGGGCAGAAGTGACTCAAGATGTCTACGTTTCCTGTGGAAAACGGAATTATTTTTTTTTTAATTTTAAAAAAAAAAGTCCTCTCTGACACCCTTAACACCTTTCCTTTTAACACACATCTTGAAGTAGTAACTCTTCTTTTCTGAAAATAACGCTGTATCTCTTTCACTGCCTTAAGATGAAGTGCAAGTGCTAACGTGGAAACCAATGCGAGATACCATCTACTCTTCTGTACTGCTCTGAGGAGAGGGTTTCCGCAAATGAAATTCTTTGGGGTACTGTATTAAAAAGACGACCAGCAGCTGAGCACAAAAATAGCATTCACAGTCCTTATGCTTCATGTTGTGAGTTGAATTCCAGCTGCTGGGAACAAGTGCAGTGCAGTTTAATTGACAGATGCGTTACAAGTTTCATTTGCTTCCCAAGTATCTGGCTGCTGGTGGAGTAAAGATAAGGAGCTTCCCAGTCAGGTAACACGTTTACAGGGAGTGAACAAGTGCATGTGTACAAGGAACCTGGATTCACAGTGCTTTAGCAGAAATTCTCTTTTCACGTGGTATCGTAGACAGGAGAGTTGCGCATTTTTGTCTGCAAAAAATCTGAAATGTGAATTCGAGATGCCAAAATATTACTCGACAAAATCTCAGCTATGCATCGTGTCCTGTATCTGTTAAATCACTTTTTCCCCTCCCCCCCCCCCCAAATTATCTAATGTGACGTAGACGGGGTTCGAGTGGAGTCAGGATGGCAGCCGTAACTGATAGAGAATAAGCCTTTGCATCATAACAACGCTCTTGAATGTTATTTTTCAGGTTTGATAGCATTGTCAAATAACCCTCCTCCTCTGATTCCCAAAGCTTGCTGGGTGTATTTGTGAAGACAAAGCCTTTTTCTGGGTAATAACAAAGGCTTCTGCTTTTCAGTCAATCTGGAATTCCTTTTGTCTGACATCGGTGCCTGCTGTGTCTTCTGTCGGAGTGTCCCGAGAGAATAATACTGAAAAGACCCCATGAAAGCTAAAACAGCCTTTAGACGTTTAACCGCCCTCCTGTTAGTTTCCTACTCGGGAGTGAGGCATTATCCCAAGGGGAAGAAGCTCTAAAAGTGAGGATTCAGTGAAGCCCGTACCCTGTATTAGATTTACGGGGTAAAACACGGTAGTTCTCTGTATATGGACCTTATAGCCCATACCTCCAATCCCATCTGTATTTTGAAATGTGGGACCAGGACTTTAATGTACCGGTGCTGCTGTGGGCTTGGTCCTGTCCTGAGCAGGCTGATCACAAAGGCTTTGTTCTAAACCTTTGGGACACCCCTGGCGTGTTTTTAACCAGTGTAATTTTAAAATCAGAAAACCACGTGGAAAAAACGAAGAGCCGTGTTGCCGTATATTGTGGCCACTTATTTTGGGGCAGATATGAAGATATGAAGACAGAAAAAGCGTGAAGCACATGCACAAACAGTAAAATAAGATGAAATCTCTAAGTTTTCCCACACGTTCATGCATTTGAAATCTGGTCCTGAAATTTCCCTGGAATGTGTGTGGAATAAGAATCGTCCTTGTAATTAATTTCACTTTATTATCCTAATATCCCTTTTTTAAAAAAGAATGATAAATAGGAAGTGTCCTATTCTGAGAATTAAGCTAAAAAATCCCCACCTGTTATAGGAGGAGGTCTCATGTTTTTCCATTATTTGTTACTGTATATCGATGTCTCTTTTTTTTCCTTAAAAAAGGTTGACATATCTGTTCGTATCTGTGTCTGTAATGTGGTACTAGCCAAAAATGGAAGATAGTGGGATGCTGATGAAATGGTGTCTGTAGATACTCTTTACATATGGCCACGTCATGCCTGATCTAATCTAAAGAGTTTTCCGTTGGCTCACGTGGGAAATGGACTGCTGCCCTAAACGCACGTGCCAGGTCACAAAGTAGATGGCCCCACGCTTTCAGGCTTTTGGTAATACAGGGCTTAATCCTGCGGGACGCTGAGCTCCTCTCAGTATGGGTTGGTTAAGGATAGTCAATAATTCACAAGCGTAGAGCCCAAATCTGATTCCAAGCTGCTAAAGAAAATAGGTTGTCTTTGTGGTTATGGTGTTGAAAAATGGATATAAGAAACCTGTCCCCAGCTGTGTCCCAGCGTCAGCGTATGAGCCCGAGCAACCACGCAATTGCTGTACACCTCAGGTTGCCCGTCTGTCAGACGGACGTGCCCATCCTCGTCTTCCCGCAGAGATGCTCACAAATGTCATTGCAAGGTCAAGCAGGCAAAAAAAGTGCCCGACAGTTGCTCTGTGTTAGAAGCCGAAAAGACACACCCATCCTTGGGGTTTCAGGCAGCAGAAGTTGGAATCGGCTGCCTCAGCACCGCGTGTGACGGGCTCAGCGTTCACGTTTTTCAGAATTACTTTGGCAGAAGCAAGCTCAGGCACGCGTCCCGTCCCTGAAGGCCATTGCCACGGATGAAGCACCACCACTCAGCGTGAGCACGGTGGCTTGCTGTACAAGTTGAGCGCAGTTTGTGCACTGTGTGTATTTATCTGTATTCTTTCTCATAGGTACCTTTAAAATTTGTCTGGCTTAAATTTAATGGGAGCCGCTGGGATCCTGCAGACAGTAAAGGGCGAGGGTAAGGTTTTTGTCATCGTTTGGGCTCTTCCTTCCGACAGACCCCTTCTCCGTCTGTGTGTCTCTGCCTCTCTCTCACTTATCTTTCCCCTATGTTCTTTTCTTATGCCTTTCTCAACCGCATTATTTCCTTCCAGGTCGTTTCAGTCAAGTGAAGTAGGCAGCTGGTGTCATGTCTTCGGTATTTATTATGGGGGCCGCCCAGGCTGGCAGCCTGGGCTGGGCAATCAGTGCTAGGGGATTCATTCTAACAGTCTGGAACCTTTTTTTTCTTTTTCTTTTTCTTTTTTTCTTTCTTTTTTTCTTTCTTTCTTTCTTTTTTTTTTTTTTTTTCTATTTTCTGTGTAGGTCTCTTTAGTCAGCCTTATAGCTAATGCCCTGGGCTACTCGGAACTAGGTGCCATAAAGTCCCTTAGGACACTAAGAGCTTTGAGGCCTTTAAGAGCGTTGTCCCGATTTGAGGGGATGAGGGTAAGATGCCATTAGCAGCTGATCCTTCTGCATGCCTGTGGAGCGGTTTTTTTTAAGCATGCTAGAACTGATCAAAACTGGTGGAAAGAAAATTCCAAACAGAATCATGATGCAGCTGCTGACTCGATCACCTCTACCGTGGATGTCCCCTCACCCTGCCCACCGCTGCACCCTCCCCTCTTAAGAAAGGGAGATGCATTAAGCTGCCTCATACATTAATTACTGGCCCAAACCACATGCCATTCGTAGACGATGTTAACACTTGGCTGTTCTCATTTAGCCTGGCTTTTACCTCTAGCATCCGAGGGGGCTTCTCAGCTGTAACTTTTTTTATCTAGGGAGAATCACCAGGTGCAAAGAAGCAGAATTTGAACCACCTCAGTGTCTCCAGCCCCTCTAGGTGTTGGCTGCTGGCGGAATTGGATTGAAAGACTATATCTGAGGGGTTTTTAAAAATGCAATCTGCCTGCAAGGGGGTAAAAGGCTGCTTCCTTTCTCGGATCACTCAGGCCTTCAGGAAGGGACTGGCGGGGAGCTCAGCTGTTTGAAAAAAAGGCTTTGGTTTAATTCCTCTTGTTGCACCTTGTTGTTCTCGGTCCAGTCTGGTGGTGACTGGAAGCCTTGTCTGATAGTGAAGCTTTTCCTTTCCACTCCCTCCCTTTTACCATGCTTTACGGTCCCCTGTCCTGTCACTGTGGAACTAGCAACGAAGCACAAGCAAAGCATTGAACTTAACAAGCTTTCCTCAAATTGTTAGACAGCACCACTGTCTTGGGGATTTGAAATTATTGCAGCGTCTCGTTACTTTGCCACTAATATTCTGTATTTTGGTGCTTTTTTTCCATTTGGGATTGAAATAGTCTTATAAGAACATGCAAAAAAAAATTGTATGTTTCTGTTAAGCAAAGGGTATGTTGTATTAATGGGTTTCCCAGTTGCTCTTAGACCAATAATGTAGGTCTTTCGTGCTAAATCCCAGTTAGCTCACAATTAGAGATATTGCAAGAGATAAAATTATGTATTTTAAAAAAAAAGGGAAGGGAATAGCAGTCACAGTTCTACTTCAGGGTCTGACTGGAGCAATTCCACCTGGATCCTTCTGATCTCCTTTGAATTTGCTGTAGTGTAACTGAGCGCAAAATACAGCGCGCGAGAGGCAATGAGCTGATCAGGAGTCCTCAAATTCCACAGGAAGCGACAGAAATACATGATATCGTAACAAATCCAAAGAGGGTTGTTTCTTCCCTAATATGTTGTCCTGCTATTATTTCTTTGTGTCAGTTAGCTTAATTCTAAACTTTATTCTATAATACAGGCACAAAGGACGAAAACTTTTCCATCGACGCAAAGCCAGAGCTTTTGCTGGGCTGGGTTCAGGTCCCACCTAAGAGTCAATGATCACGAAGGAAAAGACCTAGCACTAAACCTGTAGATATTAAAAGCTATTTTTAAGCCGTGCTGGAGAGAAGCTGACATTTCTAATGCACAATCAGGAAATTCTCATGCTTAAAGTGGGGGATTTTCACCACAGCAAAACTGAGAGAGTTACGACTGCAGCCCCGTTAGTTACCTAAACCCAATTATTTTTCCTTTGTTTTGACTTGAAGACAAGTGTTGCTGCCCCATACAACCAGAACAATTCTTCTGAGCCAGAGAATAGAGATTTGAAATGCCTTTGCAAAGGAAACATAAAATGTAGTTCTTTGCTTTTCTCTACTCCATAGTAATCTGCATTTTCAAGAGCTTGCTCTGCTCTTAAATTATTCAGGAGGTTTGACAGTAATGCTATGAAACGTGCATGCGTTTTTGTCAGTCTGCACACAAAAGCCATGTTCCTTCTCTCAGATCTTTTTGAACGCTGTATAAATTTGATGTACTGTAAGTGACCATATTTCAGGAGGATACGACACTTTTTTCGCTTCCCGTGATGGACTGGACTAAAGCAGCAGATTGATATCTGAAGGATCTTAAGGCAAGCAGGCGTACTGCTGTTGTGTTGGTGTTCAGCAGCAGAGCGTCCTGTTTGGATGAAGGGAGGATGAAAGCAAAGGCATTCTGGATAGAGCCTGTCCGGAGGGCCTGACTCTAACCTGTGCCTTTACACCCCGCTGCCTACGCAGTGACGAATTCATGGCGTCATTTAACAGTTCTTGTGATGCTACTTACTGTCTAGATCACCGTTTTCTTCGATTTTCCTTCGTGCTTACTACGATGGAGGACAGGTGCTTGCTGCAGAGCTTGTCGCGTGTGTGGTGGTTGCATCCAGCAAACAGGTGATGCAGGAGGAGAGGGGACACTTGATGGTGGCCGGGAGCAGTTGTGGCTCAGGTGCTACTACCTGAGGACTCGCGAATCACCGTGTATTGAGAAGTCTTTCAAAACTAAGGCAAAGGGGTAAAAACAGTTTAGATTCTGTTCATCTATTAAAGGAATCTAAATTAGGAGATCATAATAAAAGATTTAATATCCTGCTGACCTAACTCTATTAAAAGCCTGATAGCTTACATTTTGTCATGTGTTGGCCAGGGATGCTTAGGGACACGGTGCTCCCAAACTCTGAAAGGCTAAAATTAGGAGACGGTGGAAGATACGAGCTCTGACAAAACCCGTTATCGCTTCCCGCTGTGTTTGCTGCAGTTTGGAGGAAGGAACATGGCTTTTCTGTCTTCTTGAGCCTGCATAGCTGCATGCTCAGCTGTCTGCCTGAGACAACATGATTGGCCTTGCTTAGTCACAAATATGACCTTGATGTTTACAGCGACTCGCTGCTTAGTCTTAACAGAGCAATGCCGGGCTTGGTCCTGTCCCCACCGAAGTCGGTGCCACGCAGTTTGCTGGTGACCTCGGTGGGAGCAGGAGGCAGGCTTTGAAGTGATAACAGCCTTGTTTGAAAGTGGGGAATGGCCGTAAGGGCCACTGGCTGATAAGACCCATCAAATCCATGAGCAAAAGTGTCCTCAAACTTGGCTCTGAGAAAATTTTAGCTAGGAGCCTGTTTGTCGCTAAGAAGAGAGTCTGAGCCTCACTCAGTAATGCCCCCCTCTCCCTTTTGGCAACTAAAATTATTTAAAATAATTGTTGTTTAACTAAAGAAGTAACAATCCAAAATCAAACCCAGTAAATCTAACAACCTGGCCTGTTTTATTTTAAAAACAGAGCTTCAGTAGGTGGCTTTTAAGCAGAATTTTTTACCGCTTGAAATAAGTTCACTGCCAACTTCTGCGTGGAGTAAACGCCACCGATCTGTCAGTGGCCTTACCTCCTATTCCCCCCCCAAAAACAGCTGTATTGATGCTTGCTGTTTCCTGCCTTGTGTTTTATACTGAAACTTTTTCCCACCCCTTCCAACACAGGTGGTTGTCAACGCCTTGGTTGGCGCTATCCCTTCCATTATGAATGTGTTGTTGGTCTGCCTTATCTTCTGGCTGATTTTCAGCATTATGGGGGTTAACCTGTTTGCCGGGAAATATCATTACTGCTTTAATGAAACAGCTGAGGAGCGCTTTGAAATAGATATTGTTAACAACAAGACAGACTGCGAAGCGCTGATGCCACCCAACTCCACTGAGATTCGATGGAAGAATGTGAAAATTAACTTTGACAACGTTGGGGCAGGATATCTGGCTCTTCTGCAAGTTGTAAGTTTTGCTTTCACCATCTCCCTTGTAGTGGTAAATACAAGCTGCTTCTAATGCATTTTGACTGCTTCCCTCTCTCCATGAAATACAGCATCCCGTTAATCCCACCTGGGTTTGGGTCTGGAATAAAATTGCCATTTTATCTTTCATCCCTTTGCCTACTATGGGTCTCCCAGCACAGCAAGTGGCCCCAGCTCTACTCTTCAAAGAGTCTACCAAACCTTCCACGAGACAACAGTGTACCTGTTTAGAGTAATTTATCACAGAATCATAGAATAGTTTGGGTTGGAAGGGACCTTCAAAGGTCATTCAGTCCAACCCCCCTGCAATGAGCAGGGACATCCCCAACTAGATCAGGTTGCTCAGAGCCCCGTCCAACCTGACCTTGAAGGTTTCCAGGGATGGGGCATCCACCACCTCTCTGGGCAACCTGGGCCAGTGCTTCACCACCCTCAGCGTAAAACATTTCTTCCCTATAGCTTGTCTAAATCTACCCTCTTTTAGTTTAAAGCCATATCCCCTTGTCCTGTCGCAACAGGCCCTGCTAAAAAGTTTGTCCCCATCTTTCTTATAAGCCCCCTTTAAGTATGAAAGGCCGCAATAAGGTCTCCCCGGAGCCTTCTCTTCTCCAGGCTGAACAACCCCAACTCTCCCAGCCTGCCCTCACAGGAAGGGGATTCCATCCCTCGGATCATTTTTGTGTCCCTCCTCTGGACCTGCTCCAACAGGTCCGTGTCTTTCCTGTGCTGAGGGCTCCAGAGCTGGAGGCAGTGCTCCAGGGGGGTCTCACCAGAGCAGAGCAGAGGGGCAGAATCCCCTCCCTCGACCTGCTGGCCACGCTGCTTTGGATGCAGCCCAGGATACGGTTGGCCTTCTGGGCTGCGAGCGCATATTGTTGCCTTATGCCCAGCTTTTCATCCACCAGTACCCCCAGGTCCTTCTCGGCAGGGCTGCTCTCCATCCCTTCATTGCCTGCCTGTAGTGATACTGGGGGTTGCCCCGACCCAGGTGCAGGACCCTGCACTTGGCCTCGTTGAACCTCATGAGGTTCACACGGGCCCACTTCTCCAGCTTGATTCATTTCATTTAGATTAAATGAAAAGAGAAATATTTAAGTAATATTAAAGTTCAGTATACAGGGCGATCAAGAGTGCCAGGGAATCCTTGACGTAGCTGGCACAAATCAGACTTGTTCTTTTACTCTGGGTGAATTCTGTCTAAGAGAACGTGTGTTTTCTTTGCTAGGCTACTTTCAAGGGCTGGATGGACATCATGTATGCAGCAGTAGATTCTAGAAAGGTAAAGTACATGACCACAAACTCACCTCCCAGTATTTCACTCTGCTATTTTGCTTTGGTAAAATCAAGAGTAAAAAATGTAGAACTATGCTTATATTATGTATTTAATGCTGTGATTGTTTCATTTGCTCCGTTAGTGTGATAAGTTAAAAGATGCTCAAGAAAATCCCGAAAAGGGCAGGGTTCCTCTGGTTGCTTTAGGGGCAGGGAAGCTCCTGCTGGAGTAGAAATACAGTGAAGAAAGGACTGCAATGAAGTTATACATTTCATCATCAGAATAAATTATGGGGAGGAATTAGCCAGAAGGTCCTCCGTGAACCTTGCATGGGAGCCCAAGTGTTGGTTTGAATCCAGTTTTGAAATTATGTCTGGGTTGGAGCTCTTTCTTCAGGCACTTTTCTTGTTCTTGCATGCTGGAATCATGCAAGTACCATTACTTCCTTTTTGCTTTCTAATTTTTTTTCCTTCTCGTCTCTTGGTTTTATATGAAAAGATTATTAAATGGATTTTCTTGTCCTACGCTGAATGCAGGGTTGGAAACCAGTAGTATGACTGTGTTAGGACAGGGTAAAAAATGTTCTTTTTTTTGATCAGCTGATGGTCTTACACATCCCTCTTCAAAAGAAAGAATGATGTCTTCACTTTGACAGCGCTTGTCATTAAAATGATCATTTCCTTTGTGATTTGCAAATTACTATATATTTTATTGGCACTGACCTCATTTACAATGGAAGTCAGTTTAAACTGTAGCATATTTGTGAAAATTAGATCACCATCCTCCATACAATACACATGCATATACTTTTGCTTTACTTTAAACAGTGTGAGGACACGGTTTTTCCACCTATAACTACAGCTTTATGAAGCATGACTGCCTTACGTGGAGTACTTGGAAACATGGCCAATCTCATTTTAAGTGTATTTGTATGACGTCTTTGAAATGTCATTTATTTCTCTCCTCACCTCCCATTCAGCAAGAAGAGCAACCCAAGTATGAGGACAACATTTACATGTACATATATTTTGTTATCTTCATTATCTTCGGCTCCTTTTTCACCCTGAACTTGTTCATTGGTGTCATCATTGACAACTTCAATCAACAAAAGAAAAAGATAAGTGATCTGTGTTTGCTGGTTAGTAGGGGAGCTGAGACCTGTTAGAGGAATGTTGAGACTGCAGGCTGATGGGTTTCTCTGCAAAATCAAGGCCAAGGACCTTCAGTCTGGGGCACAAGCCTCCCCTCTCGGAGCTGTGGGCTGCAGAACCACTGGGACTCGTCGTGCATCGCTCCCTGCCCAGCCCCAGGGAGACTGGCCGAACAGGCTCAGGGAGAACGAGAGGCAGCCCAAAGCTTTACGTAAAACTCTAGCCAGATGAGACATTTTCCCTAGACTACATTTTCATGCATTTCTAGGTTTTTTTTTTTTGCTTTGACTAAAACACACAGACTGGAAGTAAGATGTCTTCCCTGCCCCTCCCTCCCTCTCTCATACACTGCTTTTCTTCTCTGTAAGTCAAGCTGAGGATTTGCACGCATGCAGTACCTGCTAAATGGCCTGACACCTCTGCTACCTGTTTGTCACAACTGAGATAGAGGGGATGGGGAAGGATGTAGTGCAGTAAAACAGGTTATTCATAGGAGAAACACTCAGTTTTCTTTAAAGGAAAATCAGTACGCCTTGGGTATTAGTGTAAGTTATTTCTGTCTAAAATAGCTGCCACCAACTTCCCATATGGCAGGTATCCTCATGACTTAGCTAGGATGTTATTCCTTTCCCTTCTGGTGTATGAGCTGATCGTAACCAGTTTTCCTTTTGCCCCTTTACTTTGGAGGTCAAGATATTTTCATGACAGAAGAACAAAAGAAGTACTATAACGCCATGAAAAAACTGGGCTCGAAGAAGCCTCAAAAACCTATTCCCCGACCTCTGGTGAGTACGTTATAAAGGGAACTGAAGGAAAAAACCTGCAGAGTAGACTTTCAAAGGAGCTTCGGCTCCAAGAGCATCCTTTGTTCTAACTCAAGCTGGACTCCACATCACCATGTTCTTGTCATTATAATTCAGGTACCATCTGAGAAAGGTTCAAGTGCTACAGCTGTGGTTGACGTTAATCAGTTGGCTCACTTGAATCAACAAAACAATCTGAAAGGCCTGGCTGGCTGAGAGGCTATAGATGGAGAGTAGGAGGCCTCCTGGCATTAGTGAGTGGGGTCTTGGACGATTAGACAGCCTTGTGGGTTGCATTGATCGAGACCTGAGCACGTTTCCCTGCTTTCTGAAAGGCTTTGCATGCGGTATTGGGTGAGTCCCTTAGATACTGCTGTGGATAAGGCATCCTGCTCCTCTGTCTGCTGCCAGGATGCAAGAGAGGTAGTTGAAGTCTAGTTCAAGTACCCTGCAGTCAGTCACCACTGCGAGGTAGACCTGGCTGCTTTCTCCAGTTGTGAATGGAAGCGCATCACCCTGCCTTTGGCCTCAACAAAGAGGAAGATATGCTGGTAACAGGGTTGCGGTAGCGTGTTTGGGGTATAAATAATAGCATTTTCCTACCTTTCCCATAAACAGATTGAATTGTGGCTAGAGTTTGCCTTGAAAGCTTCATAAGATACTGAAAAAAACTACGTCCTCATCCCTGTTTCCACCAACAGTGAAATAATTTGTGGACTAACGGTAGATTTGTGTTCAAACTTGTTTGGTTCATTGTCTCTCTCCTGTTGCACAGAACCGCGTTCAAGGAGCTGTCTTTGACTTTGTCACCCAGCAAGCATTTGATATAGTCATCATGATGCTCATTTGCCTCAACATGGTGACCATGATGGTGGAGACAGACACACAAAGCAAGCAGATGGAGGACATCCTTTACTGGATCAACCTGGTGTTTGTCATCTTCTTCACCTGTGAGTGTGTGCTGAAGATGTTCGCCTTGCGGCACTATTATTTCACCATCGGGTGGAACATTTTTGACTTCGTGGTTGTGATTCTGTCCATCGTGGGTAAGTGCGACACCGGTTAGGTAGAGGTCTGTGAGTGCTGGGCTGTCTTGGTGTTTGCAGAGTAGAGCACGTTCTTGTCTTTGAAGGGGATATATAGGTACCAGGACTTCTAGGTTCTCCTTTTAGCCTGGTGAAGAAACTGTGGCAGAATTTGGCAGCTTGAAGTCCTGACTAATGGACCCTCCCCCCTCTGTTCTGGCATTCATTGCCAGTTGTATGGAGTAAAACACTTGACAATTACTCTCCCTGTCTTTAAAAACAGAAATTTTACTCACCTCATCAAAATGTTATAATGCTTACTAACCACTGAAAATAGCATTGCAGTGCTTCCTACATCAGCATGTGATTTGCAGTCTTGTTTTGAGTTTGGTTGAATGTTGAATCAACCAGTTTCCTCCGACAGGTTTTTGGTTTTTAGCGGCTTATCTGTAAAATATGCATAACCTCACAAATACAACGGGGTCACTCAAAAAGCTTGGCTGGATGCAGCTCTGCCCAGGCATACTGACAAAACACCAACATTTAGAGGCTGTCCTGCAGTATAAAACTCAGATCCAGGTTTGTCTGCTGCTAGAAATAAGATTTATCTTGCATATTTTTAGCACCTTCAAAATAGAGTCCATAACCCGACTCCCATGGCAGAGTTAGGCACCAAGAGCTAGACACCTCCAAGAAACAACTCATCCATCCTTATCCAGGTGGAACGAATCACTCTGCAGCTGTACCTCTCTCCCTCTCCATTTAGGAGAACTACTTAGGGAGCCAGAGCAGCTAGCTACGGCTTAGCTGCCTGAAGGTGAGGCCTCTTCATCGCAGACCCCCTTTGAAAATCTGACCAAGGTGTTTGGTGTTCCCAGTCCCTTGACTAGGTTCGGAAGAAGCAGCAGACTGCACGTCTCCATTGTCATACTTGTCCCTTCTCTTCTTCTTTAGGAATGTTCCTGGCTGAAATCATTGAGAAGTATTTTGTGTCGCCCACTCTCTTCCGAGTCATCCGACTGGCTCGCATTGGACGTATCCTGCGTTTGATCAAAGGAGCCAAAGGAATCCGCACCTTGCTTTTTGCCTTAATGATGTCCTTGCCTGCCTTGTTCAACATTGGCCTCTTGCTGTTCTTGGTCATGTTCATCTTCTCCATCTTCGGCATGTCAAACTTTGCCTACGTCAAGCATGAGGCTGGCATAGATGATATGTTCAACTTTGAGACCTTTGGCAACAGCATGATCTGCTTGTTCCAGATCACCACATCAGCTGGTTGGGATGGCCTGCTGCTGCCAATCCTAAACCGGCCTCCGGACTGCGACCTAGACAAGGAGCACCCGGGGAGTGGTTTTAAGGGGGATTGTGGGAACCCTTCGGTGGGGATATTTTTCTTTGTGAGTTATATCATCATCTCCTTCCTGATCGTGGTCAACATGTACATTGCCATCATCCTGGAGAACTTCAGCGTGGCGACAGAGGAGAGTGCGGATCCACTAAGTGAGGACGACTTTGAGACCTTCTACGAGATCTGGGAGAAATTCGACCCCGATGCCACACAGTTCATAGAGTACAGCAAGCTCGCAGACTTTGCTGATGCTTTGGAGCATCCTCTCCGCGTCCCAAAACCCAACACCATTGAACTCATTGCCATGGACCTGCCTATGGTAAGTGGAGACAGGATCCACTGTTTAGACATCCTGTTTGCCTTCACCAAACGTGTCCTGGGGGACAGTGGAGAGCTGGATATACTGAGACAACAGATGGAGGAAAGATTCGTGGCATCCAACCCTTCCAAAGTGTCTTATGAGCCTATCACAACTACGCTCCGGCGCAAGCAGGAAGAAGTTTCAGCAGTGGTTATCCAGAGGGCTTACAGGGCTCGTTTAGCAAGACGGGGCTTTATCAGCCGAAGGCCTGTCTCCACAAAACTGGAAAACGGAGGAACAAACAGGGAGAAAAAAGAAGGCACCCCGTCTACTGCGTCCCTCCCGTCATATGACAGCGTTACCAAACCCGAGAAGGAGAAACAGCAACGGGCGGAGGAAGGAAGACGAGAAAGAGCGAAAAGACAAAAAGACGTCAGGGAATCCAAGTGTTGAGACAAAATAATAGAATTGTACAAATTAAAATATTTGCAAGTGAAAAGATTGTTTACAAACTTCCTGAAATATATCAATACAGAACAGCTGTGGAGACACTTACCTGAAGATCTTATACCAAACATAGTCTGCTTACTGTGTGACAGCGTTGCATCTAAAGCAGTGACCTACCACCTGTTTAAAGGACCCTTGTAAACAAACATTTAAACACAAAAAAGGAAAAAAAATGGATTTTCTATTGTTTGGGCAGGTGGATACTGCATGTTCCACATCAGTCAATGCAACTTAGGACAAACAAGCAAAATAAAACACACACACACAGAAACAAAACCCGCTGCTGGGATTCATATATTTTCCAAAGCAGCCAAAAATGGATTTTATTTTCCCATTTTGTTGATTATTATTGAAAGAAAACCCAGAAGTCACATTGTTAAAGGGTTTGTTCATGCAAAACTAGATTTGCATTTAGTTAAGCAGCAAAAAAAAAAAAAAAGAAAAAAAGAAAAAAGTTAAAACAAGTAAAACAAAAAAAAGGAAAAAAGAAACAAACCACCCATTTAGCCCATGCCATTTAATTGTCATAGTTTATTTGGTATTTATTATCTGCATTCTACTTTCTACATGGGCTTTACTTGGTTTGGGAGATGGGGTAATCGGGTACCTTCAGCCTGGAGACAGCTCAGGCTGATTCCCCCCCAAAAAAGTGCTCGTTCAATGCATAGAAACGATTTGCATGATGGCATGCCGTGACCGGGAACCATGCATGAGGAACCATTAAACCACAAGACACTCAATAATCTGTCCACAGCAGTGTGTTAAGCCATAAATTCGAGGCACTCCACTGACTACCGTACACTGTATTTGGAGGTAAACCTTAACAATAACCATGCCCTTCACCGGTACTTCCCAGTTCTTAGCGATCTTTCATAGACCCGCCAGTAGGAGAAAAAAAAACAAAAACAACAAAAAAGAAACAAGCAGATGAAATAATTGTGTGTGTATGTGTAACAACTTGTCTCTTTTTTCCATACAGCCATCTTTTTGCACACTGAAATACAACAAAACTAAATGCTGCTCTGGACCTCGTCCGAGGGGAGATGATAAAAACTGAGAACGGCTTGTTATACTATGTCACTGTAAAACCAAAATCTAGGGCTTCAATACCAGTCAGTAAGTTCATTTGTATCCTGCAATATTTACCATTAATATGAATTATTATTCAGCCTCCATCCTGCAGCGTAGACACTTTTTTTTTTTTTTGTAGAGATAAATGCTAAAAGAAGTAGCGTGTTATCTCTACCGGTAGAAAGCTGGGGAGCTTACCCAAAGCGCTCCCGCTAGCGGGTCTGGGGGACGGGGACGTGACTCACAGCGTTCAGTTCTCCCGCGGCCGTCGGGATTCCGGCTCCGGGTGGGATGCTGAGGCGCGGGTGGCTTTCTGAAACCCTGAGCCCTTCCTCCCTTGGTACCAGTCTTTGCAGCTCGGCGCTTTCCTGCTGCGTGGGTTTTCTCGCTTCTGTAGCCACGAGGGTTTTTAACAAGACGCAGCACAGGACTGGCCCCGTCCCGGGGTGGAGAGCCGGCTGGCGGGTGCTTTCACATTCTTCCCATTTCTTACACTTTTCATAGAGTGGCGACTAAAACGGCCCCGCAGGTTGGGTAGGAATCAGAGCTACCTCTTGCCTAGTCTTCTCGCTGCAGCAGTAAATAATGCCACAGGAACACCATGAGCCAAGTCCAAACATTTCTTCTTCTCACTGACCAGACTCAGACATCCCCAGCTCCTGTTTCGTGGTGTCCTCATGGCTAAGCCAGCTCTCAGCCACTGCTCCGGTTGAGATGTTTTTCTTCAGGGCCAGCGTGGGTCTTCTTACAGGGTAGGACAGCAGCGCCGCGGCACGGGTGCTTTTCCGCCGGCAGCTGGAAGGAGAAGCGAGGGGTCGGTGCTGCTGCTCGCCTCGACCGGGAGGCGCTGAGGTTAAAGTGTGGGCGTTTGAATGCGGACCAAATTAAGGGTACCCAGAATAGCGGGGGGAAAAAAAAACCCAAGACAGCAGAACTTGATGGCAGGATGAATCTCGGTTTGCATAATCTCACAACCCAGAAAATTACAGGAGTCACTTAAAAAAACCAAAACCAAGCAGGAAGCCATCCAGCAGCCATCTGCGCCGAGTCCGGCGTCCTCGACGCGCAGCCTAGCCATCGCCAGGTCAGTGGAGCAGTTCTGCTGCACCCAGGAACACAGCAAGGAACCTTTTCTATCCTGTCAGCTCTTGCCCCAGTTGCTCCTAGGATATGATGTACAATAACAGAGAAAAACTACATACATATGTACAGGCTACATTGTAAACAGCACAAAAAAAAAAAAGAAAAAATAGCTGAAAAGTGTGGTTGAACTTTTTAAGAGAATATTATAAATACTGTAATATATCATTTTATTTTATCGGCATGCCTTTTTGTAAATACAAAGAACTACAAAAATAATAGAATGGCTTCTGGCTTATGCCATTGTCCATGTTTATTTTTATTTTTTTAATATTTTTCTGTTTTCCTTAGACTTTAGATAGCCAGTAAACATCCCCCAAAGGAAAAAAAAAAAAAAAAGACAAACAAAACCCTACACCCCCCCCCCCCCCAAACTAGATTTTAAAAAAAGCTTTATTGCAAATGATATTTGCAACAGCAAAAGTATCTATTTTTGGGGTTCCAACGTGCAATAAGTTGACCACTTCTATGCAAGATTTGGCTAAACTTCATAATTGTTCTTAAGCTGGGCTATTGACTCGTAGGTGAAGCTTGGTGCGTTTAGCGTTCGTGCTGGCAATCTCATTAAGCTACTCAATTACTTTACAATAAGAAGTCCCTTCAAACGACGTATATATATTTATTTTTTTAACATTAGATCTGTGTGAAATGCAAGAGGCCGGTGGTATCGTCGCTCAGCATTGCTGAGGAAGAACAGGGACGGATAGTTTCTTCAACTGTTCGTTGGCTGGAGTCAGTCCTTCTGCTCAAAGAAAGGTTTCGGGGGTTGGTTGGTTGGTTTTTCTCTCTTGGTTTCCTCCCTAGGGCAGATATTTCCATCAGCCGCAGCTCGCGGGTGCTGACAGTAACGGGTCTGCATTTCTGTACATCTTCACTGAGTGAAGCCAAGGACAGAGAGGAGACTGTGGTCAAAGAGCATTAGGGACATTCGTGTCATACGCAAATCTCCGACTTCAAATGCGTGCAGGGAATTTATATTCCGGATTCAGGGTTGTGGGAATAAAGCAAGGGTGGTGGTGTCATTCAAACAGACGTAGCCAAAAAATCAAAACTACAGCAAGTAGCTCTCTTCCCTCCCCCGCTTACGAAATCCTCCCTTTTGGGTTAATTTGTGACCGTGTTCTTCAAAGAGCAGAGGGGAAGGGCGATAAAGAGATACCAATTCAAGCTGCTTTATTCACTTTTCCTGTTCACCTTTTTTTAAAATATAGAAGCCAATGTTGAACAAAACAAATTAAAATAAAACCATGATGTTACATAGAGGCCACACCCGAGTTTGAATTATTTAATTTTCCGCCGCAAAAAATAATAAAAAAAAAAAATGTTAAAGCTGTACAAGATCAATAGTGAAGATTAGTGTATTAGAAATTGCATGGTGGCTCATAATGATCTTACCCAACATGATTAACAATTACGTTACTATAAGCCAAAAGAAAATAAAATAAACGTTACCCTTTTCACTGTACAAGGTAAGGTTGTCTTGGTGTCCCAATTATTTGACTGGTTGCATTCTCCTTCCCCTCCATCTCCTCCATACTTCTTTCAAGGCTGTTTTAGCGTGGTTTTATCTAAAGCATGCGGAAGAGAGCAGAGTAAGTCGCAGTAGAAGCTGTTGGAAGGGAATTTGGTGTTGTTTGGTGTTGGGGCTCCACGGGTGCCTGGAGGACACGGCTCAGCCTTGCTCTCCGTCCTGAGCTGCCCGCCCTGGGTCCGTGGGGACCGATGCTGTCGGGGGTCAGTGTCTGCGGGGGGCTCCTGTCTCTGGGTCAGGTAGGTGCCCTTTGGCAGGTCGAGCGGGACCTGCAGCAGCGTGACCTGGACGCGTCCCTTGCTCCACGCACAAAGGACGGCTCTGCTGCTGCTGCTGCCCACGTTGGACCTGCTCTGGCGAGGGAGGACTTCGCTCTGCAGTGCTTAACCCTGCAACCCCTATCCCTTGCACTAAAAGTCACTTAAAAAGACGAGCCAAAGCAGATGTAGAGTCGCCAGCGAGCTGTTCCCCAGCAGCCGCCTGCCCTTGGCCATGCAACGTCAGGGCAGGTCGGGAGCCGGCAGCTCCCGTGCATGGACAGTGCTGGGGGACCTCCGGCTGCAACCCTCGCTTGAGCACATCACTGCAAGGCGGCAACTTCACGTCCCCGTTCTCAGCTTGCTTTCTCCAGAATCGATACGTAGCCAGTGGGGTCCCGTGTGCAGTGGCAAGGACTGGTCAGTGGGGACCTTACCCACGCTTGGGGCACAAGCCCACGTGCTCCCAAAGCACGGGGTCCTGCTGCTCAGTGTTGCTGAAGGGCCCTACATTGGGTGAAGGTGACCTGTACGCCCGCACCCCACCGTCAGCCCATCGTCCTGTCCAGCTTCTCCCACTTTTGACCCAAAGGGCTGAGCAGGACACGAGCTCCAGGTATTGCCTCTGCCTCGCTGGAGGGCAGGATTTAACCTGAAGTTGTTGCAAGTCGAATGGCCAAGGTATCGCTTTGAAATTATTTTTCCTATTAGAGTTTTGGTCCAATTTATTCAACAAACGTGGATTTTGCTGCTCAGTTAAGGCCGGCTGGCTTAGCAAACCGCTGGCACTGCAAGACACGGAGCGTGGCTGTGCTGTCCTGCGCCTCACCGGGTCAATGTGTCACACAAAGACCACAACACTGGTTTGATTTTTTTAAAAATGAGTAAAGTCAAGCAAAAATCATTTCCCCTTTGCCAGTTTGCTGCATGTTGTAATTTTAGAGAGACGTGTGTGTGCATGAGGGTGTCTCCTACGGTAAAAGTGCAGCCTCGTGCTCGGCGCAGGGCACAGGGAAGGAGGACTCCCGCCTGCCGCCTGCCCCAGTTCTACCCATCTGTAAATTGGGTGTCTCGTTCCCTACCTCACAGGGGTGTTGTGAGGCTTAATTAGCGACCGAGTGTAACGCACCGAGAATCGGAGGCACCGAGGCGCGCGCAGCCGGAGCTGGGCACCGGCGGGGAGGGGGGTGCGTGACAAAAATGCTGCTACAAACATCCTGAACCGCACGGCTCCAGCCGCCCACCTTCCCACCGGGGCCAGAGCTGGCTTTCCACTTTCCATAACCTGTTCACAACACTGGTTCTTTTTTCCCCCGTGCTGTACTTGCTCCCCACTTTCACTCCTAGGTTTTATTCTCAGTTCTGTTTTACATGAAGAAAGGAGGGGGCTGAAGCTGGCCGGGGGAGGGAGGGAGGAGGAACGTGACAAAACAGCGGGCTGGGAGTTTGATGGCTGAACTTTGAGTTCCTTTGTACTGTACATCTTTTTACTTTGGAATTTGCAATAAAGAGGTATGTCCATCTTGTTTTAACAACTTCTCCTGGCTGCCCTGTCATTCTGTTACCTTTGCGCAGCAGCAACCACCCTCCCTGCATCCCCGAAGGCCCACCGTCCTCAGCTCAGACGGGTCATCGCTCCCGCAGGAGTAGAAACCAGCAGTGGAGGCAGGACTCCTGCGGTGGCTTTACAAAGTCAGGCTGATCTGAAGCGTGGACGTCCAGATCCAGCCCCTGCCCTGAAGGAGCACCTGGGCTCCTCATCCAGGGGGGGGAAAAGTCACTGCTTCGAAACCCACATGGTCTCGACGCAAAGCTCATACCAGCCCTAGCAGGGCGTATTCAGGCTTTTTTGTGCTTTAGGGAGGCCCAGTGCTAAATTGCGTTAGCGATGTATGCTGCTGCAACCGCTCTGCGTGCGCTTCCTTGCATTAGCCTACCCCTGCAAATGCACACTGCTCCAGGGAGACCTGCAACCCCTGAGCAGCATCTTTGGCTATCAGCGTCCATCCCTCCTTCCGCTCCAGAGTAAACGCCGTTGTCCCTTACAGCTCTAACACCATCAGCCACACAGCAATCCTCCGAGCTCTGATCCCGCCATCCCACCAGCACTGGGCTATGAGCTGCTCATCGGGCTCCCCGTGGCCGAGGCAGACGTGCCGCAGCACGGGAGAACGGCGTGGCAGATGGCAAAACAGCCTTTCCCCCCCCAGGAGCTGCGATTCCCACGCTGGGGCCGGCAGCAGCATGAGTGGGGCGGCCGCTGAGCCCTGACCTTCACATACGGTCAGGAGCCGCCCCGAGAAGAGCATCTCTGTGCCAGGAACTGGCTGCGCTGGTGCTTCAGGAAACAGCACTCTTTAAGGGCAGCGGGTACAGTTTCATTTAGGGAAAAAAAAAAAGTATTTTAACTGTTTTGCTTGTCTTTTAAAGCCACACTCGGACCTATTTGTCCTTCCCTTTCTTCTCCAATACTTGCATGCCACTGCTAGCTGGTTGGATTGATGCAAGCCATTTCTTGATACAAAATACAGGTTTTCGTTCTAATTACAGCAAGGCAGATGGCTATAATCAGATCCAAAGCACTCTGGGTCCCCACACACGCCCCCTTTTCATTGCACTGGTTTGATTTCAGTGGTGGGGAGAGGCCGCAGACACTCCAGGACAGCAGAGATGCTGCAGCGGGGGAGCGGGGATCCCCGCCGGGCACAGCCAGACCTGGCAGCATCACCTGGGGACCTCCAGTTTTTGCGGTTTTAGGACTACGCACACACAAAAAGCCAGCGAGGCATCTCAGTGCCATGTGCAAATGGTCGGATATTTGCAGTTTTACCTGTGCGGCCGCTTTCTCCAGTGGGTCGCATCCTGCCCTCCCCGGCCCCGTCAGCAACACAAACCCCATCCGAGCCTCGCTGTAACACACAGCCTGTGGTTTTTAGTTACTTCACGGGAGTTCCTTGGCTAAGAAATGGAGGGGAAAAACTACACCCGCAGTAAGAGACAGACCAAGAAGGGAGCGAAGCCCCCAGACTGTCAGCAGCTTGGATGGCTCCTCGGCACACCCAGCTCCTGGCTTCAGGAAAGCCAAGGTTGTTGTCCAGGACAACTCCAAGCAGCACAAAACACCTCTACCGCAACACCGAGTCAGGTCACTGGTGTTATAATTAACCTCTCTCCCATGAATAATTAACCCCGGGTGCTGGCTTAGCTAATAACCCAGCAGAGAGTTTTTGTCCCCTTCCAGCTGGGGGGGGGGGGGGCAGGGAGACTGGGAGGTGGGGAGACCCCCACCCTGGGGCATGTGGGGCTGCAGCGAGGACTTGGCCAAGGGGGCTCTGCCCGGCTCCGTCCCTGCCGTAGGGCGCTCTGGCATCCAGCGACAACCGGGGACATCTCCAGCGCAGCCGGGGATGATGGGGATGGCTGGTGGACATCCAGCCCTGGATGCTCCAGCAGGACCTGAGCCAAGGATGGGACCCTCCCTGCCCGGGAGAACACACGGGGTCGGTCTCTGGATCTCAGCCCCTCCATGAGGCTTTATTGAGTCTCGTTTTCCCTCCAGCAGCTTCTGGGAGGTGCTCCAGTTTGGGTGACATCCCAATTTCAGGTGGCGTCCGAGCCCAGCGTCCAGCGGCAGGAGTACACGGCGGCTGCAGCGAAGAGGACGGAGGCGAGGAACCCCCCCAGGACACCCGAGACCACGGGGCCGACCCAGCCCAGGAGGCTGCGGGTGTACGGGGGGGGCAGCCGCCTCTCGAAGCTCAGGTCCCCCAGGTCCCCGGCCAGGGCCCTCCTGCCCCGCACCCCACCATGCTGCTCGCCCTCCAGCAGTAGGGAGGAGGTGAGGTGCTGCACGGTACGGCCGTACTCCTCCACGTTCCTCCGCAGCTCCAGGCTCCTGTCCTGGTTCAGGTTTTTCCCCAGCTCCCGGGCGATATCGGGGCGCCCAATTTGGCGGAGGCCACGGGCCAGCTGGTCCCAGGTCATCACCTCTCCTGCTGTCCCCAGCCAGTCCTGTAGAGCCTCCAAGCATCCCGTGAGGCCACGAAGGTCCCGGCGGCGGCGGGGGCGGATGGGGTTGTTCTCCTCAGAGAGCCTCTCCAGCTCTCGCTCCCCCAGGTCCTCGTTGGGCCCCGCCAGCCGCCCCTGGAGCTGGCGGCACTCAGAGGGAGACAGGAGCTCGGCGATGCGGCTCATGGTGTGACGGCCCACACTGGCCGCCACCGTGTCCTCACACCAGCCGCCCACCACCAGCAAGAGCAGGATGAGTCCCACAGGTGCCAGCATCGCTCGGGAGCCCCTTGGCATCAGGGTGGCCCAGGACTCTCCTCCCCTTCCCCCCAGTCTGACCTCACAAGCCGGTGCATTCCAGGGACGCATCCCTTGTCCGCCCAGCGCATCATCCCATGTCACCCCCCAGGACTGAGTATCTCCTGTCCGCACTGCTGTGCCCCAGCTCAGCCCCTCGCCTCCGGCCTGGCATCCCTCCCCGCATCCCTCCCCTTCCCGGTTCAGCCCATCTGAGCAGTCCATTTGGGCACCGAACGCTCGCAGGACGGGGACATGGGGACAGACTAAATGGTCCCTCGATTCCCAGCAGAGCCAAACCAAAGGGCTGGAAATTTAATGCTGTCTGCGAGGGCCTTCAGGGCACCTTCACCAGTGGCAGCGATGTCTGTCTGTCCGTCCGTCCGTCCATCTATCCATCCATCCAGGCACATCAGCTTTTGCTTCCCGTGTCCTGGCCCGTGGGACTCAGCTCTGTTGGGTCTGTCTGGCCTCGGCAGGTGCCATCATCCCTGCCGGCACTTTTGTGAGAGCGGGGATGGCTGCTGCTCCCCTGGGACATCTCCGCCACCCTCCTCCAATCTCCCGAAGGCCCCAAGGCAAAGGCAGCAGCTCCCCTTTCCCTCCCCAAGGAGCGGGTACGGAACACCCGCACAACCCACTGGGAACCTGCGTTTTCCTCTCCCACCCCAAATCGCTGGAGCAGAGTCAAGTTTAACCGAAGCGGTTTTGCTCGGGGACTGGGCGAGGACCCCATAACCACGAGGTGGCAATGCAGCCCCGGCCACGCACCGCCAGCGCACCCTGGTTTTAATCAGGGTGGTGATAAAGCTGTGATTTCCCCAGATGTCCCCAAAGAGCCGCAGTGCAGAGGCTCAGGCCACGGGGCTGTGCCGGGACCGGGGCCGTGGTCGGTACCCGGGGCTGTACCGGGGCTGGAGGAAGCAGCCAGGACCAAAATGCAGGAGAAGGAGCAATTCCCTGGCCGGGAGGTTTGCATGAGCTCACGTTATGAGGCTCCATCCTCCGTCGCTGCCTTTTGCCTCTCCCGGCTCCGTGTGGCATTTGCTTCCTCCAAGCAGCAAAGCTGCTGGAGGTGTCGGTGCCCGAGGGCTCATCCTGCCACGAGGATATTTAGGACCCTGATCAAGACGCCTGCGATGGACAGGCCTGCTCCAGGGGCGGAAAGCCACAGCACCACAGCTCCAAAAAGCATCCCATCTCCCCAGGATGGCTAACGGGGCTGGTGGGAAGGGGCCCGTGCAGCTCCTTCGGGAGCATAAATACAGAGAAGATGGGGAACCGCAGCTGCGGAGCCCCAAACCCGCCGAGCAAATGCCTCCTGCTGCAGCTGCCTCGCCAGGGTGGGGTTTTGGGGTAAGGACGGGTCCTTCTCCCCCATGCCGAGGTCACAGCTCCCTGCCCTGGCCCTGCGCCACGGGGACTCGCTGGAGGGTTTTCCAGGAGTTTCTGCCTTGTTGAGAGCTGACCTGTGGCATCAAACGGGCTCAGAACTGCCCAGTTTCCCTCATAAACCCCCTGGCTATGAGCCCGGCACCCAGCCCGAAAATGAACAAATTCTGCATGAAAAGACCAAACCCAGCCAGGGACAGCGGCCACGACACAGGCTTTTCTAACAAGACCAGTTTTTTTCCTCGCTACCCTTATTAAATCTTGCTACGGAAGGTAACTCTTAAACATGCAAACCCCTGCTCGCTGCTCCGCTCCTGCTGCCACACGAAGGTGGGTTCCTTCTCCTGCAGCCCTGATGGGAGAAGCGGCGCTGAGCACATGGTCCCGGATGGGTTTTGCCAGCCCCATCCCGGTAACGTTCAATTTTGCACCGATGACGGGGAGGTTTTTTTCCCTAAGGATGCCAGATTCCAGGACTAACACCACTGCTGCCATCATCTTGCTGCTGCCACCCCTGGAAATGCTCCTCCCCATACTCGCTGCCAAAAGATTTGGGAGCGTCTCTTGGGGAGGTCCAGGCAGTGCCGGGAGGGTCCACGGAGGAGCTGGGACCATCCCCTGGGTCTCCCCAGGAGGAAAACGCAGCCAGGGCAGATGCACCAGGCCAACGGGGCAGGAGGAAACACTTGTGTGTGTCCCACCGTGCCGGCAAAGAGGACAGCGGGTGAGCGGCACACGTGGCCGGGCTGGGGAGGAATGCCAGGAATGCCGGCGCCTTTAGCCCAGCATGTCCCACATAGGACTTGGCCTGGATTTGGGGAGAGCAGGCAGGTTTCACGAGTTTTGTGGAATCGAGTCTCTGAAAGGTCAGAGTCCAGCTGCAAATTCATTTTAACAACCTGAGATGCCGGGAAGCATCTGCCTTGCCTCCCTGTGCCGGCAGATCCCAGCTAGGGCCAGCCCACGGCCAAGCCTGGCATTTTCCCCGGCCAGGCAGGATAACCAGCTTGGATGCTGCAGCGCAGCCCTGGCAAGGGGCTCCCCGTCCCCATCTCCCCGTCCCACTGCCGTGGGGCTTTGCTCACGGACGGAGACCCTGTGCCGGCTACCTCCGGGCTTGGCAACAAAAACAACCACCACTGGCCGCGGCTGAGACTGGCCAGACCAGACTGGCCTGGTGCTGCCTGCGATCACCGGCCGAGGCGAACCCCAAACCACGGGGCCGGACGAAGCAAAGTTGCGAAGTGCAAACAGCGTCTGCAAGGCTCGGGAGCGGGGCAGGGATGCACACAGCGTCCCTTGCAGCAGGTGGAGAGGAGCTGAGCCTCCCTTTGCTGGAGGAGGAGGAGGAGGAGGAGGAGGAGGTAGGAGCCTTCCTCATGTTTTCCCAGCTCGTGACTCCGCAGCCCATCCACCAAGTAATTTATTCATAGCGCAGTAACCTCAGGGGTCCTGATAAAAGGCCGGAGCTGTCGCATTGTTCTGGATGTGCCAGCACCAGCACAAAGGCTCCGGGCACCTCCCGGCCACTGGCCAGGGATGCCACCAGGTCCCCTCCCGTACGGGGGGGGGCTACGGCACCCAATTCCTCGCCCTCCCACCCACTGAAACACCCTGAAGCCACCGCACTAATTGCCACAATTATTTCTGCTCTGGGCCACAGGGCCCCTCTCCAGCGGGCTGCGTGCCTGCTATTGCTAATGAGCTTGACTCCTGAGCTGGGTGCAGAGGCAGAACCCGGGGGGAGCGGGGGGGGGGTACGTTTATTAGCCTGGCCGAGGTGCTTGAGAAAACAAACAAACAAGCAGCAGCGGGCTGGGAGACGCTTTTCCCCTTACCGCCATTAATAACTGCAGCAAAGGGTGAAAAATCCATCCCTGCGGCACGGCCAGGGTCCCGCAGGGATGGAGGGAGCCGGGTCCGGTCCCACGCAGCCACCAGGGATGAGTGTCCCCTCCTTTGGGGTCACAGCGACGCTGGGGGATGGGGACGACGCGTGGGGCTCGGGTCAGGGCTGCTGGCTTTCCACGGCTGGCGTGCACGGAGCTGTGCTGCCGGCCGGAGCTCGCGGCGAAATGTTTCTGGTTATTGACACACAGAGCCCGGCCATCAGCCGGACGCTGGGATCCACGCCTGCGGCGGAGCTAGAGGGGCCGCGAGCGCGCTTGGATTGCTGGGAACACGTGGGAACATCGACGTGGGAAACCCTCCCCACGGCACCTGGGGAAAGGTGCAGCCACGGAGATCGGCAGGGCAGTGCCGGCATCCGCAACGGGGGGCATCCGCAACGGGGGGCATCCGCAACGGGGGGCATCCGCAGGGATCCCCCATTGCACACTCACAGCGGCGACAAAGTCGCAGCCTTCGCCACAGCTCCCACCGCAGCCGCGCTGGTCCCGACCGGAGCGAAGCACCTCTCCGCTCGCTCAGCATCGCTCCTACAACTCGGAAGCTGCACCGGCCATGGGGGGACTCATTAACTGAATTAACTGATTTCAGGATACAAAGTTGTCCAAGCGTATAGCTTAACACATAAAAAAAAGAAACCAGGATGAGGATGCACGAGCCTCCAGATAAATGAATACCGTGTAATTCATGAGTTATATGAAACTTTGAGAAATAAACGGCGGGGGAGCAGCAGTGCTCGATGCAAGTAATTCAGCTTAAAAAAGCTAAAAATTCAACCCAACTGACAAAATTAACCCAGTACCAAACCCGAGCCAGCCCAGACACTACAGAGCAAAGCTCGCAGCCCAGCAGCGCAGGCAAACCCCCTCCTCGCATCCCCCAGTCCCCCCTTCAGCCCCCGCAGCCGCCCCTCGTACCTGCAGGTGCTGGATGGGTCCTCGCTGGCAGCAGCCAAACCTGCCTCAGCCCCCCCTGAGCCCCCAGGAGCCGGGGGGGCCTTTCCAGCAGGGACCCCTCCTCAGCGGGACCCCAGTGCCCACTGCCCCCAGGCAGCTCCTCCCGGTGCCTCTGCCCTAACAAGGGGAGGGGGCACACCCGGACCCCCACCCAACACCCCTGACGAGGGCAGGGGAGGGGAGGGGAGGGGCACACCCGGACCCCCACCCAACACCCCTGACGAGGGGAGGGGCACACTCAAATCCCCACCCACCCACCCAACACCCCTGATGAGGGGAGGGGCACCCTCAGGCCCCCACCCAACACCCCTGATGAGGGGAGGGGAGGGCTGAGGCTCTGCCCTTCCCCTGGCTGCAATACCCCTCCCCGCACCCCCCATCCCTGCAATATCCCCCCATGTCCCTCCTGTCCCCTGCAACACCCCCCCCAAAGCCCCCCCCCCAATGTACCAGCTCCCCCCCAGGGGCTAAAAAAGCCGGGGGGGGGGCGAGGGCTGGGAGGAGGCACCGCAGGCTCTCAGCCGGGCGTTCATGTAATCTCTTTAATACTGTGTAATACTTTTCTTTTTAAAATACAGCATTTCTTGAGGTAGACCATTACAGTTCAAAAGCATTTCTTTTTCAGACATTAATAAGACATGAATTAAATACTTTCATGTACAATATGTTGCAAAATGAGGTAGAAATGGTTACAGAGCGTGTACAAAGTCAAATATGATAATAATAATAATTAAAAGTCTTCAGGAACCCAGTACCACTTTTTGGAGGAAGGGGGGGAAGGCGTCTGCCCCGGTAATGCCCTTGGCACGCAGGCAGCTGCCCGCACGCGCCCGTGCACGCTTAAATGGGAACCTGCAAAAAAACCTGGGAAAACATCCCAAACCTGGCAGACGCCTTCGCTCCTGCGATATGGGGGGGGTGGGGGGGAAGCCCCCAGGAGGGGGTGCGTCCCCTCTGCGTGCGCAGACCCTGAGGTTATGGGGGGGCTGCTCTGAGCAGCGACCGGTGCCGGTGGGCGGCTGGGCGGCCCCGGAGCAGCTGCCTCCCCCAGTACAATATAGAGCTCTAAAAAAAAAAAAAACCAAACAAAAAAATTAATATTTTTTTTTAATTGGAAAAAAGACCCCCCACCTGGCGAGGCGAGGCGGACGGGGGGGGGCAGGTGGACGTGCAGTAGGTTCACGCTCTGTGCAACGCAGCTTTGCATCCGACGGTGGTCAGCAAGAGGAGGGGAGCTGGGCTGTGTCCCGACCCCAGCACCGCCGCAGCCCGGCCCCCCCCGGGGATGGAGCGGGGGCAAACAGCACCCGGGGCAAAGCCCGCGGCCCGCGCTCAGCCCTGCTAGACTGGGGTTTTTTGGGGGGAAAAGTGATTTCCCCAAACTTTGCGGCCACCGCCAGCTTCTGCCGGGGCTTCTCAGCGCTCAAAGGTGGCGACTGGGGTGGGAAGCCAAAAATCCCTTATTTCGGGTGAAAAGGGAGCGCCGCGCCCTCGCAGCGGCATCGTCACCAGTGTCCTCCCCAGCAAAGCCTGGACGGCCCCCGCGGCCCCATCCCCAGTGCAAGAATGACACCGGGAGGAGGATCCCCCCCGGCCCCAGCCTGCACAGGGGCGGGTGCCCCCCCCCCCGCACCCCCGGTCCCCGGCCCCGAGCCCTGGGATGCGGTGGGAGACGCTGGAGGATGACGGACCCAGCCTGATCCAAAAAGTGGTGCTAGCGACAGCTTCCAAACTACGGCACTAATACTCTTTCCGTTGAAGACACGTTACTCCACCAAACGCTACAATAACAGTGTTAAAAAAAAAAAAATTAAAATAAAATTATGGCATAATATATGTGAAAAGCACCCAAAATACATTCAACTTTCATCTTTGTAACAGCTTCAAGTTTTTTTACTTTTCTTTCTTCCTTCTTTCTGTCACCCTTTTTGGAAGCAAACGCACGAGGCAGCTTTGTCCCAGGTCTGAAAACTCTTAAAAATCTCTTTTTCCTTTTCTGAGAAGATAAAAAGAGTTTTTAAAAACACATTCTTTTTTTTTTTTCTGAGGTAATTCTTTTCCTGAGTAGTTAAAAAGAAAAAACAAAAAAATACTACATACCTTACAAAAATAAAAAACCAAGTCTAGTATATTAAACAATCTACAGCATTTTACTCCAAAACCCCCTGGTTTTGTGTCCCACCCCCCCCGCTCCCCCCCTCCCCGATCAAGGACATCGCCGCCGGGCTGCTCGCGCCACGTGCGAGGGGGCTGCTTTGCTCAGAAGATGCCCGAGGTATTTCTGTTAGGAACAATAAAAGCAATCAAAAAAAAAAAAAAATAATCGAGCCTCTGGATCGACGGGGGAGCTCGTGCATCCGACGCCGGAAAGCCGGATCCCGAGGCGCCTCCGGCCCCGCTCGCTGCATCGCTGGTCCGGGGACGGATGGACGGGAAAATAATAAATAGGTTATCCTGAGTTCAGTGGGCGACGGCTTCCGAAAAACCAAGGAGAGGAAAAGCCCGGCCGAGTCCAAAATAGTAAAGAAGAGGTATGTCGTGCTGCCGTTGGGGCTCTCCGGGGGTCTCCTGCACTTTGGGAGGAAGGGGTCTGGCCCCGGCGCGGCTCTGGGGGAGAACCGGAGCCCCCGCAGACCCCAGCCCAGCCCCTCCAAACCCTGCGTTCGTCGGCCAAATCCCCAAACCGCCCCCGGAGTCTCGGGCTGGGGCGAAGGGTCCGTCCCCGCGCCCCCGTCCCCCCGATGCCGCGCCGTCAGTGCCTGGTGCCGTACATTTTATCCCACTCCAGGAACAAGTCCAGCTCCTTCTGGGAGGCGGCGGGGCGGACCTTGCAGAACGCCTTCTCAAAGTCCTGGTAGGAGGTGGGCTGGATCTGGCCCGGCAAACCGTGCAGCGTGGTGGCCCCGGCGTGCTGGCAGAGCTGGACCAGCTCACTGCCCGAGAAGCTCTCCGTGTGCTGCACCAGGGAGGCCATCTCCCGCTCGCTCAGGCAGGAGCTCTGCTGAGCCAGGGCGTGATGGAGGATCTGCCGCCGGGCGATGCTGTCCGGCGGGGAGATATAGAACCGCTTGGCGAAGCGCCGGTGGGAAGCTTCGTCCATGCTGCCAGGCCGGGAGGTGGTCCCGATGATGACCACGTTCTGCTCGGATGAGGTAGCCACGTTGTCCAGGTAGGAGAGGAGCTGGGACTTGAGGTTGCTCACCTGGCTGCCATCCTCGCCAGCCCGGGCCACCAGCAAGGACTCGGCCTCGGTGATGAGCACCACCGCGGGCTGCCGGCAGCTGGCCACGAAGAAGACGGTCTGCAGGATCTTCTCAGCTTCGGCTTTCCAGGTGGAGAGCAGGGTTGTCCCACTGAGCTTCAGCAAGGTGGAGCCCAGCTGGGTGGAGATGCACCGGCTCAGCAGGGTCTTCCCCGTGCCACGGGGACCGAACAGCAGGATGGTGCGGGGCGGCCGGCTCACCCCGGTGTAGGCACCGGGACGCAGGATAGGCCACACCAGCTCCTCCTCGATGGTGGCCTTCACAGAGACCTGCCCAGCAATGTCCGTCCACTGCACGGGCGGCCCCCGCTCCACGATCTTGGTGTTCACCAGCTCCAAGACCAGGGGGTCAACATTCTTGGGTTGCTCCTCCACCGGCGGGCTGCCGAAGACTGGTGCTTTGGGAGGCAGCCGCAGCGGGAAGGGGGGTCCCGGCTCGGCTGCCCGCTCCCCGTTGGCGAGGGGGGGGCTGAACTTCTCAAAGGGCTCTGCCGGCCGCAGTGGAGCATCCCCGGTGCCGTAGGATGGCGAGACCATACTCTTCATTGGCTGCCCGCCATACTTGCCGGCATGCTCCTCGGCGTTCCCGGCTCCCGCCGGCCGCTTCCCAGGCTTGAAGGCCACCTGGGGGGACTCGGTGCTGCCACTGAACCCATTGCCCCGGCACTCGCCGTTGTCCGACATGGGGTAGGGGGACTTTGGCTGCTCGTAGCTGTATTTCCTATACCTGCCCTCCCCCTCATCCTCCCCGCTGGAGATGTCGAAAGCCTTCCTCTTCAGGGTGCCCGCTGCCTCGGTGCCAAGGGGCGGCACGGCCAGGGGGGCCAAGCCGGCTCCCTGGTAGCCGTAGCCGGGGACCCCGGGTGGGCGGGTGGTGGGCGGTGGGGCCGGGATGGGGGTGGGTGCCGCGATGCCAGAGGGCAGGTAGGAGGCGGAGGGATGAGGAGGGTGGATGGTCCCATAGCCCGGCTGCGGCGGGTAGCTGCCAGCGGCGTAGTTGTACATGGGGCCGGAGGAGCCGTAGCCCGGCACCAGGGCGGGCGAGGGGTGTGGGGGCTGCAGGAGCCCCGAGCCGTGGAGGGTGGGGGGGTGCGGGGGGGGGAGCGCTGCCGCCGGCTGGGTGCAATAGCCGGAGGGCAAGTAGGTGCCACCGTAGCCTGAGGGGTACTCCTGAGATGACCCGAGCCCGCCGGAGCCGGCAGCGGCTCCTCCGCAGGAGTTACCGGGGTACATGGGATCGGCGAGGTTGGCGGACACCACGGGGGAGCCGCCGAGCCCGATGGCCCCGCCGCTGGGGGGGACGGCAGGCGGCACCACCCCCTTGGCGCCGGGGAGGCCATCATGGATGGGGGTCAGGGGGTAGGCGCTGTCGGAGCCGTGCGCCACCGGCCAGGGCTCCCCGTCCCCCTTCTGCCCGTTAACCGGCCCGAAGGCTCCATCCCCGTAGCTGCTCAGCGCCGGGCGCTCGTAGGGCGCGTCCAGCACCCCCGAGTACTTCTCGGCGTACCTCTTGAGGAGGTTGGAGGCAGTGAGTGCGGAGATGTCGTCGTTGGCCCAGGCGTAGTTGAAGCGCTGGCGGGTGCTGGGGTAGAGGTCGGACTTGTGGGCTGGCGAGGAGGTGGTGGAGGAGACGTCAAGGTGCTGCTCCGGCCACTGGTTCAGGGACTGGGCATGCTCTGGTGACCAGTGCATCTTCGACAGACCTGCGGGGGACAGGACAGCGCAGGGTGAGACCAGCGAAACAGGGACGAGCACCTCTGTGCATTGAGTATCTCCAAAAACCGCCGCACTGCCCTGTCCTTCTGGACCACGCTGCACCTCCGGACTGCGAACACATGCTCTCAATTCTGCTCATGCTTTAAATTTCCCACGCAAAGATCCCCTTGACCACCATCGGTGCAAATATCCCCCAGGAACAGCAACCACGAGCACTTCAGAGAACGCCGCCAGCTCAAGTTTTGATGGTCACAACATCCAAGAGAATAAAATATTCAGGTTATCAAGCCACGGCAAGCCAAGGCGAAACAAACGGTGCAGCCTCCAGTGCTGTCAGCAGCGCCGCAGTGCCGAGCATCGGCACACATAGCCAGAGGACAGCCCTGCCCTGAGATGCCCCACCTGGAGCAGAGTATAATTATAATTATAATGCATATAATATTAATAGCATATTAATAGCGTGTAGCCAGGTGGCTGGGGAAATAGGGGCTGCATTGCGCACACACACACGCCCGCACATGGGAAGCAGCCCTTCACCACGGGCTGAGAGCAAACCTTTGCCGGCATCCCTGCGCTCACCCCCTGGCATCGGTGCCGGTGCCGATGGGCTGTGCGTGGCCCCACCAAAACAATTTCTCCAGCAAAGGGGAAGACAGAAACGCCACGGCCGTGTCCAGACCCACCCCTGCACCAGGGCTGCAAGGGTGGTGGGTGGGAAACGCATCCCAGGGGGCTCTGCAGGACCTGCCGGGGGTGCCCACTCACCCCACTGACCCTGCGTCACCGTCCCCACCATGTCCCTGTCACCGCATGGGGATGCCGAGGCCGGCGTCACCCTCTCTTGCTCCAGCCCCCGAATACCGGGCGGCCCCCGAGCGCCCGCAGAGGGTGCTGGCAGTGTCCCCCATCACCACCCCCGGTGCGGGTCCCCCCCCCCGTTCCCCCTTGCCCAAAGCCTCGGGGGACAGCTAAAGTAGGAGCCGGGAGGGGACCTCGTGCACCATTCACTCGCCTCTCTCAGCCTTTAAGCCACTTTGTGACCACAGCACAATTAGATTACTTAATGCTTTAATTGACTTATAATGGCATTTGTACTTCCACTTTGGATATCAAACTTACACAAGAGGATTTAAATGGCGGCTTTGCGTGGCTTTATCCGGCATCCTCCCTGCATTTACTGGCCATTATTAAAGTGCTCCCGATAGATAAACATTCAGAGAGAGACAGCCACGACAGCCTGCGGGAAAGGGCCCTTCTTCATGAACACAAAGGAGAACGCTGCCCAATAAACCTGCGCTCCTGCAGCAGATTTTCCCCAAGCCGTACGCGGGGTCTGGCTGGGCAGAGAAGGGCAGAGGGGGCCCTTCCTTGCCTGCGAGCCAAAGGCATTGAGAAGCTATTAAAGGGAAAAATGAGGGTTTGGACGACTCCATGAGGAATAAGGCATTTTTTAAAAATTTTTTTTTGGAAGGAAGGAACTAAAGCACCAGGAGTTTCCACCCTTGCTCAGACCACTGTGCAGCGGTGCACGGTGTGCTGCAGGTGCAGACCGCAGCTGCTTCTGCCCCCCCAAAAAATACAGTCTGCAAACGGCCGGGGCTCGGGGGAGGAGGAGAGGGGTTTGGGAGGTGTCTGGGAGGCGGCCGATTGCTCCAGCAGCCGTCATGGCACGGGGCTCGGTGTGGAGCAGCACGGCAGGAACAAGGTGCCACCACCACGACCGGCAAATCCCGGTGGCGTTTCCAGGCTGTTTCTTCTGAAGCCAGGGAGTAGCCGCCCTCAACGGCGGCACGGACACCCTCACCCATTCCTCCTGGAGAAGGGAGGACCTGGCAGCCCACAGCTCCAGCAACTCTACGTCTGTCTTCTCCTGTGATACAGCAGCTTGATTTCCGAGGACAACGCACCCCGAGGACAGACACAAATCCCACACGACAACGGCCATTTCTCCGAGGAGCACCCAGCTTTTCCCCGTAGCAGGGATCAATACCAGCGCCCGAAGCCCGCTGCTCCGACGCCAGCTAAAAACTGGTGTCTACAAATAAGCACGGTGATGGGAATTGCTTTTCTAAGAGCCTGCAAGAGGGTGGCCAACGCCGCAGTGTGCGGCTGGAAGCCCACCATCATGGCGCGGGCCGGGGCTGCTCCTCCAGCCCCGTCCCCGAGCACCGGGTCCCGTGGAAAACAGCAAAGCCGCTGCGAGAAAAGGGGCAGGGGGGATGCACGGGCACGGGTTTGCACAAGCGCTGCTGCCACCAAAGCAAACCCGAGCGCAAAAGGACCGAGAAGCGAACCCGCCTCCATCCGACCCCTTTAAAGACGAGATGCATTTGGGAGAAGAAAAGCCAAAACCCCGGGAAAGCCCGGTCGCACCCTGGAAAACCAGGCGGAGGGGGAGGGCCGGCGGGCAGGGAGAAGTTGTCAGGGGTTTGAAATGGGACGTGAATGAGGCGGCGGAGCGGGACAGATGTTTCAATGCTCCCCTTGGCAGTGTGAGAAAATTACTGTCCAGTGACCAAATGGCCGGGCCGGTTCCCACCCTCGCTGCTGCCCATTATCCCCAGCACAAGACAAAGGCGGGCAGGGGGGGCTGGGCAGGGGAGAATCCTATTGTTCCCGCCCGCCCTAATTATGGAAATCTTGTTAATCTATTCAGCAGCGACTCTGAACTGGGCTTTTGTTCGGGGGCTTTTTAGCGGGGCGCACCGCCGAGGGTGTCCAACAGCTCAGCGTTGGGGATGGGGTACACTCCCTCCCGCCACCGCCCCCCCCCCCCCGGGAAAAGCTCTCGCCGGGGGATTTCAGGCGCAGCCACGAGGCTGCGGGGACACAGGGCTGCCCCGAGCAGCATCCCGGCGCAGGCCGTCTTTGTTGGAGCACAAATATCTCATCCACAGCCCTTGTACACAGAGCATGCCACGTATGCATGCATGCACACACACGCATTTTTATATGCTCCTGTCCCAGCCACGTGTACATGCACCCATCGCTAATGCTGGTGCATAAAAACTCACGGCAAAACCTACGCAGGCGAATACAGAGATGACCCGCAGGCAGCATATGCTGATGGCTGCAGCAATCCAGCATCCCTAGGGGGATCAGGAGAGGGTTGGAATGGATTTGGAGGGCAAAGAAGGAGAGGGAGCGCGCAAGAGCAAACACGCTCAAGCTGAGGATGCACTAAAGCCAGGGCTTAAATCCAGCCGAGCACCCAGGACCCTGCAGGAGATCACCCCAGATGCAGCACACTGGAGCACACCAGCAATCCGCTGCCCCGCAGTGCAAGCACTGGATGTGTCTCGATGTCCCCTTCGACAGCCCTTGCTGCTCTGCAGAAGCATCCCAGCCCTTGGGAGGGAGCAGACGCTGCCGCCCTTCGGCTCCCGGTGCAGGAACGAGCTGATGAGCCGCCTCTGCGACGCTTTGCTTGTACCGCTGCTGTCTTGCTGGTTTAAATGCTGACGGCTCCTTTTTCTGCAGAGCTGCCAGCTTGGAGGATTTATGCTGTTTTCAAAAGACGTTGAGCAGTTTCATTATCCCTGCAATTACCTGCAAGAGCGTGGCCCGATGCGATCGGCTTCCCGGGCAGGGAGAGCCCGTCCTGGTTCCAGGGGCTGCCCAAGTTCCCAGGTTTTTAATTCTCTGACATGCAAACTTTGGGCCCAGAGGGAGCAAACCTGGATGCTGGGAGTCCCGTTTCACAGCCCAGCCTTCACCGAGACTTCTCATATCAGGGATGTTGTGCGTGATGGATCTTCTGTGCTACCAGCACCTGAAGGTGGGTCCAGACAAGGACCTGGACCAAGCACCCACAGCACGAATGCAGCCTCACATCAATGCAACTCCTGCGCCAAAGCTTTGCTGCTGCAGCTGGATTCACAGAATTGAGAGGTGTCTGCATCCGTGTGGAGATGCTCCAGCTCCTGCCGCAGTCACAGCAATGTCTTCAAGGCTAAAGGCAAGCTAGGAAAAAAACGCAGGAGGGGAGAAGAGACTTTCCCAAGTCTGCCCTGTGAACGGGAGGCAGGGGAATGACTTTTTCTTCTTTTAAATGAGACATTTCTTGATGATCTTTTTGGCTTCTGCTGCCAGGAGCTTGTCCTGGGCTGGGGTTTGTCCCTGTCTCCTAAGAGCGGCGTAGGCAAAGTGCAACAGCAAGTCAAATCACAGCTATAAATGAGAGTTATAACCCATGCAGATACTCCATTTACACTCACTGTGGACCTGAGGGTTGTGGCAATGTTTCTGAAATGTTTCAGCATTAATCCTGTAGATTATAGCAACATTTCTACACTTTGATACACACATTTAAGCTAGATACCGGTCATCTCTAGTAAATCCCTACATGGCGGGTCCAGAACAGGCAAGACAGCCCAGCAGCGATTTACACCGGTGGCAGAGCTGGTCCCAAAGCCAGGACCAGGGCAAGGAGAGCCCAAAGCCACACTTAGACGTGATATAACCCAAGTGCAATACCTGGCAGCATTTGCAAAGGGTGAGGCGTTTAAATCCCCCAGCCCTCCCCTGCAGACCGAGGACGGGCAGCCAACTTCTTGGCAAGCCGCTGGAGCACAAACATCAAGTTTTCCAAGGCAAATTTGGGCTGTTCAGCAAATCCATCGGGGAGCTACATTTCTTTGTCCGCCACATTCCCAGTCCCCTCCTAACCAGTGCCGACAAAGCGAAGGATGGTATTGCAATCAGAGCAGGGTCAATGTACATATGTTAAAAGGATTTAGGCTAACTCCCACCGTGCCCTCTCCCCACCCCCAGGAGAAACAACCCCCACCCCAGCCGGCGCGAGCCGAAGGCTCCAGCGTCCGCTCTGTCCACTCATATATCAAGTGCAGAGCAGCTGGACACCAGCACGAACCGGGAGTGACCAACGGGCCATCGCCCATCTGTGCTGCTCCAGCACCCGTCCAGCAAATGAAAAATTAATATGGATCCGCTCAGCCTGGCAGCAGCTGAGCACCACCCATCTGTCACGGCGAGAGGAGAAACTCTCAGCTAAATGTCACCTGGAGGAAACTGTACGTGGCAGTGGCCCCGGGAATCCCCAGGTCGAGGGGCTATGGCAATAAAATCCAGATATTATTAATAACGAGCTGATGCAATTAGTGGATTTGAGGAATCTTGCTCCACCTTTCCATATAAGATGGATGGGAGAAAAAGAAGCAATAAAAGGGACCTTAAAGAAAAGTAAAAAAAACCCCAAAACCAGCCTCTTCCTTGCTATTTATATTTTTCTTAACATCACTTGTCTCCAGGTCTCGCGGACCACTCAGGCCTGCTGAGATCTGGGCGTCAGCCTTGCACCCGCCCCCAGGAACACGGGACAAACCTGCTGAACTATTTGTTTGGGTCTAGAAACCACTGAAAGGCGGGACTGCCCCAACCCTCCCTGCTCCTGCCACACCACCAGCACACTCCCTCCAGTGCTTCGAAGAGGAACATTAATCACGAAAGATTAATTATCGCATTAATCCATCGCCGTCTCGCCCACTCCCTGCCACGGGTGTGCTTTAGCGCGGGCAAAACGCAGCTCCCTCCAACAACATTCCCACGCCCGGCCACGCCGTCGCTTCTCCTCCAGCAGACGCTCTCCTGCCCTGGCCAACCTCGTCTGCTGTGGGACGTTCCTTGGGGGTGACATTCCAGCTGTGATCTCCACCAGACCGCTGCTTGAAGGACGGTTCTCAGGTAGGAAGGAGGTTTTTAGCAAGAGCATCACTGAGCATTCAGGTCATCGAAGTCCACCGCCCCTCAAGGTCAACTCAGGGCAGATGCTCAAGGTGCAGGAGAAACCTCAGCGTGCCCCAGAGAAAGGTGCCACGGCCCATGGGTGCTGCTCAGATCCCTGTCGGGAGTGAAGCCCTTCACTGAAACGTCATTCCTTGACGCCGGACGAGCTCCCCGGGGCCTGGGGTTGGACCCAGCCCATTTTCGGAGGATTACATTAGAGAGGAAAATCCATTTCTAATCAGCAGAACCATTTCCCCAAACAGACGTGGCCCCATAAAAAGGTCAGGAGGTCAAACGGACCCAATTTCCATGCAATCTGCATAACAACGGCCGAGCCAGCAAGGGTGGCGAGCGTACCCCGAAGCTCCCGGTCCCACCACCCGGTCCCACACGGGACTTTGCCTCCTGCTTCTGCCCCCCGACCTGTGGCGAGGCTGGAGGACGCAGCGAGGTGAGGACGTTGCTTCTCCCATCTGGGCTGTAAGTCTGCGCTTGGCACGGATGTGACCACGGCCGTCTCCTCCTCAAGCCCATCTAGAAACATGCCACGTGAAACCACCTGCGGAGATTTCGGCCGTGTGTATGCATATTCACGTGGTCTATAGAGAGATGCAGAGAAATAGTTTGAAGGCATCTTTATACCATCTCCATCTCTGCTCCTACAGAAGCCACTTAGCAAAGGACGTGCTGTCAGCAAACAGACGGAAGCTGCCCTGAAAAACTTCTTGTCCTGACCTCGCTCCATTCAAAACCACTTGTTGAAACCCACCAGGACTCACCACGTCCCCCCTGAGAGGGACTGTCTGACCTCGCCTGAACCCGCAGAAGGAAGATCTGGGGGGCCATGCTCTTCTGACGGCCCCCACCAGACCCCAGCCAGCGCTGAGCTGGTGGCCGGGCGGCCCGTGATGCTGTGCAGTAGGATGTCGGTGGTGGTGGTATGCCTGGAGGATGCAACCTCTGGGTTCTGCGCTACAACGGCATGAGAAGAAGCAAAGCCAAAGTGTTACGGGGCCGGACACTGAGCCCGGCTGCCGGACCGCTGCTGCACCGTGGGGAGCCGCGGTCTGATCCGCACCCAGCGCTGTGCACGCCCGGGGCAGACCCTATAGATGGGGAGTCTACGAACCCTGATACACACATAAACCCCAGGAGGCTGAAAATCATTTTAAGTGACTTATTTTTCCAAGAAGAAAGCACTGCCGTTACGTTTCATCTTCCCACAAGCACTTGGATGAAGGTCATTAAATGCAGTAGATGCTCTGCAGCTCCGGAAGGGGCCCAGGGACCGGGCACCCCCCACCCCTGCCCAAGCCCTCTCCTCCCAGGGTGTTTTTCCCGATGAAGCTCCAATAACGAACTCCCCCGGGGGCAAAAGCCAAGGCAGGAGCCACCAGCCCCTGGTCTATCTTCTCCAATATCTGGCCTTGGGCCGGGGTCAGTGCCGGGGGCTGCGGCGGATGCAGGAACCGGGCTGCAGCAGGGAGATAATTTGCCCCGTGCACTAGAGCCTGTCCGCGGCGGCAGCAGCAGCACTCCAGCTCATCTCCTCCACGGAACGAATCAATCTTAATTAACTCTAATTCTGGGGAGCCTCCCAGCCCCATCCAGCACCGCACAACGCGGTTGTATTTTCCGCCTCGGTGCCCTGCCAGGCAGCATGCTCCACAGGGAACTGAGCAAAAACTCCTCTTTTCCATCATTTCTGCATCTCCTTTCCCGCGGTCCCCGTGTGTTCCCCGTCACACACCCTGCGGGATGACGGACCCCATCCCCGTCCCCTGTGGACCACCTTCCCTGCCCTCGGCACCCGCAGCTTCACCATCTCCCGGCCAGCCCCGCCGGAGCTGGGCTGGGGGAGGCCTCTCTCGGTGGCTTTTGTTTTCACAAGCCTTTTGACTCGCGGATTCTTTTTTAAACACCGCCTCAGCAGCCTGAAAAGCCGAGCTCCCTCCTGCACTCCATTCACTAATGGATTTTCCAGAAGTTCCCTTTTTTTGGCTTCTTTCTTTGCTGACGCTGCTGCCCCCATCCACGCCCGAGGCTGCGGCTCCCCTCTGCCGTACGCCTGTGCTTGCACGGACGGACGGGCTCTGTCTTTGGGGACCCGCGTGCCACGCTCGGAGCAGCCACCCCTACGGCTCCCACCTTCTGCACCCTGGGAGTCTGCAGATACGCGGCTATTATAAGCCAATTATAATTATACATCATTATAGAGCACAGGGTGCAAACGTCTCAACCTGCCACGACAGGGTTGCTGCTCAAAAAAAAAAAAAAAAAAGGGTTAAAGAATAATAAGGTGGCAGCAGCGTCAGGGTGAAGGTATCGCCGGGAAATCGGGGAGAAGTTTGGTGCCGGGCTGGCTCCGTGCAAGAGCCTATCGATCGGGGCAGCGCCGCTCCTCTCTCCTAGAGCTAATCCTACAGCAGAAATAATTCATTTTCCTCCCTTTTCAGCAGCCACTCATTAAAAAGTAATCACCTTGTAGGAGGAGGATATGAACAGCCCAAGGTCAGATCCATAACGACGTTATTTCTGGAGCGTGTACCTGGCTCGTGCCAAACAGCAGCCACGCTGCGACCCCAGCCCTGCCCGTGCGGAGCCGGCAGCTTCGGCCCCATGGCTGGGCCCTGCCTCGCTGCTCGGGTTGGTGGCGATTAAGATGCAAATGGAAATATCTCTATATTAGCAGATATTCACTTCTGTGAGCGCTGCCCGCCAGCATCTGTGGCCGAGCACCCAGGTCGCGCTGCATGGATGTTGCTCTCATCAACCCCAAGCACCCGCAACGCCTAAGGTGGAAAATAGGAACAACGCTTCAAAAGGTATCTTTTAAATCTCATTATTTGGTGGCATCTCCAATAAATCTCCAAATCTCCAGCTCCCGATTTATTTTTACATTGCTGGGACTTCACTGCAGCTGCTAAAACCTGTTTTTCTAAGAGTGTGAAGCTGCGAAGCGTAACATAAAGAGGTGTCACCATGTCCCCATCAGCGGCACACGCAGAGCTGGGACCGTGGCACCTCGGCGTGCTCTCAGGTTGCCATAAACCCATCCCGGGTGCAACGTCCTGCCCATCGCCGTTATTGATTCACCCGGGGGATCGGGGTGCAGCCCCAGGGGGTTCCCAGGAGGGAGAGTGCGGGCTCAGAGCGATCGCCCCATCCCCGCGGCACAGCCAAGGGCTGCCAGGTCTAGCAAAGTCCAACCTGCTCGCAGCGTGCCGGCATTTTAGCAGATTTACGTTTGCAACACGTGGCCTGATTCAGCGTTTGGAGAGAGGAGGAGGCGATGCCCTGGGAACCGGCCAGAGCGCAGGGCTGGGACGGGGACGTAGCACAGGGGACGGGAAGCAGGATGGGGACGGTCCCAGGGATTTGGCAATTCCAGATCCAGCCAAACTATGGCAAGACAGCTACAGCGATGCCAGAATGGGTAAGAAGACTCCCACACCTAAACTCTTCCCCGCTATATCCGCAGTGGGGATGCCGCTGCGTGCACAGCTTTCTGCTGCCTCACCCTGCGGGGCTGGGTCAGCTGGGGAGCCCGGTGTCCCCCCTGTTGACACAAGGTGCCGGGCACGTGGGACACCCCGAGCAGGGCGACCTGCCCTTTCAAGGCGGGACGTGCAGGACAAGCCCTTCAAAACACACTCAACCTCTCTAACCTCCCGTGCACAGCACAGCCTCACAGCACGTCACCCCTGGCCTTTAATTACACATTTCTGTAGCCATTAGTCCTCTCGCCATCAATTACACCCACATTATCCTGCTCCGGGAGGCAGCAGGACGCGGGGAGCAGAGTCAAGTGCTTTGCAGACTCTTTCCAAAGGAAAGAAACAGCCTCCGATGGGAACATCCCTTCGCCGTGGCAGAGCCGAGGCAGCAGACAAAGCAGCCCGGCAGCCGGTCCCGCTGCTCTTCAGAGGCCTAAAGCAACACCGAGAAAGATTAATCACAGGGAGAGGACCCGGGCTCCAGCGTCCCCTGATGCCACGAGTCCCCTCCAGCTCGGTGCCGCCGCTGCACCTCTCATCTATTTACACAGCAAAGTCTTTGTGAGGAGCAGGCTCCTCTTCTGAGAGCGGCCGGGGCAGGGAAAGGGGTACTTATTCAGCTATTATTCAGCTTTTTTTTTGTAGGCAAGACAAGTGTGGGTTAAAGTGCAATTTGTCTTGACATTAGTTTTCACTTTCTTGGGGGGTGGGGGGAAAAAAAAGGTGGCTTTTTTCTCGTTTGAGGGAAAACACTTGCCCGGGTACCACACCTCCATCAGCCGAGCATCCCACCCGGGAGCGCACCCGAGCAGCCCGCCCCGGGAGCACACCCCAGCATCCCGGTCCAGGGCGAGGGGCCCCGGGCACCACCACGACACAGGCCATGATGGCATCACTGTCATTAAACAAACATGCCCGGTTTTTCCATGACTGAGTTGTCTGTCCTCGGGAGAAAGGAGCTAGGAAGAAAACCTTTAATTTGCGTCCTCCCCTGCTCTCAACTGTAAGTCAGCAGCATCTGTGAGGCCTTGGCTGGGTTTATTAGGGCCCCCATAAAGATCAGGGGTTGCTGATAAGCGACCCGAGGCATGCACCACTGGAGGAAAAATTGTGCTAGCGATCTGTACAATTTAACCAACATTAACTTCAGCTGATGACAGGCCACAAGGCCAGGAGAGAGATTTTACAACACCCTCGTTACACAGCAAAATAAACTTTGCTGCGGAGAGCCGGTGCTGACTCTAAACTCTTGCTCCCATTAAGAGGAGACCCGAGCCCAGAGCTGCCGAGGCACCGCCGTCCCCGGGGCAGGTCTGCTGGGCAGCACCCGCGCGTGCAGCAGCATCCTCTGCAAATCAAGACTGGGGTTCACGGGGCAGAAAAAGCACCACGATCCTGCTCAGGGCTCAGAGTGCGAGGGAGAAAAGGGGGGAGAGCCCTTCTCACCACCCCGGAGCATGAGAACAAGCCAAGCCCAAAGGAAAAACGAAGAGGAAAATATACCAGAATTAATCACGGCAACGAACTCGCGGCGGCAGGACCTTGCAAGGGGATAAACTGTTTCTCAGGACTGGGAATTGCCAGGGCTAGCACTGGGAAGAACTGGTTTATTCCCTGCTCGGCTGCTGATCCAGCAATGGGAATTTTCCTGCTTAACGCTAATAAAGTCTGGTTTAGTCCCAACGGCTCCCTTCGATCGGGAGCTGGGTGCCACCGCTGGCACGTGTGTCCCCTGGGACGAGAGTGCCGGACACCGGGGACATCCGCGAGTGACCAAACACCAGCAGCACCAGCAGCACCAGCAGCACCAGCAGCACCAGGGACAAGCTTTCTGGAGCCAGAGCACCACAGAGTTGCTGAACACGTGCATTAACCAGCACGCCCCTCCACGCCCCAAAAGGAAGAAAAACATCTTTACTTTGCTAAAAAGCTACAAGAGAAGGACCTTCCTCACCGGCGCCCGAGCTGGGGCTGTTTGCTGGAGCAGGGAGCAGAGGAAGGGAGCATGCCGAGCAAATGAAATGCTCGGAGCCACGAACCTCAAGCTTTCCTGCACGCTGCAAAATTCCAGCTGACATTTGGCCAGATGCGACGGGATCTGCCCCAGGACGACAAAGGGAGCTTCCCCGACGGCCCTGTCAAACAGCAAAGCTTCGCTTCCAGCCATATAATCACTGGAGCTCAAAAAATATAACTGAAAAGTGTTTACAATGGCATAAACGCAAGGGTCAGCGTCGCGCAAGGGTCACTGTCGCTTCTCTAGATGCATTAATGTCATCTGCAAGGAAATTCCCTTTAGGAATCCTCGCTCCTGCATCTGCTACCATAAACTGTGGATTGAGGGATTTCTCCTTCCCTACACGCAACCCATCTCCTTCCAGCTGTAGGGACGAAAGCAGGGAGGTGCAGAAACCCCAAACCATTAGAAAAGCAGAGGCAGAAGGGAAGAAAGGAGAATATTCGGCTGTTTGCAGAAAAATCTGGAGGTGGCATTTCTACCCTCAGGAATATCTCCTCGACTAGGAGGATGCAAAAATAATACGAATAAAGTCCGCAGCATCTGCAAACGCCAGCAAGACATGGCACACGCTTCCAGACTCCTTCCAGGAATTTTTTTAATGACGCTAGAGATGCCGTCGTTACGGAGGTGATGATGTGCCGTGCAGAATCGTTTTATTCCTTCTAATCCGCCGGCGCTGTCGCAGGATTCGATACCGGCTTTGGAGGCGAATGCTCCCGGAGGCTTTTGTGTTTACCTTTTCCGCGGGGGAAGGAGGAGGTGAATTGAGTGACCCGATGGCCACTCCCTTGGCCTAAGGTTAGGCCCTCGCATCTGTATTTGGGCACCCAAAATAACAGCCTTCTCTTTTTTCCAGCGGCTACTGAAATGCCCTGGAGCGGAGGATGGATGCGGGGTGAGTGCTCAAAACTTTCAGCCCACTCCGGCGCCTCGATACAGGTCTGGGAGCGGCCTGAAGGGGGGATTTGGGAAAACCACGGCCCCTGCTTACATCGGTCTGTACAAACACGCAAAGCAGCATCAGGATCATCTCCTGGCCATCGACCTCCTCCCCAAATAAAGGCAAACGGAGCCTCAGCTGCACCGGGGGAGAAGCCCACTGCTGGCCAGAGGCGTGAATCTATGAATGCAGACACACTGGTTTCTTCAACAACTGTTTTCTGTATTTCAGAGCAGCCAGGGAAAGCCGCTTTGGAGGTTTCTCAGCGTTTATCCCATGTTTTAACTTGGGGAATTAGCTCTGACGGGATGCAAGAGGAGAGGTTTGGGTTACGGGACCGCGTCGAACCGGCACCACCAAACCCAAGATGCTGTTAAAGCCCCAACCTGGACCTCAGAAGGGAGAAAAAGGCCGGGGAAAAGGCAGGGAGGAGAAAACACCGGCTCCAGATAAGCAATTGTTAACATGATCCATATGGTACACAACTTGCCTTTCTGTTTAACCAAAATGATAATGGCAAAAGGGAAGAATGCGGCGGGGGCTCTGCGGGAGAACAAAGGCGGCTGCGAAACCCTTCCCCGCTCCAGAGAAAACGAATTGTGAGCAGGGAGAGCCCGCGAGTGCTCCTCCCCGGGCCCAGCCGCCCCAAAACCCACCCGGCTCGCTCCTTCTCCTCTGCGAAAGCTTTACAACTAAAACACGGAGCGGGGAGTGAAACTGCAGCTGTCAGCAATAAAATAAAAAAAAAAAAACCTGACAAGTATTAACAGGGACATTTTCATAATCAATAATAAACTTTAAATGTGAGCTGCGGCTCAGGACCGGCATTGATATAAACACCGAGCCCATTCCTCTCAGATCTGGATGAATTCAGCCCTGGGTGTTTATGTTATTGCAGGACCCCGCGGCTTTCCGAGGAACACAATACAGTACGTGCCATTCATTATCCCCGGCAGTCCCCCAAGAGAAAATGTCAACACACTTCTGCTAAAGAGAGCTAAAACAAATGTTTAATGTGATAAACAACTCCTGGGCCTCAGACCCTGCAGAAATGTTTAATTCAGAACCACCTCTAAGAACAAACAGGCGCCGGAGCCGCACGCTGGCATCCAGGAACGGCAAACCCGGCTCCCTGTCATCACTGGCCGCGCGCCGGAGCAGCGACCCAGGCAGCTCCCGGCCGTCGGCGCTGGTGGGGAGCACGTTGGAAGGAAACCAGGGAAAAAAACCTCGGCAATTCCCATGCATGGAATCAGTAAATCAATTCTGAGCCGTTATTATTGTATTCACACACCCTCCACAGAGACCAGGCATCCAAATTAAACACGACGCGCGCTCAAGTTCTCTTATGAATTCAGTTCAGCACATTCGCAGCCCTGAAATCTGTTTGCCACAAAACCGGGATCCAATTAATGATAATGTTCATTTTTGTGATCCCAGAGTGAAACTAGGAGTGGTGTAAACCAGCACACGGTGTCTCCAAAACCAGGAGAATTTACGCTGGAAGACACAGTACGAAGCTCTTTAAAAACCCTTCTGATTTTTTTCCCAAGTGCCTTTTGTCCCCCAAGTGGAAAAAGCACACTTAAAAAAAAAAGAAAAAGAAAAAGAAAAGGACCTTTCAGGCAAAGCTCCTAATTAAAAAACGCCATCGGCTCCTCACCGCCACGACTGTTTTGAAGGCGAGCGCTCCAGCGTGCGCTTGACGTGCGACAGCGGCCGAGGGGAGCGCGCATTGTTCCTGGGTGGTGGATGGCATGGATGGATGGATGGATGGAGGGATGGATGGATGGATGGATGGATGGATGGAGGGATGGATGGATGGATGGATGGAGGGATGGAGGGATGGATGGAGGGACGCCCCCCCCCCCCCCCGCCGTGCGCATCCCTCCGGGCGTGGGAGCCGCCGGAGCGGCCGGGGCCGGGCGCCCCCCGGGGCCGCCCGCTGCGCTGCCCCCGCCGGTGGGGCTCCCGGCCGAGCAGGCTCATGTCACGAGCACGTTTGCCCAGGGCTCCCCGCACCCTTTTCGGGGGAAGGAGGGAGGGGAGAAGCGAAGGCCAAGGCGGCGGGGGATGCCCCGTCCCCCGGGAGGGGTTGGGTTACCGGGAGCACCAGCCCCCCGCGCCCCCTCCGCTGCGCCCGGCGCCCCGCAGCCCGTAACCCGGCTGTTTTCTCCCTAAAACCCGGGCTGGGAGGATACCGGGCGGGCGGGAGCCGCCTCCGCCCGGAGCGGGGCATCCCCGGCAGCGCGGGGGATGCTCCGCCGGCAGCGCGGGGGGCCGCCCCATCCCTCCCTCCCTCCCTCCCTGCCTGCCCCCCCGCCTGCCTCCCGGCGGGACGCCCCGGCGGCGCTGCCCCCCCCCCCCCGGCCCCCCACTCACCTCCTCATGCCGGCGGGCCCTAGCGCAGCCCGGCGGCGGGCGGCCGTGCGGGGCGCCGCATCCTGCCGCTGCCGCCCGGACAATGCGGGGCGGCGCGGCGGCCCGCGGGCGGCGGGGGCTGGGGCCGGCGCTGGGGCTGGGGCCGGCGCTGGGCTGGGGCTGGGGCTGGGGCTGGGGCTGGGGCCGGGGCCGGGGCCGGGGCCGGCCCCCGCCCGCCGCCCACGGCCCGCCCCTGCGCCGCGGCGGGGCGGAGCGGAGCGGAGCGCGGCGGAGCGGAGCGGCCCCTCGGCCGCAGCGGGGGCGGGAGGCGCCGCGGCCGCGGGGGGCGGGAGGAGGCGGGGGCGGCCCCGCTGCGAGCGCGGGGCTGGGGCCGGCCCGGGCTCCGCTCCGGCCCCGCAGCCCGGCCGGGGCCGGCCCGGCCCAAAGGCAGAGCGGAGGTGCGGGCAGAGAGCGGAGGAGCGGGCGGCCGAGACCCCGGCGTCGCGGCACCCCGGCAGCCGTGCACCCCGACCCCCTGCGCCCCAGCATCCCAGCGCCCACGCATCCGTGCATCCCAGCACCCACGCACCCCGACCCCCTGCGCCCCAGCATCCCAGCGCCCACGCATCCGTGCATCCGTGCATCCCAGCACCCACGCACCCCGACCCCCTGTGCCCCAGCATCCCAGCGCCCACGCACCCCAGCCCCCACGCACCCCAGCCCTCAGCATCCCAGCCCCCATGCACCCCGACCCCCTGCACCCCGGCACCCATGCGCTCCAGCCTCCTACATCCTAGCACCCATGCACTCCAGCACCTGGCATCCTGCTACCCCAGTATCCTTGCACCCCAGCCCCTTGCACCCTGTACCCCTGTCCCCCTCTACACCAGCCTCCAATATCCCTGCACCCTGGCCCCCAGCCCCCCAGCACCCTGACCCCTGCACCCCGGCTCTGGCCCTGCCCATACCCCCGAGGACCCAGCTGCGGCCTGCGGGGAGCCGTGGGCTGGGTCCTCAGCTGCTGAACTGTGCTCAGAGGAATCCCAAATACCTGGAATACTTTCCTACTATTAGTTTACCGTGCAAAAATAAAACAGTTGCCCCAAGGATACTGTGTCAATGGGAGGTGTCCACAGGACAACCCGTTTATTAAGGCGTTATCCACCCCACCGAAAACTCTCTGGACCCGTATAGACTTCGCTCAGCCCGGGATCAGCCGGTCTGGGGCGGCAGGCGACACGCTCCCTTCTCCAGGCCCAAAAATTCACCTTCTTCGGGTCGGTTTGCACCAAGAACGCCCCGCAGCCACCTCGCCTTTGCTCTCTGAACCCCCGCTTCATTTTATTTAACCAGCTCAGGCTCTTCCCTGATGTAATCACATTACGGCGTTATTTCCCTCACACGAATGTTGTGTCATATCCCTCAGGGATTATGACACATTTTTCTTTTCAGGAGCAGGCGAGCGTTGCCTGTTCTTGGGCAGATGTTAGAGCTGCAGGCAGCCTTTGCCTGCACCAGCCCGGATCCACAAGCAATGCAACTCAGCAGCGAAACCCAAAGGCCGGTGCGGAGCGGGTGCGCTGTTGGTTTTAACCCAGCTGCAATCCACGCACGGGAATACCGCTCCTCCGGCTGGCCTGAGAAAAGCCCGGAGAGGACAAATTAATCAGATTTTGAAGCTGAGAGCCGTGCAGCCCTGCTCGGGCAGAGCATGGCGAGGGGACGGGGTGGGCAGGGCTCCATGCCCCATCGTCCCGTGGCAGTCGTCCTCACCCCGGCCCCGTGATGGGAGCGCTTCCAGACACTGCTGGCTCGGGGCACAATGTGGGACATTTGCAGGGATGGCTCCGGAAAGGGCCTTGTGTTGGCCTGAGCGATTTGACGCAATTTCACTAATTGGGGTTCTCCCACGGAGATGAACTGGGGCAGCTTGTCGGTCCTTTCCCGCCAGCCACTTCCAGGCATCACCCCATCTGCGAGCACGTTTTGCTCCCACCTTGAATTCTCTTAGTGCGGCTTATAAAAAAGTGCAAAAAAAAATCCTATTTTTTTTCCCTCCCAGCTGCAACAATGCACCATTGTGCTTTTTAATTTGGGTGTGACAAAGAAGAAGCCGTTATTTAACACGTGCAGAGCCCCGCTCAGCGCTGGGAGCGCGTGTGGACGTGGCACTTAAACACTGGAGGCTCAGTTCTTCCCCGGCTTAGCTTTAGGAGAGGGATTATGTGTCACGGCTTCCTGCAGAAGCTGCTCAGCAACCTGGCAGGGGCTTCCCGCTCTTCCCATGTTGGTAGAAAACCACCGGGCGCTGGAGGTTCCCATTTTATCTCCACCACTAAATTTTTTACCAGGGGAAAATGCCTAAAAACTGCCTGAACCCACCGCTGGTTTTTCCTGGAAACCCGGTGCTCCGGGAGGGACATCCAGGGCTCTTCTACATTCAACAGGAAAAGGAATGAACTTGGCTTCTTGCTGCGTCCCCGAGGGGTGCCTGGATGAGTCCCTTATCTTCACCCACCAGTGGAGGGAGCAGCCCAAATGACAGCACCAGGAATGAATTTTTTTGTTTGTGATTGCAGTGAGAGACCGAAAACCTGCAAACGCGTGAGCCCAGCCACGGCCGTGGGGCTGCCGGACGTGCCGGGACCTGCACCATGCACCCGATGCCCCAGGCCAGCTCACCCGAGGGCAGCTCCAGCTGAGCCTCCCCCTCCCAGCGCTCTCAGGGTTTTACCATCCCAGTCTGGCACCCGACGAAGCTCAGCGTGGCTCTGGGGAGCCGCTGCCGGAACGAAAACGCCGCCTTCCCCACTCACTGCCCGGATCTCGCCCGCATCCTCTCCCTGCAACACAGCGGGATGCTGCGGTGCTCACCGCAGGCTTCGGGCACCGGGGAGCAGAGACCATGCACATCATTTCACCATCGCCTTAGCATAGCGCTGAAACCCTTCGGGCAACGGGTGCTTGGGTAAAGGCACGTGGCTCGGAGCCGGCACGGGCACACTCGGTGCGATGCACGGCCAGACGGTTGGAGCGGCTGTTAGTGGATAGAGGCAGGGAGATGCAAAGCAGGACTGGAAATTTGCCGACGGGATCAAGCTTGGCTTGTTCTGGGACTATCTCACAGTACCCAGGATCCCATGAAGGTGCTGCTGAGAGGCAGCTTGTCGAGGTGATACCAACCATCTACCTCTCTCGACCACGTTGATTGATTTGCCCATGGTCACCCATCAGGCTCCAGCAGCGGGTCCTCCAGGGCAGGGGCTTTCCAGCATCACAGGACCGTGACTTTGGTGTGTGCATCTGGATGCTGCTGTCCTGAAAACAGTATCTAATGATACTAATCCTAGCAAGCTATAAAATGAGCCTGACATTTACTGTGGTTCCGGTTTCACTAGGTATAAGCTGCCTTTTATTAAACTGGGAAGCCGGATTTCTAGCCCTGCTTGCAGAGTTCAAACTCACCTCATTAGCCAAGGAAACGCTGGATGGGAACCGCGGGGTCACGCAATTTATTTTCACTAATCACTCCCCATGATTCCTTTAAAAAATAAACTCCTAATCAAAAGTCCGAATTCGTTAATTATTTCTCTGTTTGATCAGCAATAGAAACCATCAGCAAAAATCCATGCTGACACCTTCTTCTTAAAAACACTGGGGTTTCTCTTCTCCCACAGGGAAGCTGGCATTCCACAGCTCACATTAGGGTTTAACAACAAAATATGATAATCCGAGGGCCGTGGGTTTTGGACATGTGATGCCTGATATTTTCTGCCAGTTCACGGAGGGGTGACATCTCCCTGCCTCGGCTTGCGCTTCCCTCGGTGGGAGCAGCTGTGCCGAGAGCGGGGCTGAGGCACTCAAAGTGCCCAACGCCAAGCGAGAGGCATTAATTGAAGAGGCCTCTAATTATTTAATGTCCTCGTTCCCTAGGGATTGGGAAGAGCTATAAATTCCCACTACAAAGGGTTTAAAATCTGGCCACGAATCTGTGAGAGGGTGAGCTGAAATGCTCATGGCGCATCCCTGGATGGTGGGACGGGGTTTAGATCTGCTTTGGCTGGAAGGGAGATGCCGGAGATGGGACGCCGGACCGGGACCTGCCTCAATGCTCCATTTCGGGGAGCAGCTCATTTCAGCTCTTAAAAACGAGCACACCGACAGCTTACGGCCCGGCAGCGCTGGCAGCAACGTGGCAGGCGGCTGCATCCCTGTGAATCATCACATTGGGATGAAGAGTGTTGTAGAGACTTTAATCCCAGCCCTGCTTTGCAGGCAGAGCATCACCCTGCGGTGCTGGAGACTTTGTGTCGTGCTCGGGGCTGGGGTCTGGTTGAAAACCGTGGGGACCCTGAGAAAGTGGCTGCTTTTCGGCAAAGGGGACCCCTCACTGGGACGGCCGGGAAATGCGCCGCTGCTTTCGGGGGGTCTCAGACCTGCCGAGCGCCCGGGATCCCGCTGGAAGCCCCATGCACAAGAATAAAACCCGCAGGCAGAGCGGATTATCCTGCTGGAACATGCTGCCTTCGTGTCAGGGAGCAATTACCCTGATCCGCCGCCCTCCAGCCGAGCACTTAACTCTTCACACCTCCAAAAGCAGTAAAACACGCAGCACCGCAAAAAAAACTTGTGCAAACCCCGCGCTCGATCTCTCCTGGGGCAGAGGCGGCTGGATGGGCAAGAGCCGAGGGGTCCGTGGTGGGGAGAGCAGCTTTCTGCTGGGCACCGACCGCGTGCCTGCAAAAACTAGCTGCAAAGGGGGCTGAGCATGGTCGGGTACCGGCACAGATTCAGGCAGGTTTGAGATGTCCACCGGTGACATCCAGCTCGGACTGGTGGCAAGCATCAAGCCTGCGAATGCGGGTGAAGGATACCAGTTGTGCCAGTATAACCGGTTACAGAATCTGGGTATAGGCCAGGTCTAATTGCAAACCGCAGTTAATGGAGTCAGTGCCCTTAGGAAGGAATATTATTTTCAGTGCACAGATGGGGAAAATGAGGCCAAGAAGCGTTAAACGGTTGCCCCCCAGCAAGCGGTAAGGACGGGGACAGACCCGGGAGCCCTGACCCCACGCTAACGCTCATGGCACCGGCCCTGAAACCCCAAGGGACCTGCCAGGGCGGGAAGCACAGCAATGCAGAGCCCAGAAATCAAAACCAGGATAGAAATGAATAACAGAAACAGGCCGGAAAAAGGAATATTTTCCCCTAGGTTTGATGCCAACATTGTCCTGGGATTGCTGCTAAGGCAAGAGCGAGGCCCTTGCTCCTGGGACACTTTGTGCCCAACCTGCTCTGAACACATTCCTGGAGACCAAATGCATCACGGTGCTTCACGCCACACAGAGACATTTGCCAGAGCCGTCACCATGCCTGCGGTGGCAGCAGCCAGCAGCATGGCAATGCCAGTGCGTCCCTGGAGCGGCCACGTCGCGGTGAGCCCGCGGGAGCTGCGAGGGAGGGCAGGGAAGGACAAGGGGGTGGAATTATTGGAAGCAGCTTTGGTGGGTCCCTTGTACTCCGGCCAGTGATGCTTTCGGAGGGTGCATGAGACACTCTGCCAAGCTGCGCATCTCCTGCTGCTTTTTCCTCTTCCAAAACCCTCGAAGCCCTCCGTGATGGGGGCACGGACCCTGTGCCAGCAGCGATGTCATCCCAAGACCGGCAGGAGGAAGGTGACCTGGTCCCACCGAGTTTGCACCCAGAGCCCGGGGGACCTCAGCTTCATCGCACCAGAAAAGCCGCCATTCCCAACGACGGGCACCCAGGGCGAGGGGCACCCAGGACCCACGGGCTGCATGTCCGGCAGTGCCGGGGCGGCCGGCTTGGACGTCTCCCCCTGCTCCCTGTGCTGCAGCCATCCCCCAGCTTCTTCCGAGCCGCTTCTGGCAAACTGGGAAGGGGGGAGGAGCTGGGACTCTGCCCGGGGAGACATTGCACCGCAGCGGTCATTAAAAATCTTCCCAGGCCCCCAACTCCCTCATTCAGCCAGACAACCATCAATCTACAAATTATTTTAAAGCACCATGCCAGAGCAGAAGGTTGATTTATGCCTTACAAGGCTCGAGCTATTTTCATTTGTCTGATTTATTAAGGTTACATAAAATTACAGAGAGCTGCTGATTTATTAGCGGCGGGGCTGCTGGATCCTCGCTGCTCGTGCTCTCTCCCGGGATTCAGGGATACCTGCTCCCGGTGACAAGATCAAAAGCACACCAACTCCTAACAGGGACAAGCTTTCTGCTCATGTGCTCTTGGAAAGCAAAGTCCTTCAGCTTCCAGAAATTGCAGTTTGCCTCTTGGAAATGGGTCTCCCGTTTATAAAGAGCTTGCACCGCATTTCTGGAGGAGACGATGCTTGTAAAGAAGCAGAAATTGGGGAAGGAGCTCGTGGCACAAGCCTTAGTCTTGGTTTTAGCAATGAGAGACTCCCTGAATTGTCACATGCGAAATAGCTGAGCTGCACCGTCCCCTCCCTGGCCCGAGTGAAGCCTCTGGTTTCAGTAACCGCAGCGGAGGGGGCGCGGGGCGGGGGCCCGGGATCCCCCCCTCAGCCTCCACCGAGAGCACAAAAGGAGTTTAACAGCTTCATCTCCCACATCTGGTTGTGCTTAAAATTCGTGTAGCTAATAGGGCTTTTTCCAGCCCAGCGCAAGCAGAAGGCTGGAGCCGGGGGCTGCACTGCTGGCGGCTGGGGAGCGTCCCCGTCCCGAGCATCCCCGCTCCCGTTTGCAATTAAACCTGGCTCCTCCTCTCCGGCGAGAGGTGAAGCTGCCTCAGTTCCCTTCCCTTTCTCCACGGAGGAGAAGAAATAACCGCGGGCCATCTGCTTTGCTCCCGCAGAGGTTCAAGATCTCCAGTCCCCACTTTGCAGAAGGGGAGCAGCACGACGGGCGAGCCACGAGCCCCAGAGCATCACCCCCAGCCCGGGGACCCCGTTCACACCAAACTGTGCAAAGATGGAGAAGGCAGAGGGTCCATTAGCAGCTTTATTTACTTAAAGCGGCCCCCGGGGATAAACACGGCGGCTCAAGGATCCCAGTCCATCCCGAGGAGGGTCCTCGTGGGCTTATCTCTGCTGCGAGGCAGAGGAGGGGAGCAGGGAGAGGACTTCCAGGAGCTCTTTGTTTAGTCCATTTGTGTAAGGAAAATCGTAATTCAGCCCTAAGATCTTACCCCAGGGCAAACATGTCCCCTTAATTAAAAAAAAGAAGAAAGTCCCATGACTATGGGAACAATTTGGGGATGAGCCGCTGGCACAGACCCAGCAGAGCGGCTGCTGCCACCGGGCTCGGCGCTGCCACCGATGCCGGCTTCAGCCGGGGGTCCAGCTGCGGGGTTTAATCCCCCCGAATGTCCGATTTAGCAACAGTGGCTGCAGAACCGGGGCCGCGCTCTGCACGCACAAAGGGAAAAGATTTATCTTGAGAGGCTAAATCCACTTAGAGGAGCTTTAGGGGCCATAAATTGATTGCTCAGGGGACACCGCAACGGCAACAGGAAGCAGCTCCATATTTACTGAGGTTTCTGTGTTTTTTCTGCGTCACGAACCACGCGCTCACGGAGCAGGCGCATGGGTCTGAAACCGCAATCAAAGCCCATGCTCACGGGGTGGGATTAAAAGGAGGCAGCTGGACCCTCTGCAAAGGGGGATCCAACATCCCCGTGGCCGTGGCAGCCCCCATCCACGCTGCCAACAACCGCCAGAGTTTCGGGCCAAGACGTGAAATGAAACCCTCATCAAAGGCAGGGAAGATCACAGCTCTCCCTGCAGGTTGTTAACGACCCAGGACCACTTCCAGCACCCCGGCGAGCTGCGTGTCCCGTGGCCGCTACTGCACCAGCACCGGGCGCTTGGAAGTAGGAATGGGGAGTGCAGAACCAAGATGCAACAAAGCTGCACCAGGCGCAGGGAAGTAACACTCAGAGTCAAACCCCCTTGTGAAGAACTGCATCCTAACCAAAAATAGTGGAGCAAAACAGCAAATAACAAGCAAATCTGACTTTTTCTGCTCCTTTCATCCATCTGACTCCTATCTTCTTTCTAACCCTGTTCCTTATTTTCAGCCAACGAGACATTTGCATCTGAAGTGAGAAACAGGGAGAGTTTCTCCTGAAGGATTTGGTTCCGCGTAGCTGCCGGGCAGGACTCACCAGGACGGGGCTTCCCTCAGGACTGCCGTAGCACAGGGAAGCCCGGAGGGTCAAACGACAACCGTGCATCCCCAGTGCAATGTCAGCACAATCCCACCCTGACCCATTTTCCACTTCTTTGCAGAGTATAAAGTATCATTAAAAAAAAAAAAAAAAAAGACACTCATTTCCCCTGCACCAATTCTTTCCAGGGGCCAGAAATTCCTCTGCGCAAGTGGCCTCATTGCCAGCAAACACCAGCCGAGCATCTCTGGCTGCGCGTGTTAAACAGAGCGGAGCGACATGAGCAATGGCTGCGTTTAAGGGGCGCGGACGGGGCCAAGCACAGGGACGGGGGTTCGCAGCACGTTCCTCCCTGAGACACGGGCATGAGGTGTGAGTTAACACTGAGTCTCAGAGGGACTTAATTTAAGCGTGTGCTTAAAGATGGGGAGAGCCGAGGCAGAAGAAGGGGACAAGACACCAGAGCATCCCACACGGATGATAGAAAAGCCCCTGGAAAATGCTGCAAAACTCCGGAGCATCCTCTGCACGTTGTACCCAGCGCCTGGTGGGGCACCCTGCCCTCCAAAGCAGCAGTCGGGGGAGTGTTCAACTTAAGATATGTATCAAAATTTTGTAATTAAAGGCTAGTTCACCCCTTGCATTTAACCCAGGCGGTTTCTAAACACTCACAGTCCACTTCCCTGCACCAAGGCGAAGCCCCAACGGGAGCACAATGGAGTCTTGTTTCTGGTAACCCGAGATGCCTTCGTCCCAGCTCTTTAATTTTAGACTCCAACACGCTTGCATTCCTCAGCACTACAATGGCAGATATTTATACTCTGGAATGCAGAGCCCAGTGCTAATTTAACAGGGCTGGGTAACCCAGGGCTGCTCTCCAAACCGGGCTCTCGCGGAGATAAAATTGGACCAGGCAGAGTTTTACGGGTTTACAAAACTTTGCGTTTGTTCACTGGCCCCCTCGGATCCCCATAAAAGTTAAATGATGCTCCCCATGAAGGCACCGGCCACCGCGCCGAGCAGATGGACAAGCCAGCTGCGTTGGATGGGAGAGGGTGGCATGGCCACGGCCGGCCGCTGCCTGAGGAACAGGCTTCTGCCTCTAACAAGGGGCCATACGGAGAGGTTTAAAACCCCCAATGGTTCATCTGGACGTGAGCCTGTCTTCTGGACACAGGAGAGAGCTGCCCAGGCGTGCAGAGAAGGAGGGACCTGCAGAGGCTGTTTTAGCTCATGACACAGGACCTCTTGCTCGAGCTGATGTGATTGTGGAGGGTCCCGTGTCCCAGGTCTGCTGCAAAGCCAAAAAATCTCTTTTGCAACCCTCAGCATGACATGACTCTCCTAGCGAGTGTTTTCCACTATCGTCCTTGGGAAGGACTTTCTGGCTGGGCCACAGCAGCAGCTGGTCCGAGGGGTTCACCTCCCTCGGTTCACCAGGGCGGGTGGGATCTCAAGCTGTTCCTCTTGATGACCTATAATGTCTGGGGAAATGAGGCAAGTGCTCTTGAATTCTCCTCAACGTGGTTGACGAGGCTGGAGCTGCTACAGGACCCTCACAGCAGCTTCAGCTTTGCTTTTCCCTCTGCCATGCCTCAGTTCTCCCCATCAGCAAAAGACGAGGATGAAGCTTTCTTTGGGTGCTGGTGCACTGGTGGACATCCCTGCCTGGAGGCCTGTCCCTGAAGAAGGATGCTGTAAGGCAGTGACAGCAAACCCCAAGGAAACGTCAATGATCTCCGTTTCAGAGCCACGGAGGTGGGCGCTGCGCGGCGTTACCCACTCGTGCATGGAGGAAGCCACACTGATGCCTGCGAAGTGGTCCCAACTTCACCGGGTCGGGGGGACGGCAGCTAATTGAGAGAGGAGCAGTATTAGCAGATAAGGGAAGAGGTCAGCGCTGCAAAGCTAAATCCTTGACCTGTTATTTAAAAGGTCAGGCAGAGTTCAATAGACTACTCCAGGTCAATTCACTCAATTAAAATATTAAAAGTCCGAGGCAGGAGCACAGAGATGGAGGTTATTCCCCACCTCCTCACAGGGGGAGAGAGATTAGGGATTATGTTGGGGGGTTCTGGTGGGCAAGGGGACATGCAACGAGAGGCAAGGAGCAGAGATTTATTCCCAAATCAGATGATAGTAAGACAAAAATCTCTGGCCATATCCAATGCCACAGAATCCAGCATTTATCAGAGCTTGCCCCGGACCCGGGAGCCCAGACTCTGTAGATGGCATTAGGGATAAGAGAGGGGAATCCATGACACCACGTGTCCTCAGCCTTATGCTGCTGGGAGGCAGCGGCCATCTCCAGCCAACGTGTCCCACCGCCAGCCCTCGGGACGGGAAGACCCCGCTCCCATTGCTACCGCCGCTCAGCGCTATTGAAGAAACAGAAATCTCATCCCGGCCAGGCTCCTCCTCGGTCCCACGCTGGCTAAAAGAGGGCTGGGGTTTGGGCTGCGCTGGCAGAAAATTGGTGCAAAAGGTGATGGGGTGGTGGTTCTGCTTCTGAACCGAAGGGCCAGCGCTGCCCACATGGCACCGCCGTGGACGAGCATCGACCGGAGAGTGGCTGTACCCAACTGTGTCAGTGTCTGGGCGGAGAAGGATTCCCAGGAGCTACGGGTTACGTTTTGTGCCTCCATGGGTTTTGGGGCTTTTCTGCTGACGGTGGCCAGGACACTCAGCCACGGCACAGCCGGAGCACGCAGGAGGAGTTCAGGCCCACTCACAACCCACATTGAAAGTGCTTCTCGCACCCTCCCCACACCCGCAGCCTCCTACAGCAACTCCAATTAATCTTTGTCATGGGGGTAATCAAAAGGAGAGGGGACAGGGGCATATAGACGCATCAGCAATTAATCTAATTCCATTTAATGGAAAGAAGGGAAGGGCAGGCTCTCGGGGCAGAGGCATCACCTGGGAGGACCCCCGGACCCCCGCGGTGGCCAAGGCTGAGGGCACGATGGGGTGCTCCTGCCTCCGCGGACAGAAGTGGGGAATGATTTAGACCCCAGTGCTGCTGTACTCAGAAGAGAGGATTATTCAGACCATGAAAATAGCATCTTTAAAATCACGACTCCCTCATCCATCCCTATCACAGACAGGTCTCCTCCATTAGGAGCGGGGTCATGAGAACGGCACCCACGAGCTGCCTGTGAAGCTCAAGGACCAAGCAGCAAAGCAGGGTTGACACCCTCAAGAGCTGGCCTCTCTTTCCATAAATATCTGAGGATAAGCTGTGATTCTTCTTCCTCCTGCCCCAATATTTGACCAGCTCCAAGCCTGGCTGGCAGGAACACGTGGTCTTCTCAGCAGCCAGGCTGTGGTCCCAGCAAAGCAGTCCGCCCCATCATAAAATCCAGCATTGCTGATGATCGAAAATTGGCCGGATCTCATCGGCTGGATGAAAGCAAGCAGTGTCCTGCCTCGCCTGGAGTGACGCCAACCACGGTTTGTGTCCGTGATGTCCCACATGAGCCATCGTAGAGAGAAGCAAAAGCTTTGTCCGTAGTTGATAAACAAAGGTTGCTCCACTCCAAGCGGGCCTTGTGCCAAGCGAGCACGCTTTATAAGAATAAATAAAAGCTTTCAGCAAAATTAGCAACAGAAGGAATAGATAAACACTAAGGAGATATTGACTTCTGTTGAGGTGAACGTCAAGATTTATTGACCTGGGGAGGTAAATATTGACCAAGGCAAAGCTAAGGTCAATAATTAACTCAAGGGATGATAAATCAACACGCAATGAAACATGAACTCTGGGCAGGCGTTGTTACAGACATTTTGAATGTCTCCATTGAGGAACCTCTTGACTTTCTGCAAGACTTTTGGTTAGGTAGCAGGACTTCAAACACATCGTGGATGTGCCTACTGACCTCCAGAAACCAGGAAAGAACAACAGGATTTTGATGAAGAAAGTCCTAAATCTGAAGACTCTACAGCTCTGTGCCCTAAAATTGGTTCAGTTTTGGAAGAAGAAAGCCATGGGTCTAGGGTGGATTTATACCAGTCCAATGTTGCTTGAATTTAGGACAAAGCACCAATCATATGGATATTTCCAGGCTTATGCAAGTCCAGATTTGGTCCTTGTTGCTTATGAACCCAGCGAGATGAAGCTTTTCTTCTGAGTTGAGGCTGTGGTGGAGGCAGAAGAGGGCTGAGGAGGCGATCGCTGGTCTGATACCAGGGACGGCGGCATTTACCATCCAATACAGTTTGATACCAGCTCCTCAAACCAAAGGGGTCAGAGGGAGGAGAAGCCGCAGGTCTGCTCCAGGTGGCAGGAACACCAGGGGGTGTATTTCAGAAGGCAGATGCAGGACCTCAAGCCTCTCTTCCCTCCGCAGGGCAAAGAGGGCGAGTGGGGTCAAAAGCCGGTTCATACGCATGTGCGAAGGGGGAGGGAGGAACGTGCCCGGGCAGCTTGGCCGGCACGGAGCAGCCATGCCTCAGCGGTTCCATCGCTTCCTCGCATCCCCAAGGTCTCCCATCCATCCAGCCGCATCCCGCCGCTCCGGCCGGTTTGACTCCTCCTGTCCCCAATGTCTGGGGACACAAAATGAACTTCTTGGTCTCCCCTGCACAGTAAAAGCCGGGCGACCGCAGTGCGTGCAGCAGCTCTCTCCTTTCCCCTTTGCTATTTTTCATGCTTCACCTGGATCTGCTTTTCCCACAACAAGCCCCCGCAAGCAGCTGCCTCCTAAAAATCTCTTTACTATTATTTTCCCTGCCTGCTCCGGGCAGTCCTGCTGGCTCACCACAGCCCAGGAGCCGGCACCTCGAGTGGCCGTGGCACCGGACGAGTTCTGCCCGCTCCCATGGCTCTGCTTGGACAGGCAAGACCAAACCTTACCATAACATGGCTATGGCACACACAGGCAGCCGGTCCCCAGCACCACTCCCCGGTGAATCCGTGCCAGCGGCAGGGAGGTGCCGTGTGCCCGGCCAGCGGCTCGGCTCCGACACCAAAGGGAAACACTGATGGCAGCGGGGCTGACGCTTGACGGAAAGCAGAGCAAGATCTCCGTTGTCAAGAGCTTTTCTCACTCCGGTTGCAGTGCCCTGCACCCTGGCTGACCTCGATGTATACGAGAATAAATTAGTTAAGATAGAAGAAACACCCTCGTTAAGCTCTTCAGCATGAAACTGCAGCACGGGGATTGTGCTGGGAGCGGGGAGCTCATGGACCGACACCGGTGGACGGTGGCACGCAGCACATCAACCCCCGGCTGATGGCCCGGAGATGGGGAGGTGGAGGAGATCTCCACCAGCAGGTAGAGCATCCTTAATGAAACACTTAGTGCCGCCCAGCTCAACTTCCAGACCCTTTTGCACTGGAAATTGCTAATAAACTAATTCTGGCGCTGCATCTTTCTCAGCAAAGCCTGGTCGCGGCCAAGCTGGGATGAGGGTGAGTTTTTCCAGGAGAGCCTGGGCAGCCCAGCCTGCCCCTGCCCGGTTCTCCACGTGTGCAGCCACATCCCTGGGGAGCGCGGGGACGGGGCTGAGCAATCTGGCAGTAATTAGGCAGGGAAAGTCAAAACCCTGCTGGGTTGCTTCAACCATCAATGTGTCACAACTCAGAAGGGAGGTATTCCAAATGCCAAATTCAGATGTCATCAGCAATAACCTGATATACGTACAAGGGGCAAGAGGCCCATCGATGGCATCGGCATCACCGCCCCTGCCCTGACTGCTCCCCGGTTCCTATCCGAAAAACGGCAAAAAAGGGGAAATGCGAACAGGGCGCTGGGGTACGGGAGGGCAGGCGGCACAGGGAACCCTCGCAGACCCAGCGCAGCAAGGGACAGCCCAGACGCTCTCCTCTGAACTGCTCACAGCTGTAAAAAGATATTGAAAAGCTTCGTTGCCATTGATGATGGTGGGCATCAGGCATTTAACCAGGGCCAGGGAAGCACCCAGCCACCCCAAACCCACCCCCGAGACACTGCCGTGGATGTCCACGCATGCCTGTGCGTGGAGCCAAGCTTGACGGCAAGTTTCCTCTCCCCCTGAAGCTGCCGATGCCGGCGCTCATTGACAACGTTATTAGAAAGGCAAGGGTGAGGAATGGAAGTGGTTTGACCTTGGAGAGACAAGCTTCGCTGTCATCCCTCCCCTTCCCCCCGCGCCGTAACGAGGGGCTTTGCAATCTGTCAGCGCTCCTGACGTGCGAGCAGAAAGCACTTTTTATCAAAGTAATTAATTTAAAACCTATTAAATAATTTTAGAAAGACGCTTGTGGACGTCTCGAGGTGAGCAGCATTGCAGAAGAGCACCAGGAGATAACCTGGGGTACAAACACCCTCGGGATGTTCAACGCAACCCACCCGGGAAGGCTGCAAGCCCTAACAGGACAGGGCAGATCGCTCAGTCCATATAGCAACTATAGGGCCTGGCGGGGGGAATCAGGTGCCCGGGAAGCTCTGGCTTCCCATCTCAAACCCAAAAGCGAGCACAGGGGCTGCTTTCACCTTGTGCAAACCAAGCAGGGGCATTTCAAACCCCCCCGGGGTTCGTCCCCGCGGCGCTGGGGCTGGGCGAAGGGGTCTCCCCTCTGGACCGGGGGAGAGCGCGGAGGGTCTGCATTGTTTTTTCCGCGTTCATAAATCACTGCTCTTTGTGGCCCCTTCCCCATGCATTGCACAATTCAGGTTAGGTTATAAATAGGATCCTGGGCTCTTTCAGGTTAATAAAGGCCGAGGGGGGTGGAGCAGCAGGGAGGCGTCACGACTACATAACACTTTCATTGCCCTGTCAAAATAAAGAATACCGGCGCTGCCGACCCCTTTTTTTGCAGCATATATCAGCCAGGCTTCTGACACCACATTTCAGGCCAAAACAGGGATTAAAAAAAAAAACCACAACAACCCCTCCCCCTGTTTCCCAACGGGGCAGAGGCGTTGGTTGCCCAGCCCCACAGCCGGTAACCCAGTTGCCGCCGGGCTTTGATGGGGAGCTCAGCTTTGTGCAGGCCATGCCCAGAGCACGGTCCACGCAGGCGCCCTCCGTGTGCGGCGTGGCATCGGGATGGAGATGCTGGAGCTGCAGGAGCACAACCAGACCTTCATCTCCGGGCAGTGGAAGGGGCAGAAGCCCCCGGGGAGGATGCAGTGGCAGGAGGAGGATGCTGCAGCTCTGGGGCGACGAGACGGAGCTGCCATCCCGCAGGCAGCCGCAGTGCGAGCCCCGTCCCTGCAGGAGCGTCCAAGGCTGGAAAGGTTTAAAACGGAGCCCCCTGCCCCACCGGGGTCTCTTAGGATGAATTTTGCACAGTGACAACGTACGGTGATGCTCACACCTGACACGCAGAGCTTTTGGGAAGACCCAGACCCACAGTAACCTTGCCTGTATCCAACACCCTTCTGACATAGCACACATCCATCTCAGCTCCGTCACATGAGCGCCCTTGTCACAGGCTGTTAATGCACCAGACCACACTCAGACCTCGTCCCCAAACGTCCCAGGACGCAGGGACTTACTCTGCAGACACCCCAGGCCATCTCCTCCCGCAGAGAGGGGTGGGGCTGATACTCCAGCCACAACCCAGCTCCCCCAGGGACCCCCCGTCAGGGCTGAGCACCCCAAAGCCTCGCGTGCTGCCAGCATCACCGGCAGCAGCAGTACCCGCTGCAGGGGACAGGGACTGACCCATGAACTTGATGGAGGAGGTGCCCCGAGCCGGGGGGGGGGGGGGGTGTGCTCCATCCTTGGGCGACAATGATAATCAGAGAGATTTATATCAGTGAAAGGGCAGGGGGGAACTACAGGGAGATTAAGAAGGTATTTGTGAGCAGGTGAGGTGGGTCTCATCCTAACATCTCAGTGAAATAATATTAACGAAAAGAGGGGAGGTCCTCGCTTCTGGGCTGCTCCTCATGGAGGGACGCTGGGTGCATTCCCTGCACACCCTTTGGCCGTCGCATCATTTAAGCTACAAAATTAGGGGTTGGGGGAAAAAAAAAAAAAAGAGATGCCTGAGATCACCCCCAAGGAGCCCGGGCTTCCTGCTTGCCTGCAAGAAAGGCTGAAAAGAAACGTGAGCGAGCAGCACTTCTGGAGAGGCCAGGCTGCGAGGGGGAGCCCCAGGCAGGCAGGCAAAGCCTTGAGGGTCCCCGGGGCCGTGGTGGACCCAGCACAGGGTTCAGCCCCAGCAGACGCGGGATCAGCATCCGGGCAGCATCCCATTCCCCTGGGAGCATCGTGCCGTACCCGAGAGAGGTGCCATCGCTGCAGCGGCCGCATCCCCTCCCAGCCCCGCACCCCCGTTCCCAGATACAATGAGCCCCTTTACGAGGGCAGGGAGGTTATCCCCAGCGAACCCCCGGCCGAGCCCAGGGACAAATCTGACACAGATCTGCCTTTAACAGCTCCAGTGATAAAAATGCCAGTTTATTGGAAACACATGGAGTATTTATAGGGGACATCAAAGAGGGAAAGGAGGTTTACATAGCAACAGGCCAGATTAAGCAGAAGGCATCTGCTTTTTCGGCAGCCATGGGGCTCTCGGGAGGCACAATAAATTGGCGGCACACTGGCCCTTTCATTCCCTCCTTTGGGGAAAGCAAAGGTTGGCAAAACAAAATATAACCACATGCCCGGCCATGTAAAACATGACAGGAATGGGAGCGTCGGGTTACCGGCTGCGCGGCTGCACCCCGACACACACACGGGGCTTGCAGGGGATAAATAGCCATGGCTGTTTGGTATCGCAGCCCCGAACGGCACCTCGGCTCCGGTTCAGCTTTGTTTGCCCCTCACTTCCCCCATCCCTGTGCTGGGGATGGCACCCAGCATCTCCCACCACAGCTGCTCCTGCACGGTGATGCTGAAGGAGACCCTGCCGCTGCCGAGCTGCCAGGCGCAGGATTGTCCTCTAAACGCAGTTTACGTTGAAGGAAAAACCTTGGCGCTGCCCAAAGTGCACCGTAAGGAGCTGTTTCTGGGTTTATTTGATCCTTGGGGCTCACGTGGGACGAGAAGCAGCACCCAGGCACGGGGACAAGGTGGATTCTTGCTGGTGAGCAGCAACATCTGCCGAGTACAGGCAGAGCCCCAGCCCAGCTCTCCTACGCGAGGCAGCCAGCTCCCCTCGCAGCTTCATTCCTCGGTTTCCCCACAGATGAAGCAGGTCCCCTATATGCCTGGTACCTGTATGGTCAGGATGACGGGGAAGCATTGCATCGGGGATGCCCTGAGGGTTGCATGCCCTGATGCTGCACCGTCAGCAGCGGGAAGGACTGGACGGTGCCAGGTCTAATCCTGCACAGAGCAGACCGTGCGACTGTAAAAAGGCACCGGGTGGTCCTGGGCGCATCGTGCTGGGGCAGGTTTTATTTCAGCTCGACAGCCTGAACTCGGCTGGCCGAGGGCTAACCCATCGGTGACGCCGGGTTCCCATGCTGCAGTGCCTTGCGTTAATTAACCTTCCAAACACTCCCGTAATATTTTGCCAAATCTAATAAGGCAGCGCTGGCCGAGGAGCTGCGGGAGGGATCGGCAACGCCTGAGGTCCAGGGGGGTTCCCTGTGGCTCCAGCTGCCGTTCACTGTTTTCTGCTACCCCCCCCCCCCCATTGCCTGCCCTCCCTGCGCGGGCGATGCTGGGGCTCATCACCCCCACTACTGTGATGAGCTGCCGACCTCAGCCTGCCTGGTGCTGCCCACCCGGCCTGCCCACAGGCGCTCCCCCCACTGCACCCCAGGCGCAAAATAAAACCTGGAAAAAGGGAAAGACTCTGTTTTCCATCTGGGAACCAGCCCAGCCAGCCCCTGCCTGCTTCTTCCGGAGCGGCAGCATCCCACCCATCTGCGGGTGCTTTGGGGCAGAAACAGAGAACAAGAGCAAAAACGCATCCTCCTGCTGTAGCCAGGATACAGGCGGCAGAGACTTACCCCCCGGCATCCTCGGAAAGGGTTAACCCACCCAGCGTGTGCTGGATACTGGGTGTTCACAGTCCTAGAGGGGCCTGGGGAAAGATGATAAATAGCTGGGGACGTCCTCTCCCCTCCGCTAACACCAACGGAGCCCAGCTGGGGAGCGGCATTACCCACCTCCTATCCATCATTTTCAGCTGGCCTTGTCACATCTTGTAAATCACCAAACCCGGCTCCATCCCCAGTCCCTCCCGCGCGTCCCTTCCCCGGGCTCGGGGCATCCCACCCTTCCCATCCATGCAGTGACGCTCCGGGCGGATGCAGCTCCTATCGCCGTGCTCTCCTGTTTCTATTTATTGCCTGCGTGATCAGATAACTTGACATTTATTTACATAGCCAGGGACCCGGCTTCTCTTTTAGCTCTCCGCGCTCGGCCGCCCCGGGGCAGTTATTAGGTTTCCTCTGGCCCCTGTTTTTCCCTGGGCTCCAAAAGCAGGAGACCTCGGCACGGCTGGGTTAAGCACCATGGAGGTGGGGGAGTTTCTGAGTTTTTTTTTTTTCTCAGCCCCAGGAGCTGCTTTTCCCCCATCCAAGGATCGTGCGGAGCTGCTGGAAAACCCCTCTCGAGCAGCAGCAGCTGCGTTTGGTGGGGAGGGACCCAGCGTGAGGAAGAGGATGGCTGTGCGAGCATGGCTGTGCACGCTCGTGCTGCGAGGAGATATCCAGACAGCTGCTCAGGAAACAATGTTTTATAAATACGGGGAAATACCTGCAAATGACACAGCCGTTTTCCCTGCCACAAGCGTCAAAAAAAAAAAAAAAAAAAAAAAAAATCAATTACTTCATTCCTGGTCACCACCACCAGCCCATGGGACCTTCACTGCTGCACGCGGGCTCCTTGCCAGGCTTTTCTCTGCAGCCCTGCTGGCCGGGCTCTTCCTCAGCCCCCTTCCAGACACCTGTGACCTAACGGGTCTTCCAAGATCGCGGTTTCAAGAGATATCCTGACTATCAGGCGAATACTGGGCACAGAGACACGTGTGACCGTGCAGCCACCACGGTTAAGCATCACCCTTAGGGAAGCCCTGGACCTCACTCCTCCTCATTTTTATGGAGGTTTGGGAAGGCTGAGGGATACGGCGACAACCAAGAAGATGGGCTGGAAATAAACCCGGACGGAGGCACGGACACTGGCTGGGGACAGGGACACTGGACACTGGATGTGGTGGCCTTTACCTGCCAGGCAATTCCTTATTGTCCCGGCTCCCACTGGCTTGTAAAGGGCCTGATGGATAATGCTCATCATGAAGGCGAGAGAGCGATGCCGTCACCTCGCCTCCCTCCGCGTGCTGCGATCCATCTTCTTTATAGCAAGTATCCGGAGCCAGCACCATCTGCGGCACCAGAAATACAATTACCGGGGGCGGGGGGAGCCCCTCTCCTTCCAAATTTCATAGGGGCCTCGCAAAGCAACCCTAAATTACTCCTCGCACACCAGGGACCTCACGCGGCACCGTTTCTCTTTAGGTATAATTACAGGGGGAAATTAGCAAGTCTGATTTTCTCCCCCCTCTTCTGTGCCATCCCCGGCGCTTCCCCCACTCCAAAAAAAAAAAAAGGGAGAAATTGAAATTGATCTCCGGCTCCGTCGCCGGCCAGCTGTAATTTAATCAGAAAAGCCTCTCTCTTGGCATTTATTTATTTTTTTTAACCCCAAGGTCCTAAATTAAAAAGGACGGCGGCAGGGTGGGAATCGGAGCAGCCAGAGCCTCGGCTGCGGTTTTGGGGAGCCACGGTGGTTGCCGAAGCATCTCGCCAGCCCCTGCACATGGAGACTCACTCGGGCTTTGCCAACCGGCAACCGGCAGTGCCGAGGAGCCGTGCCCGGCCGCACGCGGGGCTGGTTTGATAACCTGGTCCCCAGGGCCCAATCCTGCACACTGCTCCCGCAGACACCCTCGATCCAGCAGCTCTTCTCTGGTTTGGGCTCAGGGCTGTTTGTCGTGCTGGCCTCAAGCTGGACTCCAAAAAAAAGGCAAATGACAGAACTGTAATGCAAAAGCCTCGTAAAAACCCTTTGACCTGATGCTGCTGTTACAGGAGCAGAAATGAGAAAGAAATCGCTTATAACAAACACGCCCAAGTCCTTAATTGCCTTTTCAGGCAGCGAAGCAGGGCTGTGCCAGGGCTGGATCCCCCTCTGCCTGCGCTGGCTTTGTGAAACTCTGTGTAAAATAAGGGAACAATATCCAGATTTCCATTTTATTTTGTATTTTTTTACTGCCAAAGTTAAGTTCTCCTTGCAACCCTTGTTAGCCTGCGTGCCATAGCGCTGCCTGCTCGCTTTGGACCGGGAGGCAGGAGATAACATCCCTGCCAGAGCGCCTGCCCGCAGCCTCGGATAAGGCGGTTTATGGTCTTAATGTGTATTCGAGGTAAATCCCAGTGAAATCTCCCAGTTTCAAGCACGTGCGGGCAGGCGTGCTGCTTCCCTGCTCAACATGTGTCACCTCCGGGGATGTCCTGGCATGGTACCAGGCAGGCACAAGACAAGGGGTTATTGTCCCGCCGCCCCGAGCCCCACAGGCAGCAGCTTCCCAAGGTGGTCGGCCGAGTGTGACGGATGCACGGACTGCTTTGTCCTCGCCAGTGGCAGGGGGTGACATTCCTCTGCACGGCAAGACCCGCCGCGGGAGGCAATCCCCCCTCCGCAGTGTTTTGGATAAGGAAAAGGGATGCAGGCAGGGACGAAGGCGGATGCTTCGGTCTCCGGCCACGCGGCCGATGGGAAAGGCAGAGGATGGGATTTTGCACCATGATATAGAAACCCTCGGGTCACGCTTCACGTGCAAACCCTGCTGCTGCCCCCGCCAAGCCCCAGCAAACTCCTGCTTGCACCAGGTTTTGCTGCATGTGCGGGAACCGCACCGGTAACAGCCGCCTGCCGGCATGACCGCCGCACTCGCACAGCCGCGGTGTTGTAAATCATGGTTTGACCCCAGGTTTGCACCGGCTGCCGGCCCTCTGCGAAGGGTTGGCCTTGTCATCTCGTACGGTGACACCCGCCACTGATTTACGACCGGGTTGGGAGCAGGGCTGTGACACACCAGACACCTCCTCACCCTCCCGCAGACGGCTGCGGCAGCACCCGGCCCTTTCCCTGCCGCTCCGCTCCTTCCCTGGGCATCGCCCAAGTGCGGAGGCAGCAGGGCTGGATGCGGCCGTGCGGCAAAGCTTGTTACCGTGTCCCCACAGCCCTCTCCTGCGAACGGGGCAGGAGCTGCACTCGGCCATGACCCGGCCCTGACCGCGGTGAGGAGGGCCAGGGTTAGGAGAGCCCGTCCGCGGGTTTAAATCAACGCCCTCCACTTCCCTTCCATGCTGAGTTATTGCACCCTGGTTTTGTGATGGAGATGACCAGGCAGTGAGGGATGAGTGACCTGGGCCAGACCACCGGGCTCGGCGCTCCCAGCCGGACCCTGGGCAAGGGGTGAAAGATCAGGGCTGTCCTTTAGCCCCTTCCCAGCCCCCCCACCTGCGTGGATGCTCCTGAGCGTCAGCTGTGATTTAGTGCGTTGCGGGTTCACCGGGAGAGCGGGCGATGCTCTGCCGCTGGAGGAGCCGCTCTCAGCAGCACATCCCCGCAGCAAAGCAGCCGGCTCCGGTGCTCTGGGCAGGGGCGTCCTTCTCCCCGCAATCGTTTCCATGTGTCAGCTGGGTTATTCACCTCCGAGCTGCGCTTCCCTCCCTCCCTCTGTCCAGGATGTCCTTAAGGAACAGGTTCCCAGGCAGTGAGGCTCAGGTATGTACAATGAAGCCTGAGAGGATGCCATCGCATCTGGGAGGATGCTATGACATCTGGGAGGACGCCATCACATCTGGGAAGATGCTATCAGATCTGGGAGGACACTATGACGTCTGGGAGGATGACATCACATCTGGAAGGATGCCATCACATCTGGGAGGATGCCATCACATCTGGGAGGATGCCATGACATCTGGGAGGATGCCATGACTCTATGTACAAACTTCTTTTAAAAATTATTACTAGTAAGAGTAATAATTTAAGACCTAAACCCAGCCTGCCCGCTGCCTTCTAAGAAGCCATATGAGTCTTTCCAGCCCGGTGGGAGGACAAGGGTGTGCTGGAGGCAGCGAGCCGCGATGCGACACTGGCCCGGAGCCGCCCGGCCGCCCCAGCGCGGCCCTTCCCGGCAGGAGCGGCCGGGACCGGCCGGGGCTCAGCCTCCTCCCGCGGCCTCCGGCATCCCCTTGTGGCAGCCGGAGGCTTTGCAAAGTCCCACCAGCAGCAAAAGGCTCTGCCAGAAATGTCCCCCGCTGCCATCCTGCCCGTCCCCTCCGTGGCCTGGCCGCCCCGAGGCTGCGGTGCAGCGTACGGGACCGCACCGTGCTGGGGGAAACCCCCATCCCCACCATCCCCCACGGGCGGGCTGAGACCGTGGCACCCCCCAGACCTCGTCCTTACACAACCGGCTCAGAGCCTCCTGCTTGCGGCAGGCGAGCCGTCACGGAGCTCCCCGGATAACTCCCTAAGCCCTAAATCTGCTCCTGGCCCTCTCCTGAGAAAAGGCAACGTGGGAGGGTGGCTATGGGGCAGGAGGTGTCACACCGGGATGGCGCCGTGCTGACCACGCCATCCTGCTGATGCAGCGGGAGCAGAGGGCTCAGCCCCGAAGCGAGGGGCAAGGGCTGGTTCTCGGCGCTGCAATAGGGGACCCGGCACTGCGGAGGTTCCCCCGTGGCGTTCACCGGCTTTGGGGGCTTTCCCAGGCAAAGCAGCCCGGAGGGGGCCGGCAGCCCAGCTACACGCGGTGCTGAAGGGCTCAGAGCATGTCCTGGCTGGGGTGGACACCAGGGTTGGGAGGACACTGCAGGCGCAGAGCCCAGCTCCGGCTCCGCAGCGTTCAGCATCGGGATCCTCAGCTCGCGCTTCCCAGCAGGATGCGCCCAGCACAGAGGAAACAGCTGGGATCCTTCATCTGCTCAGCATTTGCATGTTCAAGGATGCAAGCATCGTGACCTTTGGGACTCTGCCTTAATGGTTGCTTTAAATGGAGAACGTGGCCTCCCACAATCTGCTTTGGGACCAAACTCATGTCTTTTTGCCATGAAAATAGCTGATCCAGGGACTAAAAGTGCCCTTTCCCAGAGCCCACGGGCCAGCTGGCCCCTGTACCTCAGAAAACATGTAAAAACCAACCAACCACAAAAAAAAAAACCCAACAACCTTTAAAGAGGAAGATAGGAGAGCAGTCAGGTTTCATGTGGAATTCAGGAAACCAGTTTTTGCAGCTCCTTGGCTAACACTGCCCTGGGCTCGCCGGTGCCCTGGGGGTTTTGGCATCCCAATGCCCAGAGGAAGAGATGGGCTGGAGGCTCCAAGGCACCTCTCAAGGGGGGATCGCGGAGTTTATTTAATGCACCTGCACAGTGACAGGTACCTGCGCCCTTGGCCGAAGCAGCAGTTCCCCAGGTTTATCTGATCAGCAAATTCATCTGCATATAAAGGGAGCTGGAAGAGGATTGGGGGGGGAAGGTCAGTTGAACTGGTGGGGGTTGCTCAGGCAGCAGCATCTTACTGAGATGAGCGAGGGAGAGGTATAAAAATACAACTCTGGGCTCCCAGCAGCTCCTCAGCTAAAGGTGCTAAATCCTGCCCAAGCAGCCCTGATCCTGCTCAAGGTGGATGGAGCCATTTTAAGCAACAGTTTAAATTAAGAGATCTTGGCTAGCTGAGCTCACATCAACGTGCAGGTTGTCACAGCTTTCATGCCCAAAGGCCACCTCAGACCCAGAGCAGAAACCTCTTTCCCACTGCAAAGGGTAGGGGTGATTTTCCACTGTCTCTCGCAAAGTTTTCCTTTCTTGTTGGAGCCGGGATGCTGCCCAGCTGAAGAAGGACCCACGGGGAGGATCTGAACAGCCCCAGGTAAGATCAGGGTACGGTGAGAAGAGCATCTCCAGAGTCTGCTTTGGGATGTCTAAGAGCTGTGGGAGAGTTTAATGGAATTGCAAAGACTTTCTTCCTTTCATAGCACCAATCAATTAATGGTTGGCTTCTACTTAAAAGCAAAATGGTTTAATTTCTGCTGTCAGGCTGCAGTCGGTCCCTCCCTGCCCCAGAGCTCCGGTACCAGGGCTGCGGGTTGCCCTGTGTTGCGCAGTTTAAGGAGCTCCTCAGGGAGCTGGGAGCTGCTCTGGCCTCTGCTCTCCTGCTGCTTGATTGTAAGGAGACAGATTTAACCCTTCTCTCTGTACGCTGCTCTGGTTCTGCTGCTAGGAAAGGTCTTTGCAGATGCTTTGATGTGCACCATTTAGGTGAGGAGGGCACTGTGAGAAGGGCTCAGACCCCGGCCATGAGGCATGGGGAGGGATGGAGATGTGCCCTTCCTGCTGGCGCTTGGCACGACAGCCTGGCTGCATTCAGTGCCACGATCGGCATCCCTTCTGCCCCGGAGACGTTCCCGATCTCCCCACCTGCCTGGTTTCAATGCCTAGACCGTGGGACATTTATCCACCTTCCAAACTCCCGAGATGTTCCCCCATTTTCCCTGCTCTGCGCTGGAGATGGTGCCGTGGGGAGCTGCTCCCCACCGGGGGTTTCGCAATATCCAAGCCCCTGGTGCAAGCGTTTGCATGGGGCAGAGGAGGGAAACTGGACCCACGGGCTGTGCCAGTGGCTGGGAGCCAGCTGAGGCTTCCCGGCAGGACAAGGGATGCCGGGGCCCCCACAGTTCCCACGCCCGCTCTGTGTCTGCACAGGGGGGAGTGAACAGTCCGGAGTGCCCCCGCGTCCTCCCGGGAGAGGCTCCTGGCCCCAGGCAGGGCTTGGGGCCAAGCTGGGCTCGCTCCCCCCAGCGGGGCCGGATGACAGATGCCTGCAGTGGAGGAGAACATGCTGCAGCCCCTGCTTCCAGCTCAGATGCCTCTGACCCAGAGCTGCACTACGAGGAGGAGGAGGGTGAGTCGGAGCCCTCGGACACCAGCAGCATCTTCTCCGATGACTCCGTCTATCCTTGCTACGAGCTCTCTCTGGGGGCTGGTGGTGCCGGGGACCTCAGCCTCTACCAGTGCTGTACCAGGAACGATGCCACGCTGGTGCAGGAGAGGCTGGAGCACGGGGTGACCCGGAGTGAGGCCACGGAGCTGGACATCAATGGGAGGGTGAGTGGCTGGGGGGGGGCACCCTGCAGAGCAGAAAGAGGATTTCCTGGGAATAGGCAAATCCTGAAGGATGGTGGTTGCTAAAGCAGATGGAGGAGGAGGGAGAGTCCTGGGTGGGATGGCTTTGACAAAGGATGGGTCTCCTGGGATTGATCCAATCCTTGGAGCAGAACCTCGTCTGTCCTCCCATCTTGAGCCTGTCTGGTTTGGGGGGGGGGGGGGAGAAGTGGGGGGGACCATGGGGAGCACCATGGTGGGGAGGATGGTGCAGTGCCAGCCCCGGCGCTGAGTGCTGCCCCCTCTCCAGAACGGGCTCATGGTCGCCTGCTACAAGGGCTTCGTGGACATCGTGCCCCTGCTGCAGAAGTGCCCCTACATAAACATCAACCAGCAGGACAAGGATGGGAACACGGCCCTCATGATGGCAGCCCAGGCGGGTAGGCACCGCGCTCGGCCTCAGCATAGGGCAGTCTCCGCGAGACCCCTCAAAGTGATGTGACCCCCTGTGCTTCCCCTCCAAAAACCCTAAAATGAGCTGTCGGGAAAGCCGAGGTCCCGAGGGCTGTGACCCTCTCCATCTAAGTTTATGGTTCATCTTAGCACCGTTTTAAAACTGGGTAGATGATGCAAAAATGGAGATTCCCACAGCAATGTTGTCTTGCAACACCTCCCGCCTGAGCAGTCGCATCGAGCAGCAGAGCTGAGCCAGAGCTGCCCCACGTGCTCCGGAAAAGCCCCGTGAGCCGCAGTGATTTACCTGCACACAAGGTCTGAGCTGGCAAATGCCACGTAGGGACCACATCTCCGGTCACGATGGTTTTCCTCGTTACGGCAGAAGAGTCTGGCTCCCTCCACCCTGATTAACCACGGGGGAAAGGAGGGTCTCAAAGTGGGGATCACCCTTTATTCCTACTTTATCCTTGCTGGAATTGATGATTTTTTTTTTTTGCATTTTTGGACTCTCTCCTGCATCCTCTGCTGAAGCAGCTGGCGCGCCAGCGCTGTTCCCTGCACAGCCAAACCCAAAACAAAATTAACCCAAACCCTTTCAGTCCTGATCCCTCCAAGTTTCTGCATTTTTGTCCTCACAAGATGCAGTCGCTAAATACTTTCTCCAGCAGGCATCAGGAGTTATCACTCATTAACTGTCAAAACTCTAATGCAGCTTCTCTCTGGCTGTTAAGGACACATCACCATCGTCAACTACCTCCTCAACTACTACCCCGCGCTTGAGGTGGACAAGCGAGACCCCCGAGGCCTGACGGCGCTGATGAAGGCCGCGATGCAGGGGCAGGAGGACTGCGTGGCTGCCCTGCTCCTGGCCGGTGAGCATCTCCCCAGGGACTTCCCGGGATTTTTTGGGAAGGGGTGGCACTGCTGCTCGCCCTGCGCTCTGGGGTGGGACAGGGTGGGATGCTGCAGTGACGGTCTCTGCATCCCAGTGTCTCCAGGAGCAGACCTGCAAGCGGTGGATCCCATCAAGGGGAAGACGGCCAGGGAGTGGGCAGCCTTCACCGGCCGCTTTGAGACAACCATGCGGATCCGGAGCCTCCTGCGGCGCCCGCGGGCGGAGCAGTTTGGCACCCAGTACCGGCCCGAGTGGCCAGCCCTGGCTGAGCTGGTGGCCAAAGCCCTGAGACCCAAATCCAGGGGCAAGAGGCTGTCGGAGAAGATCCGATCCATGTTCACCTTCAACTTCCCCCACGACCACAAGGAGGATGGCATGATGGACCACATGGTGAGGATGACCACCTCCCTCGCCAGCCCCTTTGTGGCCACCGCTTGCCAAACCATCTGCCCCGACAGCCCCCCAGAGGTGGGCAAGCACAGGCTGTCTGTGCCAGAGATCCTCGGGCAGCATGTGCTGGATCCGGACGCTGAGCCAGAACCCACCTTGTGCCCCAGCACCAGTGCATCCTCTTGCAACGGTCAAGCTGTGTCGGAGATCCGGCTCCTGCCACCACGCTGGCCAGCCAGTGGCCTCCTGAGCTTCCCGCCCCTGCGGCATGGGAACAGCATCTTCCCCGGAGAGCCCATCCCGAAAATCAAAGTGAGCAAAGCCTCCTGCCCGACTGCCCGCTCGAGGGAGCGGAGGCAGCACGGGAAGGACAAGAACCTGCTGCAGCCACCCAAGTGGAGGTACAAGGAGCTGAAGGAGGAGACAGCGGCCAAGGAGGCGAAAAGCGAGGAGAAAAAGAAGAAAGGGGGGAAGAGATGCTAAGGAAGGAGTGTCGGGGTGGGGGCGAGGTCCCAGCTGTCCCCTTGGACCTGCTTGCTTTTTTGGCACGGGGTGGCTTCCTTCCCTGGCAGGATGGTGATGCCTGAGGGAGGAGGATGCTGTGGATGTACGCAGCTGAGATGCCCCGGCCCCTGTGGTCCCAGGTCCCTGACCCCCCTGCCCAGCCCCTCGTCCTCTCCTGCCTCGAGGGCGGCCACCCCAGCCCGGCTCTGGTCGTGCTGGGCTCTGACGTGCTGAGACCCTGCCCTGGGCCGGGCGCTGGGTCTGCAGGGAGCAGGTCTGTGGCAGAAGCTGCTCTTTTTCTTTTTCCTTTTTCCTTTTTTTTCTTTTTTTTTTTTGCCTCTGATCTTCCTGAGATCTTGATATTGCAGTGCATGGTGGAATGTGGCCATGCAAATTAAAATGGAAGTGGTTGCCATGTTAACAGGATTGATTTAGTGAATAAAGCTCAGGGTTGCTTGTTGGGCTGGCAGGAACCCTTCCCCCTTGCTGCCAGTGTCCCCTGTCCACCCCGTCACCCCCTCGGTGACATTAATTTCCCCAATCCTGTGTATTCCTGGGTTGCAGATGGACAAACAAAGTCTCAGCACTGGGAAGCATCTCCGTGCTGCAGGAGGGTTAACAGGACCTCTGGGTGCCAGGCACAGGCTGGAAACCGAACCTGACGTGCTCGTGGGCTCCATCCCCAGCTGCCCGACAGCCCGACCGCCCTCCAGAGAGGGGGCGGTCGGAGAGGAGGCAGCTTTTGTGCTCCAACATTACCCAGGACAGGACCTAGTGGTCCCCGTTCCCAAGCAAACCACCCTCTGGGAGCTCCAGCCTGTGTCCACACGGAGCCCCGGGACCCCTCACCTGCACCCGTGCAGCCCCCTGGGACCCCCTCCCCTAGGGAGCTCTGCAGCTGCTTTTTCTTTTTTCTTTTTTTCCTTTTTTTAACTGGATGTGCTGCAGCGGCAGTGCGCTTGTGCTCCCCATATTTCAAGCTCCTCTTAAATCTGGCTCCGTCCCAGGGCGTAGGAAAGTGAAACCAGGGTGCTGGCTGTCCTGAGCAGCCATGCTGGCTCCTGCAGCGCCTGAGCACCCAGGGTTTGACCCCCCAGGGAGAGCGACTGGCAGCGAGAGCCTCTCGCAGCGCTGGTTATCCAGGTAGCAAATAACCCTTGGGCAGGCATGCAGCCCAGGATGGAGCCCCCTCCCTTTGCCGCCCCTTTCTTTAGGGGGACAAAAGCCCCTACTCCCCACTTTTAGGCTGCAGCTCTGCCTTTCAGGGGGACGGGAGGTTTGGGCTGAGTCGTGGGCAGGCGGGGAAGGATGCTCGTCGGGAAGGAGCTGCGACCTCCCTGTCTGTTCCCCTCCAGCCCTTGGCTCGCGTTGGGCTCCCCAGCACGTGGCTGCCCTCCTTCGCCAGCTCCCGGCAGCGGCTCGCAGATGAGCCGGGGGCGGACGGCACATGGAGCAGCCTTCGCACACGCCGTGCCAGCCTGGCTCCCGCCGTGCGGGGGGGAAGGGAGAGCCGGGCTCCCGCTGGCCCCTCGTCCCCTGCCCTCCGCCGCTGTGGGGACGGCTCGGTGAAACCCCGAGGGGCGGCTGGATGTGACCGACCACGGTCGAGGGGGACCCGCACCCTTCTGCGGGATGAAGTCGCAGGCGCGTGGCGATGAGCGCCGTAATGATGACGGAAAGTCTCGCTTTAGCTTCGAGGGGGTGGTGGGAGGTTGTGCCATGGCAGGCAGGGCCGGCGCAGGACCGCGAGTCACGGTGCTGCCGGCGTGCCGGTGCTCAGCCCAGTGCCAAGGCGGGCGCCCATCCCCGCTGATTCACCCCATCTGCCCCAGACGGGGGCTGGCACCGGCGTGAGTGCGGAGCGGGGCAGGGATCGCCCTGCCTGTGGCTAAGAGAGCCTGGGGTGAGTTTGGAACGTTCATTAACGTACCTCTACGATCAGTCCCAGCTCCGGATGAATTTGCTTTCCCACAGCAGCAGTGCCAGAGCCGCAGCCCGGCCTGGGGCTCCCACCCATCCCTGCCCTTTGAGTCACCGGGGATTAGGACTTAGTAACTTTTAGAAGTTTTTAAGCAAGTATTTATCCCCCCCAGTAATGATTATTGTTAAAAATGTGGAGCTGCCCCATTTGGAAGATGAAAGTTCAGGGACCGAAGCAGCCAGCACCAGCCCTCGCCGGAGAGCCTGCGTGCTCAGCTTCCCAAGGAAACTCCTGCCTGCAGTCGTAAAAGTGGGGTGCCAGTGCCCGCCGTGTGCCTGCGCCTGTGGAAGGCAGCGGGGACACAGGAGCCATCCAGGAATAACCCTGGGAGTGGCCGATGGCCAGTCAGATCACCGAGACCTGCGCGCCGGAGCAAAGATGGTCACGGTGATAAGGCGTCTGCAGGCACTGGCTTCCTCCTGGGCGGCTCCTATCTGATGGAAACTGCCCGTTTCCCCTGCGCCGGCTCTGCAAACCTCCCAGCCCTGGCGCGGGCAAGGTCACGCGTGAAGGTCCCTTGTGTTTTATCCTGGTTTTGTGCTTTTGTTTGTTTAAACTTCCTAGATCATGGGCGATAACGGGGGAGAGGCGGCCGGCAAGACCTCAAAGCTTCGCAGCCGCGCTCCGCTCCCCTGGCACGGGGAGGCTCTGGGTGCCAGTTGGGTTCATGATGCAATTGGGGTTGGTGATGCAATGGGGGGGCGGCGAGGTAAATCAGGCCAGGCCCCATAACTTCGTTAGGAAAGAGGCTGCAATGCCAGCCCGCACGCTGCCTGCTGGCAGCTGCCTCCGCCTGCCCGCGGGAGCGGGTCACCGTGCCGGGGGCAGCAGACGGGTGAAAGGCAGGGATGGGGCTTGGAGGGAGAGGAGGGGGACGGGAGGAGCGCGAAGCTGCTGAGAGTGGGGTGGCTGAAAGAAAACGACCCCGAAGCGGCAAAAGGGGAAGCGGCGCTTCCGCTGCCCACAGCCCCGGCGGCCCCACGTGTCCTGGGGGAGCGGGAAGCGCCCAGCCTCCCCCCGTGGGAACAGCCCCGCTGCCCGTGTCCCAGCGCCTGCTGGCGCGGCATCTCAAGGGCCGCAGTGGGGGACGGCGGGGATGTGCCGGCAGGATGCACCGAGCAAACCCCCTTGGCCCACCCCAGCTCTGCTCCATGCCCGCAGTCGGGGCAGAGCATCCCTGATGGGGTGACCGTTCGACAGCACCCCCCAACGCCGTGTTACACCCTGGGGGAGAAAACCTCCCCTGCCCTCCAGCGCAGCACCCCAAAAGTGTTGTGGCCAGCACCAAATAACCAGGGAGACCCTTGGCCCTGCCGTGGTGCTCCCATCCCCATGAGGGTTGGATGCTGGAGCGGGAGGGATGGCCGAGCACATCAAGGTCATTCCCGCAGCATCTCTCCAGACCATTCCCACCCCCGGCACCATCAAAGCAACCGGCTGCTGTTCTGCCAAAGGCCTTTAGACGCTCGAGGAAGGAGACATGATGGATGTCCCCCCGCCAGCTGCAGCCCAAGGGCTTGGGTTTGCCTTGAAAGCCGGGAAACCGGCGAGGGAAAGAACCCGGCGAAGGACAGGGGCGGGAGGAACAGGCTGAGGGAGAGCAACCAGGATGGAGCTGGGGCCCGGTGTGCGGGAGGAAGGGAGGCTGGCCGTGGATGTGTGCTCAGCAATAGGAAATGCTTTATTAGCTGGGAGTGGTGGAGAGAAGCCAGGCAGGAAGAGGCAGTAATAAGAAACATTTTTTTGACTTCTCCCACATCCAGACCACAGAGCGCTTGCCAAGCGGCTGCGTTCGGACAACGGGGCCGCCGAGCCGAGCCCCCAGGGCCAGGACGGGGACGGAGACGTTCCCCCGCCGGGACAGGCGACGCTGAGGCTGCGGGAGCCCCCGCGGTGCCAGGACGGGCAACGGGAGGGGAGCAGACCCATGAAGCTCCTCCAAGCCGGGGTGCACGGCACGGAGCAGAGCTGCCCCGGCTGAGCCACACGCGCCGCCTCTGAGCTCGGGACCGCGGCAGGGAGAGTCTCGCCAGGGCCGGGCAGTGCCGCAGGCACCCGCGGGACGCGAATGCTGTAGGTGAGTGGGGAAGCGCCGCGCGCTCACGGGGTCTGGGGCTGCACCGAGCTCAGCGCTTCCCTCCTGGTTTACCCCAGTGAAGCTGAAATCAGGATTGGGCCCCATTTCCTTCGCATTCGGTGGGACGCCGGGGTTGATGTCAGTGTAGCAGAGGCTGGAATCGGGGCTCTGGCAGAGCCGGGGGCATAAATCTGGATTTACACCAGTGCAGTAGTAGCAGGATCAGTCCCCAGGTCCTTGCTAAAGAGTTGAAATAATACGCGGCTGCTACCGAAAGCCTGGAGCTGACATGGGAAATGGGGAATTTGGGTGTATTTTGAAAAGGCACGGGGAAAAATGAGGGAAAGTTGACAGCTCCGCTAGCCGGGGGCTGGAGTGAGGGCGGCAGGGCACCGATGGCAGCGGTGCCATAGGACGCGCTGCCTCGACGCACCCCTTCTGCAAAGCCAAACCCTGGGTCCCTGTGAGGAGGGGTGGGCGAGGAAGAGCCAAACGGCTGCTACAGAGGCTCCGTTTTGAGAACAAAGTGCCTAAAAGCGAAGGTGGTGTGAGCCATGCCGTGGGACCTCTGCCCTGCTGCCAGCGTTCAAACCCTGCCGCAAGGTCGGGGCAGGAACGCTCCCCTCCTCCCGGCTCTGCATGAGGAGCCGCGTGCGATGCCGGCCCCACGAAGCGATGAACGTGAGCCGGGTTTGCTGCTCTCTTTGCATCTCTCGTTTATGGCACAGCGGTGCCTGTCGGTGCGAGAGGGGCCGGGGCGGCACAGCCCACCCGTGGAGGTCCCTGAGCTGGGAGTTGCATCCATCCCTCCCGCACCGACTGCACCGGAGGGTCCAGAGGATGCAAACAGCTTTGCTGCATGCGTGACCAACCTGCAGCTATGGGGAGGAGGGAGGAAAACCTCCATCCATTGCCTGAAACCAGGCTGAAGCCTTGGGAGTCCGCGGCAAAGCTCTTGCCACCTCTGACGCGGTGTCCATCCAGCTCTTCACACCTACAGCCGGTGCTTTCAGCAGCTGGCACATGACTGGTTCACCCTGCTTCGCCCCAGCCAGCACCAGCACTGGTGCCAGCACTGCCCGGCCAGACGGTGCAAGGGTCTCCACAGTGTCTGGCTCCCTGTGAGAAGGCGACACAGGGGAACTGAGTCACGAGCCGCATCCTGCGGCGAACCCCCCCCGGGAGCAGCAGAAACCGCAGGGGAGGGCGGAAGCGCCGGGATTGCAAAGCTCCGCCGAGCCGCCCGGTAAGAGCAAGGGATCCTCCAGCTGTCCCGCGTGTCCCGGCAGATCACAGCCAGCCACCCCCGTCCCCAGGCTCGCACCACCTCCCGCTCCGTCTCCCCCCAACAGCCCCTTTGCTTTTCTCTCTGCGGGGTCGTGGGGAAATTCCCCTTCCCCAGGGCTGCTCCGGAGCCCCCTGGCCAGCCAGCGCCACGGCACGGCTGCCTATTGCTCCCAGCTGCTTCTGCCAGCACCTGCACCCCCTCCGAGAGGTTTTAACTGGGGTTTTTTCCTTCTCCCGATGCTGCTGCAAATCCCGAAGGATGGAAGGATGTAACACGGCAACGTGACTTGCCATCACCCCCCAGCCAGGCTGGGGAAGACGCTCCGGAGGGTGCATGAGCTGCAGCTCCGGTGTGAGAGACAAGGGAGGGAGGTTGGGGACAGGGATGGGGACACAGGGGCTGGTTTGACCCGTTACAGAAGCCCCCAGGATATTTCTCCCGCGGGATGCCGGGGACAGTTCTGGGTTAAGGTTTGCTCTCGGTTAGCACCAAAAATCCCTGCGATGTTGTTGCATGTACAGCAAAGTTTTGGATGAGGCCCTGACCGCTTTGTGTTTCATGGCAAAGATCCCGCAGCCGTCTAATGGCTCGGGATTTTATGGAAGTGCCCCCCAAGAAGGGAATGCACCACCAAGGGGTCTCGGCTCCCCTTTAAAAGGATGCGTTTTGTAGCGCTTGGGATTGCAAGGAAAGGCGCTGTGTCTGGGAGCATCCTGGAGGCTCGGGGAGCTGCAGCCCAGCTCCAGGGGAGTTTATTTTTTAAAACAAAGCCGATCCCGGGCCAGCCGAGGGACCGGCTGCTGCTTCAGCCAGAGATCAGCCCGGGCATCGCTCCTGGCATGGGACACCCAGAACCAGATCCCGCTCCTGCCCTCCAGCCCCGGGACCCGGTCGCCGTTTCCTCCCCGCAAGCAACAACCAAGCAAGCTATTTTGGGGAGGAAAAGCCCGTTTTACACTGCAGTCGTAGCCTGTCTGGGTCAGCCACGTACACGTGTGCTCTCAAGGGCCGGGCTTGCGTGACTTTGCTTCCCCATCAAGGCCAGAATCTAAACAATCTTGATTCCTGTCCCGGCGGCCCTGGGCAGGGCTCCTTCAATTGCAGGAAACGGAGACTTTGGCGTGTTTATGTCGGGAACCACGAAGAATGAGCCGAGGAGGGGCTCGGGAGCCCCAGCTGCCGCTGGCCGAGCTCTCGGCCATGTGAAAGGGGCAGCGATGCCGGCAGGGAGAGGGGCGGGGGGCAGCGCCAGCTCCGCCGTGTTTGGCTTGGCAGAAATGTCTCTTTCACAAGGAAAAAAAAAAAAAGAAGAGAAAAAATAGCAAAACTTCCCCCAAAGGCGCAGCTGGGGAATTTTTGGCTGCCCGCAGCGCCTCTGCTTGTGTCATCGATAAGCTCCGTACAAAAGCCCCCCTGGGACCGAGCCTTGGACCGCGGCCAGCTGCACCCGGTGGCTCCAGCGCCGGTGGGGGAGTGCACTGCAGCGTGGGGGCTTTAGGCTCTGTCCCGTGGCATGGGTCTTGCCAAACCTGGGATCTCCAGTGGTGCCGTGGCATCACCATGCTCGCCATGGCTGCTGAGCCCACCGGCTCTGCCGCCGGCTGCGTTTTTGCAGTGCGGGAGCCACGGGAAAGGTGGGAAATGCCAGAATATGGATGGCTGGGATAAAGGAAGGATGTTGGGGCAGCATGCATGTGGCGAGGTCCCTGTTCCAAAGTGCTCCCGAGTGCCACAGGGCCGTGTGCGGTGTCCCGTGCCCCAGTCGGGAGGTCCCCCAAGCTCAGGAGGTCCCGGGCATATGCTCTCAGGAAGGGCTGTACCGGGACGTCCGGAGCCAAACTCCGCTTGGAAGCAGCACATCCTACCTCGCACCGCTCCGCCCACCCTCTCCCTCCCCACCGGCCTCCATCGCTCGCCACGGCCCCCCAGTTCCTTCCCAAAGCCCCCGCAGCTGCCCCCGGCCCGGCAATGAGCCCCTCAGGGGCCAGGGGCTGCGGGGGGCTGCGGTGGGCTGCCTCTCACCCCCCCTGCCCTCCGCAGGAAGATGCCGTGCGGAGCCTGCGGCCGGGTGGTGCTGGTGCTGCTGACCCTCTCCCTCGGCTTCGCAGCCGGTGAGTACCAAAACGATGCGGTGAAGGCGGCCGGTGCCAGATGCTCTCTGCCACGCACAGGGGGTTAAAATAAGCCCTCGGCTCTTTGGGAACATCATCGCTTGCTCTGCTCAAAATAAACTGCCACAGAGGGCAGCTCATTCAAGCTCGCCTCGAGTGAGAACCGAGGGAGGCAGGGCTCCTCGGGGACCCGCACCATCCCCAGCGAGGGGCTTCTCCCTTCTGGGACAGTGACCTGTGTCCCAGAGAGGATCTCAGCTTAATTAATTACGGTTCATCAAGTGCTTTGACGTCACTAAAGGGGAGATGGGAAAAAGGCTTGCACGCACGTGCTTTAAAATGTGTTTTTTCCCAGGGGTGATGGTGCTGATGGTGGGGAGCAAGGACGAGCTGGTCGTGATCCCAGGGGAGCACCAGGGTGACCTGGGGACAGATCCAGGCTGGGTGCTTGTGCAGGGAGGACCGAAGCAGTGTGGCTGTGCTGGGGAGGAGCAGCAGAGCTCATTGGGGGGACGAGTGCCCACCGGGTCCCCATCCTGCCCACGGGGCCACCAACCCCCAGGGCTTACTGACCCAGCCCCACCACTACCCCATGGCCCTGGCACCAGGCAGCTTTTGGGGCAGGGGGGCGACAGGCGCAGGAGGGGGGCTGGCCACAGCCATCCGTCCCCTCACTGCCGTCTGTCTGGCTGCCCTCGCGCTGAACTCGTTGATTCCAGGAGAGATATTTTCTGCGCGAAAGGGCAGAGCTAAATTGGGAGGTTGGGAACGTGGCCGCCCCCCATGCTGCTCCGGCACTGCGGCGCGGGGAAGCGCCTTCGGGGCGGCCGGGGAAAGCTTCAGGAAAGACCCCAGGTTTGGCACCCAGCTCCGGAAACGCAGCATCCCCGCGGCACCCGCTGGGGAGGCACCAGCTGAGTTTGGGGCTTTTGGTCCCACCCTGGCTCCCGGGACCCGGCTCCCACAGGCGGCCCCAGAGTGGGGCACTCCCACTTCCCCTGGGACCCCGTGGGCAGGATGTGACCCTGTGTGCTGTGAGCCAGTGCATCCCAGTTAATCCCAGCTGGTGGGGCTGGATGCACAGCCCCTCCACTGCCTTTCCGGGGGTGCGGGGACAGGCGACCCTCAGCTTTGGGGCTGGCACTTGGGTCCCAGCCAGGAGCAAGCAATTTTCCAGGAGGTCTCAGGATGGGCTTCCGTGTGCTGAGCACCCGCAGCCACCTTCTCCAGCCCGGACCACGGTGGTCCCAGGCTGCCCGCTCTCGAAATTTGGTTCAAGTGTCTTTAGGACAGATGTCACTGTCCCCAAAGCTGCCAGCGCGCCCCAGCCTGGGCAGCAGGGCGGCCCCATGGCGCAACGCACCCCCTCCTCGTGCCCACAGAAGAGCTGCTGTGTGCCTGCGACGTGCCGCACTGCAGCCTGCCCACCTGCACGGGAAAGGTGTGCTTCGTCAGCAAGAGGAAGGAGGAGGGGATCATCACCCAGCACAGGGGCTGCTTCTCCCAGAACATCCTGGAGAACTGCCGCACGCCCGTGACGGAGCAGTACGGCACGAGGTGCTGCGACTCCAGCATGTGCAACGCCGAGCTGGAGATCTTCCTGCAAGGTACGGGGGCACAAGTCCCCTTCGAGGAGCCGGGGGGAGAAGGGCAGAGCTGCCCACCCAGCTGGAGATGTGGTTGGGTCTCTAGGTCATCCCCCTCCTCACTCAGCACCTCCAGGGTCACCCTTTCCCAGGTGGGACAGGGCCAGCGAGATGTCCTCAGGTGTCCCTTCTTGGGCTGTGCCTGCAGAGCTGCCATCCATGGGGTTGACCCTAATGCAGAGCCACCCTCCCCAGGTCCAAGCCCAAGCACCAAGACCTCCACCCTCCCAGGTCCACCTTCATGCTCCCATCCATTGTTTCCCCTCCCAGGAGAAGAGGCCCTAGGAAAGGCGCCTTCCCTGCCCAACCTCCTCCTGATGATCTTTGTCCCGCTGCTCGCCCTCCTCGTCCTTGCGGCGCTCATGGCACTCTTCTGCTGGAAGGTGGCCCAGCAGCGCCACAAGAAAAGCGACATGGGAGACACAGACCTCATGCTGAAGGCATCCATGGTGGGAGACAGCACTTTGGAGGTGGGTGCGCTCCGGGAAGGACCCAAAATGCCCCTGAGGCGCAGGAGGGAGGGACATGCCGTGTGTGGGGTGGCCATTGGGCTGACCCTGCTGCCATCCCGGCTGCACAGGACTTGCTGAACGACGACTGCACCACAGGCAGCGGCTCGGGCCTGCCCTTCCTCGTCCAGCGAACGGTGGCTCGGCAAATCACCCTCGTGGAGTGTGTGGGTAAGGAGAGCAGCCGGGCACAGGGGGAAGCTGCCCCGGCCCCCACAGCCAGTGCTTGGGCATGTGCCAGACCCCTTTCCCCCAGCAGCCAGCGATGGCACCGCGACACCAGACCTGGGAGGGGGGATTGGACCCAACCATCTCAGCCAAAATGCCATAGAGACCCCAAGTTCTCCCCCTGTCCAGCTGATGGAGGAGGGAGAGAGCGGCTGGGTGGGTGGGTGGCAGTTGGCCAGGGTCAATGGACCCTGCGCCACTCCGTTGCTCTTCCACACTGGGAGCTGGGTTCATCATGCTGGGTGTGGGGAGGTCGCTGGGGGTTGGAGGGGCCGCGTGACGCAGTGCCGCGGCCGTGGCAGGCAAAGGACGCTATGGCGAGGTGTGGCGAGGCATGTGGCACGGGGAGAGCGTGGCCGTGAAGATCTTCTCCTCCCGGGATGAGCAGTCATGGTTCCGTGAGACAGAGATCTACAACACCGTCCTCCTCCGGCACGACAACATCCTGGGTGAGTGGGGGACCGGGGGGGCCGGGAAGCAGCTGCATGGCGGCTCCATGGTCCTGGCTCTTCTCCCCGTCCAGGCTTCATCGCCTCTGACATGACGTCAAGGAACTCCAGCACCCAGCTCTGGCTCATCACCCACTACCACGAGAACGGCTCACTCTACGACTACCTGCAGAGGACAGCCCTGGATGTGGAGACCTGTCTGGGGTTGGCCTCCTCCATCATTTGCGGCCTCGTCCACCTCCACGTGGAGATCTTCGGCACCCAGGGCAAGCCCGCCATTGCCCACCGCGACCTGAAGAGCAGGAACATCTTGGTGAAAAGCAACCGGCAGTGCTGCATCGCGGACCTGGGTGAGATGGGGGGCAGGATGCAGCACCCAGGGACGTGGTACCCCAGGGATGCGGTACCCCAGGGATACGGTGCCCCACGGATGCAGCATCCTGGGGATGCAGCACCGGCATGGTGCTGACCGGGGCCGGCATCCCTCCAGGGCTGGCCGTCATGCACTCCCAGGGCAGCGACTACCTGGACATTGGCAACAACCCCCGGGTGGGCACCAAGCGCTACATGGCCCCAGAGGTGCTCAGCGAGCAGATCCGCACCGACTGCTTCGAGTCCTACAAGAAGACGGACATCTGGGCGTACGGGCTGGTGCTCTGGGAGATCACCCGGCGGACGGTGGTGAACGGTGAGCGGCTCCCAGCCGGCTGCCGCGCTCCCGGCTCGCAGCGAGGCTCCGCGCTCGCTCCCTCCTTCCCTCCTTTTTATGGGTTTTTTTTTTTCTTTCCCTTCGCCCAGAAGATTAGCTGTAAATTATAAACACTGTAATCTAGTGTCAGCACCCGGCTCCCTGATTAAAGGGCCCATTAGACTCAATCAGCTCTTTGTTTGTTCAGCACTGATTAGAAAACAAGCAGCGTCGAGCGCTGCCTGGAAGCTGGCCACGGCCAGGACCTCCGGCCGGCGGGGCTTGGCTCGCAGGGACGGGGACGGTGACAGGGACAGGGTCCCCCACGCTGCGGAGGAGCCTCCTCAGGGCTGCCCGGCCAGCGCTGCTCACTGCCGGCAACATCCATTAGAAGCATTAATTAAATGGTGGGCGCTGGCGGGTGAGGCAGGCGGTCCCCCCGAGGCGCAGTCTGGCCAGGATAATCTCATTTACTGCCCCGGGGCTCCTTCAGATTAAACATTTACTCCGAATTACCAAAGCCATGTGCAGGGGATGACCTTCAGCCAGCTGGTTTTAACCCTTCCAGGCACCCTCGCCCTCCGGGATGGGCTGAGCGGCCCCTGCACGGCCCCAGGGCATCAGGGACAGGGGGTCCAGGGGACCCCGAGGTTCGGGGGCCACCCCCGGAGTGCGGGGAGCTGGTGGGTGCTCAGGGCAGCCCAGGTGAGTTAAACCCCGCGGACACACAGACATATGGAAGCACTAAGCGGAGATTAGCTGGGCCAGCTGGCAGGCTCGCCATGGGGCTGCCCGATGGAGGTGTGGGGCTGCGAGGTGGCATCGGTACCGGGAGCTGGTGCCGGTGCTAGAGCTGGTACTGGAGCCGTTGTTCATGGTAGGGCTGGTGCTGGACTATTGCCAGTGCCGGAGCTGGTGCTGGAGCCACCAGCGGTGCTAGAGTCGGTGCTGGAGCGGGCCCCAGCCACCCCGTGCCGTCCCGGCGAGGTTCTGCAGTGCAGCCAGGGCTGGAGCCGTGCACCCCACGGGCGGCATCACCGCCGGTGTGGTGGGGCAAATCACACCGGCAATTCCCGGGGCCCCACGTGCCCCCAAGGCAGGGTGCCGGTCGGTCATGCCGGCTCCCCCGGGCCCCCTGTGATGTGCAGGCTGGGGGATGAACCCTGTGCCCCCCCACCGCCCTCACACTGCCCCCCTTCCCACAGGCATCGTGGAGGAGTACCGGCCGCCCTTCTTCGACGCCGTCCCCAGTGACCCCAGCTTCGAGGACATGAAGAAGGTGGTGTGCGTCGACCAGCAGACCCCCGTGGTCCCCAACCGCCTCTTCTCCAACTCGGTGAGTCCAGGGGGGGCTGCCCCACTCCCACCGTGAGCCAGACCTTTGCTCCCCACGAAACCCTTCAATTTTCCCCTCTTTTTGTGCCTCCCCCAGGTTTTGTCGGCATTGGCGAAGATCATGAAGGAGTGCTGGTACCAGAGTCCCTCAGCCCGCCTCACCGCCCTGCGGATTAAAAAGACGCTGAAGAAGCTGAACAATTCCCTGGAAAAGCCCAAGCCGGAGCAGTGAGCGCCAGGCACGCACCGAAGCCGCTCGCGGGCTGCACTGGGGATGGCGGCGAAGCCAACGCCAGGACGGCTCCCGGTCACGGAGGGGGTTTTGCTCGCAGCCCCTGCCTTTCCCACCCCTCCTTGCAGCCTTTTTAATTTGCAAGGAGGGAAAAAATAGGAAAAAAAAAAAAAAGCAAGGGAGGAATCTTCCAGCCCGATTATAAAAATATCCCCCGGATCCGTCATCCGACGCCGGCCCGTCTCGCCTGCCCGGCGGGGATGGCAGCGGGTGCCTGGGGCTGGCAGCCCACCCTGAGCCCCCCCGGCCAGACGCCACAGCCAAGGGGCGAGCAGGCGCCAGAGCCGGCACCATCCCCTGCCGCAGCCCCCATGCCCAGCCGGGCACCCACCCCATCGCTGGCACCCGGCGCGGCACGCAGGCAGCGGGTGCTGCCCAAACCTGCCTGCCCGGCACATTGGCAGCGGGGATGCCGTGGGCTCAGCGGCGGCAGCAGGAATTCCCCGGCAGGCTTGCGGTGCCCGGCACGCCTCTCGCCGGAGGAGGTCTGGATTTCGCTGAGAAAGGATGGTCCAGGGACAGCGTCCCCCTGGCCAGGCCGGATCCGTGCCCCGGCACGTCTTGGGGCTCCCCAGGACGAGGAGCCGCCAGGACTGAGCACGGCCCGAGCATCCCCCATACCACGGGGACCACCGAGACGGGGGCTCCCGCAGCCCTGGTGGCCTGATCCTTCCCCGACGAGCAACCAGCAGTCCCGTTTTCCAAGCCCTTTTGGTCTTTGCCATCGTTTTGGTGTTTTCCGGGGTGTCTTGGTGCACCCTGCAGCCGCCTACAGCCCGCACCGCTTGCCGCCATCCCAAAAACCACCCCACGTTCGGGGCTGTTCAGATGAGACCAGGATGTTCAGCAGAACCAGCTTTGCGCCCTACTCCATAATTATTTAATTATTAAGATTTAATATATTTAATAAAACGTAAAGCTATTTTATCACTTAACAACTGCCAAACCTCCCCCATCGGGCAGCGGGCGATGTGGCAGGATGAGACACTGGCGCTTCTGCATGGCTTAATTTATTGCTTCAACACCGTGTAGCTGCCGTGTATTGCTCCGGCACCGCCGGATCCCGCAATAAATCTGGCTCCAGCCTCGTGCCAACCCTCTCCCTGCGCCCGTGAGGGGCTGGGGCTGCACCGGGGCAGGGGCTGGGGCTGCACCGGGGCAGGGGCTGGGGCTGCCAGCCCTCCCGCTTCTGGGGGTTTGCACTGCCGATAGTCTGGGGGCGAGGGCGAAACCCTCTGGGATGAAAGGGGAGCTGGCTTGGGAGAGCATGGCCATCGGGGGGGTTTTGGCTCTCGGGGGACGTTGACCTTTGCCGGAATATCCCCGCGCCTTCCCGGCTCAACCCGGCACATCGCTGCGGCCACCCCGGGCTCGTCTCACCCCGCTCCCAGTTAAGGACTGGGAGAAAGAGGTCAGCAAAGGGCAGCTGCCGGCCCTCGGCCGGGCTGGCACCAGGGCGAGGGGTACGTAGGGCTGCACAGGGCAGGGCCTGGGGTGCTCAGCCCGGGGTTTGGGGCGCCCTGCCTGGCCGGGGCTCGGTCCCCACCACGCACCAGCTGCTCCAGGCCTGTGGCTCGCAGCCCCCTGCCTGCGCTTGCCAGCCTCACGCTGCGCCCCGACACTGCACACTCACACTGCACACACACACACACCGTGCACACTCACGCTGCACGAAGGACACGCGCTGCACACCCCCTGCACACCCACAACACGCTGCAGGAGGGCGCACTGCACGTGCCTCGCACAGCTCACGGTGTACGCACGCTGTGTGGACCCCCCGCGCGTGCACGTTGCACACACCCTCCTGATGGTGCGCAGCCGTGTGCACACACCTGCACAGCCACTGCACGCAAGCACACCCACACACAAATCCTGCATGCACACACACACCATTGCACGCTTACACACACACAAATCCTGCATGCACACACACCATTGCACACTTGCACACACACAAATCCTGCATGCACACCATTGCACACTTCCACACACACAAATCCTGCACGCATGCACACCATTGCACACTACACAAAATCCTGCACACACGCACACCATTGCACACTACACACACAAATCCTGCATGCAAGCACACCATTGCACACTTGCGCACACACAAATCCTGCACACACACACACCATTGCACACTTGCACACACACAAATCCTGCATGCATGCATACCATTGCACACACACCAATCCTGCACGCACACCATTGCACACTTCCACACACACACAAATCCTGCACGCATGCACACCATTGCACACTACACAAAATCCTGCACACACGCACACCATTGCACACTACACACACAAATCCTGCATGCAAGCACACCATTGCACACTTGCGCACACACAAATCCTGCACACACACACACCATTGCACACTTGCACACACACAAATCCTGCATGCATGCATACCATTGCACACACACCAATCCTGCACGCACACCATTGCACACTTGCACACACACAAATCCTGCACACACGCACACCATTGCACACTTGCACACACAAATCCTGCACACACGCACACCACTGCACACTTGTACACACACCAATCCTGCACACACGCACACCATTGCACACTTGCACACACACAAATCCTGCATGCATGCATACCATTGCACACTTGCGCACACACAAATCCTGCACACACACACACCATTGCACACTTGCACACACACAAATCCTGCATGCATGCATACCATTGCACACACACCAATCCTGCACGCACACCATTGCACACTTGCACACACACAAATCCTGCACACACGCACACCATTGCACACTTGCACACACAAATTCTGCACACACGCACACCACTGCACACTTGTACACACACCAATCCTGCACACACGCACACCATTGCACACTTGCACACACACAAATCCTGCATGCATGCATACCATTGCACACACACCAATCCTGCACGCACACCATTGCACACTTGCACACACACAAATCCTGCATGCATGCATACCATTGCACACACACCAATCCTGCACACACGCACACCATTGCACACTACACACACAAATCCTGCACGCACACCATTGCACACTTGTACACACACCAGTCCTGCACACACGCACACCATTGCACACTTGCACACACACCAATCCTGCACGCACGCACACCATTGCACACTTCTTCTTTCCCCCCCCCAGTTCCAGCTCCGTGTCGGCCGACCCGCGCCTGGCGGACCCTCCCCTTTAAGACGCGCGGCGCGGGCCGTCCCCTTTAAGGCTTGCCCCGCCCCCAGGCCGCGCGCCGGCGCTCGCCCCTCCCGCAGGCGCTGGCGGCCGCTCGGCACCGAGGCCGCGGCGCTCGCCATGGCCGCCCCCCCGCCGCCGCCGCCCTGCGCCCGCCGACCCCCGCCGTTGCCCGCTGCCGCCGCCGTCCTGCTCTCCCTGCTCCTGGCCGGGGCGCTCGGCGGGGCCCGCGGTGAGTGACGGCCCGGCCCGCACTGGGCACAACATGGCGGCGCGCCGCCCCGCCCCCGCCCGGCGCCGTGAGGGGAACCGGGGGGGAGGCGGGGGGCGCTGAGGGGAACCGGGGAGGAATCGTGAGGGGAAGCGGGGATCGATGAGGAGAACCGAGGGGGGAGGCGATGCGGGGGGCTGAGAGGAGCGGGGGAGGGGGGGAGTGTCAGGGGCGATCCCGGGCCCGGGGGTGAGGTCGGCCCGGGGGGGCTGTGGGGCAGGTGAGGGGGGGGTTGAGGCCCGGGGTGAGATTTTATGGGGTGTCGGGGGGGGGGGGAAAGGGGGTGCGAGAGGGCTTGGGGGCCTGGATGGAGGTTTCCTCTAGGCTACGGGGAGGGCCCTGAGGGGTTTGGGGTGGGGTGTGGGCAGGCGGCCCTGGGGGGGGGGGCAGAGGCGGGTGTTTCAGGGTGGGGAGAAGGAATGGGGGGGGGGGATCCGTGGGGTGGGGGGGTCCTGGGAGGTGGGGGGGGGTCTCTGGAGGCATCAAGGACTTCGTGTAGGGTTGGGTCCCCGGTGTGTTGGGTAGCACCGAGCCCCCGGGGCGGGGGTCGAGCCTGGCCGGGGGGGGCTCGCAGGGGGGCATTTGCCGGGGTGTGTGGTGTGAAGGGGACCCTTGAGCTTGTTTGGGGGGGCCATACCCTCCACAGAGGGAACAGTTGTGGGTCTGGAGGGGCAGCAACAATTGGGGGTGGGGGCTGGAGAGCAGGGGAGTCCTGCGGTGCCAGGGGATGCTCCGAGGAGGCACACGCTCGCCTTGGCTTTGGCTGGGAAGAGAACTGGGAGTCTTCCAGCCTGTCTTCTGGAGATAACGAAGGAACCAGAAATTTATGGGCTTTTCTCGGAGTGAGGAAGAACTGGGGGGGTCTGTGTGCGTTGGGGTCCTGGACGCGTGGGTCACCGGCGGTGTTTCGCAGCCCCAGGAGGCAGGGGCTCGGCGTGGGGCAGGCGCTGGGAGGGCAGATCAGCCCCGGCGTGGAAAGTGCCACCATGTTGCTGCTGAGCCTCGATCAGACCTCGGGAGTTTGTGGCCTCTTCCCATCGGCCTATTGACCTGGCCGAGGGGGGGGCTCCGGCAGCCCCCCATGCACCAGAGATTGCAGTGTGTGCTCTTCAAATCTGTGGGTTTGTTGTTTGGTTTTTGTTGTTTTTAAGAAACCTTTCTAAACCCCTGTGCCTCTGGATTGTAACAACTGTAAATATTTGTTTAGAGGGAGATGAGTGAGGGAAAACTCTTTGTTTCGGTTGTTTGTTCTGTGGCGATCCTTTTGCTTTATCTGGGGGGGGGTGCAACTGCTGCCGCTTCTTGGGGGAAGAGCAAGAGGTTATCAGTTCCGTGCTTTTAAAGAGATTAGCCCTTTTCCCCAGAGCTGGATGGGCCCAAAGCATCTCAGAGCACGTCCTGGCAGGGACAGAGGACAGGCTGGTGGCAATGGCCTCTCCAGCGTCCGAGGCTTTGCCACGCAGTCCATCTCTCTGTGGCTATCGGGGGCGATCGCTGCTTGTGTAACGCAGGTACCTGTTCCAACAGGAACCGCACTGAAACATTTTTCTCCTCCCCAATCCTCTCGCCGTTCGTGTTATGTATTACCAACCGACTGTCAGAAGGTAATAACTTTGTGCGTGCAGATCTGGACTTGTTAGCTGCAGAAAATGGCTTTAAACCCCACTAGGGCAGTAGGTTAGGGGTGTATTTGCAAGTCCTGTTGAATCTGGTAACGCAGATGTGCTTTAGGGGAGAGTGTCTGGGCTTTGTTTTAACCTAAAGTAAAATCCAGCCTTAAGAAGGTGTTTCAGCTTTTCTGTGATAAATGGCAAAGCAGGACCAAATGAGACTCAGCGCACGTCTGCTCTCAGGCTTTCACTTCACATTTTGTATACAGCTGGTGTTTATTTAAAAAAAAATAAATAAATAAGCAGGAAAGGGCCAATTGACTGCGTGTATCTCCTGGAAACTCGGATGACTATCAGTGCCTTTGATATTGGGCTCTGTATGGCTGGCTATTGTTTCCGCTCAGTATGCACTGTACGTTTTTGTTCGTGCTGTCCAGTAAAAGGTGTGAGCTCAGCCTGGCTTCAAGGGCGCGAGCGAGCCGTGTTTGCGGAGCTGGGAGCAGGATGGCAGGGAATAGGGACCCTAAACCTGTGAATTGTTTGCTGCTTGAGCAGCCATGATGCACACTCCGTGTGCCTCCTCAGCCAGCAAGGGCTGCCCTTACTATTGTGCTTTATACAAGAGATCTTAACAGCTGCTGGTTTCAGGGTAGGCTGGAAAAACATCCGAATTTCTGCAGTGCTTGGGAGCTGTGAACCTCTGTGTGCATTGGTAAACAGAGTAGAAAACACCCCCCCACACTCCTTCCTTTAAAAAAAGGAAAAGGAAAAAAAAAAAAAGGTGCCTCTGCAGCGATTGTTACAGGGTGGTTGTAGGTAGGCTTTGTTTGCGTGCTTGAAATAAAGCAAAAGAATACCGTGGGGAGCGATCTTGGGCCAGCAGATTTTATTATTAACACCTGCTTAAAATACTTACCCGGTTAAATCAGGCAAACTCCGCGTGGTCCATAAGTTATATCCTACAACTTTCCAAGAAAGACTTCTCTAACTGGAAATTAAAAACAGTGTCCAACAAGCATTCTTGAACTCCTTCAGCTCCTTGGCCAGACAGCTCGGATTTTTTTTTCCCTGGGTACGCCGTCCGCTGCCAGTAGTGGATGCTCCGGAAATCGCTATTGCGAAAGGAGTGAAGTAAAACGTCAATTCTGTTAACAGCAAGCAAAGTTCACTGGGTGTTGACCAGTGGAAATATGTTCTCCACCGCACAGCCAGCACGGTTATCTGAGCAGACCGAGAAGGAATTGCTCGTCTCGAGGGAGAAAGCTGCGATGGTATTACACGGATAAAACGTTCACTGGTGCTGAGCTTGTAGAGTCAGACCCTTGAGTGTGAGCAGTTGTATGGGGTGGGAGACCTCTTTTGTCCTCATTATTTAAGCCACTGGCTTTCCAGCCTCCCTTCTCATTGACTGTGGACCCATGTATTTATTTTTTCATCAGGAAAGCGGACTTCACTGCACGTTAAAGTCCCTCAACAAAGGCTTGGTTTTCTAGCGCTTGCTGCTTTCTGTGGGCTTTTTGGAAGTAACCTGTGGACTGCTGGGTGTCGGAATGTAGACTACACATTAAACAACTTGTTATTTAGACTCTGAAAAAGCATGTGCCAATTGCCTGAGAATACACAGCATCGGTTTTAAGTCTTGAAAGCCATCAATAATGACCTGTGCATCTGCCTTGCCATGCAGCTGGTTTGCAGGACTTTCTTCCACAGTACTGGTATGGTATGGGTGGCTCCTAAACTGGTTTCCTAGCAAGTTAAAACACAAAATAGGTGTCAGACCAGAGCCTGGAGAGGGAGTTTGGAGCCATATGTCTGTTTTCTGAGTTGAAGAGCAACAGCAGCAGCAATGTCAAGGCTTCTTCTAATTAACCTATTAATGATGAGACTCCTGTCAATTCGCTTTTTTAAAATTCATTTAGAAGCTCTCCTTTTGTGTTACTTGAGTGGATGCAGAGAAAGTTCTTCGCTTTAAAAGTGAGAGCACGTTCTTCCTGCCTTTATTTTTTTTCCATTTAGTATATGTTTTCTAGTCAGCCATGATGTGTTCATGTCAGGTTCAACCTGTGCCAGGGGACTGCAGCCAGCTTGAAAAAGTTGGAACTCTTGTTTCCAACTTTAAATATCCTAGTATAATTTTTAGTTTCTGGATGACTTGCGTGAAAGTGTTTTTTTCGTAGTACTTCGCAGCTAATTTTAACTCTGTTTCATTTAGCAGCAGTGGGTCAGTAGATTTCTTAAGCACCAGCAAGGAGCAAAAGAGATGTTGAGATCTTTGAAAGTAGGAGGAGAAGTTGATGGGGCAGTGAGATGTAGGAAGGATATTCAAGGTGGTGGTACTGTATCTACAGAAGAGCAAATCTGTACTCATTTCTTCAGCTCCTTTGTAAGGAAACAGGGGCAGTGTGAGCATCCAGAACTGGCCTTGCACTTGATTTTGGAGACCGTGGGTGTAGGTGAGCTGACTCTGGGGCTTGGAGAAGATACTGGTGTGCTATACAAGGCGGGCATTTTGGACTTGGGGCGTATCCTAGAGAGGGATGTAGGGATCCCAGTTATTGACGCCAGGCAGCAGAAGAATCAAGGTGAATATAATGGATCTTTGTTTTTAAAGTCTTCATCAGATAGCTTTGAGTGTCCTCATCCCTGCCTTTTGAAAATGAAGCCCTGGTTGTTTTCTTGAAGCACTGTTCTTGGGGTGGTATGGTTGAACGAGGAGCACAAAGGGACTCCTGGAACAGACCTCTGCTCCCTTGCCGCAAGGGAATGGATTTTATTCCTAACCTGCTCTTGGGCAAAACACTCTGTGATAAAGGTTATTCTTTATTTATTTCGGCACAGCGTATAGCGAAACACTGAAAGGTATTTCTTTCTTCCAAGCATGTTTACACATGTCCCTCTTCATTATAGCATCTAAAGAAACAGCAGAGGTACAAACCCAATTGTTTTCCATTTCTCTTGCTAACATTATGCTGCTGCAGCATTAAAACATCACTACCAGATTGGGTCTCATTAAGTTAGGTGCTGTACAGAGACATAATAAATTGCAGCTCCTGTTCCAGAGCTTTATAAAGGCTCAGAAGTCAGGGGAATCATCGTTCTTCCAGCCTCGGTTCAAACTGTTGAAAAAGAACAGCAGCTTACAATCTCTGCAAAAATCTGTTTATCTGGTAAATATGTGGGTGATTATTGGCAATTTTACCAGTGATCATCTTCAGGTTAATTATCTTAATACATCTTGATCAGGTAGCGTTTAGCCCTGAGAAAATGCCATCTTGCATAGCACAGCTTCAGGAGATTTTGGAAAATGTATTCCAAAAGGTGGTTAACACCATTACATTAGATTTTGCTGTGAAACTTTCCCCTGTCTAGCTGCAGAGACATCTTGACACATGCAATCCTGTGTGAGAATAAATATGTGTGAAACGAGCTTAGATAGTTGCTGAAAAAAAAAGCAATGTTCTTTGGCTGTTGGAGCTTAATATTTTAGTCTCCCTGGAGCCTAGAGCTCTAACCCACGGACACCCCCCCGTTTGTTTGGATTGATTTTGCAAATCCACGTCACCTTTAATGGGGGAATTTGGTACAAGAGGGCCTTCTCTTGTTTTCCTCTCTGCTGTAGTTAATGCAAAGGGATACTAATACCTCTGTGACCCCGGTTCCTGCCGGGAACAATCCTGCTGCTGCCTGTAACTCATGACCCTCGCTGGGTACCTTGCGGAGAGCAGAAGCACCTCTTGGGCTGAGGGTGGTCACTTGAAGGAGTACCCGGCCCAGTAGCTGAGCCCTGGTCTGCGTTAGTCGAGGATCAAGGAGAGTTTGGCTTTTGGCAGTGCCGACTGACTGCTCCGGTTTTTAGGAAGAGCGGTGAGGACCGGCACCGGGCTGGCTCGCTCCTGCGATTGATGTCACGACCACCTGCGCTCTGCCTTGGAGTAAATCGCAGTGAGGGTTTGCTTCAGTGTAAATACCAACCTGATCCATCTCTTGAGTGAGAACAAAGCTTTCATTCTGAGGATCTGCAGCTTAATGTTAGGCTTGTTTAAACAGCTTCTTTAAAGGGTTGGGTTTGTCTCTGAGCAGAATGTCAGAAAGAGCGTGCTGAGCAGATAGAGCAGACTCTGCTGCCAACTTCTGTAGCACCTTTCATGCAGACTCATCCCCAGGCGTTCTGCGAGAGGGGAACTCGCCGCTCCGGCTGTGTGAACTGCTCTTTTGTTTTCCTTTGCCCCTTCTATTTTCTTCAGTCCAGTCAGTTTATTAAGTAGATTATATGTTTTGCTCAATAGGAGCTTTTCTTCCCAAATAAAAAGAATGCTGTTGGCACGAAAAATGCTTTTATTCACTCCTGTCTCCATTTGCTTCGCCCCAGGCGTCCCCGGCTGCTCACAGGAGCACCCGAGAGATGCCTGGCGGGGGGGGCTCTGCATACCTGTCCGTTTTCTGACCCCCACCCAAGGGGAAACAACAGTTGCTTTTTCCTGGCTTCTGGTGTTGCTGATATGAGAAGAATTTTCCCTTCTGGTTAATCAAACTTGAAATGCTGGACCTGCGCGGGTTGCCCTGTAATTCTCCTCTCTGCCGGAAGCTCCCCAGTTCCTGGCGAGCCCCGGTGCAGACAGGCCTTTCCTCCCTGGCACGGCCGGTGCCTGCAGGAGCGGGGCCCTTCTCGCTGCAGCGCTGGCAGCCGGCAGTAGGTGATGCTTAGGGAGGATATGGCTGTGTAGCTTTTTCGTAATAAAAATAAAGACAGAGTCGACTCCTGGCTGCACGAGGGAGGCTGGAGCTGGACTTCAGCTTCTACCCAAGGATCTGACCATCTTCCCTAAAATTTGAGTGCCTACCTGCAGCGCAGAGGTTATGGACTGGAATAGCTAGAAAGCCCCGTCAGGGTCGCTCATGAAAGGTGTAGCAGAAGTACATACGTGTGCTGAAGGCTTAATTTTCTTTGTTCATGCGGCCCTCCTTACCGTAGGGGTTTTGGAGGTGCTAACTGTAAGAATTGCTCTTAAAAAAGAGCAGTTGTCTCAAAGGGGGAACAGCAGCTGACAACACTGCGAGGTGAAATGAGGCCGTGCACTGTGGGGCATACCCCTCCTTAGCAGGAAACAACTGCTTTCTGCACGGAACAGATAAGGATCTTCTTACTCTGTCCCTGTGCACTGGGGCTCTGGTATCGTACCTTGCAGGTAAACTGATTTCTTTTTTTTTTTAATTCTACAAATGAAACTGAGCGGATACAACCAGCTCCTCTGCTTTCCTTCTCAAAGGGATGCGTAGTTTCAGGCCAGATACTTCAGTAAGAAGTTTACAAAACCAGTTTTATTGGTGCATTTAAGTGTTTTGTTTACTTCTGAGCTTCTGGAAGCGAAACTGCCATAGCCTAAATCTTGGGTTTGAGACCTTTGTTCCTCTTAGACTCATTTCTGAGTTCAGTTTTGCTGTATCTAAATCAAGTTGAAAAGACCATGATGAAACACGTGTTGTTTAAATGTTTTTAATTTGTATCTTGAGTTTTGATAAAGTAATAAAGGAGATGCTTTAAAACACTATTTCCTTTTAAGTATACTTGAAGGTAGGAATGTGCCCTGGCTGCTCTTTCCTTTCTCATGTTTTCATAAAAACTCCATTATAACCAACCTTTGTTCCCCCAAGTGTGCACATTTTTCAGAAGAATTGTCTTTTCTGTGCTCTGATGACCACTGGAAAACGGTGTACTCGGAGCTGTTTGTCAAGCTGAACATTAGTGGTTTTTTTTTTTCTTTCATTATAACGTTTCCCCTTAAAAGCTGCATAATCGATGGGTACGGTGCCCTCAACCCTTCTCAGTATGGTTCAGTCTCAGGGTCTTCCCTGAGAAATGGTTGTCCATTTTCTATTCTATGTCCCTTTTCCTTGGCCTGTGCTAAGCACATAGTAATAAGCTACATTTGCTCAAGATGCTTTTTAAAGATGTCTCACTGAACAGCTCTTCTGCGTTTTACTGGCTTTTTACTGCTTCTGCAGTTTTGAATCTGTTGGTTCAAAACTCACCAGCATCTGCATTTAGCCTGTCTGAAATACTGCAGCCCACCTTTGAGCTGTTAAGCAGCTCACAATAACAGCTAGGAAATGAAGAGCACAGTGTCCAGAGAGAATTAAGTGAATAGTAATGCAATTAGCCTAACCGATTTACCTAGGACACTGGAGATAAGGCATAATGGGTGTCTTCTTCCTAAACGAACCCTGAAGTTGATGAGGACCTGCTTGTTTTTCGTTAAGTTCAAGGTGACGTGCCCCCAGCAGCATAACTCTCCGCTGCGCTTTGGACCGTGTGCTGGCTGGGAGCAAGAGGCTCTTCCAGTGCCATGAATATACTTGAATGCTGATGCTCCTTAAATCTGCTGGTTGCCAGAGATGGTGTGACTGAGGGCTCGGCATTTCCCTTGCCCCACGGGAAGGTGGCTGACACAAACAAGTGTTGACAGTGACTTTCGTTTGTGTCTTTAGACCGAGAGGGTACAAGCGGACGTAGAGGATTTAGCTATTGGACTGGGGAGAGTTAACTGTGGCACTTGTATCTTTTTAAAACACTTCTTCAAACTTTCTCTACCTGAAAGACCATTTCTGCAGCGGGTAAGTACATGTTTCTGAATCCCTCCGGGGAGGCTGAAAGATCTGATGAAAGCTGAAGAAAATACTGCGTGCTGCTAAACAAGCCCCACCCTTCTTCTTGACATTGTTGTATTCGCTCTTTGTTCCCAAGGATGGCGATGCCTGGGGATTTGCTTACAGTTCTTCAGGCAGCTTGAGAAAAGCACAATGACAGCTGGGAGGCGGAAAAATGTGGGAATCTGCCTTGGAGTTTCTCCTTTGCTCTTTACCCAAATAATCTTCACGGTGAGCAGGCAAAAAGCCAGGAGAGTATTTGACCCAAGGTAGTGTCTCAGATCAGGAAAGCAGTTACTAAATAAGTGACTGATCTAGTTGGGTGTAGCACACTTGGCTTGTGTAGTCGGTTTGAATTGGTTTTGTTTTGGCATCTGCCAACTGCTTGTTGTCTCCCACGAGCTGGGGCGGTCGTCCCTCACTAACCCGTAACGGGCAGCTCGTCTTTGGCGTAGCTGAGGAAGCCTGGACAGGCAGTTCAGGTGAAATTGAGTCTGTCAGTATGAGTAATTGTTGTTTTCAATTTGAATTCTGACCCTAGGTTGGGTTGGGAGTGGATTTTGGTAAAATCTAGTCTAGTTTGCAGGGATGACTTGGGTCATCTCTGTTAGTGGTTGCAACAGGGGCAGGAAAAGGGCTGCCTGGGCAGTCATCTTCTGGAAAGGCTCCTCTGCTTCCACGTTGTATTTTGTGCTTCAGTTGGGTTTTTGCAGGTCTGAAATACTGAGTGTGACTTGTTCTGTTCCTAAAGTCTAATTCCTGAGCCTAAGAATGGCCCGTTCCCTCTGAAATAGGAAATTTAAAGAAGAAAGTTTTCTCTTGTCTGAGCATTTGGTCTCTGGTGGGTTTTAAGGAGGTGGTCTTGTTTTGATTTCTGCAGCTTTGACATGTTTGTGCTCCGACTGCAAACAAGCAAACTCCACGTGTGAAACGGACGGCGCGTGCATGGTCTCGGTCTTCAACCTGGATGGTGTTAAACATCACGTTCGGACCTGCATTCCTGAAGCAAAATTGATTCCTGCTGGGAAACCCTTCTATTGTCTGAGTTCAGAAGATCTGCGTAATACTCACTGCTGCTACTCTGATTTTTGCAACAAAATTGACTTAATGGTTCCCAGTGGTGAGTAGAGAGCTAAATAAATTGTCTGTTTGAAGTGGGGAGGAGAGAAGCTGTCTGTTTGGGATAGGGAATAAGGAGTTCTCGACCCTGTTTTCACTTCTTCCCTTAGGTTGCTGTGTGTTTATTTCCTTGATCTGTAAAGTGGAAATAATAACAAACTACTTCAAATTAAAATGTGAAGTTGCTTGAACTCCCCTGTGGCCAACAAAATGTCACCAGATGATGAGGTTGTACTTTAGGGTAGGAGAAGCTTCCAGAGTTGGGAGTTTTTTGCAGTTTTACTGCGCTCAGTAGCTCCATATTATGAGGCTCCTCTCACCTTATCAGCCCTGCTGCTGGTTTTCTCACAGGCTCCTGAAAGCAGCAGCAGCAATGTTCACCTGCAGTTAAATATAAGCTTCTGCTGCATGATGCTCTGTGCCTGCAGTGGCCTGAGGGCACGGCTCGGATCCCTTTTCTGGCATTTTTATCAGATAGAGTGGCTTTCCTTCTTCTAGGACTGGAGATCCTTTCAGTGATGAGCCATGAGTATGGAAACCCGGCAGCAGCTTCAGAGTAAAGTGTGTGGGGTGGAGGGATCCTGAATAGGCGAAGAGGAAGCAGCCCTGCCTTTGAGGGTGTGGGAAATGTCTGCTTCTTTCTAATTCCTGGGACAGAGAGGGCATGCAGTACTTCCTCATACCTCGTTACTCTCCGTTTTGAGCTAAAGTGGGTCGTATGAAGACTGCAGTATCCATTTTCCTTGGGTGCAGTGGGGAAGTCTTATTTGTTCTGAAAAAGACAAATAATTGTTGACTTCAGGTACCAGTCTTCACTGGTTGTTATAGGGAGAAGGGGAAAGAGGGAGAAACTGGATGGTTTTTCTCTGGAAGGTAAAATGCAGGCTGTTCTAGCAAATTCAGACCAGAACAGGCTCCCGTCCTCTTTTAAATAGCAAGTGCCAATAATCCCTGATCCCATGATTGAAGCACCATCTTCTTTTGGGGGTTTTAGCTGTGGTTTGCCTGCCTGATGACTTGATCAGTCCCATGTTAACGCTGTTATTTGATGTGTCCTCTACCATCCTGGAACAGCAAGCTAAAATTGTCCAGGCTCTGAGAGGATAATTAAAACACAAGAAGAAAGTCCTTAAAGAACACTTATGAAGGAGTGATAATTTTCTAAAAGTGTCTGGTTTTCTCCTCCCTTTCCTCTCAAGGACACCTGAAAGATAACGAACCCCCGTCGAGCTGGGGTCCTGTGGAGCTAGTGGCAGTGATTGCCGGACCTGTCTTCCTTGTGTTTGTTGTCATGATCATAGTCGTCTTTGTTTTTCATCACCACCAACGAGTCTATCACAATCGTCAGCGGCTGGACGTGGAAGACCCCTCTTGTGAAATGTGCCTGTCAAAGGATAAGACCTTGCAAGATCTAGTCTACGATCTCTCCACCTCTGGCTCTGGCTCAGGTATTAAGATATGACTGGAAATGACGAATGAGAACTTGTAATTTTAATGGAGTAGTCTGTTCTGGGCTCCTGGTTGCCACAGCTTTGCACGGCTGGGAGGCTGTTGCCTCGTCAGCCTGTTCATGTTGCCCCATCATGAGTCACGTGGAGGGCGTGTTTTAAATTCTGTCATGCAGTAGGCGCTGTAACCTCGGCCCCGTGTCAGTGTTCAGTGCTTAGGTTAGGTAAGAGCAATAGTTCAACTCCTCCGTAACTGCTGATGTGTAAAAATAGATTTGCGTAGCTTTCCTCCTTTTCTGCAAGAGGATAACTCAAACGGCTACGTCTATTTCAAATTTAGCTCTGGAACTGGATTTGGGTTGGAAACGGACATTGGCTGCTAACCTGTGGGTTGTTGGCTTTCAAAGGAGGATGCAGGATGTCACCTGCATCAAAGCTGGCAGGAAAATGGGAAAGATCCCAGCAGCTGAAAATTCTGCAGTGTGCAAATACTGCATTTGCGCAGCCCATTTCATCCCAAAGAATCCTTGGGTCTTCTGAAGTGGACGATGTACAGCATTCACTTCTGTAGCACTTAAAAGAAATCATCCCCAGAATAGATAGGGAAGTCATTGTTTTATTCATGACTTTGAACTATGAAAGCAGTTAGGTTAAAAAAAGAGAATTTTGCAGCAGATGGAAACCATAGGATAATCCACAGAGGCAGAGAATATAGCAACCTGGTATTTGACCAGGGAATAAACCTTTAGCACCACATCTGCTATATATAAAATGTTTTGGGATCTCTTCTGTACGCACTCTCAGCAGGTGAGCTCTGTAGCTTACGTAAGAGGTGGCAGCTACATTAGGACTCCTTTCTTAAGAGAAGTTCTGGTGGTTTACTGCTTTTTAGCAGAGTCCGTCTTCAACGAGTTCCACTCTTTGCATATTCAGGCTGAAGTTGCTTTGATCTGCCATAGAGCAGAAGTTCCCCAGCTGCTCTGTGCCTAATCACTGGCGGTTTGCAAGCTACTTCAAAGTGATATGCAGATGCTGCCCAAGCAGCCAAATGGCACGTCCTACGCAGGAGCTACCACCATTTGCTGGTTTGGGTCTTGCTTAGGCTGCTGGTTGTTATCAAATGTAGAGCCTTCTAGGTTTGGTGATGCTCTACTTCAGACTCTGAGGTTTCAGGAGTTTCTTTTGCTGCAACAGGCATTCGTTCCTTCAATTTCTTGTCCGTAGGTTTGCCGCTTTTTGTCCAACGGACTGTGGCTCGGACAATTGTCCTTCAGGAGATCATTGGTAAAGGCCGCTTCGGGGAAGTGTGGCGTGGCAGGTGGCGTGGAGGTGACGTAGCTGTAAAAATCTTCTCTTCACGTGAGGAGCGTTCCTGGTTTAGGGAAGCGGAAATATATCAAACCGTTATGTTGCGACATGAGAACATCCTGGGATTTATTGCTGCAGATAACAAAGGTAAAAAGTGCCTCAGTCCTGAGAGCGGAGACTTCACCAGTGTGCTGTCTGCTCTTGGGAGTTGCATTTCTTCGCTAGGATTTACAATTAAATGGTTAGAGAAAACTGTCAGCATGCTTTTCAAATAGCTACGTATTTGAATGTTTCTCGCCAAAAGATGGTAAAATTACTGCTGTTGCTGAGAGGCGCGGTGGTGCATCAGCTGTAGCTTACAAAGTCGTGTTTTGCCTTAAAGTTCTTCACCTTATTTGCCCCCAGGTTGGCTGTTGAGCTGCAGCCTTACCCAGCAGCTCTCCTCTGTACCAAAAAGACAGGGTGCGACATGCTCGATGGTCGTGTGCTGTCCCTGCGTTGTATCTGTCTGAGCACGGTCTCTTTCCTGCTGCAGATAACGGAACATGGACTCAGCTGTGGCTTGTCTCTGATTACCATGAGCACGGATCTCTCTTTGACTACCTTAATCGATACACAGTGACTATCGAGGGGATGATCAAGCTCGCCCTGTCTGCTGCTAGCGGGCTGGCCCATCTGCACATGGAGATTGTGGGTACTCAGGGTAAGAGCAAGTGTGAAAAGGTGCTGGGAATTCTTGAGGGGAGAATAAAGCAGAATTGACAAGGGGGACTGATGTGATGCACAGAAAACACTGGCTGAGTCGGCCCCGATTCATCTGGTCAGTATTCACCAGAAATAGACTGATTGCTTTGGCTGGCTGCAAAGTGGGTTAGCTTTGCGCTAGCTCCTGGTAGTTATATCAGCATTTCACACCCCCATCCTAAAATTGGTGCTAGTTGGGTGGGATGTTAGCGCAGGCAGCAGCAGAATTATAAACTCCTTACGTCTGCATCAACGTGTCTGATGACTGGGACGATGGAGTTTATGTCCCTCTTGAGGCCTCTGGATGCTACTGCATCAGCAGTGCCTTGGGAAGCGTAAGTGGAGCCTTTGCATACCATGGGCTGTCAGCACTGCTCTGTTCTCCAGAGCTGAAGTGTATCCAAACAGGAAAATGTGTTGCAACACTGAGAGTTTTAACTAACGCCCTGAAATCCGGTACTGCCTCTGCACCAGTTTGACTAACAGATTTCACCAGACCTTGACCCCTGCTTCTTTTTATTTTGCTCTGTTAGGAAAGCCTGGGATTGCTCACAGAGACTTGAAATCCAAGAACATCTTGGTGAAGAAGAATGGCACATGTGCCATCGCTGACCTTGGTCTGGCTGTCCGGCATGATTCGGTTACGGATACAATTGATATTGCGCCGAATCAAAGGGTCGGAACCAAACGGTAGGAGAACGGTGTTCTCGGCCAGTGGTTGAAGGCATCGGAGTGTGACTAGCAAATGCCTGAGCTGCTGGTTGAGCGCTGGTGAAATTCTCTGTCTTAAGCATTTCCAAGTGTCTCGCAGAGTGTCAGCATTGTGCCCGGATTGCTGTTGAAGGGACATCAGTACCTTCGTCTCCAGGTGCTGTCAAGCTGAGAGGTGTAGGCCAGCTATGTAAACTCAGCACCAGGGAGCTCGTATAATACTTGACAACAAGCTTGGCGTTCTCCAATGCCTTTTGGGGCCTGCTGTCCGGAGCCTGATGTGCTTTTGAACGTTTTTATCCCTTTCCCAACTTGCTATTTTTGAGTTCTTTTGTTCACTCTGTTAGACCATGGGGCCCAGTTCTGTTCTGATTAAGGCTGTGCAGAGCACAGTTTTGTCTGCTGGGAAACGCTGCGTGGGAAAACTTGCCATTTACTATCTTCTGGAGAATCCTCTCTCAAAATTAACATGCCGTTCCTTTTCTGTTCTGCAGATACATGGCCCCTGAAGTCTTGGATGAAACCATTAACATGAAGCATTTTGATTCATTTAAATGTGCCGATATCTATGCCTTGGGCTTGGTCTACTGGGAGATTGCTCGAAGGTGCAACGCAGGAGGTAATACCCTTCATGTGCTCGTGCCATTGGCTTGGCTTGCTCCTGGGTTTCCCAGCCTCGGTGTTTCTGTTGATCAGGTGTTCGCGAGGTTTGAGGGGAGCCTGGAGAACAGGGCTGCGGGAGGATATGTCCGTGTGTGTTGCTACCGAGGGAGTTAACAGAAGCGACCCGCGACTGCTGTTAAGACTGGCCCGTGTGGGGAAGTGGGGGTTAATGCTCTGATGGCTGATGTTCCTTTGGGTGGATTTTAAGGAAGTGGTGGTGCCAATTTGGTGGGTGACTTTCTTCCCCCGAATCAGTATAAATGAGTGTCTTGGCACACCCAGCTGCAGGCAGGAGTGCAGCACCGTGGTGCGTGTGACAGTCCTTCTGCCCTCGGCTCAGTCGAGATTCGATGACCCTGCCTCTGTGCTGGGAGGTGTTGATCACAGCACGCTGACTCTCTTCCAGTTTGGGCAGCTGCGTTTTATTTCCCTGAATTTTTTTTTGTAAACTCAAATCCCAGATTCTTCATTTCTGTTCTAAATAACTGCAAAGTGTTGACGCATCTCAGCAATGAGTCATGTAGTATAAACCAGTATCAGTCTGCCTTCAGTGAGCACTGTGGTGATGATCCGTTCTCCCAGGAACTGCATTTCCCCTTCTCTGCCTTTCAGGTATCCACGAAGAGTATCAGCTTCCATACTATGACCTTGTACCCTCTGACCCTTCTATTGAAGAGATGCGGAAGGTCGTATGTGATCAGAAATTACGGCCTAATATCCCGAACTGGTGGCAAAGCTACGAGGTAAGGTCTACTTTCATCTTCACATCCCCTTCCTCCTCGGTAAGGTGAGTAAAGAGTAAGTACCGTAAGACGAGCTCCAGTTTTAGGAGGAGTGGAGGCTGTATCAGCGGCCAACCAGGCGGCGGCAGCCTGGCAGAGACCGACTTGGGGTCAGGGAAGAGGAGAGCACTGACATCTGCCGTTGTTTCTTGCCTAGGCACTACGGGTGATGGGTAAGATGATGCGAGAGTGCTGGTACGCCAACGGAGCGGCTCGACTCACCGCCCTCCGCATTAAGAAAACCCTCTCACAGCTCAGTGTCCAGGAAGATGTGAAAATCTAGGCTCTGAGCCCCAGCAGGAGGAAACTGCACAAAAGCTGCCATGCTAGAGTAGACGTGTGATGGAGGCCTACCTCGTGTTTCTGCCCAATCTACTGCTACCAACCAGGCAGCGTGACCTACAGGCTGCTAGGTGGGGTGACGGAGCCTATTGAATTGCTCTCTTCCCTGCTTGGGTATGAAACAATCAGAAACCTTTTATGATCACCTCCTGACAGCGTGAAGACTCGAGAGGGACTTAACCTGAGGGATCTCAGCCATGATCGTAACTCTTGTTTCTTTAATGGAAATCCCTGTAAAGTTCAGTGCGCGCAGTGCACCCGTTGGCAGTGTTTGAGGCCGGGGTGCTAGGTGCTGGGAGTGGGAAGGGAAAGGGAAGGTTTTCTTGCCGTGCTCTGAGGATTTTTCCAGGGACTGGCACGTTAATGCAGAAAAAGCATTTGCAAAACAAATGGTGCTCCCTTCTGAGAGGCTGAGCCTGAACAGTTTATCAGCTTCATGAAACCATTTCCCTCCTTTTTCTTAAGCTTGAAAAATTCTAAGTCGAAAACAGAACTCTGACTGGCTGTCAGTGTGCGCAATGGTGTATGCATGCGCGAGGTGCGCGTGTCCCCTGTGCCTGTTCATCTCCTTCCGTAGACGTGCAGTGTCTGCCCGTAGGGTGGCTCATCTCTGTTCGTGCTTTCTGTGCATGTGCAAATCTAGAGTGTCCTTTTTTTGAGCTGTGCGCGCTGGTGCTCTCCTTGTTGAGTAGTGAGCATTGTCTAGCTTGGACAGGCTGCTTAAAACCAGATCCTTAGCTCTCCGATGGGTGCTGTGGCCTTGCTGTCCGTACGCCGGCTGCAGGAACTTCCCATCAGGTTGCCTCACTGCCACCCCCTCCCTTTTTTAAGACAAAACAAATGAGGAACTGACTTCAGTCCTGGAATCCAGGCTTTTTGTCTTGAGCCCCTCGGGTTTGTAATTCTTGGTAGGGTGGAAAGAGAGACCTGGGGCGGGAGGAGATGCCACGGAGCTGAGATGCATGTCAGAGAGAGAGCAGGCACTGCGCCTGGCTGGAAGGAGACCAGGCCACGGGGAAATGCAGGAGACCGTTCTCGTAGGAACGCGATTCCCGAGCCCACCATCCAGGCACCCTCGCAGGCGTGCTCGGCAGCGTGGGGCAGACTTCTCAGGGCCTGAGCCGTGGGGGGCCGGGTGCCTGGCTGTGCTCTGCACCTCCCGAGAGGCACTCGGCAGGATCTGACAGCGGGGTGTGGGTTTGGAAACCAACGTCCATCTTTTTTAATATACATATATAAATATCTCATAATCTGGAAGTGGCTGTGTATAACTTGTGGGGTGGGGGGAACTGCATGAATTTTCTTTTGATTAAATGCCAAATCAGGGTGAAGTAGAGTTGGTTTGACTGTTGTCTGCAGCTGGGCCTAGCAAAAATGGAAGTAGCTGAGGACTGAGTCTGTTGTGCTGACTGCAGCGTTAAGGACAGTCTGGGAAGTGCCGGTTGTTTGGTGGTTAGGTCAGTATCTACGGTGTATAACTCTGAAGCCATAACTTTTAACTGGAGTGGTTTTGATTATTTTTTTTTATTATTATTTTATGGGAGGGTCTGGATTTTAACTTTTTTTAATATTGTTAATTCTTTATAAGAGAAGAAAAACAATCTATAATTATTACCTCTTGACCTGTTTGTTTGTAAAGAAATCACTGCAAAAAAAAAAGAAAAAAAAACCAAATGCACACAGCTCGATTTACACTGGAACTGTTTCTACTCAAACCTTGCGCCTGCTCTGTAAGGTGAGGTTTCATCTCTGCTCCGGCCACCGGGGTTAACTTTTTTTTTTTTAAACGCTCTGTTCTTGCTGTCTGTGTATCTGTCCGTGTGTCCGTCTTCCCCCAGACTCCCTATCTTGTCTGTGACTTTGTGTAAAGTGAGGAGTGTGGTTTTTTTGCATCGTGTTTGGAGCCATTTTGCATCCTCCCGTGGAGTTTAGCGGTCGGGCGGTGCAGAGCTGTCGTGGGAGGGCTGGCAGACTTCGGGCTGGTTCATGGAGCGGTATGGAGTGTACGCTTTGTGAATGTACAGCTTCCCTTCCCTTTCCGATTTGTTCTGACTCGCATCTCAGCCAGAGGTTACCGTGTGTCTCCAGTACCGTACGTCCCTTAACCAAACCCTTCTGCATTTAGAAACCGAGGTGGTGGGCTCTTCACAGATACCCTAAAGACTCTTCAGCTGCTGTAACAGGACCCTGGCGATGGCCCGTCCCGGCGGGTTGGGGAGGAGGTCTTAGCGACTGTGAAATAAACTGCCGTAGGAAAGCCCATCACGCCGGTAGGTATGTCTGCCGCGCGCTCCTCCATGAGCACTGCCGGCTCTCGTTTCTGAGTACGCGTCTCCCATCCCTGTTAACTGTGCAGGCTGCTTCTCGAGGACACTAAATCAGCTACGTAACTTGCACTGACTCACTCACCCACCCCTCCAACTGTAGCCACACATGCATCTGCCTCAGCGCTAAACCAAACAGCAGACAGCGGAGCGGTTTCAGACCAGATAAGGTTAGAAGGGGTGAGGGCAGGACAGGGTATCCCCTATAAGCAGGATTGCAGAAGAGAGCTTGTTTGTAGAGAGGTGCCATCGCGAGATGGTCAAAACGGAGGAGGATCCGAGATGGGAACGCTGACTATGTAGCATTTATACAGCACTTTTCATGCAAACATGTGCCAGGGAGGTGCAGTGCTTACTTAGCTGACTGGTAGCAAACATAGGAATCGCTCTCAAACGTGCCCGGCTCAGAGGTGGCTGCAGCAGCTGTGGAAAAAAAAAATGCAACGCTACAGGCAGTTCAGGACAAGAGGCCGACGCCGCAGCAGCTCAAAACGAGGAGGGGAGACGTCAGATACTCGAGGGCAAATCGTGTTGGGGAGAGGCAGAGGTACGGAGCTTGTGCTTCTCGTCTGTGGCGCAGGGTTAATCGGTGGTACGCTGGCTTCAGAACAGATCTCTTGGTACTTATCTGCCCCTTTTATTTGTTTGGTTTTGTATATTTTATTAGAAATGGACTGTAAAATAGCCACTTAGACACTTTACCTCTTCAGTATGCAAATGTAAATACAATGTAATATAGGAAATCTTTTGTTTAATATAAAACAAGGCTGTCGATTTCTGCTGTACATTATTAAAAGTTTGTTTTATTCACGTGAGGTGTTGGAGTCTCTCGCGGTTTGCTGCAAAGGGTTAGCTGCGGCGTAGAGGGGTAGGAACTGAGCGGCGAAGACTGGCAGAGCCTGTAGTCCCCCAGCCCCCAGAGACGTGCCTGGGGGGGGGGCTTGTTCACCCACAGCTAAAATAATCTCCCTGGGAATCCTGCTCAGCAAATCTTCATGTTGAATATTCCCCTTATTAGTGGAGATGCAGCTTCCATCATCCGCTGCGTGCTCAGGAGATGCCTCGATCGTAGCAGAGGTGAGATGAGGATGTGGCAGACGGGGATTTCCAACCCACACGGGGTTGAGCAGCTGAAATCGGGTCTCCCTCTCTGGGGGACGGTAACTGGAAGCAGGAGGGGGTACAGCGGGCGGCTCCCCAGAGCATCCCCCTGCGTCTCCGCACACACGGACCCGCAGCTTCAAGGAAGGATAAATTTTAGTCCAAGCTGCCCGGCATCCCTATGAAATCCTGTTTGCTGGGAGGGCAACCGGTGCTGGGCAAACGGCCCCTGCTAATTCTCCCTAATTAGAGCCTCCCATAAATGAGCAGGTTGTGAGCGGATCAAGGGGAAAATCCGCCGGGGCCTGGGGTCCCCCGTGGGCTCAGACTGATGGCGTTGGTGGGGAGGGGGAGCCGCCATCTGGGCTCGCCCCTCCTCCCTTTCCAGCTTTGTCTGCAGCCGCTGCCGCGGCCCCTGAGCAACTCTAACCCCGTCCTGGAAATGGAGGCAGCGGGTGACTTGGGAGTACGCCTTTTTTTAAAGCAAAAATTGCCTTTACTCCTCTTTCAGGAAATGTGCTGGGAAAACAGGTCTGGGATGGCTTCGGCCACGGGGCCAAGTCATTACCTGGGCTGCCCGATTTTTGGGAACAGGACGGGACGTTCTTTTTCACTCCCTGATAAAGGGTCATGGTTTGGTGCCCTGGGATGGGTGGTGGGCTCAATCCTGTCCTTTCCCAAGCACTTCCCAGCTGGAGCGGCTCAGCTCTGGGAGCAAGCTTGCCTCCTGGTAACCCCTGGACAGCCTGTGGGCGGGTGGCTTGGGTGTAACGCCAGCGGGATTGTTACAAGCTGATTTTTTTGGCAAATTTTAAATAAATATCTGGGCAAGCACCTCAATTCCAGCTGGAAAATTCCTGCTACCTCCCAGTGCGGTGCAGTGAGGGGCTGCCGTGTGCCGTGTCCGCAGCAGGCACCGCGTCTGCCTCCGGGAATTGTTATGTCCTCCGTGTCCCCGTCCTCAGCACGGGCAAAGCTCTTGCAGGAACGGTTTAAATCCTCCCGTCCGCTCACGTTGGGAGCACGGCCCGGGGCTCCGGCTGCCCCCTGCCTCCAGCTTCTGCCTTGAATTAAATCCTAAATGCGGCTCTGGCGGCGGGGTGTTGTCCTGTGGGGTGAAACAGCTGTGGGTGCTTGGCTGGAGCCAGGCTCCGGGGAGCGGCGGAGCCCGGCATCGCTTCTGCGCCAGGGAAACCCCTCCGGTTTCTCCCGTTATGGTCCCCAAGATGATCTCCGGGCCGATGCAGCCCCTCCTTGGTCCCCCGCGGCACCCCGCCCTGCGCCCCCAGGCCCCCGCCGTCCCCACGGTCCCTGCTGCCCCACAGCATCACCCCTGGGACACCCCCCCCCCCCCCCCCCCCCACGCTGGAGCCCACGGGGTCCCTGCGCGGGACCTGGGCCCCGGCTGGGGCGGTGCCGGGGGCGGGGCTTCCCGCAACTGGGCGTGGTTTAGCGCATAACGGGGCGTGGTTAGAGGCAGAAAGGGGCGTGTTCTCCACGGAGGGGGGCGTGCCGGGCGCTGGCCCCGCCCCCCGCGGGCTGATATAGCGGCGCGCGGGGCGGCGCGGCCCGGCCATGACCCTGCGGCGGCTGCGGCGGCTCCGGCCGAAGGAGGAGGATGCGGCGGCGGCGGCCCCGGAGCGCCCCGGCCCCGCCGACGTCTACCGGGCGCTGGCGGCCGCCGGCGGCACCCTGCCCCGGGTGCGCAAGGTAGGGCTGCCGGCAGCCCCGGGCGCGGGGAGGGCGGGGGAGCCTCCCCGGTGCCCCCGGTTTGTGCACCGGGGCCGGTGGGATAACCGGCGCCGCGACCGGCAACGGGCTGGGGGGGGGGGGGGACCGGGGATGCGGGGTGTCCCCGTCCCGCGCGGCCACCGGTGCTTGCACCCTGCAGGGCTGCCCCGGCGTCTTCTCCTGGGCTCTTGTCTTGCCCCGGTGTCCTCCTCGTGTCCCTCCCTGTGTCCCGGTCCTGCCCCGGTGACCCCCTCCAGCCTCTTCTCCTGCCCCAGCACCTCCCCACCCCGGCCCCATCCTGCCCCAGCATCTTCCCAGTGTCCCCCTCTTGCTCCAGTGTTGTCCCCCCAAGTGTCACGTCCTGTCCCGGTTCCTCCCCACGTCCTGCCCTGCAGCCTTCGGGGTGCAGGGACAGGCCCCCACCCCAGTGTACGTGGCCATGTCACCGGGCCAGGCCTGTCCCCATAGCCCCCAGGCACTGCCCCGCAGGGAGGGCAGGGGGACAGGGCACAAGGTACCCCGGGGTCTGGTTTGGTGGGATGCAGGACCATCTGCCACCGCGCCCCTGGGAAAGCCCCTCTCCGGCGGCGCTGGGGCTGTCACCGCCCTGATGCTCCCCCCGGCCCCGCGGCACTTCCTGAGCGTCGGGGGGAAGCGAGAGCGGAGCCGACATCCGGAGCAGAAGTGGCTCTCGCGGCCGTGCTGGCGTGGGCCGGGTCACGTGCGGCAGCCTGGCTCCCACTCGCTGGCCAAGGCCACCGCTGGAGACATCCCCAAGGGGGCTGGAGCGTCCCGCGTCACCTTCCCATCACTGGGGTGACGTGGGGGCCCGACGTGACGGGCGGCAACTTTCCCTATGGTGAACGCACCCGATTCTGGTGGTTTTGCACTTAAACACCCGCGGATGCATTCGGGATGGCCGGCCACGGGGCTGGTGACACCCGTGTGGCACAGAGCAGAGGGAGCCGGTGGAACCCGGCCACCACCAAGATGAGCCACGTGCCACTCTCGAGGCACAGCTCACGGTGACATCAGCCACACTGTGCCTGGGCTGCCAGAGTCCAGCGGCCGCGGAGGGGCATTTGGGGACAGCCCTGTCACCTCCTGCCCTGCGGCGAGGGTCCTGCAGTGCCCGGCCGGTCCCTCCGCCCGCCCACGCCTCCACGCCCTCCACAACAGGGACATTGTCTGGGCCGGGGGGGGGGGGAATTTTGCATGAAAAAACCCGACTTTGTGACCACAACAGGGCCCCTCTGTGCCCGGGCCCCCCCCGGAGCGTGGCGTGGGGTGGGGTGCGGCACGGGCTGACGTCAAAGCGTGGGGCGAGCGCGGAGCAGATGTGAGGGTGGCTTTGAGGACCGATAAAAGCCTCGTTATGCCCGGCTGGCTGGGGGGGGCGGTGAGCGCACCCGGGTGCTGGTTCGGTGCCGGCTTGGCACGACGCTCCCCTGGGATTCGGTGGGGTCCTGATGGCACAGCCCGTTTCGGCTGTCCCTGGAGGGGGGTGGCAGGGGGATGTGCCCCGGGACGGTGTCCCCTGCTGATGGCTCTCCCTCTGCCGCAGGGCGCGGGGTTCAGGTGGGCGTCCCCGAGCCAGTCCCCAGAGGAGCACAGGTAGGGACGGGAGACGGGGCTCTGCTGATGGGGGGGGGGGGCATGCAGGAGCAGGGCTGGGGTTGGTGTCCCAGCGGGTTGGGGCTTGGCCCCCCGGACACTGATCCGCTCTGGACACCCTGTGGGGGCTGGAAATGGGGGTGATTTTATGGGGGAACCTGGGGTGGGTGAGAGCAACGATGGAGTCACAGCTCCCTGGGAGGCCCTGACACCGCCCCTGACCCGGACCCCACAGGGACCTTGCCTGGCACCCACGGGACAGGCTGCAGGGCTCTGGCCAAGGCCAGTTTTGGGGCCGGTCCTGTCCCTGGGGTCCCGACCCTGCCCAGCACAGAGAAAACCCAAACCCCGAAGCGGCGTTTCATTAGAGAAGTGCCCGAGGTCTCGGTGGGCGAGTCGGGGTTGGGGGGTGCCAGGGGCTCTGCCTTGTCCCTGATCCCCGTGTCCCACAGGAGGGTGGTGACGCTGGAGAAGAAGGCAGAGGAGACCTTCGGCTTCGAGATCCAGGTGGGTTCCGTGCCGAGCTGTGCCGTGCCGTGCCACGCTATGCCAAGCTGTGCCGTGCTGAGCCATGCCACGCCACGCTCCCCGCCCTTCCAGCCCGCACCTTGCTTTGCATCGAGGGTATTTTTAAATTGTCTCTGAGCCAGGGTTTATTTTTAGCTGTGACGGAGCTGCCTGGTTACCGAAGCCTCCCCCAGCCGTGATGGCGGGGGCGGCCAGGGGGGCCCCACCTGGGGCACAGCCAACCGGGGCGAGATCCCCCCCCCCACCCCCGCCCAGGGCTGGTGTGCTGCCCTGCATCACCCGGCAGCAATTAAATGCTGCAATTGCCACCTCATGGCTGCTGCCTGGGGGAGACACTGGGGGTCGGGGAGTCCCCGTGCCCCTCACCGGCCCCCCTTGTTTCAGACCTACGGGCTGCACCACCAGGACAGGAACAGCGTGGAGATGTTCACCTTCGTGTGCCGGGTGCACGGCGGGAGTCCAGCCGAGGCGGCGGGACTCAAGGCCGGTAAGTGCATTGCTGGGGAGGCCAGGGGGGCCCCGGCAGCGGGGACCGGCATCCCTGAGCCCGTCGTCCCCCCCCCGCCACTGTAGGGGACACGATCACAGGGGTGAATGGGCTGAACATGGAGGGCGTCCGGCACCGCGAGATCGTGGAGATCATCAAGAGCTCAGGCAACATGCTCCGGTGAGCTGGGGGAGTGCGGGGGGTCCCAGGTGGGCCCCGGCCCCCACACTGACGGCTGCTGCCCCACAGGCTCGACACGCTCTATGGGACATCCATCCGGAGGGCCGAGCTGGAGGCCCGGCTGCAGTACCTGAAGGTGGGGGGGGCTGGGGGGGTTAGGGGGGGCTGGGGACCCCCCCCACGGGGTCCTCACCCCCCTCTGCTTCCCTGCAGCAAACGCTCTATGAGAAGTGGGGGGAGTACCGCTCGCTGATGGTGCAGGAGCAGCGGCTGGTGCGGGGTGAGTGGGGGCCGGGGGGGGGGGCTGTGGGGCACTCCCTGGCCCCCCCTGACCCCCCCCATGTCCTCCCTCAGGCGTGGTGGCCAAGGACCCCAGCATCTACGATACGCTGGAGTCGATACGCTGGTGCCTGCAGGGTGAGGGGGGGCTGCCCGGCAGCTCCCCCCGCGCCAGCGCCTGCGGCAGCGACGACTCCCTCTACCAGACCTGCCTCTTCGCCTCCACCGACTCGCTGGATGGGGACAAGGACGGGGACAAGGATGGGGACAGCGGGGGTCCCGCGCCCCCCCTGCCACGACCCCGGCCGGCCCTGGCCCGCAGCACCAGCCTTAAGTGCGGCGGGGGGCCGGGGGCCGCGGGGCGGCTGTGGGCCCGGGCCGGGGACCCCGGGGAGGGGGCGGCTGCCCCCCGCAAGGGCCGGCACAGCAGCTTCCGCCGGCGGCTGCTCAAGTTCATCCCGGGACTGAACCGGGCGCTGGAGGAGGAGGAGAGCCACCTCTAGCCGGGGGCACCGCCGGCCCCCCCAGGCCTATTTATTTATTTATTGCAAGGGGCTGCACGCCCCCCCCCCCCCCCCCGCCTCCCCGGGGGCTGCTGGAAGGAGCTCGGGGTCGGCCCCGGGGGTCCCGGCTCGGCCGCTGTCTGTGGGGGTCACGGCACCAAGGGACAGAGGCAGGCACCCTCCCCGAGGTGGCTCGCGAAGCCACCACTCATCTCAGGAATCGGTGCCCTCCTTGCTGGGGGCACCAGGGGGACTCAGCCTCCCCCTCCCCCCCTCCCCCAGCTCAGGGGGCCATGGGGGTCCTGCCTCCCGCCACCCCTGGGGCTTTTGTACCATGCCAGCGCGCTCGGCGCTCGCCAATACAGAGACTTTTTGCAGCGGCGTGTGGCTGTGACTGGGGGGGGCCAGAGCCCCGTGGGGATGGGGACGGGCTGGCTGGGAGAGGACGTGTCCCCCGGGGGAGCCCCCCAGGCTGCAGCTCCCCTCGGCCCCCCCGTGCTGCCGCCTTTGCCCTCCCGCCTGCCAGCTAGGCTCTGGGCAGGAAGGCCTCGGCGTCACCGATGTCACCTCAGATCCTTGTGGGCTCCCGGGGACCCCCGTGTGTCCCCCACCTGCCGCAGCCCCCCATGCCATGGGCCATGTCCCAGCGCTGCGGGGCCCCGGCCAGGCCCTTCCTGCCCCGCTTCCTCCGGCAGCCGGCGGGAAGCCGGTCCCGCCCCGAGCCCTTCCGGCTGCGGGGGCCGGGGTGCCCGCGGGGAGCAGGACGGGCATGGGGGTCCACCCCCCCTCCCTGTCCCGTTGCCCCCCAGTCCCACCAAAGCAGCACCCGGAGGCCTTGGGGTGCACAGAGTCCCCCCCCCCTTCGCTGTTGCAGTGAGCACCCACAGGTGCACGGGGGTGGCCTTGCACAAGGATTCCCTTGGACGAGGGTGGCCTTGCACGAGCGCTCCGTGCAAGCACCGAGAGCCCACAGCCCTCTGCCACAGACCTGTGGGGGAGCGTGGGGCTGCGCTCTGTGCCTCAGTTTCCCCTCTGGCTTATGCCCCTCTCTGGCTGGGTCACTGTGTGTTTGGGGAGCCCCGGGGAGCCCCAGCTCTGAGCTCCTGCACCCCACAGCCGGGCCCTGCGGTGCCCAGCCATGGCTCAGCCCCCTGGGACCCTAGGGCGTCTGCAGGAGATTTTGGGGATGAGAACCTGGGGGCACGGGGGGCTGCGCTGTGCTGCAGTGGGGCGTGCACGTGTGTGCTGCAGGGCTGCATGTGCATGCGTGTGCATGCTGCAGGGCTGTGTGTGCACACATGTGCCGCATGCCTGCACGTGTGCACGGGACAGGGCCGCGGGGGTGTGCATGGGCCCGGCCGGCTCCCCGCCGCTCTCCTGCCTTGTCCCCGTTCCAGGACGGCTCCGTGCTTGGACATTTATGGTCTGGCTGACGGGGCCGCACTCACAGCCCCAGCTCGCGGCGCCTGCCCACGCGCTGCCAGGGTCGGGGCACCCCGTCCCCATCACAGCCGTCACGGGACCCCCCCCCCCCCCCGCGGCAGCTGCCACCCCACGCGGAGCTTTTTTTAGCCCCAACCTGGGGCTGTGTGTGCCTGGGGCTAGGCAGGCGCCGGCTGGACACTGGGGTCACGCGTGGCACCGGCTGAGCCGGGCAGTGCCGATGGGGCCGAGGCTACGGGGTACGACCCGGGAACGCCCCGGAGCAGCCTGTCATTACCGACAAATATAGGCCCGGGGCAGGGAACCAGCACCGGCCATGGGCACCCTGCAACCACGCCCGGACCGTGGGCACCCTGCAATCCCCCAACACCCACCCAACCCCGAGCACACGGGGCCTGGGGGTAGCGGGAAGGGCCGGCTGGTGGCCACCGTGTCCTTACTGGGGTGTTGGGGCGGATCCGGCACCCCTGGGCCGGTGCGAGCCGGGGCTCCCCCCACACACCCGGTGGCCTTGCTGGGGTGACCGGGCTCAGGTTTCCTCCCCCAGAGCCGGCCGGGCCCTGCGGCCTCTCCCGGGGTACAGCTAATCCCGGGTGCGGGGGCCACCAGCGTCACCCTCCTGCCGCCGGCAGCACCACCACCGGCTCGGCCACCAAGTGAGGGGTGCAAGGGAGCTGCGGCCGGCCGCGGTCTGCGACCCCGGTGGCTCCGGGACCCCCCAGTTGGCTCCTGGACCCTCGACAGCTCCAGGACCCCCGGTCTGACCCTGCCCCGGGGGGCTCCTGGCCGTACCCCCGGGCTGGCACCGGCTGTGCTCCCCGGTTGGCACCGGCCGCAGCCCCGGGCTGAGCCCCGGTACCGGCCGCGCCGCTCGCGGGGACCCCGGAAGGTCCCGGCCGAGACCGGGGGATCACCGCGGGGGCGGCCCCGGAGATGCCGCGGGATCCCGGGGACGTCAGCGGCCAGGTGTGACGTCACGGGGCCCCCGCCTGGGGCGGGCGGCGCGCGGGGCCGCGCGGCGGCGGGAGCCGGGGCCGGAGCGAGGTAACGGGCGGCGGGAGGAGGCGGCGGCGGCGCCCGGCCCCGGGCCGTCACCCCCGGTACCCCGGAGTCCCCCCGGGCTGCCGGTGCCGCACCCCCCGCTCCCCTCCGGTGCCGGGCTGCCCCCCTCGCCGCTCCTCGCGGGGCCGGGGGGGTCCCGTGAAGCCGGGCAGGGTCCCGGCGCCGGGGGTCCCGGCAGCTCCTTCCCGGGTCTGGTCCCCGCCGTGCCGCCCCGACGCCCCGGGGATGGGCCGGTGCCCGACACGCAGCCCCCGGCGCGGGCTGCGGCTCCCGGGGCACGGCGGTACCGGCCCGAGGGCTGCTCCGCTCTCCCGGCGGAGCCGTGCCGGGGGGGAGCTCTGCCGCTGCGGGGGGCATTGCTGGGGTGGCACTAACCAGGGTGGCACTAACGGGGGTGGCACTAACGGGGGGAGGGGGGACACATTGCCCGGGCTGCCCGACCGGGGTGAGGGGACCGGGCACGGCGGGTCGGGTCCCCCAAGATTCCCGGTTCGCCCCCGGGAGCGGGTACCGGGGGGGGGTACCGGGTCCCTCTCCGCCCGTCCCCCTCCCTCCCTCCCGCCGGCCCGGCCCGGCCCCGCACGGCTGAGCTCATCTTTCCAGCCCGCGGGCGGTGTTCCCGGCGCTGGGCGCCCGCCAGCAGCCGCCGCTCTTTCCATCGTCCCGGCCAGGGTCTCCCCGCGGGGACCGGGCGGGGGGGAACGCGGGCGTCCCGCCTCCTCCCCTCCCGGGATCAGCCTCCCCGGGCACCGAGCGGGAGAAGACCGGGGGTACCGGCACCGGGGACGCCGAGTACCGAAGATACCGGCTCAGATGGGCACTGGGCATAGCGGCACCGGGGATACGGGAGAGCACCGGCGATGGGGGCTCCGGGGACAGCGGCACCGAGGGGGCACCGGGGATGGGGGCTCCGGGGATAGCGGCACCGAGGAGGCACCGGGGACGGGAGCACCGGAGATACCGGCGCCGAGGGGGCACGGGGGATGGGGGTACCGGGGATGGGGGCACCGAGGGGGCGCCGGGGATACCGGCCCCGGAGATATCGGCACCCAGGGGGCACCGGGGACGGAAGCACCGGGGGATGCCAGCACCGGGGTACCAGCAGCGAGGGGACGCCAGCACCGGGGTACCAGCAGCGAGGGGACACCGGGGACGGGGGCACCGGAGATACCGGCGCCGAGGGGGCACGGGGGATGGGGGTACCGGGGATGGGGGCACCGAGGGGGCGCCGGGGATACCGGCCCCGGAGATATCGGCACCCAGGGGGCACCGGGGACGGAAGCACCGGGGGATGCCAGCATCGGGGTACCAGCAGCGAGGGGACACCGGGGATACCGGCCCCGGGGACACCGGCACCGATGAGGCACCGGAGATACCAGCACCGAAGGGGCACCGAGGATGGGGACACCGGGGACACCGGCCCCGGGGATACCGGCCCCCGGAGGGCCCCGGGCCCTGCTGCCGTCCCTGCCCGTCCCGGCTCGCCGCTCGTCCCGGTGCCGACACCGGGGCCTCCCTCCCCCCCGTCCCCCCTCGGCGGCGGCCCCGGGAGCCCCGGGGGGGCGGGGGGCGCCCGCGCTATTTTTAGCCGGGGCCGCGCGGGTATTTTTAGCGCGGGCGCCGCGGTTGCGTCAATGGAACCCCGCGTGCGTCACGGCCGCGCCCCCGCCGGAACCGCCCCCCCGCGCCTTCTACGGCGCCGCCGTGCGTCACGGGCCCGCGCGCCGCCCCGCGCGTCACCGAGCGCTTAAGAGAAAGTAGTGGCGGGGCCGGAGCCCGGCGGAGCCCGCGCAGCGGCGGCGGCGGAGCGGGAACCGGAGCGCCGCCGCGCCGGCACCCGGGTACGGGCGGCAGCGGGCTGCGGGGACCGGGCGGGGGGACACCGGGGGCGGGGTGTCCCGGGGGCAGCGGGGACGGGGGGTGCGCGCACCGGGAGGGGCACGGGGTCCGGCGTCCCGGGTGGCACCGGGGGGAGAGCCGGGGTCGGGCGTCCCGGAGGCACCGGGGGCTCAGGGCGGCGGGCGTCCTGCAAAGTGCATGGGGTCGGGCGTCCCGGTTGGCACCGGGGGGGAGCCGGTTCGGGCGTCCCGGTGGCTCCGGGGAGAACCGGATCGGGCGTCCCCGCGGCACCGGGGGGAGCCAGGTCGGGCGTCCCGGAGGCACCGGGGGCTCAGAGCGGCGGGCGTCCTGCAAAATGCATGGGGTCGGGCGTCCCGGTTGGCACCGGGGGGAGCCGGGGCTCGCGCGTCCTTCAGATACGCGAGTCCCGGCGAGCCCCGGTGCCGCTGGGGAGAGTCGGGGGTCCCGGCGGAAGGGACCGGGCGGTGTGCGCCGTGCGGGGCTGGCCCTCGGGGGTACCCGGTAGCACCGGAGAGAGCCGGGGGGGAGGCGCACCGGGTGGGGACCGGCAGAGTAAGGGGTCCCGGTCCCGGGGAGAGCCCGACGCCGGGCTCTGGGAGGAGCCGTGCAGGACCGGGAGCCGTTTCTCGGGGCTGCCCCAGCCGTGCTGGTCCCCGGTCCCGGGATCCCCCACCGGGTCCGGCTGCAGCCAGGGAGAGCCCCGGCCCCGGGGGGCTGGGGGGGGTGGGGTGGGGGCAGAGCCATCCCCAAACCGGGCATTGCCCCGGGAGCCCCGAGCAGAGCGGTCGCAGAGCCGGAGCAGGCTGGAGCGTGCAGGCAGCACTGTGGGCACTGCGGTACGGGCAGCACCGGGGGCACTGCCATGCTGCCATGCAGGCAGCACCGTGCAGGCAAGCCCCCCGCTGCCCACTCAGGCCTGGCAGCGGCTGCGTTTTGGCGAGGCAAGGCAGCAGGTGCCGGCGGGGAGGTGGGCAGCGTTACCCGCCCCCAGCGCTGCCGGCTGCTCTCGCCCGCCCGCGGCCCAGGGCCCGGTGCCAGGGGCTGCCACCAGCCCGCGCGGGCAGCGGCCTCCGGGCCCGGGCACGGGCAGCTGCCTGCACTCCCAAACGAGGAATCTGCAATTACTGCCCGGGCCGTGGGCAGCGCGGGGGCTGCTGCGGGAATTTGTGCCCGGTCTCCCGGGGGGTTCATGGCAGGGGGGGGGACCCCAAACGCCGCCAGCGAGCGGGTGAGGGCAAAAACCATTTGAATAAGGAAGCGGCAACCATGCCGGGCACTGCCTGCTGCTGCCAGGCAAACCCCATGCTGGGACCGCAGGAAGGGTCGAAGCTTTGCATGGCCCAGCCGGCGATTTGTAGCCAGGATTTGCATGCAGGCAAGGAAAGCTGCCACTGGCAGAGCCAGTGTCCCCCGCTGCCATGTCCCCAGCATGGCCTCGTGCTCCTCGGCCGTGTGCGGGGGGACAGGAGGCAGCCGGGGAGTTGCTGTCCCCTCTGAACCCACCGCCTCAGTCTGGCACAGCCCTGGTCCCCGGTGGACAGGCGCAAACCCAACCAGAGCACCGGGAGTGGACTGGGGGCTGATGCCACCCCGTGGGTGCCAGGGCTGGACCCACACTGGGTATTTTTAAACCCAGCTCCCCGGGTGGGTATCGGCTTTCTGCGCGCTGGCGAAAGCTGCCCGGACTTGGCTGGGGGAAGCCAGGGGCCGGCGGGTGAGCGGGCAGCGGTGCTGTGCCGGGGCTGCGGCGGCCGGGGGCCAGGCACGGTGTGACCTTTAAAGGTCTGCAAGATGAATTACATTATCGTCTTGCCATCGGGGTGACTCCTGGCTTGGCTTTCAGTTGGACCTGGGACTCCTGTTACGTCTTATGCGGGGCCGGATCCGTGCCGCATTGTCAGGGGGCTGCAGGGACGGGGGGGCGGACTCCTCTCCCCCCTGCAGCTGGCAGGTCTGGCTGTGTTTGCCTTTCCAAAAGGCTCCGGTACGGGTGGTGGTGGGGAGTCGGACCCTCGAGCCCTGGTTCAGCCTGGGCTTCAGCTTCCCCCGGCCAGCCCGGGGCTCGGGAATCTGCCGGCCGCATTCCTCCCTCCTTTCCTTTCGGCGGCTTTGCTAAGCCAGCGTTTTGGGGAATGTCCTTTGCGCCCATTGGCTGTGGCGTGACCTTTCCCGGGGACGGCAGCAGCCGCCAGCGGCTCCGGGGGTCCGGCTCCGGCCCCGGCCGCCTGCGAGGGGGATCCCGGGGAAGCCCCCGCTGTTCTTGCCCCGTCTCCATCCTCCGCCCAGGACGGAGGGGCCGTGGGGGGTGGGTGCAGGGGTGGGGTCCCCGCTGACACCTCGCTCTCCCCACAGAGATGCCCTGCATCCAGGCGCAGTACGGCACGGCGGGCGCCGGCCCCTGCGAGCGCTGCCCGGCCGAGCTGCTCAGCCCCGAGGGCAGCCACTTCCCCATGGAGGTGGCCGGAGCGGACCTGGTGGCTGCCCCCGCCCTGCCCAGCTTCAGCACCTTCATGGAGGGCTACGCCGGTGAGTTCGACGCCTTCCTCTACCAGCTGCCGGCCGGCAGCCAGCCCGCAGCCGCCGCCGCCGCCTTCAAGCTGGAGGACTTCCAGGTGTACGGCTGCTACCCCGGCGCCTTTGGCGGGCAGCCGGACGAGACCCTCTCCTCCAGCGGCTCAGACTGTTACGGCAGCCCCTGCTCCGTCCCCTCGCCCACCACGCCAGGCTTCCAGCCGCCCCAGGCTCCGGGTTGGGAGGGCTCCTTCGGGGCGTACTCGCCCCCACCGAACTACGAGGGCGGGCGGCCCTGGGCTGAGCCGGCCAAGGGCGGTGGGTCACAGCCCCCCTTCTTCGCCTTCGGCCCCCCGGCACCCAGCCCCGGCGGGTCCCCCGGGACCCTGAAGGGGCAGGCGGGCCCCTCGCCCCGCCTGGACCCACGTCTGCTGGACACAGACGCCTTCGCCCTGGCCCAGGGCTCCCCCGGGGGCTTCGCCGGGCTGCCCCTGGCCCCCGCCTCGCCGCTGCTGGAGGGGCCGGCGCTGGCCCCCGCCAAGGCGCGCAGCCCCGGGGCGGGCGAGGGCCGCTGCGCCGTCTGCGGGGACAACGCCTCCTGCCAGCACTACGGTGTGCGCACCTGCGAGGGCTGCAAGGGCTTCTTCAAGGTAAGGGGACCCCCCCACCCCCAGACCCGCTGCCGGGATGTTCCCACAATGCTTTGCAGCAGCAGGAGGATGCTGCGGGTCACCCCGGGGAGGGGCAGGGCAGGGAGCGCGGCCCCGGGAGCCCTCCCCGCGGACGCGGAGCCGGATGCCGGGCTGGAGCGGGAGGCAGGGGAGGACAGAAGGGCTTTTGTTCGGCGGCTCGGTGCCCCGGGCTGAGCTTGGGCCGCTCCTTCCCCGCCTGCAGCGCACAGTGCAGAAGAACGCCAAGTACATCTGCCTGGCCAACAAGGACTGCCCCGTGGACAAGCGGCGGAGGAACCGCTGCCAGTTCTGCCGCTTCCAGAAGTGCCTGGCCGTCGGCATGGTCAAAGAAGGTACCTGGGTCCCATCCTGGGGTGGGGGGTCCCAGCAGGAGGGGGGGGGGGGGGGGGCCCCCTCCGCAGCCCTCCTGGCTGCACTGAGGACAGACACACTCATTGCATGTCCCTCGCCACAGTGGTCCGGACCGACAGCCTGAAGGGGCGGCGGGGCCGGCTGCCCTCCAAGCCCAAGCAGCCGCCAGACGCGTCCCCCGTCAGCCTCATCACCTCCCTGGTGCGGGCACACATCGACTCTGTCCCCAGTGCCACCAAGCTCGACTACTCCAAGGTAGGGCTGGTACCACCCCGCGCCCTCCCCGGGGCCGCGCCAGGGCCGGATCCTGACCCCGCCCTCGCGGCAGTTCCAGGAGTCGGCGCCGTGCCAGTTCGAGAAGGAGGATTCGGTGGACGTGCAGCAGTTTTACGACCTGCTCACCGGCTCCATGGACGTCATCCGCAAATGGGCTGAGAAGATCCAGGGCTTCGCCGAGCTGCCCAAGGAGGACCAGGACCTGCTGATGGAGTCAGCCTTCCTCGAGCTCTTCATCCTGCGCCTGGCGTACCAGTGAGCCCCGGCACGGCGTGGCACGGCGCGGCGGGGAGCCCAGGGCCGTGCCGGTGGGGTGACGCGTGGTTGTGCCCGCAGCTCCAAGCCGGAGGAAGGGAAACTCATCTTCTGCAACGGGGTGGTGCTGCACCGCCTGCAGTGCGTGCGGGGCTTCGGCGAGTGGATCGACGCCATCCTCGAGTTCTCCCAGAGCCTGCACCGCATGAGCGTCGACATCCCCTCCTTCTCCTGCCTCGCCGCCCTCGTCATCATCACAGGTGAGGCACTCCCCCACCCCGCCGCTGTCCCCTTCCCCACCCTGCGGCCGTCACCCTGGCCTCACGCCTCTGTGTCCCCCGCACCTAGACCGCCACGGGCTGAAGGAGCCGAAGCGGGTGGAGGAGCTGCAGAACCGCATCGTGGGCTGCCTGAAGGACCACGTGGCTGCGGCGAGGGCCGAGCCGGGCCGCCCCGGCTGCCTCTCCAAGCTGCTGGGCAAACTGCCCGAGCTGCGCAGCCTCTGCACCCAGGGCCTCCAGCGCATCTTCTACCTGAAGCTGGAGGACCTGGTGCCGCCACCGCCCATTGTCGACAAGATCTTCATGGACACGCTGCCCTTCTGAGCCCCGGGCGGGGGGTTGCTGCCAGCCCCTGACACCCCACCCCCCCACCCCCCCCTCCGGGGATGCCTGGGACCCCTCCGGGGACGCCTGGATCACTCCCAGGGACGCCTCCCCATGTGCCTTCACGGCGCCGGGCGCAGACGCACAGCAGCCCCGGTGCCTTTCCCCCCGGGGGGGGGACATCGCCGGCGCGGTGCTCCTCTTCTCCCCTGTAAAAATGCCCCCGTTGTAAATAGCGAGCGGCCAGATCCTGTACAGAGTGGGGAGCGCGGGGCTGGGGAGGGGCTCCGGCCCCCCCAGCCTCGTCCCCCTCCCCTTTATATTTTTTCTTTTTTTTTTTTTTTTTTTTTTTTCCCCCCCCCTCTTTTGGCCATTTTCTGTATATAAACTTGTACGTACATTGAGAGCTGCCGAAAGGGGCCGTTTCTCTCGTGCGTCTCCCCCGGTAATATCATCTATATTTAATATATGGTGATTTGGAAGGGGGGTGGCTGAGCGCCGGGGCTGGGGACAGCCGGGGTGCCGGAGTCGCACGTTGCCCATGCCGCTGCCCTTGAACCGTCACTCACCCCCGCGGCGGCGGCTGCCACGGCCCCGCACCTGTCACCCGCCTGATTTATCCTCCCCAAAATAACCGCGAAGCGTGACCGGGTCCCCCCCTCCCTGTGTCCCCGGGGACGCGGCCATTGGCAGGGCCAGCCCTGGCGGGGGGGGGGGGGAGGGTGGGAACGGGACACAGACATGGCGTTTGGGGTCCCTGTCCCAGACGGGGGTCTCAGGGGCCTGGGGACAGGGTGGGGGGGTCCCGGTGCGTAGGGGGGGGGGGATGCTGGGCTGGCGCAGTCCCCCGGCTTGTCCCCTTCCTCCTGCCGGGGACAGCCTCGCCCCGGAGCAAATGTTAATGGGGACACCAAGGGCCGGTGCCGAACAAGGGGCACATTGAGGCGCTGGGCCGGGGGGGCCCCACGGCGGTGCACAACAAGGGCCCCTCTGTCCCCCCCGTGCCCCCCCTCCCCGCCGCCCGCCCCCACCATGGGGAGAGCGCTGACGCACGGTCTGCGGGGGGGCCAGGAGAGCCTCGTGCAGCGGGGATGGGGGGGCACGGGGTGGGCTACCGGCACGGCACGGCTCTGCTCCGGCTGTGGGGCTGGAGTGGCCGTGCCGTGCCACAGCTCAGTAGCCGCCTGTCCCAACGTCCCTCACGGTGCCGACCCACACCCCGAAGCCACCAGGGAGGGCAGCCCCCGGCACCCCGAGGCCACCGGCTGGGTCAGAGCGGGGTGGCGGGTCCCTGTCCCCTCCCCATGGCACAGGGCTGGCCTCTGCCCACCTTGTCCCCGTCCCCAGCCCCATCCCTGTCCCCATCCCCTTGGCAGGGGCTGCTGCAGGAGGGACGGGGACGATGGTGCCAGCAGGGCCAGGTAAAAATAACTCCGTGGCCACCTCCAGCCGTGCCGGTTGCCCCGGGGCTGCACGGCAGACACATGTGTCACGGCGTGTGCCCGGCCCTCCACCTGGTGACATGCCACAGCCACAGCCACTGCCCTCCCTGCTATTTACACCAGGACACGTGTCCCCACGGTGGCGTGGGTGGCCTGATGCCAGTGCCCCAAATCTCTCTGTCCCCCGTGTCTCCACCTCCATCCATTCCCATGTCCCCCATGTCCATCCATCCCCCTGTCCCTGTGTCCCCCATGTCCCTGTGTCCATCCACCCCCCTGTCCCTGTGTCCCCCTGCCCCCCACGTCCCTGTCTCCAGTATCCCCTGTGTCCCTGTGCCCCCTGTCCCCATATCCCCATGTCCCTCTGTCCCTTGTGTCCATATGTCCCCATGTCCCCCCTTTCCTTATGCCCCTGTGTCCCCCATGCCCCTGTGGTCCCATGTCCTTGTGTCCCCGCTTTCCCCATGTCCCCACATTGGTGTCCCCCATGTCCTTGTGGCCCCTGCCCATGTCCTGTGTCCCCTGTCCCTCTGTACGTCCCCCTGTTCTCTCCTTGTCCCCTGTTGCCGTGTCCACCCGTCCCGGGCCATGGCACTGCGGGGGGTCACCGGGGGTCACCGGACCCGCAGCCCCGCTGCAGTACCGCCGCGGAGCCTCCATCCCAGGGGGCGCTGTGCGCTCGGGAGCGCCCCGAGGAAGTGAGCCGCTCTGCGCCGCCGTAGGACCAGCTCTGTGGCGTTCCCTCCCGGAACGAACCAAGCGGGCAGCGGTGCGAAGGGGGGGGGGGGGCGAGCCGCAGAACGGGGACGGCGATTCCGCCCCCGGGGCCGCACCGCGGACGGGAACTGTATCGGGGGGCACAGCGTTACCGACGACAGGTGTAGCGTGGGGAAACACGGCTTCTACGGCGGGAGGCGCCGCCACTTCGGTAGATGGTGTGCCCCGACCCCCCCCCTTAGCAGATGGGCTGCTCCGCTTCCCTCCTCCCCGCGGTCAGATGGTCGGTCCCCGGCGGTGAGTGCGGGCCCGGCCGGCGGCGCTGAGGGGGGCCGGGGCCCCGGGAGAGGGCGAGGGGGACCGGGACCGCGGGGGTGAGGGGGGCCGGGGCCCCGGGAGAGGGCGAGGGGGACCGGGACCGCGGGGGTGAGGGGGGCCGGGGCCCCGGGATAGGGTGAGGGGGGCCGGGACCGCGGGGGTGAGGGGGGCCGGGGCCCCGGGAGAGGGCGAGGGGGACCGGGACCGCGGGGGTGAGGGGGGCCGGGGCCCCGGGATAGGGTGAGGGGGGCCGGGACCGCGGGGGTGAGCGGGGCCGGGACCCCGGGATAGGGCGAGGGGGGCCGGGACCGCGGGGGTGAGCGGGGCCGGGACCCCGGGAGAGAGTGAGAGGGGCCGGGACCGCGGGGGTGAGGGGGGCCGGGGCCCCGGGAGAGAGTGAGGGGAGCCGGGACCGCGGGGGGTGAGCGGTGACGGAGCCCTGGGTGAGGGTGAGGTCGGCTGGGGGCCGAGGAGGGCCGGGGCCCTCCGCGGGGGGAGTGGGGCGTGGGGGGGGGGGCTCGGACCGGGACGTCTGGATCCCTGTAGGATATTGGGGGGCCCGGACCGGGACCCCTGGGCCCCTGTGTGAGGGTGAGGGGGCCAGATCAGGACACCTGGGTCCCTGTGGGGTGGGGAGGGCACACACTGGGGCACCAGGGTCCCCAGGGGGTGGGTAAAGGGGCTGTTACCCAGAGCTGTCCCCCAAGCAGGGGCACAACTACCCCCCCGGCCCTGCCCCAACACCTTTCTTTCCTCGCAGGACCTGCCGTCGCGCCCACTCCCCCGGAGCCGCCCCCGCCATGAACTGCCGCGCGGAGGTGCTGGAGGTGTCGGTGGAGGGTCGGCAGGTGGAGGAGGCCATGCTGGCGGTGCTCCACACCGTCCTGCTGCACCGCAGCACCGGCAAGTTCCACTACAAGAAGGAGGGCACCTACTCCATCGGCACCGTGGGCACCCAGGACGTGGACTGTGACTTCATCGACTTCGCCTACGTCCGCGTCTCCTCCGAGGAGCTGGACCGGGCCCTCCGCAAGGCCGTCGGGGAGTTCAAGGTAAGGAACCCCACAGTGACCTGGCAGGGCTGAAAGCGGGAGCTTAAAAACCTGCGGGCTGTGCCGTGTCCTCGCCTGCGAGGGGAGGGTCAGTCCCTGGCCCCCCCCTGAGCGGGGCCACGTGCTCTCTCGGCAGGACGCGCTGCGCAACTCGGGCAGCGATGGGATGGGGCAGATCTCCCTGGAGTTCTACCAGAAGAAGAAGTCGCGCTGGCCCTTCTCGGACGAGTGCATCCCCTGGGAGCTGTGGACCATCAAGGTGAACGTGGTGAACCTGGCTAACGAGCAGGAGCGGCAGATCTGCCGGGAGAAGGTGGGCGAGAAGCTCTGCGAGAAGATCATCAACATCGTGGAGGTGATGAACCGCCATGAGTACCTGCCCAAGATGCCCACCCAGTCGGAGGTGGACAACGTCTTCGACACCAGCCTGAAGGACGTGCAGCCCTACCTGTACAAGATCTCCTACCAGATCACGGACTCCCTGGGCACCTCGGTCACCACCACCATGCGCCGGCTCATCAAGGACACGCTGGCTCTCTAGGGCCTTGGTGCCACCGAGGCGGGTTCACCACACGTGGTGACACCTCTCCGGCACAGCCCGCAGCTCTTTGGGACAGCATCTCTGCTTGGATCCTTCCTCTCCGCCTCCAAAAAGCCTCTGCAGGGAGCTGGACTCGGCCTGGCCCTTAATTGGGGGTTGCTGCTGGTTTGGTTTGCACTGCAGGGCACTCGCCCATCCCGGAGAACCGGCTCAGCGGCTCCCGGATCGGCTGAGGGGTGGTGAGTCCTCGGGGCGAGAGCTGCTGGTCGGCGTGTGCGGCGCTGGCTCGGCGCTGGGCTCGTGGCCCGGCAGAGCGATGCTGGGTATCGGCACGGAGCAGGGATGGCGCCCGAACCCCGTCTGGCCCTGCCTGCGGCCACTCTCCAGCTCGCTCTGCGCGGCACGGCCAGCACCAGCCTCATTCCTTGTCACCGCGTGTCCCCCCCGGCGGCACCCCCCGTCCCTGGGACTGAGCCGCTTCCCTGCAGGGCCCGGAGACGAGCTCGCTGCCTCCTTTGGGGCAAAAATAAAGTATTTCTCCTTTCACATGGAGTCTCGTCACCTCCTGGCTGTTGATGGGGCTGGCTTCCATGGGATGCGGGGCAGCAGGCGCCGAGGCTGGGCTGGGGGACCCCATCCCCTCCCCGTGCCGGGGGACCCCATCCCCTCCCCGTGCCGTGGGGCTCACCTGCCACAGTGGCGAGAGGCAGGGAGGAGCAGTGGGACGGGGGCTGACGCCCCCGGGTCGGGTCAGTGCTGCCCACCCCCCCCCGGGGAGCGATACCCCTGAATGGGGCAGCCCCAGCTGCCCCCCAAGTGCACCCAGGGGAGGGGAGGGGGTGATCCCCCTTCTGTGCAGGACTCTGCACCCCTCCACAGCACCAAGGAGGGGGGGCAAAGCCGCTTCCCCTGCCCGGGGCGGGGGTGTCTGTTGGGCACCAGCTTCTCAGCAGAGTGAGGGGGGCCGCGCGGGCGGCTAAGATGGTTCCTGACATCACTTAAACCCTCCCCATCTGTCGCCGACCCGCCACCGTCCCGCACGCCCGCACTCCGCTTCTGGGAGGAAGAGGAGGAGGAGGAGGAGATGAACGCCAGCATGCAGGCCAGTGCCTGGGGGGACGTGAGGGTGGCCAAGGCCGCCCAAATCACCGTCGTCCTGGTGCTCTGCCTCACCGTCACCTTCGCCGTCTTCTTCCTCGGCTGCAACCTGCTGCTGCAGGCAGAGAGTCTGGCGGGAGCCCCGGCGCAGGGGGAACGGCGGCCATCCCGTGAGGCCGAGGAGGCCGCCGAGAGGGCGTAGGGACTGGCCCGAGCCCAGCGGACAGTCGGATGGATGGACGGATGGAGGGACGGATGGAGGGACGGATGGAGGGACGGATGGAGGGACAGCGACATCTTTGCCCGCAGCATCTTCCATGGCGCTTGGGGACGGAGCGGGATGGCGCTGGGGGCCACAGCATCCCCGGCTTGTACAGATGGATTGAAAGGCAACGGGGCCAGCGGAGCCGCTGGGGGGGACCCGGGGGGCTGGTCCTGGGGCTGGGTCTGGATCCAGCCATGGGCGCGGTGGTGCTGGTAATCCTTCCCCCCCTCCTCCCAAGAGGATTAGGGGGAAACTTTTATTCCCTGTTACAGGGCTAATCCCTGGGGCTGGCCGGGCAGGCACCGCTCGCGGCTCGGGGAGGGTCTGGGGGCCACATCCTGCCCCTCTGAACCCCTTGTACCCCGACAGCAGAGATGCCAGGACCGCATCCTGCCACCCCAAACCCTTTCTGCCCTTCTCCTAGAGATGCAGTGACCCCATCCCGCTCCTCCCGCTCCTTTAGACCCTGCTGGCAGAGATGCAATGGCCACATCCTGCCCCTCCGTTGCTCCCGGGGCCGCATCCTGCCCCTCCACACCTCTTGCGGTGCTGTGCCCCCCCCCCCCCTTCCCCCTCCCCGGCCCTAAGCTGTTCCCAATCCCCCGCAGCTGCCGACAGTGCGGTGAACCGAGGCCACCCCACCCTGGAGCGGGGCTGACGATGTGAGGGGGCTTCCCCCCCCCCCCAACAGAGTGCTCTCCCCTCCTTAATCCCGCAGCTTTAATAACACCGCCGCAAAGCCCTGCTTAAGGGGCTGCTCCCTGCACGTGCACGCCCCCCTCCTCTGGGACACAGGACCCCCGGCATGGGGGGGGCTCCCCGGACGCCTGGGTCCCTTCTGCGCCTCCCCCCGCGCCCCCCCCCTCCCCAAGCAGGCAGCAGTCATGTAAAAGACTCCATATATTTCACATGTACAAAAAGTCACTGGGGGGGGGGTTTGCGTGTGTGTGTGTGTGATCCAGAGGATCCAGGGCGGGGGGCACCATCCTGCCGTCCCCCCGCCCCGGCCTGGCTTTGGTCCCTTTTTTTTTTTTCTTTTGGCAATTAGTGTTCACATCAGTGGTCAAAGTGACGAGCGCAGGGGCGGGGGGGCCCGTGGTCCCCACGGCAGGATGGGCGCTCTGGGGCGATGACCGGCACGGGGACGAGGGGACCCCGATGGGGAGGGGGCACCCCATGGGTCAGCCACCGCCGCTGGGCCCCCACCGCAGCCGGAGACAGGATTTGGCCTCTGCTGCGGGCAGACTGGGAGGGGTCCGGGCCACGAGTTCCCCCCCCCCACCCCGAGTGGGGGGGACGGGGACGGCGCCTGCGAGCCCAGGCGAGGACAGTGGCATGGGATGTCCCTGCGTGGTGCCAGGGGCAGGACAGAGACCTCCCTCGGACCTGCGGGGCAGAGCGGGGTGAGGAGGGGAAACTGAGGCAGCCCGGCCGCCACAGCCCGACCCCCCCCCCCGCCCAGGGCTGGCCCGGGGTCCTTACCCTCGCTTGGCTACAGGCGGATCCACCTGCGGGCTGTGGGACAGAAGGGACAGTGTCAGGGGACCCCTGGCCTAGGGGACGGTCCCGGGTGACCCCAGCGGGGCCGAGGCAGCTCGGGGCCGGTCCTCCAGGCACTGGGCTGGGACCCATCCTCACACCGGGACCCTGCCCTGGGATCCAGTTTTGCACTGGGACCCCACGCTGCGGCAGACCCCCCCCCCATGCTGGTAACCCAGTCTGGCACCAGGAGGCTCCCTGGGAACCAGCCTTGCCCTGGGATCCGGTGCCAGGATCTTGTGCTGGGATCCAGTACTGCGCTGGGACCCCACACTGCAGCAAAGACCCCCATGCTGGAAACCCAGCCCTGCACCAGGACCCTCTCTGGGACCCAGCCTCACATCTGGATCGGGTGCTGGGACTCAGCCTGCAGCGGGAGCCGTGCCGGGATCCAGTTTTGCACTGGGACCCTGTGCTGGGACACTGCACTGCATCAAGGACCCCGTGCCGGAAACCCAGCCTTGCACCAGGATCCTGTGCCAAGACCTTGTGCCCGGAACCCCAACGTTGCACTGGAATCCTGTGCCGGGACCCAGCCTTGCACCAGGATCCAGCGCTGGGATCCTGTGCCGGGACCCAGCCTCGCACCAGGATCCGGCGCTGGGATCCTGTACCGGGACCCAGCCTTGCACCAGGATCCTGTGCCAAGACCTTGTGCCGGAACCCCAACATTGTGCTGGGATCCTGTGCCGGGACCCAGCCTTGCACCAGGATCCTGTGCCAAGACCTTGTGCCGGAAACCCCAACATTGTGCTGGGATCCTGTGCCGGGACCCAGCCTTGCACCAGGATCCTGTGCCAAGACCTTGTGCCGGAACCCCAACATTGTGCTGGGATCCTGTGCCGGGACCCAGCCTCGCACCAGGATCCGGCGCTGGGATCCTGTGCCGGGACCCAGCCTTGCACCAGGATCCAGCGCTGGGATCCTGTGCCAGGACTCTGTGCTGGGTCCCAGCATTGCACCGGGATCCTGTGCCGGGATCCTGTGCTGGGACCCAGCCTCGCACCAGGCTCCCGCACCAGGACCCTGCTCCGTTCTGAGGGGCTGGGAGGTGCTGAGCACCCCGGGGTGACAGCATGTGGGGAGGGGGCATGCAGGAAGGAGCATGCGGGGCCGGGGGGGACCCGGGGTGGTCCGGGGGGTCCCGGGAGGGCCGGGCATGCAGGCGGTACCTGGGGGCTAACAGCTGGACTCGTCGTGGTGGGACGGGTCGCAGAAGAAGCGCGAGCCCCGCTTGGCGGTGCGGGCCGTGAAGGGGACGCTCTTCAGCGCTGCAGGGGGGCACGGGCGGGTGGGGGGGGGGGAACGGGACAGGGAGACGTCAGCCCCTACACACGGCCGGGACCCAGACGTCCGGGCTGGGGGAGGGGGGGGGGGGGGCAGTGTCGTACCGGTGATGATGTCCTCGATGGTGCCGTCCTTGCCCTCGTAGACAGGGCGATGGTCCTTGGCCTGGCGCCGCCGCAGCTCCGCGATCAGCTCCTGCTGCTGCCACTTGTTCCGCTGCGAGGGAGACGCAGGGGTCCCAGGTTGGGGACACAGATGTCCCGTCCATGTGTGTCGTGTCGTGTCCCCCGTCCTCCCCCCCCAGCCTACCTGTGCGCTCACCCACACTCACCTTCTCCTGCTTCTTAGCCTCCTGTGCCAGCAGCTTCTCCCGCATCACCTCCTCCTGCTTCTTCCGCGTCTCGTTCTCCTGCTCCGCGTCCTGCCGGGACGAGGGGGTGGCAGTGGGAGCCAGCTCCCCCCACTCAGCTCCCCCCCCCCCCCATCGCCAGTGCCACCAACCCCTCGCGTGTCCCCTCCTGGCCCCTCCTCACCTTGTAGGAGCGGATGAACCGGACAAACACAGGGAAGAAGACAGACGGGGGGGTCGTCTTGGGACTCTCGCCAAAATACCGCACCACGGTGTTGTAGGCGTCCTGGAACAGGGGACTGGGCGGTCACTGATGAGCTGCACGTCCCGCGGCTCCCGGTGCGAGGGGGGTGTGAGGCAAGGTGTGCACGAGGGCCGTGCAAAGCAAGGCTTGCAGGAGGAGCAGGCGAAGCAAGGTGTGCACGAGGGCCGTGCAAAGCAAGGCAAGTGTGCACGAGGGCCGTGCAAAGCAAGGCATGCAAGGAGGAGCATGCAAAGCAAGACAGGCGTACACGAGGAGCATGCCAAGCAAGGTGTGCATGACAAGGAGTGCACGAGGAGCGTGCAAAGCAAGGCGTGCATGACAAGGCGTGTGCAAGGGCCGTGCGAGGCACAGCCACTCCGCAGCCCTCACCTCGGCCGTCCGTGCGTCCTTCTGCAGCCGCTCCAGCTTGCCCTCGCTGGCGGCCAGGAAGGCACGCAGGACGCTGTTCTCGTGCAGCCCACACTCCCGCCGCAGCAGCTCCATCCCCCGGCCCAGCTCCTTCACGTCCAGCAGCACGTTCTCCAGGGACACTGTGGGGACACAGGGACGGGTCAGGGGACCCACGGCCCCGGGGGATGGCGAGCCAGGGGCTTGGGGACGGGGGGGGCACCTGCGGCCGCCTTCTCCACGAAGTGCAGCTCCTGCCAGAAGGTTGCCAGCTCGGGGTACTTCTCCCGCACCGTCAGTGCGATGAAATGCAGCAGCGTCATCTTCCTGTCCGTCGACTTGGTGTCCAGGAGCTGCAGGGTGATATTGGGGGGGGGGGGGGGCAGTCAGGGCTGTGGGATGGGACCCCCGGGAGCCCACACGGTCCCAGGGACCCGGGCAGGGTGTCCTGGGCTGCCCACCAGGTCCAGGCTCTGCAGTTTGAAACCGTAGACGGCACCACGTTTGCTGCTGTTCATGTAGTTGCCCAGCGCCAAGATGATCTGCAGGGGAAAAGCACCAGGGATTGGGGGGGGTCAGGGAGGAACGAGACCCCCCCACGGGATCCCCCCCATCCAGCTATGGCAAGGATGGAGAGCAGGACTCTGACCCAGCTAGTCCCCACGTCCCCTGCCCCCCCCCACGCTCACCTCCAACATGTGCTTCAGCTTCTGGGAGGACTTGACGGAGGCCGAGGCCGCGATGATGGCATTGAGCTGCTGCAGGGGGACAGGACGGGGCCGGGGGGGGGCTCAGCTGGGGTGCGGGGTCCGGTCACCCCCGGCAGGTGCAAGCCCTCCCCTCCCCGGCTCCGTACCGGCGTCAGCATCTGGAGGTTCTCGGCGAAGTTGCCGAGGAAGGCCATGATGGCCATGCGCTGGGGCAGCCGCTCCACCTTGCTGAACTGCAGCATGAAGCGGTCCTCGTCCGCCAGCTCCTCCAGCGGCTTGCGCTCCCGCTCGTACTGCCGCAGCGCCTTCACCTCCGCCTCCGTCGGCAGGAACCGCATCAGGCACTCCACGAAGTCCACCGGCAGCGTTGCCAGGTCGAACCTGCCCCGCACCCGCACCGTCAGGGACCAGCTCGCCACTGCACCCTGTCTGGGCCCCCTGCACCCCAGCCAGACCCCCTGCACCCTCCCTGACCCTCTGCACCCCAACTGGCCCCCCTGCACCTTGCCTGGCCCCCCTGCACCCCAACCAGCCCCCCTGCACCCCAGCCAGACCTGCTGCACACCAGCCAGACTGCCTGCAACCTGCCTGGCCCCCCTGCACCCCAACCAGCCCCCCTTGCACCCTGGCCAGCCCCCTTGAACCCTGCCTGGCCTCTCTGTACCCCAACCAGCCCCCCTGCACCCCTGCCAGCCCCCCTGCACCCCGCCAGGGCCCCCTGCACCCCAGCCAGCCCCCCTGCACCCCAGCCAGACCTGCTGCACACCAGCCAGACTGCCTGCAACCTGCCTGGCCCCCCTGCACCCCAACCAGCCCCCCTTGCACCCTGGCCAGCCCCCTTGAACCCTGCCTGGCCTCTCTGTACCCCAACCAGCCCCCCTGCACCCCTGCCAGCCCCCCTGCACCCCGCCAGGGCCCCCTGCACCCCAGCCAGCCCCCCCAGTACTGCCCCCTGCTGCACCCCAGCATGGGGCCACGTACGTGTGGATGGCCCTGCAGATCTCCTCGGCGCCGCGGCCTGCCTTGCGCAGGGTGATGGCCAGGTTCTTGGCACGGTTGGCTTCCAGCAGCGTCACCTTGCTGGCCGCCTTCTGCGATGCCTTGTTCTTGGCACAGACGAGGTCGAGGGCTGGACCCTGCGCCTTGGTCTTGAAGAGCTCCTCGAAGCGCTCCAGGTCGAGGTCCTGGTGGGACAAGGGGGGGGGCGGCTCAGAGGTGGCAGCGGTGGTGGCGACCGCCCACCCAGCCGCTCGGGCCAGGGGTCCTGGGCTCACCTCCAGCACCCGCTCGTCGTCCAGCTCGCTGAACACTGTCCCGCTGATCTGGTTGGGCTTCAGCGCCGTCCAGTTGAAGACGGGCAGCCGGAACTTGGTCTTGATGGGTTTCTTGATCCGGATGGCTGCCAGCAGGGCAGGAGCCAGCTCAGCCCCCGCCGGGGCAGGGGGACGCGTTCTGTGCCCACCCTGAGCCACCTGACTCCGGTGCATCGGTCCCCAGGCTGTCACCATCCCCTGGGCCACTCCATCCCCGTGCCATGGTCCTTGCACCCGTCCCTTGGCGATTGCAACCCCGACACCCTGGTGCCTGCAACCCTTCCCCTTCCTCTGTCCCCTATCCCCGTCCCCACAGTCCCCACGCCCTCCCTGTCCCTGTCCCCATGGTCCCCGCGCCCTCCCCACCTACCTGAGAGCCCAACGGTGAGGGCGATGGAGGGCGAAGCCCCGGGCAGCGGCGGGGCCGGGGGGCACTTGCCTGCAAAGGGAGGAGAGGGTGAGACCATGCCCCAGCGGGGATGGTCCGGTTTTGGGGACCCCCCCCCCCAGCCTCGGGAGTGACCCAGCACCAGGGACATCCCGGCTTTGGAGCCCCCCGCCCCGTCCTGGGGACAGCCCAGCTCCAGGATGCCCCAGTTTTGGGGATGCCCCGGGGACTCCCCCATCCTCACCTGGGAGTGGGGGCGCGGGGGGCGGCAGGGGGGGCGGCGGGGGGGGCGGGGGAGGTGCAGCCTCCACGGGGGGCAGGACGGGGAGCCGCAGGGCCTCCTCCAGGGGCTCGGGCTCGGGAGGGGGCTCGGCGCCTGGTACGGGGGGCGGCTCGGAGCCGTAGCGCCGCCGGAAAGCCTCGTCCTTCTCTTTGATCATCCGCCGCAGCGTGTGCACCTGGTGGCTCGTGTGCTCGTAGGTCTCCTGGGGACAGCGAGCGTCAGGCCGGGGGGGGGCCAGGACCCTGCCCCGCTCCCCACAGCCCCCACGGCCCCCCCACGCACCTTGACCACCTCCAGCTCCTTCTCCCGCTGCAGCAGCTGCTTCTCCAGCTCCGCCACCCGCATCATGTTCTCGTTCTCCAGGTCCAGCAGCTTCTCCGTTAGCTGCGGGGGGACGCGGCTGTGACACTGGCTCGGGACCACCCACACCCCCACCCCACCCCACCCCCCACACCCCCCCGGTATCACTGCTGACCTCCCTGGGGGCAAAGCCAGACCCTGGGAGGGGATGCCCCGGGACCCGGCAAGGAGCGTCCCCACGTCCCCCTGCGCTCACATACGTGGGACAGATGCTCCTCCAGCTCCTCCACCTTCTCCAGGGCCACGTTCTTGGTCTCAGCGTCCTCCAGCAGCCCCCCCACGTCGAAGACATTGTCCAGGTACGCCTGGATCTGCACCTGCAGCTTCTCGCTCTCCGTGTGCCTCGACTTCTGTGGGCATCGGGGCGGCGTCAGGGACGGGGGGGATCCTCGGGGTGGCCCCCCCGACCCCCCGACCCCCCGTACCTGCAGGAACTCCTCCAGCCCCAGCTTGGTGAACTCGTACTGCAGATGGACGCGGAAGTTCATGTCCTCCACCGAGTGCACCACGATGTTGATGAACTGCATGCAGGCAACCTGCGGGCAGGGCTGGCGTCACCGGGAGCCCCCCCCAGCACCCCCCGCCGTCCCAAAGACCCTTCCCCTCGCTCAGGACCGGGTGTCCCACCATGAAGTCGATGCTGCTGTCCTCGTTGCGGAAGTAGTCCATCAGCCGCTCGAAGCGGTGCTTCTCCTTGCAGACCTGAGCGGGCAGCAGATGTGGGGTTAACCTGGCTTTGCGCCCCCCCCTACCCCCCAGCCACCGGTCCCCCATCCCCGGGGCTCCAGTCCCCTAATCCCAGTCTGGTCCTGGTGCCCCCCGACCCTCCCATTCCAGCCTGGCCTCACCCTCCCTGATCCCCCCATCCCCTGCGCTCCAGACTCCCCATCCCAGCCTGGTCCTGGTGTCCCCCGTTCCTCCAGTCCCTGGGTCCTGGTCCCCCATCCCAGCCTGCTCCTGCTGCCCCCGCTCCCCCCCGTACCTCCTTGAAGTTGTCGAAGGCAGCGAGGATGATCTCGTGGCCGCCCCTCACCAGGCAGACGGCCGCCAGCAGCTCCAGGACCAGCGCCTTCGTCCTAGGGCAGAGCAGCACCGTCACACCCGGCCAGCACCAGGGACACCCCCCCCCCACCGCCAGACACCCCCCCCCTTACCTCGGGTTCTTGTTATTGAGGCTCAGGGCAATCTCGTTGACAGCGTGGGGATGGGACATGACCAGGTTGAAGCCGTACTGCAGGGAAGGAGCGGGGACAGTGTTAGCAGCGCCGGCGCGGCGGCAGCATCAGCGGCATCGGTGTGTGTCCCCCGCGGGGCGGCGGTACCTGGTAGTTCATGATGGCCCGGAGACACATGATGCAGAGGTGGACGTCGTCCTTCTGGCTCACCAGGCGCGAGTTCTTCAGCGCCCTGCGGCTTGGCAGCGTGCCGTAGCTGGGGGGACACCAGGTGCCGGTAAGCGGGACCCTCGCACCGCCGGTGCTGCACCGCCAGCGCTCACCCGGGCGGGAACCGGCCCCGCGGGACCATGGTGGAGACCAGGGTGGGGACAGCATGGGGACAGCGGGGCTTTCGGAGGGGCAGAGGCAGAGAGAAGCGGCCGGAGGGCGAGAGGAACAGAGGCTGGCGGAGACACGGAGCAAAGCCGCCGCGAGTGCCGGGCCGGTCCCGGGCAGCCGGTACTTACCCGGCGGGCGAGCGGCGAGGCGGGCGCGGAGGAGAGAGAGAGAGAGCGCAGCCAGAGAGGGGGGGGCCCGGCCCTGGAAGCAGAGATGGGGCGCGTTACCCCGGGGCGCGGGGGCAGAGCCAGAGCGGGGGCGAGCAGAGGCAGCGCGGCCGCGGCAGGCAGAGGGATGGGCAAGGCGGCACGGGCAGGATGGGGATGGCAGCGCCGAGCTGCTGCAGGTGGGCAGGGCACAGTGTGCCCGGCCGGCAGGACGGGATACGGCACACAAGGCAGCGCAGGACGCAGCACGCGTGGCACGTGCCACGGCACAGTCACACTGCGGGCAAGGCACAGCCTGACACTCGGGGTGCACCACGGGGCAGGTGGCACACAGGACACGGCATGTACCGTGCACGCGATGGTGCACGGCGTAGGGCAGGACAGTGCGTGGCACAGTATGCACCATTGGCAGGATGGTGCACGGCACGGCACGCACCGCAGGGTAGGATGGTGCACAGCACAGTATGCACCACGGGCAGGGCGATGCACGGCACAGGGCAGGATGGTGCATGGCACAGCACGCACCACGGGCAGGACGGTGCGTGGCACGGCACGCACCACAAGGCAGTGAGCACGCAGCATGCATCACAGGCAGGGTAGTGCATGGCCTGGCACACACCATGGTAGGATTGTGCATGGCACAAGGCACGATGGCACGGCACACACCACAGGCAGGACTGTGCATGGCACAGGGCACGATGGCATGGCACACACTACGGGCAAGACGGTGCTTGGCACAGTACACACCGTGGGCAGGACAGTGCATGGCACAGCACACACTGCAAGGCAGTGGGCACACAGCACGCGTCACAGGCAGGACGGTGCCACGGCACAGGGCAAGATGGCACGGCACACACCACGGCAGGACGGTGCCTGGCACGGCACACACCGCAGGCAGGACAGTGCATGGCACGGCACACAGCAAGTGGCAGCGCCGTGGCCGGCCGGAGCCGGCGGAGCTGGGCAGCTGCTGGGCGCAGCGGCGGGACGTACCCCTGCAGCCGGCCAGCGTGGCGGGTACGTACCGTAGGGCGGTCTGGCGGGCAGAGCGGGCGAGGCTGCTGGCGAAGGGGGCGGGCAGGGCGCTGGGGTGCTGCAGATCCTCGATGGACCTGCTCCAGACGCGCAGCTTCTCCAGCGCGCCATCCTCGCCGCCTTCCAGGCCCTCAAAATCCAACCTGGGTGGGACACGCGCGCCGGGGGGGGACACACAGCTTTGGCGCAGAGCGGCACAGCCACCACGGCAAGCGCTGAAGCGGGTGGCGGCTGAGCAGCAGCAGGGCAGGGAGAGGCGCGAGGGTGGCCCTGGGACCCTCAGCCCCAGCCCAGGCAGGCAGGAGGGGGGCCGAGCACCCCGTGTCCCTCGGGACCCCACGGCAGGCGGGTCCCTGCGTGCCGGCCGGGGCTGTCCCGGTGCTGATAAGGGGTCGAGCGGTATCGGCTGCCCGCAGCAGGGAGTTGCCACGGGGCACCGGGACCCTCCACATCCCAGGTCCCCCAGCACCCCAAGGACCCCCAGCACCCTACTCACATGACGGCGCACTGGGCGAAGGACAGGTAGTTCACCAGCACATCCAGCCCCTTGTTCTCATCGTTGAGGAACTCGCGCACCCACCTACAGCACCAGGCGCCCATCAGGGCCCGCAGGAGCCGGGGATCCCCCCCCCTCCCCGGCATGATCCCCCCCACCATGGGGACCCCTGGCCCAGCACAGGGATGGGGAGGGGGTGGTGGGGGTGTCCTGGGCCTCTGGTGGCGGTTGCAGCCCCTCTGCTATCGCTGGTGCCAGCGCCGGTGCGGCTTTATCTGCCGGCTGCAGGGCAGGGAGGGCTTGGCCCCGGGCGCAAGGTGGGAAGCTGAGCTGGGTGCTGGGGCTGTGCCCCTGTCCCCAGCCCTGGGCACCCCGGGGTGGGGGGGGGGCTCGGGGTGCCCCAGCCCCCTGGGAGGGTGTTAGGGTGCACGCGTGAGGCACCGTGCAGGGCAAGGAACCCAGACGAGATGTGCCTGGGGGCGGGGAAGGGGGGGGGGGGGGGGTGCAAGGGATGTGCGTGTGCATGGAGGAGCAGGTGCCCGGGGGGTGGGGGGGCACATGGTGCACGGGATGTGCGTGTGCATGGGGGGGGCCGTGCATTTGTATAAGGAGCGTGCACAAGTCGTGTGTGTGCATGGGGGGGTGTCCATTGGGGAGGGGGTGCTCATGGGGGTGTGCACGGCAGGGGGTGCACGGGGAGAGGGGCAGCGTGCACGGGCTGTGCGTGTGCGTGTGGGGGGGTCGGCACATGGGGGAAGTGCACGCACAGGGAGCGGGACTGCGTGCACGGCGGCTGGGGGGGGGGGGTGCACGGGGTGTGCGCGCACGGGGCGGGGGCGCGTGTGCACGGGCAGAGAGGGCTGCACCCAGAAGCACTGCGAGCACGGGGTGTGCACGCACGGCCTCGGGGTCCCCGCGCCTGCCCGTGCCCCTGCCTGCAGCCCTGCCCGCGGCCGGGGGCGGTGAGTCAGGCAGCAGCGGGAGCCGGGGGGGCCGCGGCCGCCCCTTTCCTGCCGGCGCCAGCCCCTCGCCCCAGCCCGTTTCCTGTCTCCGGCTGCTGCTATTTTCGGGCCACGGGCGGGGAAGAGCCGAATGGCGCGGCCGCGGCGGGGCCGGCGGCGGGGCCCAGCCTGGCACGTGCACGAGCCACCCCGAGCACGCGGGCACGACCACGGAGCCGGGCACCCGCCGGTGACGTCCCCACCGTCCCCAGTAACGTCCCCGTCCCTCCAGCCAGCCCGTGCAGCTTCGGTGCATCTCCCCGCACGCCGGAGGGACAAGCTGCCGGTGCGGGGTCGGGGTGCCGCCGGCTTGGGGCTGGTGTTGAGCCCTCCGGTGCCGGGAGGAGCCGGGCAGGATCCGGCCATGCTGCTTCATGCAGGGCGTCATCGCCGGCCCATCCGCCCGCGGCATCCGCCCCCGGGACCTGCCTGCCGGCAGCCCTGGCCCACGGCACAGCCGGGGCAGGAACCGGACCAGTTCCTGCAGCGCCTCCGACTTCCCCTGCAGCTGCAGCCGGGCCAGTCCTGGGACCCCGGGACCACCCCCCCCCGCCCCGGGACCCCGCGCTCACCCAATGTGGTTCGTCCTCAGGCTGATCTCCAGCTCGCGCAGGACCTTGGTCGACTCCTGCACCCTCCTTCTGAACTTCTGGGGGCAGAGCGAGGCTGAGCCGTGTCCCCCCGGCCCCCCCCCAGCCCCCCTGGAGGCCTCCGCTCCCCCCAGCCCCTCACCTTCCGCGTGACGCCCGGCTCTAGGAAGCTGCGCAGTTTCTGGATGTAGGCGTGAGGGGGGCTCTTCACCTGGAACCGCTCCTGGGGGGGACAGGGGGGGTCGGTGACACCCGCACGGCAGCACAGCCCCCCCCCAGGACCCCCCATCCCCCGTCCCCCCCCCAGCCCCCCACCTGGTCACAGATGAGGTCCCACTTCTTCTCATTGTCGTACTGGCGCAGGAGCCGGGCTTTGTCTGGGGGCAGGTTCATGGAGCTCTGGGGGCAGAGGCGGGGGCGTCATCCTGGGGGACACGGGGACGCCGCCCTCCTGAGGGCACCCAGTCCCACGGCACAGCCAGGGTGCCCACCGAGGGCACCCAGCACCATGGCACAGCCAGGGTTCCCCCCTGAGGGCACCCGGCCCCATGGCACGGCCAGGGTCCCTGGCACCGGGAAGCACTGGTGAGCACGGGGCCACACGCGTGGCACGGGGACGGCAGTGCCACCAGTGCCACATGCCAGCCGCCGGCAGCACCAAATCTCCCCAGCGCCCACGTGTCCTTCCTGTCTGCACCCACTTCCTCGCCAGCAAACCGCAGCCTCCGCTCCCCGACCGCGGCGTGAAGCCTGGCAACGGTGCCCGGCTCGCCAGGGCGCTGGGCATCTTCATGGCAGACCCCAGGGACCACTGGTGCGGGACGCGCCCGCGGCACCCGTATCAGCAAGGACACAAATGGGATGCCACGGTGGAAACCGGGGATGTCGGATGGCCGCAGGCTTGGGGCTGCCCCGGCGGGCGATGCCACCCCACTGGGTGATGCCACCCCAGCGGGCGATGCCACCCTGGCAAGGCAGCTCCCGGGCAATGCCGTTAGCGGGAGCCGGCCACCGCCACAGCCGGGAGGTGCCGGAGCTCCACCCGCCCCATGGCAGCTAAAATTATCCCTCCCCTGGTCATCCCAGACCCGCGGAGCCACAGGAAACCGGGGCAGATCCTGGGCGAGGCCGCACACCCCCGGGGAGGGGGGGACAGTCCCACGGGAGCGGGGACGTCACCGCCAGGATGAGGTCCCCCCAAAATTGCCCTGGGGATGGGGATGGTGCCTCCCTCCCCACAGGGCCAAGCTTATTTGTATACCGTGGCCGACGGCAAAATCACGGGGCCCCTGGGGACACCCCGGGGACGGAGGCGGAGGGGGGGACGACACACACGGAGGCCCCGGGCAGGGGGCACCGGAGGGGGCTTTGAAGCGCAGCCGCCCTCGCCGGCGTTCCCGCTGCTCGGCTTCCTGCCTTTGTGGCGGGAGCGGGGCCGCTCCTGGCCGGGCACTTCCTCCACCACCGCCCCCCACCGGGGACCCCCTCCCAGCTGCCCCAGGACTGAGCCCCTCCGGGACCGGGGGCTACCGGGGCTGGAGCCCACCCCGGGGTTGGGGGACACCCGGGGACAGATCCTGCCCATTCGGGGGCCGCCAGCGCTGCAGCCCCATCACATGATGAAATGTTTTCCTCCCCGGCAGTAGCCGGGACAGCACTGAGCGATGCCGACACCAGGGTGGGGGAGGGATTTTAGGGGTGGCAGCACCGGTGGGGGGTCCCCCGGTGCCGCCACCCCTAAAAATCCCCCCTCACCCCGGCGTCGGCGTCACCCTGCAGGACGCATCCCCCCCCCCGCCAGCCCCGCGGGGACAGGCTGCCGCCATCCGCCCCGCGCGGGATGCAGGGATGGGCGACGGCCCCGCGGGCGGGTGCCACTCGTCGCTGGCAGGACGGTCCCATGCTGGGGGTGCCGGTGCCCCCCGGTTCCGGCTCTCAGAGCCCCACGGGGCCACGTTCGGCATTTCCTGCCCGGATGTGGCTTCCGCTGGCTATGGCCACCACCGGGACGGCAGTGCCAGGCATCGGGGGCCGGGCGCCCTGGGTGTCACCCGGCCATAGTGTCCCTGCTGGTGTGTGGCCCCCCCCCAAACAAAGCCAGCGCCGTGCCAGCACCGTGGATGGGCCACCCCACCGTGGACGGGCCACGGGCCCACCCCAGCGTGCCATGAGCCAAGCGCTGGTGGGACGCGGTGGCCCCCATGGCATCGGTGGTGCTGATGGCACCACGGAGCCCGGGGTCACAGTGTGGGGATGGGGTCACCGTCGAGCCACATCCCGGTGACAGGGTGGCACCGCAGCCTTGGCTGGTGGCCGCTGTGGGAAGGCCACCGCCCCGGCCGTGACAGCGGACCGGGGACCACACAGGGCACCCGCGCCCATGGGGACACCGCACCCATGGGGACCCCCAGCCCTGGGGACCCTGCACCCATGGGTCCCCCAGCCCTGGGGACACCGCACCCACGGGGGACCCCCAGCACCTGGGACCCCCGCACCCACGGGGGACCCGTGCCCAGCCCCGCGCGCCGCCTCGATGGGACTTTCCCGGGTCAAAAAGTCCCGGGGCCGAAGGGGCCCCCCCCGGTGGCACCGGGAGTGGCGTCACCCCCCCCGGGGCTGTCCCGGGACGGGTTTCCCCCGGGGCTGCCCCCCGTCCCGCGGCCACTGCCCACCCCCGCGGGCACCGGCGCTCCCTGCCCGCCTCCGGTTCCTCTGGGCGCCGGTGCCGTTCCCGGCGGTGCCCGCCCGCCCGCCCGCAGCCGGACTCCGGGAGGGGAGCGCGGCGGCGGGGCGCGTCCGGCCCGGGAGGGCGCACCGGGAGGGGTCCCGGGTAGGGGCGGACCGGGAGAGCGCAGCGGGATCCGGAGGAGGCGCAGCGGGAGCAGGGACGGAGCACGGGGGAAGCGCAGCGGGGGGGGCGCACCGGGAACCGGAGGGGCGCAGCGGGCGGCGGGCGGGGGCGCAGCGGGCAGCCGGGGCCGCGGCGGGGCTCGGTCTCTTACCAGCACCAGGGCGAAGCGCTCCTCCAGCTCGCAGGGCTCCGGCATCGGCATCTTGCCCGGGGCGAGCAGCCCGGGTCCCCCCGGGGCCGCCGCCGCCGCTCCCGGGCCCCGGGGCAGCGCCTCCCCGTCCGCGCTCTCCACGTTCCCCATCCCCGGCCCAGGCACCGGGGGGCGGCGGGGGAGGCTCAGCCCGTCGCGTCCGGCCGCCGCCGCCGCCTCCCGGGCCCGCCCCGCCCCGCCCCGCCCGGCCCCGCCCCGCCGGGCCGCCCGCGGCTCCGCGGCGGAGCCGCCAGGGGGCGCCCAAGGGCGGAGGGGCGGCGGCGCCACCGGGGGGCGCCCAAGGGCAGGGAGCGAGCGGGAGGTGCCGATTGGCCCGGCCACGGCCACGACGGCCAATGAGCGTCGCGCTTCTGTGCGGGGGAGGGGGCGCCTGGCCAACGGCGGCGCTCGGGCGCGGCCGGTCGCCAATGGGCGGCGGCGGCGGCTCGCCCCACCCCGCTCCGGGTGGTGGCGGCGGACCAATAGAACGAGGAGGAGGGCGGGCCTCCGCGGCGCGCCGGCCAATGAGGGCCGGGGGCGTGGCGGAGTGGGGACCGTTCGAGGCCTGGCACGGACGGCGGAGCGCCGCGCAGGTGAGGGCTGAGGGGACCGCGGCGGCGGGGGGGGCCCGGCCCGGCCTCGGGGGTCCCCGCCGCCTCCCGGGGCCCTCGCGGCGGCTGCGGGCCCCGGGCAGCCCCCACCGCCCCACCAGGCCTCACCCCGGCGGGGCCCGGCCTGGGCAGCTCCTCCCCCCCCCCCGCCCCCCCCCCAGGCCTGGCTGCCCGGGGGGGTTCACGCGTGTCCGGCCCCCCGTGGGGGCTCCGCCTGGTTCCAGGGGGCTGCAGCAGGGTGGGAGCCGGGGGGAGGCCCCCCCCTCCCCTCGGAGGCACCCGCAGGGGGAAGCAGGCGGCTGCTGGCGGGCCCGGGCCCGGGTGCAGGCGCCGGTGGGTAAAGGTCGCCCAGCAGCGCCGGTCCCGGTTACCCATTGACGACGGCACCCGGCGGCCGCCCTCGGGCCACCGACCGGGGACGTCACCAGCGAAACCGAAACGGCTCCGGCCCCGTCTCAGTCAGCCGTGCCAAGGGGAAGGGCTGCCGCCCCAGCTCCCTGGCCCCGGCGCGGGAGGCCCAGGTCCCTCTGCCGTCCCGGGAGCCGGGACCCACCAGCCGTCTCCGCAGGGAGGGCAGGCCCCGCCTGACGAAACTCGCTGTCACGGCCGCCCGCCACGCCGGGAAGAGGCTGTCGCACACCTCTGCAGCCGCCACACCCCGCCCAGAGGCAACTTCCTCGTTGCCTTGCGCAACCCCCGGCGGGGCCGTGGGACAGCAGCACCCTCTGCTTCTGCCCCGCCGTGAGGCCGAGCCAGGAGGTCCCCATCGGCGTGGCGGCGTCAGCCCGGTGACAACCGAGCTCTCGCTGTCCCGGTGCCGGGGCGAAACCAGCGCAGCCCTGGGCAAGGCCAGCGGGCGCAGGGGTCCGTGCCAGTGCGGCAGGAGGAGACCCCAGGCCTTCCCCTGCGCTGGGGCGGACGGTTGACAGCCCCGGGGCCTGCGCCCCCTCAGGGCCCTGTCTGCCCCAACCTGTTCGGTCCCTTTCACCCCTCGGGGACAGCCGGTTCGTGGCACTTGCTGGGCTGGTTGCATTCCCGCAGGTGCCAGGGTAAACGGCACCGGCTGAGCCGGCCAGACCGGGGGCTGGCGGAAGGGCCGGAGCGGGAAGGGGAGAGGAGGAGGAGGCCCCGCAGGGAGCCTGGCTCTTCCAGAGCCTCCTCTGGGGATGTCATTACGGGCGCTAATAGTAGCCTGGCACAAAGACGCTTTCCAGCTGCCGGCAGCGCTCCCCGCGGGGTCGGGGCCTCCCCAGGGGCAGCCCCGGTCTCGCAACAGCCTGCAACGCTTGCACCAGCTGGGCGAGGAGGGCGCTGACGCCCGGCCGGCGCAGAGCGCGGCGGATCCCCAGCAGCCTGCAGCTCCTGCCGCTCGCTCCGTGCGGGACGGGCAGGTCCTCGGCTCCCGCTGAGCTCCTCTGCCGTGTGGCGCAAGCTTTGGGAGCACGGGAGGGCTCCGGCATCCCCCCTGACCTACCTCCGCTCTTGCAGCTTGCACCTTTGCGAAGCGGCCGGTGGGCCCACTCCCAGCCCGGCACCATGAACGTCTTCGACCGAAACATCAACTTTGACGCCCTCTTCAAGTTCTCCCACATGTGAGTAACGCCTCGGGCAGGCCGGGCTCGAGACGGGGGGGGAGCTCACGGGGGGCTGCGCCAGCCTCACCGCCAGCCTCACCGCTGCCCCCTCGCCCGCAGCTCGGCCTCCACCCAGGAGCACCTGAAGAGGGTCTACGCCAGCTTCGCCCTCTGCATGTTTGTGGCGGCCGCGGGGGCCTACATCAACGTGGTGACCCACCTCTTCCAGGTGAGGAGCCTTTGGGGCGTTGCGGGTGGCCCCTGTGCTCGCACACACCCCCCACCCCCAACCCGTGCCACCCCGGCGAGGCAAGGCCGGGCCCCCACCCGCCTCTCGCCCCACAGTTCAGCTTCCTGACTGGCCTGGGTGCCCTGGGACTGATGATCTGGCTGACGGCCACCCCGCACAGCCGGGAGACGGAGCAGAAGAGGCTGGGGATGCTGGCCGGCTTTGCCTTCCTGACGGGTAGGTGGGCACCGGGGACCCTCCCGGGCCCTGGGGAGTTGGGGACGAGGGCCCTGACACAGCGCTGACCGGCTCCGAAATGGCTCCGGTGACACCCTGCTCTGTCCTTCCAGGCACCAACCTGGGGCCCCTCCTGGAAATGTGCATCTCCATCAACCCCAGGTAGGAGCGTGACCCCCCCGCCCCGTCCCCAGCCGCCCCCCGCCGCCCCCAGGCCCCGTTCACCCCCTCTCCTCTCTCCTAGCATCATCCCCACCGCCTTCCTCGGCACCGCCACCATCTTCGCCTGCTTCTCACTGAGCGCCCTGTACGCCCGGCGCCGCAGCTTCCTCTACCTGGGAGGTGAGGGGGGCCGGGGGGGGACCCACGGGGGGCTGGGGGCTCCCGGCACGGGGCGGGGGGCACCCCACGGGGTGCCAGGGCCAGGCCTCACTCCCTGCCCTCTCCCCGCAGGTTTCCTGCTCTCCGGCCTCACCCTGATGCTTCTCTCCTCCGTGGTTAATGCCTTCATGAGATCCACTTGGCTCTTCACGGTGAGTCCCCTCCCGTCTGCCAGGACCCCACGGAGGACGGACGGACGGACGGAGGTCGGCTCGCACCGGTGACGCCAACACAGGGCTGTCCCCATCTAACGTCCCCTCTCCCCCCCCGCAGGCCAACCTCTACCTGGGGCTGATGATCATGTGCGGCTTCGTGCTCTTCGACACGCAGCTCATCATCGAGAAGGCGGAGAGCGGGGACAAGGATTACATCTGGTGGGTGCCGGGGCCGGGGGGGGGGGGGACGGGACACGGGCCGGGCCCCCCTGAGCGCGTCCCTCCCTCCCCGCAGGCACTGCGTCGATCTCTTCCTCGACTTCGTCAACATCTTCCGGGAGCTCCTGATGATCCTGGGCATGACTGAGGTGGGTGACGGTCCCCCGGGGCACGGCTGGCGGGGGGGACGGACAAACCTGCCCCTCAGCGGTGGGGGGGACGGGGGCCGCGGACCCGGCAGTGACCGGCCGCCTCTCCTCTTGCAGAACAAGAAGAAGGAGAAGAAGTGAAGCGGCTCCAGGCTGAGGTGGAGCTGTCCCCATCTGGTCCCCGTCCCCACCCCGTCCCCGTCCCTTCTCTGATTCATTAAAGGGGTTGCGCTTGCTGCTGATGAAAAGCAGCCCAGAAGCTTTCGCACCTTGTGGGTTTTTCTCTCGTTTAGCTTTTCTTTGATTAGAAACCGGCCGATTTGCAGATCCTGCTGGAGTTCGGCTCTCCCCCCTCTCCCCGGCCCGGCTCCCCCCCCCCCCCGAGAGCCTGCGTCCCTCGGGGTTACCGCCGACACGTGAGCTTCCTCTAGAGGTTCTCCCCGGCCCCACGGGCGACACGTCCCCGCCTCGCCCTTGCGCCAGCAGCCGGGGTGTTATCCCCCGACCCGGGCAGCCGTGGGTGCCCCCCCCCCCCCCCCCCCAATGCCAGCTGGTGGGGGGGGGGGACCCCCCTGAAGCCAAACTCAACGGAGGAGCCTCTCCTTTAGCACCAGTGCCAAGAAACGCAACGGAAAAGAAAACGATCTGCTGGGCGAGCCGTCTGGTGGGGCCGCGGGGACGAAGGTGTTTTGGTTCCGAGCTCTCCCCATCCCGCCGTCGCCTCTTTGTACACCGGGACGATTCAATAAAACGCTCAGACTTGAACCTCTCGGCCCCTTCCCTCCCTCCCTCCCGCGGGCAGGATGCGGCCGACGCAGAGACGACAGCAGCTGCACAATAACATATATAAATAAACCGGGGGAGGGCGGCTTTATTGAGTTAAAAACCCGGCGGCGGGGGCTGTACACTGCAATAGCACCATCGGAGAGAGCCGGGGGGGACGGCAGGGCACCGGGACCCCCACCCCGGGCAGCACCCCCAGACCGGAGCGGGGGGCAGTGGGGTGGAGGTGGGGGGGGGGGGGTTTGGGGGTGGGGGGGGGAGCGGAAGACGTGCGAGTGCGGCCGGGCCGGGGCGGGGGGCTCAGCCCTGGCTGCCGCAGGAGGAGAGGCTGTCGTAGAGGGAGTCGCTGAGTGACTCGGAGTGCTCCAGCCCTGGGGGGCCGTGCCCCCCGTCCCGTGACCGGGCCTCCGTGCTGCCCTCGTCCCCCACGTCCGAGGCGCTGGGCGTCCGGCTGCTGCTGGCGCTCAGGGTGGGGGGCAGCGGTGGGGGGGCCTCCGGGGATGCCCCTCGACGCCCCGCCGGGCTGCACACGGGCGCCTGGGGAGGGGCAGCGTGGTGAGGGGGCGGCTCACTGCGCCCCCCCGCTCCCTGCCAATGCCAATTACAGCCCAGGGCTGGCAGAGAGGTCCCACAGCCGCCTCCCCCACCCCCCCCCCCGGGCCCCCCCCCCTTACCAGTGTGGGACGGTGCAGCCCCTCCAGCCCCCCGGGGGGGCAGAGGAAGGGGTCGGCGGCGCTGCAGGCTTTGGCATTCGGGAAGGTCCAGTTCTTGCTCTGCTGGACGCGCCGCGGCTTCCCGGCATTGTCACCGGCATCTGAGGGAAAAGGCCGGGGGGGGTGGGGTGGTGTGTCAGTACTCACCTGCAGGCCCCCCCCCCCCCCCCCCCGCCCCAACTCCCCCCTCCCCACAGGGTGCCAAGCCCCATTGCGCCTTGCACGAACATGGGTGTACGCCCAGCACCATCGGCGGGGCCTCGCATGCCCCCGGCACGACACTGACCTTGGGGACTGGTGCGGTGGCCGTGTGGGCCAGGGGGGGCCGGGGGGCGGCACGCCGGGGCGCTCCGGTGTTTGCCGGCCACCAGCAGCTCTTCCGCACTGGGCACCTCCCGCTCCAGCGTCCGGGCCTTGCGCGGCACTTTGGTGATGGCAGGTGGCCGCGCTGGCACGGCGCCGGGCAGCGGCTCAGGGCGGCCCCGCGGTTTAGGGGTGCTCTTGGCGGGGACCCCCCCGTAGTCGGGGGGCGGGAAGGTCCCAATCCCGCTGTCCAGAGTCCGCGTCAGCGACCCACAGGCTGCCGGCACAAGCGGAGGCGTCAGTGCCAGGGGTCCACCCCGGTGCCCCCCTCCCCACCTTATCCCCCCCCTCCTCCCCCCCACCCCCCCCCCCAGCACCCCCTCACCAGCAAAGTGCTGCGACGTCCCTGACTCGGACAAGCTCTCGTCCGATGGCAGCTCGTCCCGGAGCCCCACGTCAGGCACCTGCGGGGGGGGGGGAGAGGGTGAGCGGCCATGGGGGTCCCCCACAGAGAGGGCACACGGCCGGCGGGGGGGGGGGGGGGTGGGGGTGGGGGGGGGTGTTGGGGGGAGGGCGGGTTGGCCTCACCTTGTCAGGGGGCTCCCGCAGGTGTCCGACGATGCCGTTGCGGGGCGGGCGGCAGAGCCGGGGGTCTTTGGCATCGGGGGGGACCCGCCGGAGGTCACACAGCTCCCGCTTGTGCTCCAGGCGGCTCTCGTAGGGCACATCCTTCCCGTCCACCCTGGGGACAACGCCAGGTCAGGGCAGGCTGCGGGGGGCACCCACCACCCTCATCCCCCCCCCCCCCCCCCCCCCCCCCCCCCCCCCCCCCCCCCCCCCCCCCCCCCAGCCCCTGGGCCACCGCTGACCTGTCAAGCAGCTGCTGCATGAAGGTCTCGGCCGTCACCTCCTGGTACATCACCGGGAGGTGGCCGGGGCCGCGGGGGGGCCCGCGGGGGCGCCCCTTCTCCAGCGCCAGCCCCTGCAGGAAGGCGTGCTCCTCCCGCAGCGCCTTGCGCAGATCCTCCGCCTTCTCCATCAGCTTCGAGATGTTGAGGCTCTCGGCTTCCAGCTTGCGGGCGGCCAGCTTGACCTCCCGGCGCAGGGGAGCCGGCGTCCCGGCCCACTCCCGGCCCCGGCCCCCATCGCCACGACGGCTCAGAGCCGGCAACTTGCTGCGGCGCAGCCCGAACCAGCTGGCCAAGCCGCCAGCTGCCTTCCCCTTGGCTTCGCCCGCCGGGGCCCGTTCCTGCCCCTGCAGCCGCAGCACGTTCTCCTCGATGCCCTTCATCACCTTCTCCTCGATGGCCGAGTGCCCGGCGGCACCCGGTGGCGGCCCCGTGCTGGGGGGTTCGGGGGCCGGTGGTGCTTTGCGGGAGGCCCCTGCTGCCTTGGCGCCCGCCGGCTCCTCGCTCCGTGGCGTCCCAGCTTTGCCGGCACCCGCCTTGGTGGGAAGCTTGGTGGGGCTGCCGTGGGGGCTGCGGGCGGCCTTGGCGGGGGGAGCCGGGGGGCCCGCGGTGGGGTCCTGCCACCGGCGGGGCGCCCCTTGCCCCCGGCCTTGCCGGGCTCACCCATGGAGCCAGAGGAGTAGCAGCGGGCCAGGGGCTCCCCACCGTGTGCCGGCTCGGGGTGCTTCAGACTGCCCCCAAGCCCCCCCGGGGAGGGGGCCGCGGCTCAGACCCGTGGCCTCGCTCGGGCCGCCCCGGGCCAGGGGGCTCACGGCCCTCAGCCCCCGCAGCTTGCCCAGGGCAGCCAGGCGCTCCTTGAAGGGCAGGTAGCCCGGCTCGGGGGGCTTCTTGCCAGGGCGGCGGGGAGGGGGCAGAGACCCCCGTGCCGCGGCGGGCACTGGGAGGGGAGGCAGCCGCCCGCTCCCCGCTGCCAGGGGGGCCCGGCGGCCCAGGGGGCTGCTCTGCTGCCTCGTAGTTGCGTGGCGGGGGGAAGGCAGGGGGCTCGGGGGAGCCGGGCTCCAGGGGGGCGTCGGGGGAAGCGCGGCAGCTGAGCGCCGGTGAGGCCTCGGGGTTGCCGCCGCGGCAGGGGATCTTGGAGGTGCGGGTGAGCTGGGGGCTGAGGCGCAGTGCCCCAGGGGGGGGCGGCAGCTTGAGCACCTTGGGGGGGAGGGCAGGGGGTTGGTGTCCCCCCGGGTGAGAGCGGGGCGAAGCCCCCCTCGGGGCTCTCCTCGCCTGGGGCGTAGAGCCCCAGGAAAGCGGGGTGCTCGCCACGCCGCTGCCGAGGGGGCCCCCAGGGGCTTCGCCGTTGCGCCGGCAGCACCCCCCCTCGCCCCGCAGCAGCCGCTCGGCCAAAGCGCTGAGCAGGGCCCCCCGCGGTGGCGCAGCCTCCTCCGGCGAGGAGCAGGGGCTGCCCTCAGCCCCCCGCCACCCCCCAGCAGCCCCCGGCCCCCGCAGCGGGCAGGGGGGCCAGCCTGGGGCAGCGCAGGGCTCAGGGGAGCCGGGGGAGGCCGGGGGGGGCCCCAGCAGTGGGTCCGTCTCCTCCAGCTTGCGCAGCACCTCCAGGATCTGGGCTTTCTTCTTGAAGAAGGGGGAGAGGGCGTCCAGAGGGGGGGCACCGGGGCTGAGCCCGGGGCTGCCCGACGGCACCGGCGGGGTCACCTGCGGGGACCGGGCACTGTCACCCCATGGGCACCCAGCGCTGAGCCCCACGACACCGTGCTGGGGCTGGGGTGGTGGGGCTGGGAGAGGGGGATGCCCTGGGGACACCACGGGTGGAGGGGGACGGGGAGAGGGATGCAATGGGGTTTGGGATGGGGACACAACGGGGTCGGGGACGGGGACACTGGGGGCAAAGGGGTTTGGAACCGGGGACGTCACAGGTGGAGGGGCTCAGAGAGGGGGATGCCAGCGACTCAGAGAAGGGGACACCACAGGCTCAGGGGCAGGGACACCGTGGGCAGTCGGGCTTGGAGAGGGCGATGCCACAGGCTCAGGGATGGGGACACTATGGACCCAGGGAAGGGGACAGAGGGGAGGACACCACAGGCACAGAAAGCAGCGTACCACAGGCGTGGGGACACCGCAGACTTGGAAAAGGCAATAGCTTGGGAAGGGGGATGCCACAGCCCGGAGAGGGGGACACTGGAGCAGGGGGGTTCAGAGACGCCGGTACCCACCTCCAGCGGGGCGATGCAATGACTGGGGGTCAGCGGCGGGGGCGGCTGCTCAGTGGAGCCCGGCTGGGGACTGGCTGCGGCATCCAGGGGCACCGGCACCGGGTGCAGTGGCAGCTGGAGAGGAGGGAGATGCTGGGTTAAGCTTTGAGGGGGGCTCTGCCCTGTGACCCCCATCAGGACCAACACAGCCCCAGACGCACCTGGGGCAGGGATCCAGCCGAGAGCTGCAGCTTCTGCTGGAAGAGGTCGCTCAGCGCCTGGTTCTGGCGCTCCAGGTCAAAGACCCGTTTCTTCAGCTTGATGCACTCCTCACGCAGGTCCTGGCCGGGGCGGGAGGAGGGGGCGTCAGCTGGGACCCCCCCCAGTCCTCCTCCAGCCCACCCGCCGCCCCCCACAACCCCCCGACACCCACCTTCTGGTTGAGCAGCGCCTGCACCACATGGTTGGCAACCTGGGGAGCAGAGGGGGGGGGCCTGGGTGGGGTGCGAGGGCATGCGCAGCCCTGTGCTCTGGCACACGTGTGTGCACACGTGTCCCACGTGCCCCCCCCCCCCCCCCGGTACCTCGTCCAGGCAGCGCTCGTACGTCTCCCGCTGGTTCTCGTTGGCCTGAGCCAGGGCCGAGTTCTCTGCCTGCAGACAGAGCAGGGACGGCTCAGGGGACACGGCACAGGGGCACAGGTGCCTGGACCCCAGGGGACCCCTCCTCTGCCTGGTGGGACCCAGGGCCACGCATGGAAGGACGGGGCTGCCCCAGGAGCGGTGACACACGAGGGCCACGGAAAGCAGGAAAGTGCTTCCCCCCACCGTGGCGTCTGGGCTGCTGGCTCCGTGGCACCAGCCACGGCTGCCTGGTAGCACTGGATGCACGATGGCAGTGGCCATGGCTGCATGGTGGCCATGGCTGCACGGTGGCACAGGCCACGGCTGCCTGAAGGCAATGGCCACAGCTGCCCGAAGGCAATGGCCACGGCTGCCTGGTGGCCATGGCTGCCCTGGAGGCCCTAGTTTCTGGTAGCCATGGCTGCCCAGTGGCACCAGCCACGGCTGCCCGGTGGTCCCGGCTCTCGGTGGTCCCAGCTGCCAGCCCCCACCGTACCTCCAGCTCCCGCAGCCGCTGCAGGAGCTCATGGCTGGTGCCCGTCTCGCCAAGTGCCACGGGGCTCCCGTCTCCCGGCGCCTCGGCCACGCTCTCCGACATCGCTGGCTGCAGGGGGACGCACGTCAGGCCGGGGTCCCCGCTGGCCGGCACTGCCAGGCCCTGGGCAGCCCGGACCCCCCTTACCTTGCTTGGGACGTCCCCAGCCCCGTCCCTCCGCAGTGTCACCTGTGGGGGAGAACGGGGCTGAGGTGGGGGACGAAGCCTCGGGGGAGCCCTGGGGCCAAGCCCTGACCCCCACCGGCACCAGCACCCGGAGCCACAGGGACCCCTCCTGCTGCCCCAGCCACCCATGTCCCTTCCCGGGGCGTGCAGGGACCCTGGGAGGAGCACCAGCCCCGAGGCACCGGGATGCACAGCACCCCCGGTACCGGCACCAGGGCACCGGGATGCACAGCACCCCCGGGGCTGACACCAGCCTCGGGGCACCGGAATGCGCAGCACCCGGTGCACAGGACCCCCGGCGTGCAGACGGGCCCCCCCCCCGGCTCTAGCCCCGGTACCGGACACCCCCGCTTCCCCCGGGGCTTCCCCGGCGCCGGTGCCTCCCCGCACCGCTCGCCCCATGCGCGCCGGAACAGGGCCGGCCCCGAGCACCGGGCACCGGCATCGGCCCCAGCCTGGGCCCCCCCCGCCGCGCTCCCGCCCCCGCCGCGCACTCACGCCCGGGGCTCCCGGCGGCGCCGCCCGTCCCCGCTCAGCGCGGCCCCGGGACCGGTCCCGGCGGCGGCGGCGGCTCCATCCCGACCCGGCCCGGCCGCGCTATTGTTGGGAGGCGGCGGCGGCCCGGCTCCGCCTTCCCGCCGCGGCCGGGGAGGAGCCGGGGCCGCCGCCGCCGCCGCCCCCGGTGCGCGGCTCCGCCAGCGCCAGCCCTGGGCAGGGAGCACCGGGGAACCGGCACGGGGGATCCGGGGCACCGGGGACCCCCGGGAGAGGCGGCACCGGGACACCGGGCATCCCGGGAGAGAAAGCATCGGGCATCCCCATTGCGGCACCGGGCACCCCCGGGGGTACAGGGCACCCCACGGAGAGGGACCCCTCTGGGGCACCCAGCACCCTTTGGAGAGGGACCCCCAGGACCCTGGACACCCTTTGGGGAGGCCCCCGGGGCTCCAGGCACGGAGCCGTGCTGTGGCTCCAGGCCGTGGCCCCCACCCTGCACCCCAGGAGCTGGGCAGGGGTTGGGGTTCACACGGGGCCACGCGGCTCCAGCTCACCCAGACCCGGCGGGGGGGTTCAGCGGTGCAGGGGGAACCAGAGGGGACAACGGGAGGGTCTGGGTGTGATGGAGGTGGCGAGGCCGGGAGGGAGGTCACTGGAAGCAGGCGAGGTTGGGGTGCATGCAGCGCTTGTGACAGCCCTGTCCCCTGCCGGGGACCCCACATGGCTGCCCCATGGGTGGGAGTGCTGGGGGCCGCCAGACGGCCCCGGAGCAAACTCTGCCACCTTCTCCCACCCAGCGCAACGACAGCAGCAAAAACAACCGGAGCGCCAGTATTTACAGCCCCCATCGGCGCAGCGGGGACGGGTGCAGAGAGGGGCTGTGGGATGCTCCCCGCGTCCCCACCAAGCCCCAAGCCAGCCGTCCCCAACCCGATGTGCTGCGTGACCTTGGCCACACACCCTGGGACCCCGCTGGCACCATGCACAGCAGCACCGTGCACCCTCACCGGCACACGCGGCCGGACCTCGCACGTGCTGTCCCTGTCCTCCTGCAGCCCGCAGGGCCAGCAGCAAACCCAGGCGGGTCCCCAGGGCGGCCCATGGTGCCCGTGGGCTCGTGGGCCCCCCTCGCGCTGCCCCCGGCGCAGGAAGCGGCCCCGGGGCCGGCGGCTCCGGCTGCGTCACGGGGGGAAGTGAGGCTCTGTCTGGAGGGGAAGAGCAGCCCGCGGCCCCCCCAGGCCCCACCAGCAGGGCATGGCCAGGGGGGCCCCGACAGATGGACGGCGCAGCCATCCCCTCCCCCAGCACAGGGCCCCGCAGGGGCAGCATGAGGGTCCCTGTGGGGAGGGGGATGCAGCTCCAGCAGAGCCAGGGGCACCCAGAGCCCATGTCCCCCTCCCCAGTCCCCCCTGGTCACCCTGGGCCAAGGGACAGCAGCCGCTCGCACCCGCCGCCCCAGGCACCGCGGGGACACAGCACGTGCCCAAACCACGCGGCTGTGGACATGCCAGCACGGCAGGGAACAGTCCCCTGCACCCGGACCATGGTGCCACGGCACGGCCGCAACAGGCTGGCCTTGGCCTGGCCCCACACCAGGGTCCCCACCCCAAGCCCGGGGACATGGGGGTGACAGCCCCAAGTGTCCCCAACCCAGCTGGGCTGCAGGGGCTGGGCTGCTCTTGGGGCAGCCAGGACACAATGGGGACAGTGGGGACAGCGGGGATGCCACCGGGGACAGCGAGGACACCCCGGGGACGGCCAAGGATGCACCAGGGACAAGTGGGATGTGCTGGAGAAACAGCCTTGGGGTAGCAGGGACACGTTGAGGACAGCTGAGACTCACCAGGGACACACCAGCGACAGCCAGGATGCAGTGGGGACACTGGGGACATACCAGGGACAGCCAGGATGCAGTGGGGACACTGGGGACAGCCAGGATGCAGTGGGGACAGCAGAGACACATGGGGGACAGCCGGGATGTACCAGGGACAGTGGGGACTGGTGGGTGGGATGGAGGACAGTGGGGGACACACCAGTGACAGCCAGGATGCACTGGGGACACTGGGGACACAGCAGGGACAGCCAGGGCACAGCAGGGAGAGACGGGGAGAGAGCCTGGATGTACCAGGGGATGGTGGGGACACACCGGGGACATCGGGGACAGACTGGGGACAGGCGGGATGCGCCGGGGGCACATGGGATGTTCTGGGGACAACAGCCCGGGGACAGCAGGGACATGCAGCCGGGACAGCCGGGATACACCGGGAGGCACCGGGGATGTATGGGGGGCACCGGCCGGGACTCCCCGCACCGCTTTGCCCGGGGGACCCCTGGCCCCGCCGCCCAGGCCCCCCTCCGCGGCACGTTCCGGTGCCCGGTGGCAGCGGGGACCCCCCTCCGCACCGCGGGGCTGCCGGGGTCCCCGAGCTGCGGCCCGACTTCCCCGGGGAGCTCCCGGCGCCGCCGCCGCTCCCCGCCCGCCCTCCCGCCGCGGCGCGGCGCGGCCGGACTCACCGGGGGCTACGGCGGGGCGGCGGCGGCGGCGGCGCGGGGCGGCATGGCGGGGACCGGGGCCGGGGCCGGGACCGGGGCCGGGGCTGGCCCGGCGGCGGCGGCGGTGATGTCATGGCTCCACCGGGCCGGCTCCGCCCTGCGCCCCCGCCGCCGCCAATCCGCGCCCGGGGGCGGCGGGGTGGGGGTGGGGGGTGGGGGGTCCCGTGGCGGCGGGGACGGCGGGTCTCCCGGTACCGCCGCCGCATCCCCTCCCTGGGACCGGGCTCGTTCCCCCGGCCCGGTGCCTCCCCCCACCCCGATCCCCGGAGCTGCCCGAATGGGACCCGGTGCCCCCCGGACCGCGCACAGCGCCCGGCCCCACCCCGACGGGGATACGGCACCGAGCGACCGGGACCCCGCTGCCCCGGGCCGGGACCGGGCCGACCCGCGCCCCACGGAGCCCGCACGGGCTGGGCCCGGCTCTGCTGCCCCCCCCCCCCCCCCCCCCCCCCCCGCCGCAGCCGCCGAGCTCCACGATGTGAAGGACCGAAATAAGGCCGGGGCTCCCACCGGCAGCAGGACCGGAGGTTTGAGGAGCAGAGGGGGTCCCCCTCGCCGGGAGGGGGGGGGGGTTCATCACCCCAGGGCGGCCCCGAACCCCCCCAGGACGGCAACAGCCGCTCCATCCTTCAGCTCTTCCACCACCATCCCCAGCCCGCCCTTGCCGCAGGACACGGGGACACTTGGGCGCCCATCTCCATCGCTTTATTGTGGAGGTTACCCGCGGGAGGGAACCTCCTCCCCCGACCGAAAAAACGTTACAGGGACCTCATCACGCCCCTGGCCTCAGAGCCCCCCAGGACACAAGAGGCACGGACCATTTCCCACGGCAAAGGACCCCCCAACTCCGGTGAGCGTGGAGAGCCGCCCCGTTCTTTCCCCGCCTCGAGTCCCCCTACGGCTTTTGCCCTGGCCAGCCCGGCCCCACGGCGAGGGCAGGCAGAGCCAGGGGAAGGAGGGTCTGGGGTCCCCGCTCTGGAGTTTCAGCCCCCGCCGCTCCAGGAATGATGCCGGCAGAGGAGCTGGAGCTGCGGCTCAGCCCGGTGCTGGGCAAGGACACCGGCACCTGCAGGTTTTCCACACGTGTCCCACCGACGGGCTCCGCCGCGACTCGGCACGAGGGAGGATTCACAAGGGAGGGTAGATGCCGCACGCTGCCAGTGTCAGCTCACGGATGCCGGCTCCAGGCTCCCGTTGGCGGCCGCTCCACGGGCCTGGGCGGAGGAGGCGGTTTCCTCCAGCCGCCTGTCGTCCCTGGGCCCTGGCCGGCACGCTGCCATGGGCAGGTGACTCTGTCGGGGACAGAAAAGGCACGGTGGGCTGGCTGCAGCGGGACGTGCCCAGGCAGAGGCGAGGGCAAGCCCAGCCTAGTGTCGCTCCCACACGAATTGGCCGTTCCACAGGGATGGGAGCGCCCACAGACCGGGAGACGTTTCCTTTGGGCTCCTGCTTGAAACCAACGGCTACAGCAAACCGGTGGTCTTCATTCAGGGCCTGGGGGGGGGGGTGTGGGTGGGTGTGTGTGCGCTCCAGAGCTAGGGTCCCCCCACCCCGATACTTGGCTCCCACCAGGGGGGAGGCACTGCGGGGACTCCTCGGCTGCAGGGACAGCGTCGGAGGGGGTGACAGGGAATGCAGGACGGGGCATCTGAGGACATCTCCAAAGACGACACCCTGTGGGCACGTCCTGAGCAAGCCACAAGCTCCGGGTGGGACACAAGAGGAGCAAGTTGCAAGTGAAAAATGAGACTGAAAAGGAGAAAGCAGAAACCCTTTGCCTAGAAGACAACAGCTTCCCTTAAAATCCCCAGATGGGAGAAAATGGGCTTCCCACAGCGGGTAGTCCCCAGCCTGCGAGACATCGCCACCGCGTCCCAGACAGCTCCCGCGACACCCGTCCCACGCACAGGAAGAGGGTGGCACCGAGCCACCCACAGAGAAGAGGCGACTGCCCATCCTCCGCCGCTCCCCGGGACCGGGCTCTGGCTCCCACGCCCTCAACACTCCCAATACCATCCAGACCGTGGGCGTAGCACGGGTCCGAATTCCGCTGCATGGGAGAGCAATCCCCTGAGGGCCTGGCTGCGTGGTGGGAGGGCAAATGGAGACTTGTCCCCCCAGGAAGACACATCCTCCAGCTCACCGCAGAGCCCCGGGGGGCGGTGGATCGCCCGGAGCAGGAGCTGTGCTACTGCTGGAAGCCCCCGGTGCGCTCTCCCAGCCGTACCTGCGCAGGCAGCTCGGCCGGAGGCTCGGCAGCCGGGGAGAAGACAAGGGCAGAGGAGCTCCCTCTGTCCGTCAGCGCCATCTGCGGAGGGATGCCTGGGTGGGAGGGCTCCTCCAGGGCCAGTATGTCTATGGGGGCCTCGGCAACGTCTCTGAGGGACTGATCGAGGGCCACAGAAGGATCAAAGAGCAGAGGGGACGGGGGACACTGCATGCCATCGCCCACCACGTCCAAGTCCTAGGAGAGAAAACACGGGGAGGGGCTCATCAGCAGGAGGGGTCCCGAGGAGCCTCTTGGGAGACAGAAGCACGAGTCCTCACAGCCTTTCTCCGCTACCCCCTCGAGCAGCAGGGCAGGAGCGGGCAGCAGGCCACTCTGCTGCTTTACAGGCAGAGGAGGAGGAAGGCAGAGCAGCGAGCACCGTGCCACCGGGCCCCTCAGCCTCGGCAGCTGGGAATGCAGCTACGGGGACCTCCTCCAGAAACGGCGTGATCCAGGCTGGGGGTGCCGCACTCCCACTGAAAACAAGGTGTGGGGCACAAGGTCCGGAGCCCAGCGTGACGTGCCGCCCCCGAAGCATCCCTGCAGCAGCCAGGAGGGCTGTGAAAGGGTCCGATCCTGCCCTCCTCAGGACACCCAGAGCAGTCACCCCTCTCCCAGGATTTCACCCGACCCCCTTTGCTTGCCCTGACAGAACGTATTGGAGTGGACGGTCTCTGGCTTACTCCTCCATCTGCCCTGCTCGCTGCCATCTGCTGCGTGCGTGGATAACCCCGCTGACGCCAGAGGCTGGGATTCCTGTGAGGCTATTGTTAGAGGACGGGGTTTGTTTTGGCTTTGGAGGGTGTTCCGACATCAAGGCAAGATGCCTGCGACTCACGAGTGGCACTCCACCAGCCTAGCGTGACGCGAGATAAAACACAGATGCCCTACACAGCCGTAGCTCCGAATCTCTCCGAGCCAAGGACGGAGGGCTCTCGCAGGGTGTCTGCGGTTACATCCACGCACAGCTCGGGGCACAGGGCAGGAGCAAAGCACCCAGGTTCCTGCCTGAAGCACCCGAAACCCCGCACGGGGCGGGGGACCCTCTCGAAGGACAGGCTGGGGGAGAGAAACAGTCACGTTTTTCATTTCTGACCTGAAAAAAAACCCACCTCTCCCACAAAGGCTCTTTTTAACAGAGCGCAGCGCGCTGGCTCTGCCCCACAGGAAGGAGGGCTGGGATCTGGTCCGATGCCCACCGAAGGCAGGGGGAGTGTTCCCTCGACCCCGGGGGTGCTGGGCCCAGCCTGACCCCACAGCAGCAGCACTTGCTCTTCCTGTGTTAACGCTGTGGCTGCTGCCATTCCTGGGACTCCACAGCTGCTGGCCATCCCTCCTCCACCAGCAAAGTCTGAAGTGGTTACGATATTTACCTCCTGATAGAAGTGCTCAAGAACCTCAGGGGCATCCGAATACTAAAGCAAGTGACGCCTCGTTCAGAGGAGCGGCTCCAAACGACTGCAGTATATTTTTGTTTAAACAAATTTCAGAGGATTTTAAGCATGTAGGCTTAACACGCATGCAGGACATCAGAATAATCTGGGGATTAAAATCCTCACGTACTCCTCATGGGAGAGAAGAGGGAGAAAAAAAAATCCTCTTTTTAAAAAGCCCCTAAATATAGGTTTAAACGGGAGCACAGCCCTTCTAAAGGGGCAGTCACCAACCCTACAGAAACAAACATCTCCCAAACCTTTCGCATTCCTGCACGTTCTTCAAGAGACTCTCCTTCCCCAAGCCAGCAAGAACAAAAATAATTTTACATTATCTGTGCTGGGGAGGCAGTGCTTTACATGACATCCATGCGTGCTCCACAGAAAGCACCGGGTCTGCTGCACTGCAGCCCGCTCCACGAGCATTTCAGTGTGACTTCATGGCATGTAACCAAAACAGCAATATTCAGGGGAAGCTTTTCTGCAGGACACGTTGCTTGCACACCACGGCCTAAAGCACACTGCACAACTTACATCGCTGAACTCCAGGGGCAAGCTCTCTGTGGGCTGGAGCTCAGCAGCGCTCAAGTACAGGTCCGTGGGGGCAGCTTCCAGCTCCTCAGGGACAGCCAGCACCTGCTCGGGTACGTACATCTGCGGAGGCAACCGGAGATGGAGCGGGCAGCACGGATCCTCGGAGAGGCTCACGGGAACTGGCTTGTTGCAGGGCACTTCCTCGGAGCCTTGACACGGTTTAAACAGAGTCTGATTAGTGTCCTGACAGATGTCTGGGAAGATGTGGTCAAGGGAAACCTGCACAGCAGACAAGCTACAGACGGACACGCATCCAGAGGCATAAACGCTCCCCCCTCACCCACCACCCTCCAGCAAACGGTGTTAAAAACCCCATACATTTCTCCGAGGGACTCCAGAGTTGCACCTCGACTGCCCGGCAGTGTGGATGACGTTACTTGCATGATGGCAAACGGGGACAACAGCGACAGCCTCCCAGTGGGGGCTGGGAAACGGAGCTGGATCCCTGTAAAGCACTCGCAGATCCTCAGATGGAAGATATTACAAATGCACAGGCTTACTTTTAGTTGCAGACATCCATTTAAAAGGCATTTGCACAGGCCTTAACATCTAACACGCAGCGGAGATACGAGCACACACAATGCTTTTTCCACAGCCAGGAGTTTAGTTCCGGTATTTCTATCTTCCCAGTGCATTTTCCTTCCCAATGGAAAACCTATTCCTGCCAGAGGTGTAAATGGGATTTCCTGCCTTTAATCACAAACAGAAACTCTGCTCCAATTGCATCGCGCTTGCAGAGCAATCCACCAGCAGAGAGTAGCTACAGACCAAATCCCATCCTCTTCCAAGAGCCCTGCGAAACTACAGACGGACCCACCGCTGAGGCTGCACCAGGGTCTGCATAAACAACATTTTACTGACAGTCGTGAAGTTTCTACTTACTGCTGCAAGGAACAGCTGAGATTGTGTCACCCAGTGAGGAGAGTGAGGCACAACCTCCACGCAGGCGACAATCTGGAGCTGGGGCCAAAGCAGATTTCAGGTGTCGATCAAGTCTCTCAGGTCAGATACCTCAATATCAAACCCACCCAAACAACTGCCCAGCTGTTCTCGACGTTTGTGGGTTCATGCCACAGCTTCCTCTTCACACAGTGCAGTGTGGGAGAGGAAAAAAAAAGCCCAAACTTCCAAACCCACATAAACTGGCAAAAGGCGCCAAGTTTAACCCAGTTTCTTAAGCTGTCTAGGTTTCAGATTTATCCTTTCCTCCTCTCCTCCCTGCACCGAGGCAGCTGTGAACGCGCCGATACGACTTCCCGGCAGGCTGTGGGGAGCCCGTAATCTGTGCTAGCAGCAACGGTACGGAGCTCAGCCCAGAGGAGCCAGATCTCTCAGACACTCAAGGGCAGATGTGGTGAGGAAAGCGCCTCTGTATGAACAGCAGGGTGGGGAAGCCAGATTTTAATCTCTCTGAATGACTCCCAGATCAAGCGCCGACTTTATTGGTAGCCAAAAAGCATGGATTGCCAAGATGACCAAATCACATGCTCCACCTGGAGCCCAACAGCCCAGCTGGGTTCGGTCCCTTTAATGCATTGTCACAAACAATCCAGCTCCTGAAAAGCAAACAAAGCCCAAGAGCCTCCCGACAATGCACAAAGCAGAGCAAACTGCAGATGTTATCGGCTCAGCGGGGCTAACCAAAGTAAAATCTTGTTTGTGTCAGTGAAAGTCAGCTGACAGCTCGGACGTAAGGAAATCAAACCTCGTTTTTTCCACTCCCTTCTCAGCCTGCCCTGCTCAAAGCGAGTCAGCTGCAAACAGCAACTTGCTCAAACCGTTTTATAGGTATTTATCCTGTCTTTATTTTGAAGCATATGGTCACTAGAGAGAAACCAAGGCACCTTCCTGCTACCCGGGCTGCTCCCTGCACATACCTGGAGTCGAGTCTGCCAACTTCAGTAACAAAACAGAACGAAGAGCTCACACAAAACAACGAGCTCCTCCTCCCCCTGGGCTGCCAGCTCTGCTCTGGGACCCAGCACCAGAACTTCTCCTGACTCACACCAGCAACAGCTGCTAATGCAGCTCCGGCACAATCCAAACCTGCTCCTGGACACATCCACCCAATCCCATTTAGGCAAGAGCTGTGCAGGGGCAACGCTCGGTTCGTGGATCCCGTGTTGGGGCGCTGATCCCCGAGCTGGGGGGATCCCAGTGGAAATTTCAGTGCTAGCCCTCAAAAAGCCGAGGCCGTTTCAGGAGGTTGAACAGCTCAAGGCTGTTCACACACACGTGTGCGAACCTTTCAAGGAGTAAAAGGAGATTGAGCTGACCCATGGCAGCCCCAAACAGGCTAGGAACTACTCCCTCATTCAGATCCTCCCAAAAATCACCGAGCACGTGCTTCAGCAGTCAGACACCCTTTTCTACAAACATCCCTCACAGCAGGACTCATACCGAGAGCTCACAGACCCTGCTCAGGATGACTGCTGGCACCCAGCACCTGCAGCCAAGAGCAGACTTGCTTCTATCCCCTTTTCACATAGCCAGAAACCATCTCGAGCCTCCCTCGGACTTTGTGAGGTTCCCCTGTCACTTCCAAGTGAACTAGCCACCCCGTTCGGATGCTCTGGATCGGCCAGCGTACCACAGGAAGGCTGCAGCGGGACCTGCCCGGGCAGAGGCGAGGGCAAGCCCAGCTTTTTGTCGCTCCCACACGAATTGGCCGTTCCATGGGGACGGGAGCGCCAACAGACCGGGAGACGTTTCCTCTGGGCTCCTGCTTGAAACCAACGGCTACAGCAAACCGATGGCCTTGATTTAGGGCCAAAGAGAAAAAAAGGAGGATCAAACACACTTCAGACTGCCAGCAAACAGTCAGGAGCGCAGCCCAAGGCAGCACAGGCAGATCAAAGGATACGCGTGAGGCAGTGCCTGGTCATCGGAAGGGACTGGTTGGAGCATCGGACGTCGTCGACAAAGGCCAAGCACCTCTGGCTGGAGCGGGTGGTGTGCGCCTGCAAGTCCAAGAGAAGAGCTCAGAGCTGCGCTGGAGAGTCGTCCGGCTCTGTTCCAGAGAAACCCCCTCGGCTATACAACACTTGCGTCCTGCTTTCAAAACACGCCAAGACCAAACTCTCAGTTCCACTCCAGCAGAGCCTCGCTCCTCATTATGTCCTTCCCATTCAAGCTTTTATTAAACAGAGCTGAGACAATGAGGCACGACTCGATTTCAATAGGAAGAACTTCACCTCAGAAGTATGTCTCAAAGAACGAGGTTTCTCAGACTCATCTTTCAAATTTCAGAAGTCAGTTAAGGGAACGCTTTGCATTTTAAAATGGTTACAAAGAAATGGCTGCACACAGCTTCAAATTTAGTTTCACGTGTGATGCAAGGGGCCTGCCTTTCGGTCCCCACAGGTCTAGGAGGAGTCTGGTTTCACCACTATAAGAAGTATTTCCCCCACATTTTTCAATGATGAAAATCAGGCTACCTTGTACTGAGCCCTCGCTTTCAAAAGGGAAAATTCTCCAACCCTACACTTTAACTTGTGCAGTTCTGGTGCCCATTTTAAATGACTCCAGGAAGCCCCGATGTTTCGGCCAACGTGTGGATACCGAGGGTGCTGGCCAGGACCAGATCTTTATGTCCTTGCAGAAAGGGCATGTTACAAGGGGCGCTCCGGCAGGGCCAGAGCGCACCTGGCCCGGGATCGCTCCCAGGAAGGGACGAGAGGAAAGACCCAGCTTCCAAGCGAGGCTGTAACTCCAGCCATACCCAGTCCCCGAGCTGCTGGACGCACCTGCTGGGCAGCGCCATCGGTCGCCAGCATCCTGCGCTCCTTCAGCTGCCGGTGGAGCAGGGCCTCCACGCCGTAGCGCTGCCGGTAGCGGCGCAGGCACTTCAGGCGCTTCAGGTTCTCACGTTCCTTGGCCATCAGCCCCTCCGGGCCTGTCAGAAGGCTGCTGCCTGCCAGGAGCGAGGGGAGGGGGTCAGAAAATACCACCCCCACCTGCCACATCCTTCCATTTTTTTTTTTGGTATCGAGAGCCAAAATCAGCTGTCGAGCGCTCCAACAGCTGACTAACGACACAGATGTCAACGCACGGAGCGAACGAGCAGCGAGAGTTGCTCGTATAAACAGGAAGCACATCTTTCAGTTACATAAGAGGATGACAAAGCAGACTCCATCCCAAAACTCATCCCAACTGCTCTGTGCACACGAGGAGCCGACTGAATATTTTTAAGCATCTTTTAAAATAATTTGGCCACTCAAAAGTCTATTGTGATTTCTGCAGGCAGAATAGCAGTTTGTCAAATTTCAGCTTGCTCCTGTGCAAGTTCTGGAAGCTTCCAGTAAGCACTCCCAGCTGTAATTACAGGGCAACGCTCAGGATCTGCTTTTCTATTACTGGTTTGCTAAAAAGAGTTCTACAAAATTGTTATGTACCAAACTTCCAGTTATTTTTATTTGAGACCGAGCCGTATTATGCCATTTTCCAGGATGAGCTATTATAAGACCATGCTAGAGAAAGCATTCTTTGCACTGCAATACTTGCAACCAGTTATACAACCCAGCTCTGCCTCTGCTGAACTACGAACTCCTGCCTCCAAGAGCACGTTCCGTACAGGGAGAAATCCAACCGAGGCAGAAGTGCTTTTGCAAGGCAAAGGTGCACCCCTGCTAAGGAGGAGTACGTCATTACAGCAGTACTGGTGTAACAACTGAAACAAAACTTCTGCCGATACAGACAGGACCTTACAGATGAATAAATTTTTTTGTTTATAAAACCAAAAACAGGAAATCCCATACAAAAAAAAAAAAAAAAAAAAAAAAGAAAAGAACTTTTGCCTCAGAAGTAAACTTTGTAGTCTCATTTCCTGACAACACTGCAAACTTTGAAGAGCAAAGAAATCCGGCAACCTTTCTAACCCAAACGATACCAATCTCCAGGCATGAGGCCAGCCACAAAAATACCTTCTCTAACTGACTTTCAGTCCTACGGTAATTCTCACCCTTACCGAGACAGCACTGCTCTGAAGTCTGCTTCTACAAAGGGCAAAAAAAACCCATTTTTTTTTTAAATGTAGAGTTCTGCATGTGTTTTAGAGAAGCGCCGTGCCCTCAGCCAGACGAATACGGATCAGTGACTACCTGTACCAGTACTTGCCTATGGCTTCATGTTCTCCCTTGCGGCTGTGCAGGTATCGGCGCTTCTTCTCCTTCAGAAGGTGCTGGAGTCGTTTGAACTGGTCAATGTAGAGAGACTGCAGGCGGATCAGCTTCTCTCGCATGATCAAAGCCACCTCCTCAGCTGTGTACACGCCAGCATGCCTGAAAAACACCCCCACAGACAGGGTGAAGTTTCTAAGGGTCCCTCGGGGCTGTTCTCCTGGCCGAATGGCACGGACGTTATCAGAAACACGGGCTGAGCAGGGCTGGGTTAGACAGATCAACGGGTGACGAGCAGAAATACTGATTTTTACAGATTTATTTTTAATTTAAGAGATCACCCAGAGACTGCTGCTGAACGGACCACTCCACACTGAAAGAGGATGACCATCAAATACTTCCCAGAAGAACCACCAGGTCCAAGACTTACAAGCATTCACACCTAGCAACTCACCAAGGATCAAAGTCCAACTGCGACACCATTAATAACGTCACCTCTTTAACATAACCGCCATCTCCTCTGGTACCACACTGAGCTCAGAACGCTCCGCACGCTACACGTGTGTAAGCAGCCTGCAGCCACCAGCATCCAACTTACTTCAAGGGATCCTCCTGGTCGCTATCGATGCTGTCAGCCTCGCTGTCCGGGTCCCCTCGCCACGTCTGGTCCACTGTGATAGGGTCCTGCTCGCCATCGCTCCAGCTGTCCTCATCTGAAAAGACAAGTCACCCTGAGCAATAGGACACTGCCCTACGTCCCAGCGCTCGCCGCTCTGGCACAGGGCAGCCGGGGACCCCGGGAGCTCGGCTCCACGGCCGCACGGAGGTGAACCAGCTCTGTCTCTTGCCAGGAGAGACTTCTCCTCCCCAGCACAGTGTGAGCCAGCGACATGGAACAACGGGAAACCCACCAACTCGGCGCAGCCAAAACACACAGCTCCTGTGGGGTGGCGCTCCTGCCTACCTAGGAACCACGAACTGCCGGCTGGCCCCACCAAGCGACCCTGCGAGATGAGAAGCTCAGCACTGAGCCAGCGTTTGACAGGCAGCGCTAGAGACTAACCCAGCAAAGAAGGAAGCTAGCTAACATTTCTACTCTGTGACTGCAAGGGAAGAAAACCTGCAGGATTTTGGTCTGGTGGTGTGAGTCGTCTACAGTCAGTGGCAGGCGAGACACACCAGGGTTTGCAGAACACAATCTTTTACCCACGGACCCCTGGGATCTTTTTTTCACTGATTTAAGAAGTGATATCCTTGGCATTTCCACGCAGAATGGAGAACTCCAGGTCCTCTCTCACCGGTTTTCACTTTCAATTCTTACCTAGGATCCGACTGGCTTCGCTGCGGCTGCTCTCTGCGGTCTGGGAGCCCAGCTCTGTTTTGGCGTAAGAGCTAAGCTGGCAAAGGAGAGTCTCGCTTACAGGCCCAGGATTGGACTTCTTCATCTGAGCTTGGAGCGCCAGAGTGTTCCTACGGGCATGCTCCGCACAGAACGACGTGCTGCGAGAATAAATCACAAGCTTGTTACAACTCCAAGCCCTCAGCCAGCAAAACGAACAAGCGATACAGTGAGAAACGTTCCCTGGCACCTGGAAAGCACATCCCCTCCACAGCTCTCTCTCAGAGAGAGCCGCTGGCTGCAGGTACAGCTTGGAAATGCCAGAGAGCCCTGGGTGGCTCGCAGACCACACACCACCGCTGAAATGCCACCTCTGGCACTGGAGCCAGCAGCCACATGGCACAGCAGCAGCGAGAGAAAAGAGCTTTTTACTTAAAGCCACTGAGGTGAGCTCTTCTGCTTCCAAACATTCACACTGGACTCTCAGTCTCCACACAGAGCACGCTGGCCCACATCGGATGGATCCTTTTTATCGCAGAGGGACCAAGGGCAGAATGAAGACTATCAGCGTCCACATCCCCGTAACCTCTGAGAATGAAACACGGGTCGATGCTCCCATAAGGGAAACTGTGCTCTGCTGTCATGCTTACTGAATGTCGAGAACTGTTCTAGGTCCTTCCATTCATAGCAGTCAGAACATTTTATATGCATCAGAGAACAAGAAGCACAACCAGGTCATCAACTCCACCTAACACACGACCAGAGTGTATGTGCTGAGGATTATCCGTAAGCACAGACAGCGGCAAGTTAAATTTGCTGGGCTGAGCGGAGGTACGGCACCACGTGGGTGCACATACAGCTCTTACGCTCTTACAAAGGACCTGGATCACTGCAGCCACCTTCTGATGGCAGAGGGCAGCAGCCCGACAGTCCTGCAGGACCAAGACGACTCCACGCAGTGTCCAGCACTCACAGTCTTTTTCTAGCTTAAAAACGCTTCAGAAAGAGGGAGCCACTTGTCTGAGGTAACGTAACTGCAGCAGCTGAATCGGGAGGACCTTCTCCTGCCCGTTTTAATTCTGTATGATGGAGAACCAGGAGAAAGAGGTACTCACCCATCCTTCTTCTCTGGTTTGGGTGCAGCGTTGGGACACCGCTTTCCATTCTTTGTTGAAACATAGCTGCACTGCTTGAAAGGGGCACTCCTGTCTTCAAGAATGTGCTTAATACAGAACTCCTGCCCCTCCAGCCGCGGCTGGGAGCACTGGCGGTGAGTGAAGGCACATGACAGAGGCTCCTGCGGCCGCGGCACAGGAGTAAGGCGTCCTCGGCTTGACGGCAAAACATGGATCCGAATTCTGTTCATGCCAACACCTGCTCGAGAGATGCAGGCTAGTTAAAAGAAATGAAACAAACTACTGATAAAAAGAAAGAGGAGCAGCATCTGCTAACGCATCTGAATAAAGCTCTTTGACCCCCTTGAACAGGCGGGAGATGAAGTTGCTCCTATAGAGATAGTTTCTTCCAACGCCTGAGGAAACTTTTGGCTTTGCAGCAACCCCATTTCTGCACAGAATGAAATACATCTCACTCACCTGAGCTACCAAGCAGCAACGTCCATGCCAAGGTGTGGGCACAACAAGCGCTGCTGCCTGCCAGCATTGTGGCCGGGGGGGGCTACACGTCCCAGAGGTGCCCCTCTACCCCCCCCCCGCCCCAGCGCAGGACCCTTTCCTCCCAGCGCACGAATCCCACAGCTCCACACCCTCCCGGGGTACAGCGCTCCCTTCCAAGCGCAGCCCACCAACCCCACAATGCCCAACACAAACCCCATCCCTCCATGGCATCCCCTGTCCCCCAACTCGCGGCCCCTTCCTCAGCGGGCAGGCTCTCCCAACCCTGCCCCCCCGCCGTGCTTCCCACAGGCCCAGTGCCCACCCCAGCCCTGCACCCCCCCCCCCCCCCCCGTGCGCTGCTCACCAACTCCACAGCGCCCAGTACAGGATCCCTCCCGCCCAGCGCAGCACCCGTGCACGACCCCCTCCGCCCAGTGCACCCCCCTCCCCCGCAGCTCCTCAGCGCGTGGCCCCTGCTCCCGGTGCCCATCCCCGCTCCCGGTGCCCATCCCCGTGCGGGCCGCCGCCCCCCCCCCGGTGCCGGCGCGGACCCCTCTCCGCCCACGCACGTGCTCCGCCGCCCAGGCCCCGCGCATGCGCAGTCGCGCCGCCCGGCCGCCCCGGCGCCGCCATTTTGTCCGCGGGCGGCGGGCGTGAGGGGCGCTCCCGAGGGGAGCTCAGGCAGCGCGGCCGGAGCGGAGGGCGGGGGGGGGAACCGCCCCCCCGGCCGGTGCGGGGTGGAGGGGCCCCGGCGGAGCGCGCAGGTGTCGCGGCGAAGGGCTGCGCGGGCGCCACTCGGGGCGGGCGGCGCCGCCGCCATCTTACCTCGCTGCCGCCCCGGCCTCCCTGCTGCCTCGCCGCGCACCCGCCCCGCCACCTCACTGGCCCGCCCGGCCGCCAATCCGCGACAGGCGCGGGGGCGGTGCCGCGCGCGGTTGGCCGAGCTCGCCGCCACTCCGCAGGGACCAGCCACGCCTCAGGGAGTCACGTGAGGGCGGCGCGGCGGGAAGCCGACACGTGGGCGCGGCGGGACCGGGGGCGCACGGCGGGGACCGGGGCGCCCGTGGGTTTGCCAGCCCCGAGCGAGGGAGGGGAGACGGGAGCGGGTTTGTGCTTTGGCCCCGGGAAGGCAGAAGCTCCCGGTAGCCCCAGGGACACCGGCTTGGTCCCAGGGCACCAGCCGGGGGCCAAGAGCCCCCCCCCCCGGCTCTACCCCGTGTCCTCCCCCCCCCTCCCCGGTTTCCCGGGACAGCTGCAGAGAGACATTGCTCCCCGCTGATTAACGGAAAGGGAAGAACGAGCAATTCACCGCAAACCCCGACAACCCGGGAGCAGCCAGCCCAGCCGCCGAGAGAGGCTCCAAAAGGAGTGAGGGACAGGCCTTTGCCGGGAGCCTGAAACCTAAAAACCGAACCCAAAACCGCAGGGGGCGGGTTACCGATGGCAGAGGCGCTGGCGAGGGTCAGCAGCACCGACTGCTCTTAAAAAACAAGCTTGACATAGAACAAGTTTCACAAAACCATACGGAGACAGTACATTTATTGAAGGTTGGAAAAGTAAAGTCTGATAACAAAGGAAATCGGCTTTTCCGAGACATTCAACCAAAACTCAGGCGGCTGCCCTGGTCCAGGGTTTAGGGTCATGGAAAAAGCTCTTTCCAGCTCGGCTGCGAGCAGCCATGTGCCAACGGGATCCCCTGGAATTGCTGCCCCGGGCACGGTGACCCTTCCAGCCATCCATCCTGCACGGTCTCGTCCTACGTCCCAGCTGGGAACGCACCACGCGGCTCCTCCCCAGATCGACCCCTGCACAGCCACGGACCGAGTCCACCAACGCATTCCAACACCTAAACCCAGCTCTACGCGTGCCGGCGGCACCACCCGCGGCAGGACCCAGCCAGCCAGCTCCCAGCACAGAGCTGCTCTGCCCCGGCAGGTGCCTTCGGGCACAATCCGACCCCACGTACAAACCCCTTGGCTCAGCAGCACTCATCCCTGCCGGCCATGGGCAGCTCCTCTGGACTCTCTCCCCCGCAAAAAGCGGCCATGGGGGGCAGGCGCTGGGCCAAGCGCCCTCCATCCATCACCTCACCCTGGCTGTTCCAACGCCAGCCGCCCCGAAACGCCACCGAAAGCCCCCAGCAGCTCGGCCCACGTGCTGCCCCTGAAGCCCCACCACCGCCGGGGTTTCCAGCAGAAGCGGTGGGACCTGCAGGAGGGGAGCGAGGGACGGAGACGGGATCCCAAAACCAGAGCAGCAGCTTTTGGAGCGAGGAAAACAGACCCACAGCAGGTAGAGCAGCTCCCATCACCCCGTGGTCGCAGCAGCTGGTATTCCCTCACCTCCCCAATCCGAGCGGCCTCCGGTCCCTGCCCTCCCCTCGCACCTCACTTCCTCCCCTCCATCCCTCAAAAGCTCCTGAACCCACTTTCTTGTCGCCAACAGCTCGAATGGAACCGCCCGACAAATCCACCCCAAACCCTCATCGGGGTCCCCCCCGCAGCACCACAAAATTAAAATGAACAAAACACTAAGATATAAGTTACTGCTTAAATTATTTGTAAAACATCTTAAATTTTCTGTGACATATTTTAAATACCCGCCAGGGCTCCCCCACAATGCGTGTTCCCCAGAGAGGGCTTCGGTTCCAGCAGGGACAGAGCCCACCACTAACTGGAAGTCAATAGGGGAGGGAGCAAGGAACACAGAAAGGGTTTCTTATCCTTTCACAGCTTCAACAACTCCGCGCTCTAAATATCAATAATAAAAGTTATATTATAATAAAATAGTTCTTCGTGAGGCAGTGGAGATCGAACAAGCCCTTTCACGCCCCCGCAGGGGCAGCCCAGGTTTGGGCTTGGGCTCTGCACAAACTCAGTAGTAAAAAGGGGCTTTACTTGGGGAGAGGGGGGAGCGGGGGGGGCGGTTCTGAGGGCAGGGGGGGTGGTCGGGGCTTGTCCGTGTTGGCGGCAGCTCTGGAGCTGGTGGAAGCCCGGGGGTTCAAGAGCTCGCCGTAAGAGTGGAAGTCAAAGGCAGGGGGCTGGGTGGGCTGCATGCCCTGCGCGCTCAACAGCGAGTGCAGCATGTTGACCGTATCCTGGTAGTCACTGGCCTGGTTGGCGTTGTGCCCGTTGGCCCCCGTGGGACCCTTGTCCGATTTGCTGTGGGTGCCCCGGGCTTTGTTGGCCTGGGGTAAGGGGAGGTTGCCCGCATCCGAGCTGTGCCCTGGGAGGTGGGCCGCCCCGGGGAGGTGGGGGTAAGGGAACGGCATGCCGGGGCCTTTGGAGGCTTTGCTGACTTTGGGCTGGTGCTCGTGGGCTGCGGCCATGGCCGTGGCTGCCGCCTCCTCTGGCAGGGGCCTCTTGCGGGAAGAGGCGAGGGGACCGTAGCTTTTGTGGGGCACGGCGCTAGGCTGGCTGCTGTGTTTAGAGTCCCCTGGCCGCTTGTTCACCACGCTGCTGGGGCCAGTGCCAAGCTGGACGTGTAAGTGTTTGTGAGAGTGGTGGTTGTGGTGGTGGTGGTGGTGGTTAGAAGAGTGGCCCTTGTGTTTCTCCTTGTGCTCCCGGTTCTTGCCGCTGCTCTCATCTGAGGAGCCGTGCCTGTCTGCAGCGGTTGGCACCTTGATCCGCATTTTTATCTCCTCCTGCTTGGAAGGGAGCGGCCTATCCCCACCTCCACCTGCCACCGGGATCCTCAGCTTCAGAGCCGAGGCTTTGTCACTCTTTTCAGGGCCGGGAGGGCGCTCAGGGTTCTCCGAGCCACCGATGGGGATTTTCAGGATGATTGGAGAGGGGTTGCTGTCCTGCTGGACTTCCCTCTCCCGCTGCTGCTGGACCAGGAGATTCTGCGCGGCGTAGGCGTACTGAGACCGCACGTTGGCCTCCATGTTCTCCAGCTGCCGCTTCTGTGCCGCCAGCTCCTCGGCGTGCTTGGCCCGGTACTCCTTGAGCGACACTTTGGCCGATGGGGCGTTCTTGCCGCTCTGCTTCTGATAACCAGCGCCATCTTGCTGTAAAGGATGCTCAGCAGCCGACGAGCTTTCGTTAGTCCTGTGACTCTGGCCAGCCTCCAGCTTGGGTGGAGGATGCTGGGACAGCCAGTGCTCAGGCTGGGACATATCCGCACCGCTCTGGTCGCTGGGCGAGTCCGCCGTGGCCGGCAGAGAAGGCCCCGCTCCGGCAGTCGAGGACGTTGACATGCTCATTAACCCAGCAATGTTCATGTCCGAACTATTGTTCCTGGAAATCATGTTGAGGATCGTCTGCTCTGACAGGCTCTCATCTTCACCGTGGTCATCAGCCTTTGACTTCTTGGCTGCTTGAGAGGCCTGGAATAAAAGCAGTGACCGGTCATGTACTTTGGGCTGTCACTCGAGCTGGTTTGATGCAAGCAGCTGACCCTGTACAGTGCAAGCTCTCATTTAAAGACAGATCCACTTTGCCCCCATCTCTCCTTGTGGGAAAAGACCCGACCACTGCAAGTGGGGTTGCAAGAGCAGCTGAAAAACCAAGGTCTCTACAGAGTTAACTCAGAATAGATGAACTCAAGCCCTAAGGCAACATTTTGCAGACGCACAGCGTTCAGACTTCCCCCCACACATGCCCTTCAGACACTGTCTTGCATTGTAATACCAGAGATGCCACACAGCCTCGTGCACACAGAAGAAATCAGAGACTGTGTTCTCCTGCAAGCACCCGCGGTCCAAAGCAGATTCTTACCCGCCAGTTCCGGATGCGTTTAAGCCGGTTGGGAGTTTTCTCAAGGATCTGCAGGAATTCATGAGTCAGTTCTGCAGAGGAAACACAAACCCAGGCAAGAGGGTCAGAGGCGGGCAGAGCAGCACTAATCCATCAGGGCAACCCCCTACTTACTGATGAGTGGAGCTACTGATGAGATGGAGCTACTCCAGGAGGGGAAAATACTGAGAACTAGTATCACTGACCACATTTAAACTCATCTCACTGCGCGCCTTTTGCCATCTCTGTTGTACCATAGAAGCTGCTGCTGCACTGGAAACCTTGGCAAGACCTGAAGTCCTGGAGTCCATGAACTGGCCGGTGGCCGTGTTTGAACGGCAGACCCAGGAACAGAGATGCCAAAATAACGTAAGAGCCTTTGGGGGGAAACCTCGCTCCAAAACTTACCATCTAAGAGCTCCAGAGTTACAGTGCCATCAACGTATTCCCACCAGTGCTTCCCGTCCGTGGAGACTGGGATCTCCCAGTTGGACCACTTACAAGCCAGGTGGATACAGACGCAGGCCACAACGGGAGGGGTGTACTGCAGGCTGAAGGTGGTCAGGTGCAGGCTGACGTCACCAGCAGGGAGAGAGAAACAGAAAGCCATGAACTCCCAAGCCTGAACTTCAGCACTCACAATCGCCCACTGAACAGACGCTGCGCAAGAGGTGGACGTGGTGGGGAAGTCCCTGCCATTCCTCCCCCAGTACAACCCTACTGTTACGGGCGTCTCTATCCCGCTCCACCGATTTGCTTGTTCCTTCCCTGTTCTGCTGCAGATAACTTGGGTCCAGGCAACTCTGTCAGCTCAAGGCTCTGCGGCTCGTGCAGGAGCAGCGAGGCACGCTGCCGCCCCGCTCGAGCCCTCCTCCGAGGGAGAAAGCGAGCGGCTGGGTCGCCTGCCAGCCCCCACCTCTGCTGCGGGCTCTGCTCAATCTGAGAAGAAACTCAGACGCTTCCAAGTGTGAGTCCTGGGATGGCGTTCAAGGAGCAAACTGGCCCTCTTCGGCTTTTAGGAAGGGTCTGGTCTTTCCCAAATGATTTTTAGGAAAAGCACTGAAGCTTCGGCTGTGAATAGCACCATACGCTGGAATGACTCAGGAGCGCCTAAAAGGGAGCCTGGCCGCCTATCAAGCATTTTCATTAGTAAATTAATTTGCCACGTGACAGCTCGGAAGTCAGTGCTGGGAGGTCTAGGTAGCACTGAGAACAGGACTAAGAAAGCATCCTACTCTCTACCTGCAGGAACACCAGGTCCACTAAGCTTTAGAAACCGTGACAGCAAGTTGAGTGCAGGATTTACCCACTGTCACACTCGCGAATCGGCCCTTTCAAGGAGCGCTCGATGGAAATGGTGCCACTGAGCATCTACGTGCAGCCGCAGGATGGCATTATCTGCATTTCTTCGCCATCCTCGGGCTACTTAAATATTTTTCCATCAATGCAACGCAGAGAGACAGAGATAGGCACCTACAGCCAAAAAGTCTGAAACCATTTCACGGATACTGTATTTATCCATACATCCAAGAAGTCAAACCCCAGGAAATTCAGAGCCTTTATCCAGTCTGCCAAGGTAAGAAGTGAAGTTAAGGTGCACAAAGAGCTTTAACCCTGCCCCATAATGATGCCAGAAGGAAATAAAAGTTAAACATCCATAGCTACGCCTGACTAAATCCAGTTCATTGCTTAAGCACCTTAATCAGACGTTTCATGGCATCACTTTAAGGCAAAATTGAGGCTGCCTGGCTACATTTCTTATTTTCCGCCTGGATTTCTTTCAAGTATAACCTTAACTCATAATTCCTTGGTTTTGCAATTATTGCTGCAGGGATAAAACACGCTTCAACCATGCATTTACCCACACGTTACTAACACCACCTTCCCTTTACACTAGTTTATGCAGGAAACCCACACAGTGCCCTTTGGAGCTACAGAGCACCTTCAACAAACAATTCTCCCAGCGTGCTGTGGAGGTGAGCAGGTAACACCTCTCACGGGCAGAGAGGAGAGAAATGACTCGCCCAAGGCCACGCGCATTCACGGCTCGGCCAGGGCTTGGAAGCGTTCTCCAACTCTGCAGCTTCGACCTGTGCTAGCGCCTAAACCATCTTTTTCTCCCATCCTTTCACTTCCGCGAGCTTTTTACAAAACCGTAAGATTTTCCGTGTCCACGACTTGGTCTGTTCCAAACGTTAACTCCGTGATTTGCCTGAAGCTGGTAATTCTGGAAATTACATTTTTAAAAAGTGTCGGAAGTCCCAGCACAAGGGCTGGTATCAGCCTTGCAGTAAAAACCTAGTGACACTACCCAGACCTGTCAAGGTGAAAAAAACTAGGGGCTTTTTTCGTTTCCAAGACTCTGCTTACAGGCCTGCCTGTCCAGTCACACAGGCCAGACAAGGCTATCGTTTTCTCTTGTAACGCCTCACGCCTGCATCCAGCTACCCTTTTTCTTCCTTCATACTCTAGATCAGCCCTCTTTGGGGTACAGACCCTATTTGTTGACAATTTGCACAGCACCTAGTTCAGTGAAAACTCTCTGACACCTAGGTACTAAGCAAGCAAAAAAAGGTATATGCTCATTTCAAGTCTACCTTTTTGTTTTGGTTTGGGGTTGGGTTTTTTTTTTTTAACTTTCACAACTGTCTAACTCCCCATAAAAGAAAGCAGCGAGGTTCCTGAGCATCCCATCTGCCTCGCTTATATGGCTGATTTTGCAGCTGGTTTTGACCGGCAGCTAGCAGGAGAAGGGGTTCCTGCTCTTTCTGAACCAAACCGAGCAATCCCCAGTCGCTCGCAGGCTGACCAACGCCCCAGGGGTCACCAGTAGCACATCTCCTCCAGATAAGACCCTCTGTCAAATATGAATCAATTGTAAAATAATAACCTGTTGGTAGCCATGAAATAGGAAGTTTGGGCCAAGTCCTTGCTGGCTGAAAGAGAAAAGGAAAAAGCAGGGCATTAGTCTGCATATCCTGACAAACATTATTCCATTGTAGTGCAAGAACCACGGGCCTCTCGCCACCACACACGAAATAAGAGAGCCAGCACAGTTCGACTAACTCTACGCCACAGCTAGGATTTTAGAAGTTACTGGACATAGAGCTTCACGTGGTTCAGCAGAGCCAGAACATCGCGTCAGTCACCTGCAACTGCCTCTATTTTGACATTCGTTATGGTTTTTAAGGAGACTGGCTGCAGGCAAGTTCTCGGGCAATCAATCCCAGCTAAACACTACAATGTATTGTCACAGCTCTTCGCTATCAGGCTGAGGTTACACGGAGAAGCCACAAGCACCCGATGTCTGATATCGCTTACCTCGCACTAACTGTGTGCACTTCACCACGTGGGTATGGGGGTGGTCAATAGTGATTTCAAAACCTGGAAGAACACAGACATACGGCCATCAGAAAACCAGCAGCACGCCCCCACGGATCTACGAACCTCACGTTTCCTGCTCCTGGGGGACAAGGCCTTCTCCCCTTCCCTCTTTACAGCCCCTGCTCTCTGCTCGGAGGCAAGCAGGAATAGAGGAGCCCGTTTTCCTGTATCCAGAAGACTCAAGTTCTCCAGTCACAAACCCCGAAGGTCACTGCTGCTGCCAGACCTCCAAGCAGCTAAATGACTTCTGCGCTTGAAAGACCTCACTGAAAACAAAACAACTATTAAGGATTTTAAAAATAGCAGGACAAAGCCTCTTACAGCAGCTGGGAGGAAGGAGAAGACAATGGCATCTGCTCAAAGGAATTTCTGTCACCCAAAAAGCTAAGAGGAAGCAGACGTTTTCCCTTTGAAGGAGCCTACAGCACTGAAGACAACTGAACTTAATCCTCGCTTCAGTTTCCTATTCAGTTTGGGCATTATGTTTTAAAGAAAAAAAAAAAATTCAAATCGGTCCATGTGTGCAACAGATTTGGTTCTTCCCATGCAGAACATTCTAGAACTGGGACGTTAAAAAAGGCAACTGGCGAACCGAGTCGTTGCAGAACTGGGGTCACAGTTTAGCCACTGGCTCGCCAGGCCAGCGCGTGCGACCCATCGACACACCTGCCCCTCCTGTCCCCTTCTGAGCGGGGGACCAGCGGCATTTACTCCGAACCAAGTCAGAAATAACAAAGCTTACTGAGTATTTTGGAGTGGAACGCTATCTACAAACTGCCTCTGAAATGGAACATACGTTAGTAAAAACAAGTTCTAACAGTACATTTTAGAAAGGAACGGGATACTGGATCCAACGGCCGCAGCCCTAAACGTAGGCTCCAGTTTCTACTTTCAAAAAAACCCGCAAAAACTGTTGCTTCCCCCCCCCCGCCTTCATGTTCAGCTATCTGGTCAAAATATTAACTTTCAGCCCAGGTTTTGTTAGACATCTCTCAGTGCAAACTGCTTCCTGGCCACAGGACTAGAGCATTATCAAGTTGAACAGCACAACGGAGGACAGCGACCGGTGTCCAAGCGGTACAAAACCTGTTGGGGGACGGGGGGGAGACGAGCCACACTTCCACGCTTTAATTTCTCTGAGCATTGAACCTGACACAAGTTACACCTGAAAAAACTGATGTTAAAAGGAAAACAGAAGGAGCGGGTGTGAAAAATAGAGTTTGTTGCCTGGACTCTTGCTCTCCCACTGGCCAGCTGTACATCTGCCCTCCAGCTGTGGAGAAGACTGTGCGGTTAGGCTCTCCGCTCTGCGGAACACTCCTGGGTCTGGGATTCGTGTGGCAGCCCGTCCGCTTTGAAAAACTTACCCAGGGTCTGCAGTATTATGCTCTCTAGAATGACCAGGTCTTGGGCTTGTTGCAGGTAAGCCTGGGGTTGAGAGGACAGGCAAGTTACTCACGATGAGGCACTCCGTATAAAGCCTGCACATTTCTAACACCCTTTTCTCAGGGAGGCAAAAATAGCAAAGGGGAATCTTTCTGCCGATCTGCACTGGGGGAACTGGCACAGATTCCCTGCCAGAAAAGAGAAAGCAGAGTGCTGGGGTGGACCCGCTCCCCTGCTAGTGCTTCTGCTAGGGGATGGCTGCTTCGGGATCCACAGTGGCCCTCTCAGTCCTGGTCCCTCGCACTGCACGGGACGGCTATACGAGCAGTACAGGAGAGGAATTAGCTGCTTTTCTTTTTTCCTTAAGCTTTCCTGGATAAAGCTGCCCCTTTTCAGCAGGGTTGGCTGCTCAGTTCCAGGTAAGACGGGCTGTCTCGAGAGATGGGGAATCGGCAACGTTTTTAATAAACCCACCATTAAACACGTGGGGACAGAACAGAACCAAACCGCGCACACCGCCTTCTGCTCTGCCACAGACACTACTCAATCGCAGCAGTCAACATCCATGCCCTCCTCAGAAGCTTTTCACGCAGACACTGTTACACAGCACAGGAGTCACAATTGCAGCAGCACAGCAGAGGAGAACAGAAGAGAGGTTGCCACAGAGCAGGAAAGAAAAGCCTTCTGCTGTACAGAAGCCAAAAAGCTCTCAGTAGCGTAAGAGCAGTCGAATTGGAAAGCTGTCACTGACCATCCTAGGACACAGCCACTCGCTTAGAGAGCGGGTACTGCTGAACCCGATTTAACGAGACGCTGTAGCCACGCGATTCAGGATGCAGCACGCTTCCGCCATTCCCATTCCTCGTGCCTCCGCTCCTCACATCAGAGCCCAGTTCTCCGATCTCGACACTTACCTCGCTCTTGGTGTCTAGAGGAGTTTCCTGGGGATGCAGACAGGCATGTGCTACCTTGATTACGTGCTCCAGCTTACGAGGCTGCTCCTCCACCTTGGCTGCCAAGAACAGAGCTGCTGGTACCACCGACTTCAGAGAAAAAAAAAAAATTATTTTTTTTAAAGTTAGTAAGTTCAAGATTAAAGCGAATAAATTAGGCTAATTCTCATGTCTAAACCAAATATTCCTTTAGGAAACAAAGCCTGCGCAAGTCCAAACACCATCAGGAAGGAAAAGGGTCTCTAGTGACTACTGGCAGCTACAAGCCACCTTTTCCAAGCCCCCTCCCCAGGGTCGGTCCCACCACGTCGCCCCCCCGAGCTGGCTGCCAGGCAGCAGCAGGAGCAGAGCTGGGGGGTTCCCGGCGCCCCCCGCCCCGCCAGACCCCAGCACACTTACGTTCCTGTGGAACTGGGTGAAGGACTGCACCATATAGAAGCGGTGCATGTACACGATGGCCGTGTTGATGGTGAGCTGGGAGCTGATGGGGTGGTTAAGGAAACACACAGCCCCGATGACGGCCGCTGCGCAGCGCCCTCAACTCCCCAGCATCCCACCGGCACCGGGCCGGGCCTCGCTCTCCCTGCCGCCGAGATGTGCCTGGCTCCCCCGGCTCCCGGCCTCACTCTCCTCGCTCCCAGGCCCGGCTCTCCCCACACCCCAGCATAGTTCTCCCTGCTCCTGAAACGGGCCCGGCTCTCCCCGCTCCCGGGCTGGGCCTGGCCTTCCCCGCACCCGGACACAGCTCTCCCTGCTCCCGGCTTCGTTCTCCCCGCACCCCGGCACAGCTCTCCCCGCTCCCGAAACGGGCCCGGCTCTCCCCGCTCCTGGCCTCACTCTCCCCGCACCCCGGCATAGCTCTCCCCGCTCCCGAAACGGGCCCGGCTCTCCCCGCTCCCGGCCTCACTCTCCCCGCACCCCGGCACAGCTCTCCCCGCTCCCGAAACGGGCCCGGCTCTCCCCGCTCCCGGCCTCACTCTCCCCGCACCCCGGCACAGCTCTCCCCGCTCCCGAAACGGGCCCGGCTCTCCCCGCTCCTGGCCTCACTCTCCCCGCACCCAGGCCCGGCTCTCCCCACTCCCGGCCTCACTCTCCCTGCAGCCGGGCCCGGCTCTCCCCGCTCCCGGGCTGGGCCTGGCCTTCCCCGCACCCCGGCACAGCTCTCCCCGCTCCCGGCCTCACTCTCCCCGCTCCCGGGCCCGGCTCCCCCCCGTTCCCGACCCTCCCCGCACCCGGGCCTAGCTCTCCCCGCGGGCAACACCCGCCCGCCCCCCCCCCCCCGCGCCCGGCGGCGGCGGCGGCGGCGGCACCCAAGCGCAGGCCGCGCGGCCTAGCGCGGCCGGATACACGTTGAGCCGCTGTCCCATGTCCTGCAGCAGGTTGGCCGCCTGCTGCCGGTACGAGAGCTCCTTGTCGGGGTCGAGCCCGGCGCGGCGCGAGGGGCTGCGGTCCAGCTGCTCGCGGGTGAAGTACCAGCGCCGCCCCGCCGCGCCGCCGGCCCCGCCGCCCGCCGAGGCCTCCATGGCGATCTGCGCCCGCGCGCGCACGCACGCACGCACGCACGCACGCAGCGACGCGCGCGGCGTCACAGGGCGGTGGCGCGCGCGTACGGCCGCGTCACAGGGCGGGGCAGGGGAGGAGCCGTTGAGGCGCATGCGCGCTCGGGCGCGCCTGCGCGTTCTGACGCGGGAAGTGTCGCGGGGGGGGGGCGGCCGTTACACCGCCGGCCCCCCCCCCCCCCCCCCCCCCCCCGGGCCTCCCGTGACCCCCCCGCCCCGCCCCGGACCCCCCGGCTCCGGCTTTCCCGTGGCCCCGGAGCCCGGCCTTCACCTCAGGGCCCTGCCTGGGCTCCCCCCCCCCCCCCCCCCGGAATCTCGCCCCCCCCCCCCCCCCCCGGCCCCACACGCCAGGCCACAGCTCGTATCCAAAGTGAGTTTTATATATAATTTATCTGTACACACGAAGGACAAAGTACCTCAGGTCTGCGCTGGGGGGCGGGGGGCCGGTGCCCCCCACCACCACCCCCACCCCGGGATGAGCCCCCCCCTCCCCCTCCCCAAAAAACAAAACAAAAAAAAAAAGGGAAAAAAAAAAAAAAAGGAAAAAAAAGTCACTTTTTTTTTTTTTTTTTTGCATTTAAAAGGGGGGGGAGCTGCCCCCCCCCTCCCCGCCGGCAGCCCCCCCGGGAGGGAGCGGGACCCCCTGACCCTGGGGGGGTCTGGGGGGGTCTGTGAAGGTGCTGTGCCTGTGCCCCCCCCCCCCCGGCAGGCGGCACTTCAGTTTGGCACATGGAGGGGGCTGAGGAGACACACCCCACACCCCCCCCCAACAACCCCCCCAGCCCCTTCCCGGGGGGGCCCATCTCCCCTCTTTGGCACATGGGGGATTTTGGCAAAGGGGGGGCCGCACCCCGACCCACCCCCCCCTCCACAAACACCCCGGTGCGGGGCTGGGAAATGCCCCCCAACACACCACCCGGGGGGGGCACAGCGGGGGGGCACAGCGGGGGGGCACCCCCTCCCCAGCCACCTCCCTTTTCCCTCTTTTTTTTTTTCTTTTTTTTTCTTTTTTTAAATCTGTGGATTTGGGGATTTTTCCTTTTTTGTCTGACCCCGGTGCAGGCTGGGGGGCACCGGCCCGAGGCAGGGGGGGGGACGGGACGGGGGGGGGGGGGACGGACACCATGGGGGCCCCCCCTAACTCCCTCCAGGGCCGGCATTGAGGAAGTATGTGGTCATCTCCCCCTTGCCCTTGACCTTGACCAGGCCCCGGCACTCCAGCGCGTAGCCCTTGGCCGCCAGCACCTGGTACAGGTCCGTCGTCACCTGGAGGGGGGAACACAGGGGTGAGAGGGGGCTGGGGAGGGGGGCGGGGGGGCCCTGTGTCCCCCCCCTCCTCGCCCCCCCCCCCGGCTGACCTGGATGCGGTCGGGGACGCCGGTGCTGTCCATGCGGCTGGAGACGTTGACGGTGTTGCCCCAAATGTCGTACTGCGGCTTGCGCGCCCCGATCACCCCCGCCACCACTGGCCCCATGTTCAGGCCTGGGGGGGGGACACACACGACACGGGACACACACACACACACACACACACGACAGGACAGAGGGTCACAGCCCCCTCCCCCCGCTTCCACGGGGGGCGAGGGCACGGGGGGGGGGGGGGGCGTGCGAGGCAAAAAGGGGGGTGCAGAGGGGTGCGTGGGCAAAGGGTAGGGGGCGGGCAAGGGTTTGTGTGTGCAAAGGGGCATGCAAAGGGGCGTGCAAAGGGGCGTGCAACATCAGCATGTGCAAAGGGGCATGCAAAGGGGCGTGCAAAGGGGCGTGCAACATCAGCATGTGCAAAGGGGCATGCAAAGGGGCGTGCAAAGGGGCGTGCAACATCAGCATGCCCAAAGGGGCGTGCAAAGGGGCGTGCAAAGGGGCGTGCAACATCAGCATGCGCAAAGGGGCGTGCGAAGGCCGCGTGTGCAAAGAGGAAGGGGTGGGCAAAGGGTTTGCATGTGGAAAGGAGCGTGCGGTGGCAAAGGAGCGTGTAAAAGGGCGTACGAGGGACTACGTGTGCGAGGGCTAAAGGGGTGTGCAGCATCAGGACGCGCAAAGGCGCGTGTGAGGGCTGTGTGCGCAAAGGGGAGAGGGTGTGCAAGGGTGTCCATGTGCAGAGGGGTGCGGAAGGGCCGAGGGGCGTGCAAGGGCTTGTACGCAAAGTGCAAAAGGGCAGGGGCGTGCAAGGCTTTGCCTGTGCAGAGGCGCGCGCGGAGGCTCTGTGCGTGCAAAGCCGAGGGGGCGTGCAAAGGTCGCGCGGGCAAGGCTACGCGCCAGGGCCGCGCGTGCGAAAGGGACGAGGCGTGCAAGAGCCAGCAGACGCGAAGCCGCACGCCAAGGGCCAGGCACGCGGCAGGGGCGTGCGTGGGGCGGGCTCCGGGTGCACGGGGGCGTGCAAGGGGGCGTGCAAGGGGCGCTCACCGATCTTCATCTGGAAGTTGTTGAAGGAGTGCTCGTTGATGTACTTCATCTGCTCCATCAGGTGCATGGCGTAGTCGGCCAGCGCCGCGATGTGGCTCCGGCCCTCCCGGTCGTAGGTGGAGGCGTTCAGCCCCGAGGCCGCCATGTAGGTGCTGCCGATCGTCTTGATCTTCTCCAGCTGACGGTACTTCTGCTCGCTGATGATCTGGGGCGCGGACGGGGAGGCAGCGTCACCCTCACCCTGCCTCTCCAGGGGTCCCGTGCACCCCATCTTCCTGCGCCCTGTCCCTGCATGCCCCACGCGCGCTGCTCCACAGCCTCTCCGGCACCCCGCGCACCCCGGCCCCTGCGCCTCATCCCCACACATGGTGCTCCACAGCCTCTCCAAGCACCCTGTGCACCCCGTCTTCTTGCACCCCGTCCCTGTGCACCCCATGCACAGTGCTCCACAACCTCTCTGGGGCCCCATGCACCCCATATCCTGCACCCTTGTCCCTTCGCACCCCATCCCGCGGCTCCACGCGCGCTGCTCCACAGCCTCTCCAGCACCCCGCGCACCCCATCCCCACGCACAGTGCTCAATGGCCTCTCCAGCACCCCGTGCACCCCATCTTCCCGCACCCCATCCCTGTGCACCCCACGCATGCTGCTCCACGGCCTCTCCAGCACCCCACGCACCCCATCCCCGTGCACTTCATCCCTGCGCACCCCATCCTCGCGCATGGTGCTCCACAGCCCCTCCAGCACCCTGTGCTCCCCACGCACGCCGCTCCACGGCCTCTCCAGCACCCCACGCACCCCGTCCCCATATACGCCACCCCACGATCCACCCCATCGCACCGCCCTCCGGCACCTCGTCGAAGTCAGCGATGATCTCGTTGAGCAGCCGCAGGCACTCGACACCCTCGTTGTTGGCCTCCAGCTCGACGTAGAACTCGGAGAAGTTGCTGATGGAGGCGAACATGACGGCCACGCACTCGCAGGACTGGTAGTAGAGCTCGTCGTTGCGACGCTCCCGCGCCAGAAAATGCGCCGCCACATCCTTGGGCAGGATGTTGTGCAGCAGCCGCCGGTTGTACGCCTGCAGCTCCTCCATCTCCTCCTTCTCGCCCGTTGCCTGCATCGCACAGCGCCATGCGGGAGCCGCGCCGGGACCCCGCCTCCGCCCCGGCCCCGGGGTGCGGGGAGGGGGTCGACCCCGGCCCCTCGCCCTACCTGCAGCTTCCAGAGGAAGTCGAGGCGGGCGGTGGACTCGACCTGCTGCGCGTGCAGGTACAGCGCCAGCGCGAAGACGGCCAGGATGACGGGAGTGACGTACCGCAGGGCCACCTTCCCCTCCGCCGGGCTGTGGGCACCCCCCCGCCCGCTGAGACGGGATGCCGGACGCGTCCGTGCCCACCCAAGGGTTCCCCTAAGATCTACCCAACCCCTAAGATGCGCCCACCCCAGGGATCCCCTAAGATGCGCCCACCCCAGGGACCCCAAACCTGTGCCCAACCCCGTAAGATGCACCCACCCCAGGGACCCCCTAAGATGCACCCAATCCCCAAAGATGCACCCACCCCAGGGACCCCAAGGCTGCACCCACCCCATTAAGATGCACCCACCCCAGGGACCCCCTAAGATGCACCCAATCCCCAAAGATGCACCCACCCCAGGGACCCCAAGGCTGCACCCAGCCCCCAAAGCTGCGCCCACCCTCGCAGCACAGACCCCAAGGGCCTCTCCTGCTGCTGCCCACCCTCACCCCCCTACTCCCATTTCCCTGCTGGTCCCAGTTCCCCACTCACCATTCCGCCTGGGTCCCATTGAAGGGGGGCCTGGGGGGAGAGGAGCCGGGGGTTAGCGGGGTGGGGACGCAGCTCCCAGGGCGGGGACCCCCGGGGCGGGGACACCGGGCACTCACAGGGCATTGGCCACCACCAGCAGGTCGGCGTTGTCGAAGAGGGTGGCCTGGGGCCCCTCCACCAGCACCAGGTAGGTGGCCTCGATGGCCACCATGAGCAGCAGCTTGCCGATGCTGCTGATGTGCAGGAAGACGGAGCAGGCCAGCAGGCTCAGCACCACGCTGTAGTTGAAGTACTGCGGGAGAGACGCCGCGGGGATGCACCAGCACCCCGTGGGGACCCCCTGCCGGCACCCCACACCCACGGGGACCTTGCATCCATGGGGACCCCCTGCCAGCACTCTGCGCCCTCCAGGGGCTCTGCGCCAGCACCCGTGGAGGACCTTGCACCCGTGGAGGACCTTGCACCCGGAGGCACCTATACCAGCACCCTGTACTCTTAGGGACACTGCACCTGCAGCACCCTGTACCCTTAGGGACACCATGCCAGCACCCCTGGGGACACTGCACCTGCAGGGACCCCATGCCAGCACCCTGCATCCTTGAGGACCCCATGCCAGCACCCTGGGGGATACTGTGCCTGCAGGGACCCCATGCCAGCACCCTGTACCCCCAGGGACCCAGTGCCAACATCCATGGGGACACTGTGCCTGCAGGACCCTGTGCCAGCACCCTGCATCCTCGGGGACCCTGCACCAGTGCCCATGCAGGACCTTGCACCCACAGGGACCTATGCCAGCACCCTGCATCTGTGGGGACCCCATTCCAGTACCCTGGGGGACATGGAACCCATGGCGACCCCCTGCCAGCATCTTGCATCCTCAGGGACCCTGTGCCAGCACCCAAGGAGGACCTCGCACCCGCAGGGACCCATGCTGGCACCCATGCAGGACCCCCTCCCAGTGCCCTGCACCCGTGGGAACCCTGCACCCGTGGGTGCCCCGCAGCCGCTCACCTCGGGGAAGTCGCAGGCCAGCCCGTCACGGTGGCAGGGGCCCATGGGAGTCCCCAGGGAGAAGTTGAGGGCCCGGAGCTGGCAGGGTCCCACGGCCTCGGGGGTGACGTTGAGCTCGCGAGCAGCACAGTCCCGCAGGGCCACCCGGCTGCAGGCAAACTGGGGGGGGGGGGGGGGGCGCGAGAGGGGTGAGCCGGTGCCCCACAGCCCCCCGCAGCCCCCCGCAGCCCCCCGACCCTACCATGTTGACGAAGGCGGCGACGAAGACAAGGAGGATGGTGAAGACCCCGATGATGGTGCTGTGGGCGCGGGACTGGACGATCTTCCGGGAGAGCTGCTGCAGGGCGGCGGGGAAGAGCTGTGGGGGGAGAGGGACCCCATCATGCGCGGCCGAGCCCCCCACGCCCCCCCACCCATCGGCCCTGTACTCACAGTGACGCAGGAATAGACAGCGCAGACGAAGAGGATGGCAGTGAGGAGGGATGAAGATGCCAACGTAGACGCCGAGCATCAGCGGGGAGCTGGGGAGAGAGGCGGTCGTGAGCGCCGGGGGGTGGGGGGGGGCACCAGGGACCAGCATTTGGAGGGGCCACGGCACTCACTGGGGGAACACCACGATCTGGAGGCAGCAGATGAAACAGAAGACGAGGAGGGTGCAGGCCACGTAGCCACCGAAGCGGTCATCCACCTTCTTGGAGTACTGCAGGGAGGAGAGGGGTGAGCCGAGCTGGGCGGAGGGGGATGGAGGGGACCCCAGGGGATGCAGGGGGACAGAGGGGACCCCGGGGGATGAGATGGAGAGGATGGAGGGGCCAGGACGGAGAGGACCATGGAGCCAGCAGGATGGAGGGGACCCCACAGATTAGAGGGGACAGAGGTGACCCACGACTGGGATGGAGAGGGTGGAGGGTACCATGAAACCAGGACAGAGAGGACCCCAGGGGATGGAGGTGAGATGAGGGGGACAAAGGTGCTGATGGGGCCGGGACAGAGGGGACTTCAGGGGATGGAGGAGACCGCAGGGCTGGGACAGAGGGGGACAGGGGGACCCCCACCTTCTTCTCCAGCTCAGGCGTCTGGAAGGTGAGCAGGAACTTCTTGACATGGTCCTTGCGGAGCTGGTCGATGCTGCGGGCGTCGATGGCCCGGCTCAGGAACTCATCCACCTCATCCTCGGGGTTGAGGGCCTCCTGGGCGCCACGGCTGGGGGCAGGGGTGGGTCAGGCCCCCCCCCGGGCCCCCGGCTCTGCCCCAGGAAGGGGCTGGCTGCAACCCCCCCCCCCCGGGCACCCCAGCATGGGGACACTTACTTGTCCTTGCTGGAGTCATCGATGCCCTGGGGAGACACAAGGGAGATGGGGGCTGTCAGAGACACCGGCATGGATGGGGGGGATCCTCGGAGATGACAAGAACATGGGGCATCCCCCAGGGTCACCAAGACCACCAAGGATGGGGGACAGAGTCCCAAGGGACCCCCATGGGTTCCCCAAGCCTGGCAAGGATGGGGGGGGGGTCTGCAAAGTAAGGATGGAGGGGTCTGAAGGGGGTCTGACACCAGTGAGGACAGGGGACCCCTGAGTGTCCCCAAGGTCAGTGAGGACAGGGCAGATCCCCAAGAACTGGTGAGGACAGGGGGTACACCTGAGGATCCCCATGGGCTGGCAACGATAGGGGAGATCCCCCAGGGCTGCCGAGGACAGGGGGAGACCCGGGGGTTCCCCGAGGCCATGGGCTGCGGCAGGCAGGAGGAAGCAGGCGAGGGCTGCGGGCAGGGCTGGGGAAGCCCAACGGCAGCCGTGGAAAGGCGGTGGGCAGCTAATACCGCCACAGAGGGGGCCCCCTGTGCCCAATGCCCCCCCCGAGGCCGCTCACCATCTGCCGGAAGGCCTTGGAGTCCTTGGTGCGGGAGAAGGAGCGGTCAGGCACCCAGCGCGGCACCAGCCCCTCCGTCGAGTTGGCACGAGCCCGCTGCAGCTTGGCCAGAATGGCTTTCTCCTCTTTCTGCGGGGCGATGTGGCCGTGAGAGGGGGGCCCTGGGTGTCCCCTCGCCCCGTGTCCCCCCCACATGCCCCCCGACTCACGCGCTTCTGGCTGCAGCCAACGATAAGGAAGGTCTCGATGTTGTGTTCCTTGAGGTAGGCGTTGCGCTCGCCCCCGTGGCCCGGCTCCACCTCGTAATCCCCGTTCAGGTACTGCAGCGTCGCCCAGGTGATGTGGATGCGCCTAGGGACGGGGGGGATGAAGGCGCTGAGCCCCCCTGCCCCGTGCTCCCCGCCCCAGCCCCCAGCCCAGCCCCCCCAGCCCGGCTCACCCGGCTTTGCCGCCCGCTTCCATGTGGTTGGCGAGGGTCACGTCGTTGGACCAGACGTCGAACTGCCACTTGCGCAGCCCCAGGACGCCGCAGTGCACCCGCCCGCTGTGGATGCCCACGCGCATGTTCACGTTCACCCCCGTCACCTCGCGCACCAGCCTGCGGACGTCACCGGCACCGCGTCAGCCCAAGGCACCGCGGCACCGCGGCACCGCAGCACCGCGTCCCGGTCCGGCGAGCACCAG